>NC_083095.1:120223192-120876692 GCF_949774975.1 Lagenorhynchus albirostris | reverse complement strand
AAAGAGAATGAAAGACGGTTTCCGGTACCTGTTCTGCCCTTGAAGATCGTGATTAGATGAAGAGGAGCATAGAGAAGTCTAAAAGAGACCTAAGAGACGTATCAACCAAATGCAACAAGATATTTAGTATGAAGGCGCTTTTAGGTTTCATACGGGTTCATTTATTTTTAGAGATGATAATTATGTTTCGGGGGAAAAAAAAAAAGCCCCAATCAAGGGCTTCCCTGGTGGTGCAGGGGTTGAGAGTCCGCCTGCCGATGTAGGGGACACGGGTTCATGCCCCGGTCCGGGAAGATCCCACATGCCACGGAGCGTCTGGGCCCATGAGCCATGGCCACTGAGCCTGTGTGTCAGGAGCCTGTGCTCCGCAACGGGAGAGGCCACAACAGTGAGAGGCCCACGTACTGCAAAAAGGAAAAAAAAAAAAAAAAAAGCCCCAATCATTTAGAGTTACATACTGAAATATATACAGATGAAATGCAATGCTGAGGATTTATTTCAAACTAATCACGTGAGTAGGAAGGGTTCTTGATAAAACAAAATGGGTTGTACATTAATAATCACTGAAGCTGGGTGATGGTTACACAGGAGCTCCTGAGTTCTCCTTCTGCAGATGTTTCCAATTTCCAATTAAAAACCAAAAACAAATAAATGAGAGGCAATACGTGAAGGTACAGTACATTGTTTGGAACCTAGCTGTGTCAGTTTGATGATAGTACTGCAACACACTCGAAACTCTGAAAGTGTGTTTAATTGATGAAAATGCCTAAGGCTTTAAAGGTAGATCAACAGTTCCATAGGGGTGGAGTCTTTTTTCTTTAAGTTTTCTAAGGAAGCACGACTAGCAGGCTGTACATACATGCAGTCACGCTTGAGAAGATCCAGGAACTACATCTGCCCAAACAGTGTGTCACCTTGACAGCCAACTTTGGCACCTTCCCCTCCAATGACATGAAGTTAAGTTTGACTGATTCACAGGTGTGATGGCCAACAGACTCCTGTCATGCTTTATTGCTGAGATGAGGAATCAAGCAACGGAAAGGTGCCAAGTGTCAGGCATCCTCGATGTGACTGGCATCCCCATCTTAAAGCCACCAGAGGAATGACAATAAGCCAGGGAATAAGCCTGCTCTAAAAAAGTTAACAGCTGATAACGTTGATTTGATAATCACCTACTGCCCTCACTTCTGTGAGACCCACATCATGACCATATTCAGCACAGCTGGGTTGAAATAAGCATTGGGACTTTCCTGATGGCGCAGTGGTTAAGAATCCGCCTGCCAATGCAGGCGACATGGGTTCGAGCCCTGGTCTGGGAAGATCCCACATGCCGTATAGCAACTAAGCCCGTGCTCCACAACTACTGAGCCTGTGCTCTAGAGCCTGCAAGCCACAACTACTGAAGCCCGTGCACCTAGAGCCCATGCTCTGCAGCAAGAGAAGCCACCGCAATGAGAAGCCCCTGCACCGCAACAAAGAGTAGCCCCCCGCTTGCCGCAACTAGAGTAAGCCCACGCGCAGTAACGAAGACCCAATGCAGCCAAAAATAAATAAATAAAATAAATAAATTTAAAAAGAAGAAATAAGCGTTAAGGTTGAGAGATCAAACCACCACCCCTCCCCACCCCCCACCCCCCCCCCACACACACACACACTCCCTTACTCTTCCATCACCAAACTCAGGACACCGGATGACCACTTTGCAAAGGATTGGCTTAAGCCGGTGGTGATTTTGCCCCCCAGGGGACATTCGGCATTGTTTGGAGACACTTTTAGTTGCCACAACTAATTAGGGAGAGGCGCTTCCGGCATCTGATGGGTGGAGGCCAAGGACACTGCTCAACATGCTCCCATGTATAGGACCCCCCCACACAGCAAAGAATTATCTGGCCTAAATGTCAATGGGCTCCAGTTGAGAAGCCCAGGCTTAAACAAGTAAAATTAAGGGCTAAAGGAAGATTCAGACTTGTTCAGAGAGGGATGGAGTCTTTTACAAGTCCTGCATTTATATATTTCTACCAATATTCTTTAACCAGATGTGGTATTTGATGCCATGCTCTCTGGTGTAGCTCTTTTTTTGTTCACTAACACAAGAGGGGCCAGACACTTGAGAGACTACAACTGCCAAGACCAATATTTGCTTTTTTCCAACGGCCATGTTTACCCAAGATTATTCTGCCCTTGGTGAACTGGAAATTAACTGGCTGTTGACACACTTGGAATAGAGCCAAGGAATTGTCTGGCATCCTTTCCCATGATGGCGAAGAGGGAACGTGGTTCAAGAAGACCAATCTGTAAAACTTTGGGATGGAAAAGTCTGGATGCAAAGACCACCTCAACTTTTGGATGGAATCCCTCTGCAACCACTTTGAAAACAAGTTCCTCTCAACAGGGCAATAAGATTTTCAACAGCACAGGAGAGCTTTGAGAAGAGGAAGAAGGCAGGGGCATAAGGAAAGCTACACAGTGAGGGAAGGAAGAGGGAGAACAAGTATCACCAAATAATTTAACAGCACTTTGACCCAAAGAAGGCAGAAAGGAGAACAAATTCACACCTAATTACTGCTCCGTCAACTGTAGTTTTACAGCCGGGAAAGACTATCTTTAGCTTGACTGTTAACCCTGAAATATAACCCACCATCGACGTCCATGGGGACCAATCATAGATTCTCTTCTTGTTTGATTTCTACTATTTACATTCACATAGCTGGCCTGTTTACATAATAGATACTATTGATATCTGAAATTCAACTACACCTGATCTGCACAATCACACAATTTCTCTCACGGGCCACAGAGCTGCTTTTTTTCACAGCCATTCACTCCACTTTATCACAAAAATTCAAATGCGGCTACAATTACTACCAAGTTCACCTGCTTACATGAGAAGCCAAGAGATTTTGGACTAAAGACTGTACCAACACCACACGTGAACTCCAACTGCTATCCATTCAAGAAAGTCTGGGAGCCAAGGTGTGCCTGAGATGGCGATCCCGACATCCTGGCGATCCTGCGCACCAATGCTTGGACTAATGTGGCCTCTGATGGGAAATTTCTCCATCTCCCGGTGTCTCCTAGAAAGGTGCTGAGGCGCTAGACCCAGAAAGCCAGACCAGACATGCCCTGCCCCAAATGTCCATGCTTTGGGGTACGGAGGGCAAGGTCAGAGTAGACCCACCCTTCAGTCCTCCCATGAGAACTCACACCCAACCTCTGGCCTAAAGGGGTTGAATAGTGGCCCCCCAAAAGCTATGTCCACAACTTAGTCATGGAAACCTGTATATATGGCCTGATTTGGAAAAAGTCTGCAGATGTATATCTGGATATGGAGGATACTGAGTTGAGATCATCCTGAATTACATGGGTAGGCCCTAAATCCAATGAGAGGTGTCCTTATAAGAGCGAGAAGAGAAGCCACAGAAGACAGGGGTATGTGTGAAGTGCGGTAGCCACAAGGCAAGGCATTCCTGGAGCCACCAGGAGTGAGAAGAGGTCAGGGCTGATTCTCCCCTGGAGGCTTCAGAGGGAGCACGGCTCTGCCAACACCCCAGTTTTGACTTCGGACCTCCGGAACTGTTAAAGAATCAATTTCTGATGTAGTGAATGAAAGACAGCAAAATAAGCCGCTTGGGGATAATGATTATTTTGAGCTGTAGGCAAGGGAGGCACAGCAAATGCAAGCAGAGGCTTTCTCTGAACTCCCCTTACCTGCCCCAAGATAAACCTCGAAAAGCAATTCGATTGTATAAATCCCTCCCCTGCAGTTTCATCAACCGGGGAAGACCAACTCACCTCACCTCGGGAGAGGAGATTGGAAGTCGACAGCACACCCAGACAAATTTTGTTATCATTCCTCCCATCTATTCTTCAAAGAGTCCATTCATCTTCCCTAAAAATCCCTTCTTCTCTCCAAAGAGGCCTACATCTCCCTCCCTCTTCCCTACTGAGGTGGTATTTAAGCCTGAATTCTATCTCTACTTCTTAGAGTTACTCATTGTTACCCCATGTACATCTCCCATTATACATGAGGTGATACATGTCAAGAAACTTCTGTTTTCCTCTTGTCAATCTTTTATTACAGGAGATCTCAGCAAGGTAGAGAACTCAGAAAGGTAGAGAAAAAACTATTTTCCCTCCCCTACATAAGCCACCCAACTTGTGGTAATTGGTTAAGACGGCTCTGGGAAGCTACTCCATGGTCCAACACTGGGCCTGACCAGCCTCAGCATGGCCAGGTCAGGGTATACCTGGGCATCCCCCCGACGCTTCTGCCTGCAGCTCCTAAAGAGCTCAGGAAGGTGGGGCTGAGGATATGTCTTTGGCCCTGAAAGCCCGGGCCAAAGATGTTTTCCAAAGGACGAGCTCTGGGGAATGGTCAGAAAAGTGATTCCAGCTGTCACGGGCAGAGCACCACCCCAAGCCACAGCCCTTCCCAGAGCATCTGGGAGAAAAAACTCCAACACCTTGAGGGCCCTCGGATAAGGGGTCGTCATCATCAACCACCTCTGCTGACACTTCCTGAGGACTTCCCACCAGCCACACCACTGTGTAACTTTCAACAACGTTAAGAGGTAACTACTTATTCTGGGTTTTGATTTCATCATTTTCTGCCTTTCCTTTAAATTGATACCTCTTACATATATAGGCCTGAAAAATATCGTTTAGTGCTGCACGTAAAAAGATACTGGCCCTGGGCTTCCCTGGTGGCGCAGTGGTTGAGAGTCCGCCTGCCGATGCAGGGGACACAGGTTCGTGCCCCGGTCCGGGAAGATGCCACATGCCGCGGAGTGGCTGGGCCCGTGAGCCATGGCCGCTGAGCCTGCGCGTCCGGAGCCTATGCTCCGCAACGGGAGAGGCCACAATAGTGAGAGGCCTGCATACCGCAAAAAGAAAGAAAAAAAAAAAACAGAAAGTAAAAAGACACTGGCCCTGTTCCTAAGGTAAGTGAAGCAGAGGGAGCTTGAGCAGTTTGCCCCCAGGTTGCTGGGCGAGTTGGTGCAGGAGCCAGAACCGTGACTTGGAGCAGACTGCAGAGCCCGTGTCTCCAGCCCCGGGTCACGCTCTGCTCTGTCTCACTCGAGCCCAGGAGGCCTGTACCACCCCCAGCCCCACTGCAGTGCTCTGTGCCAGGCGCCCCTGCCTAAGCCCCACTGTGGCACGGGCCCCGTCCCTGGCCCAAGCCTCAGCCACTGCCCAGGCCCCTTTCCCTTGACCCCATTACCTAATGGGGTTCAACAATAATTAGGTACATAGAAATGCTCATGCCCAGTATCAGGGGCTCGAGCACTCCATCCAAACGGGAACAGTGACATCTAAGTGAACGGTTACATCGTAAGGACCATAGGGGACCAGAGAAGAGGGAGTTCCTAAACCACACGTGTCATCTTCATCTACAAACCAGCATCAGCTCCTGCTAAAGTTAATGACCCCCATAAAGGCACGCACCTCACACTCAAGCAAGGTCCTATCACTCTGTCAGCAGTGCCACCGCCCCTAGGGGAGGCCACACCGGCTAACTGCTCGGATTCCAACCTCCACCAAGGTTCCAGGCGTCTCTGGGACACACAAAGGTGTACAACCTTTTCAGCCAGCGCTTTCTCTTAGCCAAGTACTCTGACAATGCATTTCAGACGCCTTTGAAATGCCCAGCCCCTTGAGCCAGTAATCACAATGATGGCGATCTATCATCACAGCATAATCTTACATGCAGAAATGCTTTCATATATTAGGACTCTAAACCTTCATTCTTCATGCTAATAAGAACTTGGAAACAACCTGAAGATCCAAAAGAAGGAGCTAAGTTGACAGGGTTTCATTCTCTCGACTAGATATATAGCTGAAAAAGTGCTCCTTATGACATTGAGAAAATGCTTACTCTGTAGTAAGTAGAAAAACCAGAATAAATTGTACTTACAGCACGATCACAACCAATCCAACCCATGGAGGAAAAATCTGATAGGAAGTTAGTCAAAATACAAATTTTTCCTGAGTGGTGGGGCTATGGGTATTTCTTTTACTTTTTAATTTTGCTACACATTTTCTATAATGACTAGGTATTAAAATTAAGAGCAGAAGAAAAATGAACTTCCTATTTAAGGAAAAAGATGATGAAGGTGGGCTTCCCTGGTGGCGCAGTGGTTGGGAGTCCGCCTGCCAATGCAGGGGACATGGGTTCGTGCCCCAGTCCGGGGAGCTCCCACATGCCGCGGAGCGGCTGGGCCCGTGAGCCATGGCCGCTGAGCCTGCACGTCCGGAGCCTGTGCTCCGCAACGGGAGAGGCCACAGCAGTGAGAGGCCCGCGTGCCGCAAAAAAAAAAAAAAAAGATGAAGGTTCCCATGGCTCCCCACTGCTGCCAGAGTTGTTCAGAAGGCCACAGAGAACCCTTCACAAGTGAGTGCTACTTCCCTCCTCAGCTTCCATGGCTCCTTCCCCCCGACCCCATGCACCCTACTTTCTAGGCACATCTAATTACTTCATATTCCCAGCATCGGCCTTACACTCTCCCTGTCAGTGCTCGGACATGCACTGGTGTGTGCGTCCCTTCTTCTCTCTCCTACTGGGATGCAGGTTCCAGGAAGGCATGGGTTATTATCTTGGAGTCACTCCTGTAACCCCAGAGCCTAGTGAAGTCTCTGGTATATCCTAAGTCAATGGACGTTTGCCAAGGGAATGAGTCAGAAGCACTGAAGACTTGCTCACATGCAGCTTCATCCCTAACGTTTTCCCCGGACACCAGCCTCTCTTGGCCCCCTACGCCCTATCAGGAGTTACCTGTCCACACCTGGTTTCACAGAACACCACACATACCTGGTCTAACAGGACGTTTGCCATGTTGTAGTCTAGTTATTTCTTTCCCACATTAGCAACAGCCAATCAGATGCACACTTAAGCCTGATAGTTTTACCTGTATCATCTCCCTTTCCCTCACAGCAACACTAGAGGTAGTTATTATCATCATCACGGATGAAGGAACTGAGGCTTGAACATGTTAAGTGACACACTCACTCCCACAGCTAGGAAACAGCAGGGCTTGTCTGACTCCAGAGCCCAGGCCTTGACAATGCTACCCCAGGGCCAGTTTCTTTGTCTGTCCTCTACAGTGGACTGGAAACTTCTTGTGGGCAGGAAGTACATTTTGCCACTTGTCGAAAGCTGGCCAACGTTGCTGCAGACAGCAGACGTTCCAGTATTTGATTTGAACCACAAGAGGATGGCCTTACCATGAACTATACCAACTCATCATGTGTGATGACCCCAGACCTACACAGGTGGAAGTTTAAAGGGTCTGCCTAGCAGAACAAGGGTAATCAAAACAGGTTCAGGTTCATTCAGATTAATACAGAGCTATGTAAGGAATTTCAGGGTGCAACTGTTGCCAGAGAGTACCCCTCCAGCAACCCAGAAGCACTTAATTAAGAAGTGGCATGTTAATTGTTGCTCTTAAATCCCCATGAGCACAGATCCTCTAAAACCCTCTACTGGGCAATAATGTCTTAAATTTGGGGCACAGATCATATTTCAAAAAGCTCTTTCAGGTACATCATCTGTCAGCCCAGTGCAATTTATTGTGGAGATACTTTAATGCTTTCAAATTTTCCTTATAATTCTAAGTTAGGTGACTTCCCGCTATTCCAAACTAATGAAATTTTTTTACTGTACTGAAAGAATATTGTGAACGTTTCTCAAAATATTTATGAACTTTATTCACCCCTGGCACGTCAGGAAGAAGTCTGTGCCCTGAGTGCTAGCTGGGACATCACCCAGCATGCACACCTGCAGTGTTTTAACACTTATTAGCAGCTTGTCTGGGGTTACTGCTGGTGAAGCTTTAGCAAGCAGACACGCACAAATTAGCAGGTCCAACATGGAGCTCTGCTCTGTGGGGCACAGGCGACAAGTAGATATTTTTAATCGTTTCTGAAAACATATATGTCAATGGGGAAAATGCAGCATCTTACATAGCATGAGAAAATTAACATGTTTAGGAAAAACGACACCAAAGTGTGACAGCTATAAGGTATATAAGCCAGGAGGTGGCTAACCTAGGCAAAACCTGAAGTGGTCACAGAACTCTCTCATCCAGGTCTGAAATCTTCGTAGATTAAAAGCGGGGGTGGGGGGGTTGCCACCATCATGGGAAAAGGCCAATCAGATCATCTTTACTTTTACCTGTGAGACCAGCCTCTGCACCCCATGATAAAGCCAGAAAGCTGGGCTACCCGATTCCTACCAGAATGTGACTTCCATCAAGTCTACAGGAGTCTGACATATGGGGAAAAGTCCACCAGATATGCCTCTGAAGGCCCAGGTCTCGGTCACCACTGTGCGTCACACAAGCCGTGCGGCTATGGTTCTGAGCCCCTCAGTCTCCCTTCCTCGCCTGTGGAATAGGACACGACCTGTTTACAGCCCTGACCTCTGACAGTATTAGGACATGTGCAATCATTTTAAAAGCTAAAACACCACCACGGAGGATATGCACGCTGTTATTTTTTTAAAAAATTAAATGCCCCCTATGAACTAATTTATTGGCTCTAAGAGTAGGAATTGCACGTATGGCTCTGGGCTAGGGGGTTAGGAACACAGGAGGGAGGTAAAGCCAGGGCTCTGCCGCAGAACCATCCTCCAAATCCAGGGGAGGAGAGACCCACAAATGACTACGATATAATGGGATGCGCACCGTGGTGGGTGGGGTCATCCAAAGTCATCCTGGGGAATACTGGTGCGGGGACGTGAAGGAACTGCAGAAAGGGGCGTCCCACAGGAGCCAGGGGGAGCTGACTCTGGAAAACGACAGGGAGCACAGCTCGCACTGGAGAGGGGCCACAGCAATTGGACATCACGTACAGGAAGTGGCAGGAAGGCTGGGGCATTTTAGAAGAATAGGAACATTTCAGGAAGACTAGCTGAGGCGGGGCAGAGGGAGGAGCAGTCAGAGAGCTGGGTACCACCACCTGTGTGACCGCATCTCACCCTCACTATTGGGCTGTTACCTTCACAAAGCGCAAGTTAAAAGTGAGGACCACTGGGGCTTCCCTGGTGGCGCAGTGGTTGAGAGTCCGCCTGCCGATGCAGGGGACACGGGTTCGTGCCCCGGTCCGGGAAGATCCCACGTGCCGCGGAGCGGCTGGGCCCGTGAGCCATGGCCACTGAGCCTGCGCGTCCAGAGCCTGTGCTCCGCAACGGGAGAGGCCGCAACAGTGAGAGGCCAGCGTACCGCAAAAAAAAAGTGAGGACAACAGGCCAGACACCAGGACTCAGGCGACTGTCTCAGGGACCCCTCGGTTGTCGCATAGTTACTGCACTCCCAGCACGTGGAAGTTACACAAGAGCTAAGGCAGCAAGACATGTGGGTAAAAACAAACCAAAATGGTTTCAAGAAAAACATTTTTTTAAGATCAGAAGTCGTCGAGGCTATCACAGAGACATATTTATGTAACATGGGGCTTAAGTTGGCTCTAGAGAAAAATATAATTAGAACATATCATAAGCTGAAAAGGAGAGAATTTCCCTCAAACCGCTGAGGTGTACCTGTGATGCACCAGGTATCAGGAATTTGAAGATGAGTAAGACAGCGTCCTTGGCACCTAACAGCAGGGGGAAGGCGGCGGTGGGGGGGGGGGGCGGTCAGGACAGGAGAGAGAGGAGTAAGGGGAGCCTTCTCAAGGAAGAGGATGTTTAAATCTGCAGACTGACAAGAAAAGAGAAGGAGAGGAAAGGGGGAAGGGGTGGGTGGGAAACTGCAAGCGGCAGAGTTCCTGAGAGGAACCTGGCCCATCAGGGAACCCTCAAGTAGTTCAGAAAGGCCAAGCCAGGGGGTCGGTAATATTCTGGAAAAGGAGTGGTGAAGGCTGACAACAGCAACAGGCCACCGGGTACTAGCGCAGAGAATGACGCCTTTTTCCAAGAAAAGAGACTTTTTATCTAAACATTTTCCTCTACCCCATACAAAGTGTTTGGCTCACTGGTGCTTGGAAATGTAGACGATTGTTCCTGGAATGTCAGAACCCTGCATGCACTTTCTGTTGAACAATGCAGAAGGGTGGCGCATTCAGCCACAGGACTCCCTAGAGGACTGTGACATAAGGTAAACTCACCTGTAAAGTGGTCCCCTGGCAGAGACCCTAAGGAAGGCCTCGGAATTATTCCACACAAGGCTCTGGCTCCTCTGGTGAAAGCATTAACTGGTAAGGAGAGGGCTTAAGGAAATGCAGACACACCCGCTGAGGAGGGGCCCCGATGGGGCGTGTCACATTCCTTTGAAAACAGGGCCCCTGCTCTAATTTGTGTAATCAGACCAGAGATTGGAGGGCGGAACTCTGCTTCCCATTTACTACAATATCACGCTCCAGCCCAGGAAACCCCACCAGGGCTTTTGTTTGGAATTCTTTTTCCTTGATTAGGTGTAAGCCCTATTATTCCCGCCACTCCAAAATACCACATGGGTCTGATGAAGCCGCAATGCGCAGCACAGACACCAACTCCTGTGAATCAGGCAAGCTCACTCTTTCCTTCTCTGTCGTTTTAGAATGATTTCTTTTTCGTTCCCTACTCGGTAGAGGAAGGGGGGGAGCAGGGACATTCTGCACAGCTGGAAAGTCAAATCGTTTGCACTCTCTGCCATGTGACCCAGGGGAACACTCCCGGGCTGCACACACAGCCTCTCGCTGCCCGGCCAGCTCTGCAGGCTCAGCTAGTGAGAGGGGATGAAGGGGGCCGCAACGCCCTATCTGTGCACAGCATCTTTGCCAAGGCTGCTCTCGGTGGAGCTGTTCCTCACTCTGCCTCCTGGAAGGACTGGCAGGGCTGCACTGCGATGCTATCTGGCTGCCTTCGTTATGTAATTCAGCTGGGATCCAACCCCAAAGGCGGGCTGAGGAGCAGGGTGGGGGTCATGGGCCAGTTGGAAGACAGATACCAGCATGATCGACATTTCTTACAAGGAAAGACAGAGGTTAGAGGTAAATTTCATTTCAAAGCAGCAAATATGGGAATTGGCAAAGAGAATAAATCATTTTGTAAGAGACACGTTCTGTGGTCCATACAGCCTCAAGGACCATGGGGCCTACCTCACCTCCTCCCCTTCCCCTCCACCAAAGCCCTCTGGGTGGTGAGGGCTGAGAACAGCAACAGGCCACACCGGGTACTAGCGCAGAGAATGATGCCTTTTTCCAAGAAAAAGGGGTGGAGCTCTGAACCTAAGGCAGTTAATCCATTGTCAGGCCAGGGACCTAATATTTAGGTGACCTGGCCCCGACAAGCCAATTTTTGCCAAGATTGTCCCCAGTCACTGAGCCTTTCTGTTTGATGAAACCCTGGCAGGGAGCTTGGAAAGTTAGGAAGTCAGAAAGGCCGGGGCTGGACCTGCAAGTTCAAGTGCATAACAAGAGGATCAAGGACACCCCAAGATAGGATCAGAGGTGCAGGAGCCCAGAAGAGCACCTTGAGTGTCTCAGTCCAATTCCCCTGAGCCCCACGGGTGCTGTACTTCCCATCCTCTGGTATCAAAGACGACACACAGAAACCTTCCCTGTTTACCAAACTGATGTGAATAGATGTCTACCACAACCAAAGACCCCTGCCTGAAATAATCACCCAATGTGTGCCCAGTGCTATCTCAGAGCCGGTGTGACAGACAAAACCTCTCACTGGATAACTGCAGAACGTGGCAGCACGGCTGCAAGAAAGTGCTAGCGAGAGAATACACAGAGTCTGGCTCAAGAATGGAGAGCACAGCTCACTTTGGGCCAGATTAACCAGATGGTGCTCCTTAGGAGAGAAGGGACTCCAATTTGCCCAGGAAGAGCAGGAAGGGTGTAGCTGAACACTGAGGAGAAAGTTGATAATCTCTCTGTGAAACAAGACTTCATTCTAATTCCTCTGGGCTGCGGCCACATCCGCTGGCCTCATTTACTTAGACTGTAGCCCACGCAGAACTGGGAGAGGTTCTGCTGGCCAGCTCTCCTGCCTCGATCTTTGGTGATCCTAGTAAAATACAGCAATCCCCGGGGTAGGCTACTTAGCGCTCTCTTATTAACAGCTGGCCTGCATGCTGAAAAGCAAGAGGCATGTCAGGCTGCTGGGGAATCCTGCCTCTGAACTCCTCCCGGCCTGCTTTCCTGTTCACATCACGAGCAGAAGGGCAAGGGGACGTTCATTCACAGCAGTCCAAGTGGAATCAGGAACTACATCCTGGACTTGTGGGAGGCGTTCAGTGATGAGGGTGGGAGTGGAGACAGAAAACAAATACAGACAACACAAGCAGGTGGGTCGGTAAGAAGCTTATCATTTATCAGGAAATATGACATGTACACAATTGACCCAATCACATGCATGCACACACTAACTGCTGTAAGGTGTACATAAAAGGGATGAGGAAATCATTTCTAAATCCTGTATTTGAGGAAACTTGCATTGAGAAATGCAGTTGAGTGGGAATATAAAATGCCCGTAGTTATGCAGGCAATATCAACATTACTGTACAAACATGATTTAAATTAGTAAAATGAATGACAATGATGGCTTTCAAGGTTTTTTGTTTTTGTTTTTAAGCAGCCAAGTGTTGCTTTTTTTTTTTTTTAATGTAACTTTACTCAGAAGCCAATAAGCAATGCAGATTCATAAAGGCAGAGCTGCTCTGGTTGAAATGGGGGCACAAGACTTGGAGCCCCCAGTTCTGCAGGTCGCTCACAGGCCTCCACAGAGTACACAGGGCTCCAGGAAGGAATCACAGCTGGAAAACCCTTCCTGTAAATGTATTAAGGGCTGGTGTCTTTCAGGCACACGTGGTCATTTTGAATTTACCTAGGAGAAGTGTTCCCAGGTAGTGGAATGTACTTGCAAAAAAGGATGACTGTTTACAAGGTAAGGACTGAGGTTACATTCTGAGCCTGTGGTTTTAATTTTAACTCTGCCAGCCTACCTCTAGCAACCCAGAAACTGACCTCTCAACCACATGGAAGTGCCAGAGATCTGGGCTATCGCATCGCACACCTGTGTGTGTTATTCTCTTCCTCTGATACATCTGGTTCTTGACATGTCTAAATTCACTGCCCGCGTGCAGTCCCCAAAGTGCCTCTGAATCTGACCATTAGTAAGGATTTCCTGAATTTCAACCCTGCCAATTTATTCTCACGGCACATTTACAACATGGCTCCACCTGCTTAAAGAGAACATGACTTTTATACCCCAAGACTCCACCCCAACCTGCGTCTGTGCCACTGGCTAGACCCCCTCTACTGAACCCACACCCTCCAGAAAAATCAGATCACCAGGTTCATGTAAGTTAGCCTGGCCCAAAGTGTTGCCTAGGGTTGCTGCAGAGGTCCTGTGGTCCAGGAGTTCCTCAGAGGCTTCAGCAGGCTCCAAATGGTGTGAATTTCTTAGAGGAGAACCAAGAAGGAGCACCTCAACGCATCAGGAATGTTTTGCGTGCGTGGCATCTCTCACATCACTGCCACGTCCTTTGGGAAAAAAATCAGTGACTTAAACATTTCCCCCGATTATAATCAATTTGACATTTTCTTATGAATACTGTCCAGTAAAGACAACTAAATCATAAATGTGTGGAAATCAGCCAACAAATGGTAAATTACAAGTAATGTCCCATTAAAATGAGGAAGACGACAAGGACACGTGCTATTTCTACTCAACATTTTACTCCACGCTCTAACTAATGCAGAGAAATGAAGTAAGGTAAAAATACTTGAAAGGAGGCAGGCCTTCTTCATTTTTTGCTAATGAAATGCCTGTCTGCCTAGAATCTAGTCAATTAGAGATGGTCAGATACAGTAACCATTTAGAAAATGTCATTTTTAAAAATTCCACTCATTATCAAGAAGGGATGGAAGGGAGGGAGGGAAAGCGGAAAAAAATATCTAGAAAATAAACCTACCTATAAATACACCAAATCAATCTTATCTTAAATTTTACTGAAGGACAGTAAAAGAAGATACAAATAATGGAGAGAACTACCATTTCCCAGATGGGAAGACTCAATATTGTTAGACAGCAATTATCCCTCTGCCAGTTTAAAAAATCAGTATGATCCAACCAACATCGCAACAGGATATTCTGCAGAACTTATAAAGCTGATTCTAAAGTTTAACTGGAAGAGAAAAAGCTTCAGATAATTAAAATATGTTTTTGAAAAATAATGAAGAGAAATCTAGCCTGACAAAACTAAACACACTGTAAAGCTATAGTAACTAAAATGGTGTGATATCATCACACAAATAAATAACAGGATAGAGAATATGAAAAACAAATACATAGATATCAAGGAGACAATAAACTTATCATTTAAAGTAAGTAAAAAGAGCAAACTATTTGACACATTACATTGGGAAAGTAAACACATAAACAAAAACTAAGTTACAAGTATACCACTAACAGACACAAAAACAAATTCCAAGTAGGTAAGAAGTATAAATGTAAAAAACTATAAAGCCGGGGCTTCCCTGGTGGCACAGTGGTTGAGAGTCCGCCTGCCGATGCAGGGGGCGCGGGTTCATGCCCCGGTCCGGGAGGATCCCACGTGCTGTGGAATGGCTGGGCCCGTGGGCCGTGGCCGCTGAGCCTGCGCTCCGCGACGGGAGGGGCCGCAGCAGTGAGAGGCCCGCGTACCGCAAAAACAAACAAACAAACAAACAAACCATAAAGCCAGAAAAAAAAATATGAAGACTCTCATGTACAAAGAAGACTCTTATCTTCTTTTTCTGTGAGATAAAGAAAAGCTCACAGATGTGGCAACACTATGGTTAAACCTTCTATATTTTATAAACAAAGCTAAAGACATTCAGTAAAGAAACATTATTTTAAAAGACTTTTTGAGGGGGGGAACACAACTTGATCTATTACTTTTTACTCTTAAACTTCCTATAATGTGTAAGTATTTCATAACAAGTGAGAATTCAAATATTGTTAATAACATACATTTGTATATATTATTAAACTTTTTTTCAACAAAAAAGTTACTATAAAGGAATACTTCAAGTAAGTCCTTTCATAAATATTCACAAATTAAAAATTAGTAGAGTAGAAAAAAATTTGCTTGCTATTTGTCAGGAATAAAAATAAGAGGACCGCGTAGACAATCACCTGAAATATTTTCCTTTAAACATTTTCCTTAGAGCCTCGCCCATAGATGTTCTGGAAGAGAAACTATGCACTTGATGATTATCTGAATAAACAAACAATCATCCCATAAGTGAACTAAGAATCTCATAGGGAAGGGACCTCGTAATTCCTAACCTATGGGAGGGGTGTTCTTTTTTCCTTTTAAATGGGACAGCTTTTACAAAACTCGAAAACTCTGTGATTTTTCTTTCCCTGACAAATGCATTGTAAAAGTGTTTTTAAAAATCCAGGTCTCTGCCAAAACCTTGAGTTTTCTTCGCATCTACCAGAAGGCCTACTGGAGTCTTGCTGGAGTGCTGAATTTGGGACCAAGGTGCAAAGTTACCATGTTAAGTGACACTCCCTTATTGCAAAATAGAATCCTATGCCCTGCAAAATAGAATCTTTTAGGTCTGTCTCACTGTGAGGTGGAGAAATTCACACTCAGCCAGTAGCATGATCCCATCTTTTCCATTCTTCCCAGAAACAGTCCTTCTTGGTAAAGTCATGCTTTTTATTTTACCTTTTTCTAAATAGCCAACAGGTAATCCTAAATCAGTACAATTTCCCTGTCCCATCATCCTAGAAATAGCATATGTCATTTGTTTCAAAGGTCTGCAGTTCTGAGTTTCCATCAAACAATGCTACTAATGTTTTAGTCTTTCTTTCCCAGGAGCATGTTTATGGTATCTCTTTAAGTCACCCTATGTGAAAACTATAGCTTTCTGATGGAAGTAAGGCTTAAAACTCAATCAAAATTTCCTGTCTATTTAGTATCAACAGCTGGTACAGAGAGGGCTCACCTCCTCACCCTAGATCAGGGAAATCTCATCTATAGGATTCCCAGTCACTCCAAGTAGTCCCTATGGGTGTGAAACTCACAAGTGAGTATCAGCCATCCCTCAAATGTCCTCTTTCAGGATCACTTTGACGCAAAAGTGTTCCTCACATCGTAATCATTCCTCACACCATAATCATTTGTACTAATCAAAAATTAGTACAAATATCTGTGTACTAATTTATATTACGCATCTTGCCTGATCCTGGACAAAGTTTAGCCATTTGCATCTACTGATTAAGTACTCTTCTATCAGGAAATTCAGTTCTTTGAAATCCTCCATCAAGCCTAGTGAGAAAAAAGTCATAAAATTCCAAGACTGAAACTGTTGTGTTCTGTAGCTTAGGCTACCAGGAAAAAAATAACTACAAATTAAAAGACATTTATCACAAGCTAATCTCTTAGCACAAAAATTAAACAATAACTATTAAACAGAACCATTATTTATATGATTTTTCCTGACAACTTAAGTATTTTATAAATAACAAGGAAGCATTTTTTTCCACCTAAGTTATATGAAGTGACAAAGCATAACACAAAGTAGGCAAGTATTCAGTCCCTTCTGTATTAAATTATGGTTATAAAATACATTTATTTTTATGTGCATTTATTAAAAGCCTTGAAATGACACACACCAAATTCTTAACACTCTTTAGGAAGAGGTGGGAAAAGGTGAGAAGGAGAGAGACTTTTACAGTTGATTTTCTAAATATCTGTATTACTTGAATTCTCTAACATGTATCAATTTTGTCATTTTAAAACTATGAAACATGCAAAAGAATGCTGGCACAGATGCACTGGAAATGGCACTGTAGTAAATGGCTGGGGCACTGTAAATAGGTACAATCTTTTCGCCAGGTATGGAATGGCTTTAAACATATCTATATCCATTGACTCTGCAATTATATGCCTTACCAGTTTTCTATAACGTGGCTATCTTAATTTTTATAAAGAAAAACAATGTAGCTTAATACATATATCACCTTAGATCTTTAAAATCTGGGCTTTTGAAAGGTAGAAAAATAATAGTAGAGTTGATTCTTGCTATTTGCAGTAGTTATGTCCTGCAAAGTCACCACAGACAATGAACTAGTCAATACTTGACTATTGCTCCAAGGGGAAATCCAGGGTTAGGTTCTTATGCGCCTCCAGTCACAGCAGTTTCATCAACTCATCAATATATAACCCTGTGATGTCTGTGTTTCTGTTTAAAGACAGACAGATAGATGGACAGATATGACGGACATTGAACTCATGGCCAACAGCACCATCACTCATGCCTCAATGAAGCTTACCTAAAGCATCCCCATTTTCTCCATAAGGCATATTACAGCCTTCTTGTACTTAAACACTAGGCAGCACTTCAGCACTACACTTAGGGGCCATTTGAAAGAGCAAAATCACCAAGAAGCACGAAAATCTGAAAAACATGGCACTAAATAGACTGTGAAAAGGATAGTTGTTTACAGACTGAGAGCTGAAACAAGAAGACACAGCATCACCTTGTTTGACCTCAGCTGGGAACAGATGCATCAGGTGACTCAGATTTTTTTTGCCTCTCTGCACGTGTGTGTGTCCAAGACTGACTGCAAAGGGGCCAGGAGTATTGATTTTAGGGTTACAAATGAATTTTAGCCAGTAGACAAATTTGCAAATATGGGATCTTAAATAACGATAATCAACTGTACACCTTTTCCTTTATTAGACAGAGCAGTATTCTCAAAAGATGGATTAACAGCAGAGTCAAGAGAGATCCATAAAAAGCTTTTTTGTCTCTGCTAACTCAGTGGTTCTCAACCAGGTGTGATTTCGCTCCCAGGGGACATTTGGCAATGTTTGGAGACAACTGGTGATTATCATTGATTGGGTCTAGTGGGTAGGGGCCAGGGATGCTGCAAAACATCTTAGAATGCACAAGACAGACTCCAACAACAGGATTATCCGGCCCAAATTGTCAATAGTGCCAAGACTGAGAAATCCTGTGCTAAGTGACCTGAATCTTTACACCTTCTATCAATGTACACTTTAATGCCTAACACTAAATAAATAATTACATGTCAAGGACGAAGCAGCTCTCCTACTTTATTTGTTGGCGCCCCTTTATTTTCAAACTTAACTAATAAATTTTTATTAAATGCAACTGAAAACACAAAGCAGTTACAAGCTATATTGAGAAGTGCTACTTTTCCCATCATTTCCACTTGTAATGGTGAATGGGGTAACTCCAACAATAATGTAAAACATGGAACCAGTCTGAAATCTATTTTCTGTTTTAACACTAGGAAAGTAAAAATCATCACTGCATAGGAAATTTGAAAAGTAGAATGTGTAGTATACTGCTCATGAGATAGAGAACCCAACACACTCCTAGCAACTTTCAGATCAAGTCACGAACCTTTGAGACGGTTCTTACAGTTACCCTGAGGAAGAAAATTTAAAAGTCTTACTAGGTCTTAATGATTCTATGAAAAAAGGCCCAACTAAGTGCCCCCCCCACAAGTATCCTTACTGCACACTGCCCCCCATGTGGATTTAATATTATACATTTATTCAGTCTTGAATCAATCCTATTTTTAAAATCACTTGTTAACCTAACAAGGATAAATAATTCTCAAGTGGGAGGCAGACTAGTAGACTAAGAACTGCACTTGGAGTTTGGAAACTGAATTCTTGGCTGCACGAGTTTAGAGCCAAGTGATTAATTCAAGAATCTTTTATTCTGGAAAGATGTTTTAGCTCAACTGTGAAAAAATAAGGCCAAGACATTGTTTACTGTTCTAAGTATGCTCTGCTGGAGACTACAGGTCCTGCTGTCAAATGCCTTCAACTTCCTACAGGGTCCTGCTGAGCACTCAACCCTAGAAACGACAAGTCTTCCATCCTTCTGCAGCCTCTCTTGCCACTCTCTCAGGCTCCTATTCTTCCTCTACTCCAGCCTACATGTGCTGCTCCACACCCACACTCCGCACTCCAGGCCAGGACGTTTCAGGCCACCAGGATCAGGACCCCCCAAGAAGTCAGAGATTAAAATGTAATTCCCAGATCACATCCCTGGCCTACTGATTGGAATCTTGGATGGAAGTGTTGGGAATCTGTAGGGTCCATTCCACCTCCCACTTCTTTAACAACTATAGCCCAGCCACAGAATAACACCTGTGGATTACTGAAAATGCCATCATTATATCTTTGATTTATTGATCACATTTCCCATTGCCTGACTCTATCCCCTAAGCCCATTTTCAGCATCTAGCGGAGCTAGGAAATGTCGTCTGTTGTTAACACATTCATTTGAGACAAACGCCTCTTTTTTAAACTCCAATATGCTACATATGATATCCACCCCATAAAATCAGAATTGTGCTTCTGCAACCAGACTGAGAGCTCAAGGGTAGGGACTATGTGCTATACCTGGGCTCAGCCCCAGTGGCAAGCACAGTCCCTGGCACATAGCAGGTACTCATTTGTTGAATAAATGGATACACGGATGGATGGATGGTCTCTCAATGCCACTGTTGAACTTCATCAATTCTACCTAATTTGTGACTAATGTTAATGGGAAAAAACAGAAGACTCAATTGAGTAACCTCCCACAGAGGAATTCTGAGTGAGTGGGGCATGACTCTCCGAGAGCCCCACAGGAGAAAGGAGAGGTAGTTCTCCAGAGCCATTCAAATTTGGCACTCTGTAGGGTTTTCAACGTAAGTCAGCTAGTTGACTGAGAGTGTGCAGTCCTAGCAAGGAGCAAAAGCAGTCAGTGAAGATGAGAAGGAAAACTGGTCACCAAAGAACTTTTCTGGGCATGAGAAGATGATACTTAAGGCCAAGGTTAAACATTCTGATTATCAAAGATGAAGACAAATCTGTAATTAGCCCAAGTGGGTCAACCCACAGGATAAAGTCTAGACTCACTCAAGATCATTTACCCTAGGATTCAAAGCTGCCCATAATTTACAGCTGGTCCAGTCAGAACAAAGCTCAGGTCTTTTATTTGATGGTTATAGATGTGAACAAAGAAGGATGTAGACTTGCTGCTGGCAGCCATCTTGGGAACATGAGGAAATCTAAGAAAATCTCAAGAACCATGTCTGCAACTTGACAGGTGATTGAATCAATGAGTTATCTTCATTGTTTAGGCTAATTCAGGTTTTCTATTATCCAAAGCATCATGATGCATGCCCACTCCTACCTTTCAAGCTGATCTTTCCCTTTTCTCTTAGCACATACATAGATCTACTATTCCAAGAGTCTGTATCCTGTCCACCAACATACCTCATCCATTCCCACCTCCCACCTGTGTGTGTCATTTATGCCTAAAATAGTTTTCCCTTGTTCTCTTTTATTCAAATCCTGTCTGGTCTTCTAGACTCAGGCTGGAGTCCTTACTCCTGTGAGGGCAGATATCCAGAGCCATAGTTTTCTTGTCTCCTCCAAGCTCCCACCTTGAGAACACCCTCGATTTTAGTTGTCATACATATCCTAACCTTACACTTTTAATGATCCTTTTGCAAGCAGAACCTCAAACTGGATTTCAAGTTCCGTGTATTTTTCAACTCCTTCTAAACAGCCCCTTGCACAATGTCTTGTGATTCGCAGAAAACCAATAAATCTCTTTAAGCAAATTCAAAATGTGATTTAAACCTCCTGGTCGCTGCCAGTCATACCCTCTTATTTCACATAGCAATGTAGTAGATAGAAAGGAATTTCAGATGCAACACATTTCAACATTACACAGTTGGCTACAGTCCTGTCACATTTCACAACCAGACTGGCAGTAACAGCTGGATGAAGATCAGAAATTCATCAGGCTGCCTTCCCATCTGAAGATCACTGAAGCCCTTCCAGTGAAGACGTAGACTAACTCTGCAAGTTCTAAAAAGTCAAGTCCCAGATCTTTTCAACACCTGCATAAAATCATCCTAGGGGCAGCACCAGAATAGAAAACAGAAAAGCACAGTCCAAGGCATTCACAGGTCAACAGGCTCCGATCACCTCCAAGCCTTTTATATCCTCTTTTGTGCTTGCAGTCCTAGGTCCCTTTAGAGCACCCAGGGGTACATCTGTAAGGTTTAAATGAGGGACACGAAATAAACAGAGACTGAGATTTATCCCCCTTCACAGTGATGGGTAGGAGACAATGAGTAAGTTGAAGAATGATATCAGGACCCAGTATTATTTCCACTGAAGATGACAACAAGAAAATGAGAAAGGGGGAAGTAAGTGTGTATGCACTGCGTGTTCACACACAAGCAGCAAAGATGTTGATATAGCCAAAGGATCGATATAGTCCTGGCCACTCAAAGTCAACCCGTTTGTGTGTGGCATGACAGGTCTCCTGCACAAGGATGTTGTTGCCCCAGTTAAGGTCTATATCAATAGCACCTGACCATGTTTTTCAACAGGTTATAGAAATGGAAGGGCTGCCTGATAAAATTTACACCACCACTATAAGTGATCTATAGAGTAAAGCAATACCTTTCTAATATGTATATACCTATAATGATAGAGAGCTTAGTAATCATTAATCCTCCCCTCCTAGAGACCAGTAGTTTCTTTGGTTTCTTTGCTCAATAGCCAGAATCATCCATGCAATACTGCTTCTTCATCCTCTTCCCTGATTAACACGGCCTTCTCTTCCTGGGTTATAAATTGGTTCTGAAGAGGTTCACAGATTGCATTTCATTTACCAGGCCCTGCAGACAATGTTACAGATCAAAGGCCTGTCAACTGAAACATTCCATGTCTTCTAACAGTCTCTGCATATCACAAGAATTACCACGAGGAATTTAGTTCTACTAGTTGCTCGAGTCTGTAGATGCTCTCAAAATTGCCCTTTATGTTAGCCACGTGGCTACTAGAGATGGTTCTCAAAGCACTTCCTGTTCTAAAGGGCTCTGCCTTCGCTCTGCGGCCAGTGACCAACCTAATTTTGCTTTTCTATCCACATTGTCCATGGTGCCAAGATGCCTTCACAAGCTATCACTGGCCCAGACACTCGCTGGATCTGTATGCTACGAGCGAGGGACCCTCTCTCCTGTTCCTGGGACTGGACAGAAAGAGCAAACCTTAGGACAAAGTGAGGTTAGAAAACCTATCTCCTGAAAAGCCAGTCTGGAACACCACCTTTTCTGCTTCTCCTTTCAAAAACATCTCACCAGCTCACAACTATGGGCCAAGAAATGAAAGAACCAGAATTAACACGGCAAAAGTACAGGGGTGAATCCAAATAGCTGATGTCCCACCAAAGAAAGAAACCAGCCAACCACCACCACAAAAATCCCTGTCCACGCTTTTAAATCCATTCCCTGAATCCGACAGAGGCAGATCAGCCATGTCCCCACTCAACTGCCTAGCTCTGTGTTAAAGGGGAAGTCCCTATCAAGAGTCTATTTCACTAAAGCCATGTGGTTTGCAGCAACTCCTTTTCTTTGTCACCAACAGGTCAGGAAAGTACCCCCTTCAGAGATGCGGGAGACTAAAGTCGCTGCCTATTTCCCTCCCTAGGCTGTCTGCCAGGCAGACCAGCCACACCTCCTATCAAAGGACCTGCTCTTGCCATTAAGAAGCAGAAACGGCTGTTCCCCTCTCATCATCATCAAGTTTCCAGTCTTTCAGAATGTTCCAGCCCCACCTAATGTCCTGCATGGCCGGCTCTACTGCTTCAAAGAACCAGCAGACAATATGGAAAGGAAAAAACATCCCTTAGACTGGGGATGCACAAAGATAGCCACGTCCTCCCCTAGTGCTTGTTCCAAGAAATGACAGGATCAGTCTGGGACACAAACATCCTCAGCTTCAAGCTGCTATTCCGGGTATCCGTTCAATATTTATTGAGTGCCCAGTTGGAACAAGGTACTGTCAATACACCCCAGGAAGGCTAAGCTTGCACAAGGGCTCACCAGCACACCCGAAGCGGTATGAATTTCAGACCACCGTCCAGGAACAGGGAACAATTGTTCCTCATTGATTTAGTTGACCATAAAAGGATATGCAAATTTGCAGAAGATCTGCAGCCTCTGCCATGCCTGGAACGCTTCAAGAAAACACATCTATACACATACATACACACACACACACACACACACACACACACACAGAGTAGGATAAGACATACCATGCAGATGCAAGGTTAAAAAGGTTTCCTCACTAGAAATGTTTCCTACCCTATTAACCTACCTTTTCCCCACCATTCCTTTCCTCTTCTACAGAAGAATGTGGACTTTTCCCCCTAATACCTTAATCATTATTGCAACCAGCAAGTTATGAAGGGAAAGCAAAGAAATGTACTGCTTTTTATCCCCCATTTTCCTATATACATCAGTCAACAAAAGAAAAACCGTAATACATCTAGTGAACTGTTCCCTGAGGTCACCCCCAACTCTTCACTGACTTAAGCTATTAATGCAATGACTATGTTGCCCCAACCAATAACGAATAAGGAAAACCAGAATAAATCTAACTTATCGTGATAAGGTTTCTTTGCTTCCATTACAACTTAGTGTGGAAATATCACACTGTCACTTTTTTTGGTAACTCTACTCAAACTTGCTTTTAAAAGGTTTTTCTCCCCAGAAGAGTAGATGATCAGTGGGTGGAAGAAGAGAATACAAAGTGTAGGATGGCTCGGTGGCAGGTACGTTAGGAATGGGTGCTCAAGGAAACAAAAAGTGTTCCAAAGCAGATCAGAGCCTAGAATCTTTGCAAGGCTACGGAATTCATGCCTGTCCTTTTCAGGAAAATATGACCCTTGCTGGCCATACTGCACAGGTTTTTTTTCCCAGGTATCTGGTGACAAGCTGTTCTAGGAATACATGATAAACCTCACACCTTCCTTTCCGGTTATCATTATGTATCATCTTGTGGAACGACACATGAAAAGATGGCTAAGGATACAAATGTCCCACAGGAAGCATACACTACAAGTCCTGAGACTCTAGCGGAAGGGGCGCCCTGAGACTCTAGAGGAAGGGGAGCCCTGAGACTCTAGAGGAAGGGGCACCCTGAGCTCCAGTAGGTTGAAGGGACTACGGAAGAGATACAGAGCCAGGCTTGGACCACCAAGTGCACACCTGGTACAGGGAAGAAACTTACACAATATTTTTGAAGGTCTGGAGAAACAAGGAACATTATTTTTTCAACTTCCAGGTAGGTAATACAGTATTGACTATAATCACCATACTGTACATTAGACTCCCCTCAAATTTACTTATCTTGTAACTGGAATTGTGTACCCTTTGACCAACATCTTCCCATTTCTCCCACCTGCCAGCCCCTGGCAACCACCATTCTGTTGTTTCTGTGAGTTTTGTTTTTTTAGATTCCACGCAAGTGATATCATACAGTATTTGTCTTTCTCTGACATATGTCACTTAGCGTATTACCCCCTCAAGGTCCACCCATCCATGTTGTCGCAAACGGCAGGATTTCCCTCCTTCTCATGGGTGAATAATATTCTATCGTATATATGTACACCACACATTCTTTCTCCCTTCATTAAGGAATGTTTTTAAGGAATCTGAAATCTGGATTATTTAACATATAGAACAGGTTCATGGAGAGATTAACTCTAAGGACACACCTAATTACTATAGGTAACTTCTCTTACGGAGCTTGGAGAAAGAAGGAACATAAAGAAACTTGAGGTGACCCTTCATTAACTCTTAGATTGTTGGAACTCGAAGGCCATCAGAGTCCCTGAGGGGCAGACAGATCTCCAAGTTCATATTGCCCTTCACAGCAGCCCTAGGCTCTAAATGGGAACACTCTCCCAAGGCCCCATCCTGGGTTCTTATTCACCACAGTCCTCCCACAACTGCCTTTATGGCTCCCCACAGTAGCACTGAACACAGCTTAAAAGTCTGTATTTGTGTTCTTATTTCATTCCTTCATTAACTATTTGCTAAGGGCCAGGCATGTGTCAGAGCTCCATCGTACATCTGTCTTACCATTTAGTTAACGCCTATCTTTTCCACCAAGTCCATAAGGGCAGAGGCCATGGGTACATTGCCTATTGTTTTATCTCTAGCCCCTGACATAGAACCTGGCATCAGAGGCACTCAATAAATAGAGGATGAATTAATCTAGTCCAACCCCCTTACTTAACAGTTGAGCATACTGAGTTTCTGAACAATTAGATGATGTGGGACAAGTCAGACTCCTAGACAGTGACATGCAAAGGACTAAGGCCCAAGGCTTTCCGAGAAACAACACTGAGAGTGAGGGTTATTAGCCATCAGTTAATAACTGTCTTGGGGGGAAGCAACTCTAAAGGAGGTATCATTTGGATGACAAGGTTCTGGGATTGGACCAAATACTGCATTCAAACCCCAGCCCTGTCCCTGTAGTGGACATCTGTGATTGGCCTCCCCAGCACTCACTTCCTTCTAACAGCCTCTGCTTGCATTTGTGCTTCTCAAGAAGCTGACTTCACTCCTCGGCTTCAGGACACATGTCCTGGAGTCAACCCAAGCAGTGGAATCCCTTTCTTTGGCCACAGTGATCGGTTTAGGGCAAGCACATGACCTCAACCAGTCCAATCCTCGTGAATCTCAAGCCTTGTGCTTGCGGTGCTGGTTCAAAGTTGCTGGCCCTTCCATGGTTGATGGAGTGCTCCTTTGTAAGACCTAGAACGTCTGAGGCTATTGCTGCTTCCATGAGTTGAAGACAGTTTGAGGGTAAGGCCCCCATATAGAGAAGGGCAGAGCCAAGCGAGTCCTATAGACGTGGAACTAGATCCCTAATAGCAACATGAATCTCTAGCATATCCCATCGCTTTATTTCTCAGTCACAAAAACCACTGAATTCCCTTCACCATTTCAATCGATCTGCAGTAGATTTTCTTTTGCTTACAACCAAAAGAATCCGAGTATGTACTAGGTGTGTGACACTAGAAAAGCAAAAATGGAGGTAATGATTACTTCAAAAAGGGTATCTTACAAATCAATGAGGGGCAAGAAAGGACTTAGTGCCGGGACAATATCTGGCACTTAACAAGGCCTAAATATTCTTTGCTTCTTATGAAAGGATTCACCAGAGTTCCTCTAGTCTTTTCACCCAGTATATTAAACAGATTGTTTACAAGTAATCTGCAACTTAGCAAAGTATCTGGAGTGGCCAGAAGACACAAAAAGGTTGAAAGTCACTAACAATTGAGGCTCAATACAAAATGGAAACAAATATCCTTAAAGTTATAATAAACATCTATACAATAATGTCTACAGGGACTTCCCTGGTGGCGCGGTGGTTAAGAATCTGCCTGCCAATGCAGGGGACACGGGTTCAAGCCCTGGTCTGGGAAGATCCCACATGCCGCAGGGAAACTAAGCCCGTGCACCACAACTACTGAAGCCCGCGTGCCTAGAGCCCATAAGCCACAACTACCGAGCCCGAGCGCCTACAGCCCATGGTCCACAACAAGAGAAGCCACCGCAATGAGAAGCATGCGCACCGGAACGAAGAGTAGCCCCCTCTCGCCGCAACTAGAGAAAGCCTGTGTGCAGCAACGAAGACCCAACGTAGCCAAAAATGAAAAGAAAAAAAAAAAGATAATATTGGATTCGATAGCATTTAAAAAATAAATAATGTCTACAGGCACATCAAGTGATAGACTTCACACTGACTTCACTATTGTACATGTGTGAACAAATATGATTTAAGGAAGATTAATTTTTACAAAGCGTTTCAAGAAGCTATCCACTGTATAAAGGGGGATATTGTCAATTGTGCTGTCTTCAGCACATTCTCTTCCCATTTCAACCTCCCCCCAAAACCTCCTCACCCTCCCTACTCCCAAACACACACACAACACACAAGGGGTACCTGGGCCAATACAGCTCCAATCAAGCATGCTGATCCCAGGGTAGCCCTAGGACTGGGGTGGTCAGCAGAGGTGGTCCCCTGGGTGAGATGAGGTCAAGAAAAGAAGCAATACAGGCTTGTCCTTCCAAGTACCGTCCAGGGTCAAAACCAGAAAAGTTGGACTGTCCAAAATACAAAGGGCAAATTCCAGGCCGGAAACAGAAGACAGGGCCAAGAAAGAGGAAAAACTAACAGACTGCAGAAGGAAAGGTGAAATTCGGCCAAGACAGTGGTCAATAATAGCAGAAGTCAATTGTCACCAAGCACGGCGCTGGGTGAGATCTTCTCTAGTGTTAGATCTCATTTCATTATCATGAAAACCTGTGAAGCTATTATTTTCCCCATCTTTAACATTATTATAAAAAATTTTAGGGCTTCCCTGGTGGCTCAGTGGTTGAGAGTCCGCCTGCCGATGCAGGGGACACAGGTTCGTGCCCCGGTCCGGGAGGATCCCACATGCCGTGGAGCGGCTGGGCCCGTGAGCCATGGCCGCTGAGCCTGCGCGTCCGGAGCCTGTGCTCCACAACGGGAGAGGCCACAACAGTGAAAGGCCCGCGTACCACAAAAAAAAAAAAAAAAAAATTTAAACATACACGAAACTAGACAAATTCAATGAACCTCATTACTGTATCACAGCTACAAAAATCTACTCGGGGAGACCCACTGTTCACCACTGGCCTCACCAGGAGGGCCAGGAAAGTACCAGCAAGTCATGTCCGCAAGCCCGGGTGAAAATTTGAGTCAACCTCTTAACTTTGACTTCACAAACTGTGGCCTGGTTCCTCAAGCATGCGAATCTCCCTTCACCTGGACAGGTAGAGAGTCCATCTCTGTTCTGTAGTGAACTGTGCCCACAGCAAACATCGACAGCACAGCAGAGTTGAGTTGCCACACGTCAAAGATTACGGAAAGATCTCCAAATCCCTACCTTCCCCAAAAAATTCCATTAGAGACATGGGCACTGTTACTGCCTCAACTCCTGGGTGATTTTTCCCCACAAGTATATTAATTTCGTCTTTCCAACTAGATCACGCACCGTGACCTGTGAATCTACTGCCGAACCCCCTTTAGAATCAAATCCAAACTGATAAAAAGAAAAAAAGAAAAATCCAAACTGATGCCCCCAGGTGGAAAGGTCCACCATCACTGGCACTTTCTCATCTCTCACATCTGTCACCACTCCGAATACCCCAGAAAGACTGAACATCTTGGAGTTCCAAAGTACAGCCCCCAGCCCTCTGCAAGGATTTTCTCACCTTTTGGCTGAAAAATCTTCCCTCCTCAACACCACCAGCTACGGCTAACATTCCTTTCCTCACCTCCAGAAAGCTTTCTGGGATAACCAATCCCATCTCAAAACCATGTTGGGTACCACACCTCTATATTCCCATAATGCCTCGCCTATCCCTCTCTCTGCACACCAACCCACATCATTTGATAATGATTGGTTCCTAGGTCTTCCACTCCCAATTTTATCAAGTGCTCTTTGAGGGCTGGGACATTTGCTCATTTTTTTGGTTTTGGTGGTTTTATATTTTATGTTTAATGGAAATCCAGGACAAATGATGAATTCCTTTAAACTGAGTTGGAGGTCTAGTAGTTATGTCAAACCATACTTCTGTTCCTTTTTGTAGTTTCCAGTGCCTAATACAGGCACATAGTAGGTCTTCAAATAATGTTTATTGAATAAGACAAGCCAAGGAAAAGATAAGATGATGGCCAGATGGACAGTAGGGAGAACACTTTAAACTTTTAAAAATCTCTCCAAAGCACTTCATGGCCAGTAGATGCTTAGCTGTCTAACCAGTGCACAGAGGTAATGAGCCTTTTGGATTAATGCCCACCAGACAGTGTACCTCCCTCCCTCCAGCTCCACAGATGCCCACTAATCCTGGTGCTGTTATTTGACAGACAAGCTTGTGCTCACCCTGCTCACAGCTTTCACTGTGATGCTGACTTTCTTCACAACTCCATCAGGCCCTTGTCTAAAACTGACTGCAGACTCCTCATCTCTTGAGTATCTCCCTCCCACTGAAGGTGCTCTATCACCTGGATCACTTGAGCTGCCCCTTTCTGGACCTGGGCCCACTCAGCGATGGATTTGTTAGGAATGCCACCATTACCACCACCAAAACTACTCAAAGCATAGTGGGTCGTATTACCTACCAATCCCACCCACCACCCAAGCTTGGCATGTGTATCATAACAGGACAACCCTCTCCACGCCCAACATCCTACACAGATAAAAACAAAAATGCTGGAATCTAAAATGACACAAATGAACATATCTACGAAACAGAAACAGAGTCAGATATAGAGAACAGACTTGTGGTTGCCAAGGGGGAGGGGGTAAGGGGGGGGGATGGAGTGGGAGTTTGGGACTAACAGATGCAAACTATTATATATAGGATGGATAAACTATAAGGTCCTACTGTATAGCACAGGGAACTATATTCAATATCCTGTAATTAAACCATAATGGAAAAGAATATATGTGTATAACAATCCCTTTGCTGTACAGCAGAAATTAACACAACACTGTATATCAACCATACTTCAATAAATGTTTTTTTTAATGCTCCTGAGATGGTCAGATTAAGCAAGCAAATTCCAAGGCAGTTCTGATAGGAGATGCACTAAGGTGGGGGCAGGGGTACCACCAGGGGGAGGAAATCATTCAAAACTTTCCATGCAGGTGAGCTATGGTTTCTGCTTCAACGTTAGCCTTAAACTTTAGATTCCACTGGCAGTGTCTCTTTGCAAATCATAACTGAATCACCCTAAATCAGCACCCACCAGAAGTAAGGTACTGGATACAGTACTTTAAGGTCTACTGTCATTTTATGTTCCTCTGAAGAATAAAGATGCTTTATTATGATAATCATTAGGTTGTAAAGCACTCACCTTCTCTCCAGAGTAAATCCAGTCAGATATATCTTTCCCTCAGATTTTTTTTTTTAAGCATTCCATTTGTATAGAACTCCTAACAATTTTTCAGAGTGACAGTCCCAGGCTTATTGATTCACAAATGGCCTAAGAGTGTCAAGTAGGTATATTGCTCTTCATGAATAAAGGGGTTAGAGGAGAGGATTTAACCTTCTGATTTACAGGCAGAACTCACCTCTTTTGGCCTCTTAGAAAGTGCACATTGAACCCTGTGGATGTAGAAATCTAAGACCCCCAAGTCTAAAACCAAGGAGGCAGGCTTCCCTGGTGGTACAGTGGTTGGGAATCTGCCTGTCACTGCAGGGTTTGATCCCCAGCCCGGTAAGATCCCACATGCCGCAGAGCAACTAAGCCCGTGCACCACAGCTACCGAACCTGCGCTGTAGAGCCCGTGAGCCACAACTACTGAGACTGCGTGCCACAACTGCTGGAGCCCGTGCACCTGGAGCCCATGCTCCGCAACAAGAGAAGCCACGGCAATGAGAAGCCCACGCACTGCAACGAGGAGTAGCCCTCGCTCGCCGCAACTCGAGAAAGCCCGCACGCAGCAACAAAGACGGAACACGGCCAAAAACAAAACAAATAATAAAATAAAACAAAACCAAGGAGGCAGGACATCCTAAAGAGCCCTCCACACACTGGGCACAGAATTTGCTTCCATGAGTACATGTCCCTGAAATGACCTTTCCATTCCACAATTTGGAAATAATTTATTCATCTGACACAGCTGAGTTGCAAACACTTTGAGGTCTGAGGCCTTGGACAAGTTACATTACATCTAATGCAGAGTATCGCAGAGTAATGATGATGATAATACTTTGCAGGGATCCTGTAAGAATTAGGGCTACTGGGGCAGAAATGCTCATATAGCAATGGCCATGATAATGCGATCCTTAAACTCTTGATAAAATAACAGAGGTGATATTAGAACAGTAAAAACAAAGAAAGGCTGGAGTTCAAGGTCTTGGAGGACAATTGTTGGGACAAGAGGTAGCCGTTAAAACATTTAGGATCCTCCTGAATTCCATAAAAAGGAAAATGTGCCCCAATTAAATGTACAAACTGGGCTCTCAAGACCAAAAATTCCCTGCAGTAGAAGAGCTGGGCAATCAATCAGGCTTGAATTTGATAGAACAACCCCTTTAAATCCTCTCATCCATCAGCTAGCCTCTTGGATGAACCTAACCAATGGGTAAACCATCCAGGGCTGTGGTCTAAGAGTAAGAACCAGCTGAGGGACTGAGCAACTAAATCCCTTCTTCCCTTGAGACTCAGTTTCCTTATCTGTAAAATGAGTTTGTTCTAAGCATCCCATGAGATCAACTTCTTTAAAGAATTTTAGAAACATCATGTAAAAGGTGGCATTACTCCACTTCCAGGAGCTAGCACCTCTGGGTGAGCTTGTTCAGCTTCTGAACTAAAGAAGCACTGCTGGAAGATTAGCCCGTAACCCCTGAATACCAAGGAGCTGTTAGTCCCGGAGAAGAAGGTGTTCCCTGAATACTACTTATTTAGAAAACGCCTTTGAAGAACTACAATTACAGCATCTATTCTTGGAAACAGGTAAGTCAGGAAAGCATTCCACTGACTTTACAAAGCCCTAGCCATCCATCACTTCCCTCACTCCCACAATGAAAGCACATGTGAGCCTGGGACATCACTGAGACAGCCTCCCCGGCACTGCTGCACAGGCTGCACGATTACGATCTGCACAATTACAATGCTGCTCACAGACCCCACAGAGGGAAGACAAAACCAACGTGTTGTACCAGTCGATGGTATTTCACCTCAAGTAAGTGAAAATCTCAAGTTGATGAATAATCGGTAAACTCTAAGAAGTCATTTTCCTTGAATCCTTTTCAAAACTGCACCCAAACTGGTGCCCCAGAAGGAAAAATGAAATGTCAGAAGCATCTATGTCTTTGATAAGAACCATGACCTTTCACCCAGAGGTACTTTATGGGAGAATCAGAGGAGTGGTCCTCGGGCCTGACTGCCCATTAGTAACACCTGGGCAGCTTTACAAAGGCCAATGCCTGGGCCTCCCCTAGAGATTCTGTCTAGCTGGTCTGGGGTGTGACCTGGGGTGCATTTCTCCAACACTGCAAACCACTGATTAAGAAGGTCTCCAAATTGCACAGCAATTAAGAGTTAGGAAACAGTTTTGAAATTTACACTTATTGAAAGACGTGGGATTTCAGACAGTAACAGCAAGAACAGCAAGAGTAATAATACACAGCAAGAGAAGGCCATGTGTTTCCGGTTTGTCATGTTAAAGAGGAAAACCCCAGAAGTGCGTTTATGAAAACCAAATGCTAGGAATCTTGAGTGCAGTGGTGATTTCATGACTCTACATTTGTCAAAACTCATACATATACACAAAGAGTTATTGTATGGAAATTAAAAATAAATTTAAAACATACAGTGGAAAAAGAATCCAATGATGTATCTATTTAACCTAGTAATTCTTAATCTTAGCATATGAAAAACCAGCCAAAGAGCTGTTAAAAATCCTGCTGCCCAGGCTGCGCCCCAGATCGATCACTTCAGTCTCCAAGTATCAATAGTTTTAAAAACCCCATGGGCATCGATTCCAATGGGCAGCCATGTCTCCTAATTCTCCAGAGGAGGGACACAGGCAAAAGTGATCTTATTCACACGTATCCATAGAAATGTGGCTCTGAACCAGTGAATCACATCTGCACCTACCTTCCAGTCACCCAGGGAAGTCCACTAACATCTACCCAAGTTTCCAAATTTTTTTTTTCTATCAACTTTCATTAGGTTTCAAGACACTGGCATGATCCATAAGCCAAATAAAAGGGGCTGGATCTCCAACCAGTAGCGTACTAAATTGCTTCAAAACCTGCTGACAAGTTTTAAAGCAGTGCAGTTGTGCTCAAACATCAGAATCCCCTGGACAGCTGATTGTAATAGACTGCTGATCCGACCCCAGAGCGTCTGATTCACGAGGTCGGGGGTGGGGCCCCAGAATCTGCATTTGGAACCAATTTTCAGGGGCTGCTGCTGCTACTGCTTGGAGGACCAATGTTCTAAAGAAATGCGAACTAAATAAATGGTCAGAGACACGAAAACCACGATCCAGACAGTCCTTAGGTCAAGGCAGGTAGGGCCCGAGACTGCTGGTCAAAGAACCAGCTGGTGTTTAGAAACTGACCTTGAGAAATAGATTACAAGGATTTCTACAGATCACAGAACAGATTTCTAGAAACTTGCTGTTCAAAGTGATACGCAAACCACCATAGGCATCACCTAGAACTGGTTAGAAATGCAGAATCTCAGGCCTGCTGGGTCAGAAAGTGTCTTAACAGGAACCTGGGTGATCCAAATGCACATTAAAGTTTAAGAAGCATGGGTGCTGACCAAGTCCCACGTTCTTTCAACAGGTAGTTACTGAGAACCTAGCCTGTGCACTATACCTAGCAGTGAGTAGGGCAGACAAGCCTCTGTCCTCTAGGAGCTTATATGGAGCGAAGGATGGAACTAAGGCCCAGGGCTGTGGGCCGCAGAGCCTAAGTTAGCAGCAGAGACGGGTTTAGAACTTATGCCTCCTAAGAATACAGGCGAATGTCCCTACAAAAATCACAAATATAATTCCAAAAAAGAGGTTGCCAAACAAGAAACTAGAAGTCAGTTTCTACATATCAAGTTAGGAAACCTAGGCATGAGAGATTTAATTCTCATAAACCTCTACTCCCTGACCAAACCAACACTGCCAGACATATGTTGGCCAACACACCATGTTTACATAGGTTAAGTTCTTCTCAGAGGTCTCAGAACAGGATGAACCGTAGACTCATGTTAAAAGGAAAAACATCTTGACCACAGCATTACCTAATACTCAAAATCTTTCTTTTGATACTGTTAAAAATCTGTTCAACTGGGAAGCCTCCCAATGTGTCCAAAATGTATTGTTCTGATACATTTAGGTGAAAATCCAATTACTGGTGTTCTTTACTTCTTCCCTGTCTCATAAACCACTGTCTACTTGGAAGACTGCTAACATTTGTCCAGCTAGGTGCTTACAGATTATCCCACTCAATCACACTGTCTCTATCATACAGAGAAGAAAACCGAGGCTGGGCAAGGTAACTCTAGTAAACAAAGGCACACAGGTAGCACAGCTGAAATGGCAGAGCCAGGCTTTAAATCTAGGTCTAACTCCTAATCCCTTCCATGCAAAGTGAGGTCCCTGGACCTCCCACCTGGGAGCTTACTGGAAATGTAGACCCCCTCAGGTCCCAGCCTGGACCTGCTAAATCAGAATCTGTGTTTTAATCCCTGGTGATTGATAGCCACACTGACATCTGGGAAGCACTGTACACACTATACAAAGGCAAGTGACCCAGCACCTGCTGATCAAGACAACCAGCAAACACCTTTGGTTCACTCCATAAGCAGAGTGCAGCCACTTACCTGAGCCTTGAAGCCACCAGGATGGGGTACCTGTCACATCATAAACTCATAGTAATTCACAGGGCTTTCTTGACAGCTGCCCACAGGTTGCTGGACAGAAAGACCAACTTTTCTCTATGGGCAGAATGCCAGAGATGTCTATAGGCCTGGTGCTATCATCTGCAAACACCCATGAAGACATAATTTTGCCCTAATTCAAGCCCTCCTGGCATTAACCTCAGCAGTAAAGTTCCTTGTTAAATAACCAGTGATATGTGAAAGAAAAATACTATCTTAGTGTGTATCTGTAAATATATGTGTGTGTGTGTGTGTGTGTGTGTGTGTGTGTGTGTGTGTGTGTGTGTGTATATATATATATATATATATATATATATATATATATATAAGGATCCTTAGAGTCTAAAGACCTGAATAAGAGCTCTTGCAACTAAATGTAGGCTTGATCCAAATGGATCACTGTTGGGTGAAGGGTAGCGATGGAGGCTGAAACCAGAGGAAGCATCCCTACCAACTTTCCCCGACTCTCCCAACTCTAAGCTTTAGTTAGTTTTGAGTTTCTCAAAGTGTAAATTATGGGTCATCTGCTTCAGAATCACTTCAGTAGTAAAAATGCACACTCCTGGGCTCAAGAATCCACATGTTTCACAACCCCTTCCCCCACAGATTTCTGCACACATAAAAATTTGAGGTCAATTACCCACCCAACCTAAATACAGTTAAATGAGAATTATCAGACTCATTAATCTTAGCTTCACAACTCTGAGGCACTGAAACTACCAATTTTCGGAGGAAGAACCGATCGAGGCTGTTGAGTGTTTTGCCCAAGGTCATAATAGAGCAGGTGAGCAACCATGGCTAAAATACCACATGTGAGGCCCTTTCAACTCCATCAAGCCATCCAATTCACAAAAACCAAAGTACAGGGAAGCATGGTCCTGTTGCCAAGTCAGTATTTACCATATGAAGCAAGACCGATATTTTTGCAAACAAGGGAAAGATCTGGTCTCTTTTGCAGGAGTATTTCAGGGGCTGTTCTGGGCCCACATCCCAGGACAGGACCATGACTGCCAACAGGGACAGTCATGCAGCATGTTGCAAGGGGCTGTGTTGGGCATCTGGCTAGCGGCTGGGTATGTTATTCCCAGTGAATACTATTCAGAGTAGCTTAGTCTTCATTACGTAAACATGGGTCACTCATTACCTGGGTCACACACTTACTCTAAGGCAATGATTCCCAAATGGACTGCCTTCAGGAGATGCAAAGACTTCATCTAAAATACTTAACATCCTGAACCTCTTCGAACTTGTAGATAATGATTCAGGGACGAAAAGCAAACCCATAATAGTACTAGGGGGAAAATACACTGTATGTATTTCTTAAGTCCAAAAAACACAAAAATACACTATAAAATAAGTACAATGACAAATGATAAACTAGGAAAAATTGTTTGCAATGTAAACAAAGGACTCAGAGAGCCAACAAATGGATAAGAAGTAGACCAACAACCTAACAGAAAAAAGGCACAAAAGTATGAACAACTGTCGAAAGGAATTAAGACAGTTCTTCAACAAACATGTAAAAGATACTCAACCCCACTTACAAGAGAAATGCAAATTAAAACTACAGTAAGTCACTTTTTCATCTTTCAGAAAGACAAAGATCAAAAAGCCTAACAGTGTGGATCCAGGAGTGGAGAAATGGGACCCTCATACATCTTTCCTCCAAAGAAAGAAATGTGGCAATAGCTATCAAGTTTTTTAATTGATACTCATTTGACCCAACAATTCTACTTTCAGAGATTTCTTAGCATTTCACATATATGTGAATTTATATTTGCTCATGGATATTCATTAAGAATAACAAAATATGAGAAACCCAAAAAAAAGTCAATTGATCGCTGAATAGGCAAATAGATTATGGAATATGAGAGACGGTTCCTTCTGGGCAAGGAAACTGGTGTCCAAGAGACAGAAGTAGGAAGGATAATTACTTTCCCCACATATCTGCCTTCCATGCATGTACGGGCTAAGTCAAAAAAATTTAAAGTAAAATAAGAAAATAACCAAAAGAGGTAGGGGAGGCTGGGACTGGGGATGGAATGAGGGAGAAGAGACCAGCTGAGTATGAAGTTGTAGTCAAGAGTTCTCCCCACATCTCTCTTCAGTAGTAATGGACAGTGTATGTTAAAAGCTCTAAAAAACGTTCCTTCAACCCATGTAATTCCACTACTGATAATCCATCCTGAAACACTGAAAAAGCTTTCTGTACAAAGATGTACGGGAACTGATTAGGTCAATTTTGATATATCCACGTAAATTACGTATCAATTTAAACTACATTTACACAGTTCAAAATAGCATTATAACCTAAGAATTGTCAATATTAATTTAAAAATGAAAATATAAAATTGAAAACGATATAAAGTATTTAAAATATATCCTAATTTTATTGCAGGAAAACTATATATACATATCCATCTATAAAAACAGGAAAACGTTAAAGAAATGTACTAAAATGTTAACAGCAGGTATCTCCCGGGTTAATGATATATGCACGTGATTTAATTCTATATTTTCCACGTGTGTTATTTTCATAATCTGGCAAAATTAAAAACTTAAAGATGCACAGAGAAAAAGACTAAGAGGAACTCTACCAAAATACTAAGAGTTGGGCTTCCCTGGTGGCGCAGTGGTTGAGAGTCTGCCTGCCAATGCAGAGGACATGGGTTCGAGCCCTGGTCTGGGAAGATCCCACATGCCGCGGAGCAACTAGGCCCGTGAGCCACAACTACTGAGCCTGCGCGTCTAGAGCCTGCGCTCCGCAACAAGAGAGGCTGTGATACTGAGAGGCCCGTGCACCGCGATGAAGAGTGGCCCCCACTTGGCTGCAGCTGGAGAAAGCCCACGCACAGAGGCGAAGACCCAACACAGCCAAAAATAAATAAATATAAAGGAATTCCTTTAAAAAAAATTCTAAGCGTTGCTGTGGGTTTTAGAATATTAGTTTATTCTTCTGTTTTTACAATACTTTCAGTAATGATCATTTTGTATTTTTATCATCAAAAACATTTTTCCCTTTGAGAAAAAGAGGCTGATCAGAACCGCCAGACAAAAGCCAGCCCGGGAATTGCGAGTTAAAGTCTTACTACAGTAAAATAGATAGCTAGTGTGAAGCAGCCACATAGCACAGGGAGATCAGCTCGGTGCTTTGTGACCACCTAGAGGGGTGGGATAGGGAGGGTGGCAGGGAGACGCAAGAGGGAGGAGATAATGGGGATATATGTATATGTATAGCTGATTCACTCTGTTATAAAGCAGAAACTAACACACCATTGTAAAGCAATTATACTCCAATAAAGACGTTTAAAAAAAAGAAAAAAAAAAAAGCCTTACTACATTCAGGAAGAGGTCTCCATGTGCTCCAGGTCAAAATACCATCTGTAGAGAGAATCTTCCTGCCCCATTGTGGGAGTAACATGGAAGGAATTTCCTGCCAAGTTCCCAAGGCACGCGTTCATCTTTGGGATTGACTTACCATTATTTCCCCAAGGGAGTGAGACCATCTTTGCCCATGACAGATGTTGCTGTTACTAATCTGAGAGTCCAGTGACCCTCCTGCCCTGCTGAAACACCTCCACCCCAGAACAGGTAATAAGCCAGGTGGCCTTTTCATCAAAGCAGGGCTTTCTTTAACACCCACAACATAGGTCAATGGTTTCCTGAGGGAGAAGCACTGGGATTTTTATCCCCAGACCAGCAGTACAAAGACAAAGGTCCCAGCTCACCCGGGCAGGACTCTACGAGGGGAGTCACACTAACACCTGTGGACATCCCACAGAAGGCCCAGCCCTGCTCAAATCATCATCACTTCAAATGGTCTGTGGGGGATCCAAAGAAAAGTCAGATTCTAGCAACGAATGCCTGACATCTTTCCCAATTCCAGCAGCTACAATATGTACTTCTCACCTACAATCCAAAATCCAGCCCACCCTCCGGGGCCCACACTTCCAAAATTTCCCTTGGAGGCTTTCCCAAGCATCAAAGGGAAACTCATGGCTCAGAGTGTCTTTGGTACCACGCATGTGTGTGTATGTACCTGTACACATATGCAAGTGTGTATTTTGTAGATACACATATAGACTCTAACAGACTCCACAGATAGATTGTATATAGGTGCGTACATACGTCAGTGCCCACCCATACACTTAAGTCTTGCTACACTCTATAGTCTAACTTCTTGATGATTCACCACTTATCTGTACACACACAGGCTTGTTTGTAAGGAGCTCACTGAGAACAGGACCCAGTTTCTGTAACCCCTCCATTACCTTTCACACAAAGAGAATATTTCCAAACTCACCAACAGAAATAGAGATCGCTTGGGACAGGGTCTGGGAGACATCCATTTGGGCCCGTGTCCTAAGCTGACAGAGGCTACACGAGATTTTACAAGTTTTGCTTCCATTTGGAGGCAGACACTTTTAAGATCTCCAAGGGATTCTGCCCAGCAGAGGACAATGCCTCTTAACCCACTGAGGAAAGGGCCCCTGGGACCGGCCAGACCACCCAAGAGCCGAGGCCTGAACTGGGGCCTGGAGTCGCCTTCACTGGGTCTCAGAGGGGACTCGGAAGAGCTGCAAAAGCAAAGTCCCAGGCATGCATGTGTGCAAACCAAGGGTCAAAGTGCACGAGAATGACGGCTATACGTGTGCCTGTGTGCATGGCTAAGGGAGAGGCACCCATGTTTCCGCAGTCATCAGAAAATAGTTTTCCTTAACTGTTTTGCCTATTAGGTTTGTTATTTGAGTGCATCACTTGTATAAGGAAAAATAATAAATGTGCAATCTACATGGCCAACCATACCACTGCTGACTGCCACTCACCCCTTCATGCCCCACGACCACCATTAATGCAAGACTAAAGCCTCCAGTTGTGGATGCAACACCACACTGCAAAGAGTTCTGACCAACAGACGATGAGAATTCCTCAGCAGGCTGGCATGGTGGGGGCGCGGGGAGCTGGCTGAAGGCCTGAACTAGAGGCAGAAGTGTGGTGAGGTGCTGGGTGATGATGAGCACGGCATCACTGGCCTCAGCGCCACTGATGAACAGCAGTGTCTGTGGGGACATCCCCTCTCTGGGACTTGGTCTCCTCATCCCTTCACCTACCCTAAGGGTCCTTCCAGACAAAACAGCCCCAAGTCTAAGCAAGTGTCTCATTTTCTGCAAGGATATGGCAATCTATTCCTGAAGATGTAATATAAGGTAACAAAGGAGAAGCAGTCAAAATTGGCAAGAAATGGGTGATGGCAGTAAATTTCCACCCATTTCTGGTACCTGAGGAAAAGATCAAATAATTCTAACATTAATCACAGAAGAGAAATTGGACTAACCTCAAGTCCAATCCTGCCATTGACCTGAGAAGATGTGACTGGGGGAGAGCGGATGGGAGGTGCCCAGGGGCCTAGTGAATGACCCAATTTCAGAAGCGAACATGGGGACATATTCAATAAATTCTAGTAGAACCAAGTAACATAAATCTGTATGTACAAGTTAATCCCAGGCCGGTTTTAAATCATCTCTAAGAGACTGGTATACATTTCAGGGAGATCTGAGGACATTTTGTACATGATCCTCACTTTGTGCAAGAAGATCCCTCGCTGAAGGACAACACATGGCTGGCTTTAGCAACTTAATTAAGTAGATTAAACACACCAAAGAAGCAGTGCAGGGCTGTGGATAGGAGGGCGAGGTCTGCAGCCAGACAGAACAGGGCAGGAGCTGCGTGACCTTAACCAAGGGATGTACATTCCCTAAGCCTCAGATTCCTTACTTGTAAGATTGGAAGAGCAGCAGCGCCCTCATAAAGATGTTACGACATGAATTAACACACACAGGTACTATGCTGGTAACCGTGGCAATGACTACAACATTCTTCTTGTCCTATCTAGCTAACTTCATGACTTGAGGTCAATCATTTGAACTCGGTGGTCCTTTTCTCCACCCTCTCAAGTTAAGAAATGAAGGGAGGAAGTTTAAGTTTCTTTGAAACTTAAAATCCTTTGATTCTAAGCTCCCCTCTATTCACCTGCTTAGGAGACTCATCATAGAGAGCAGAAACAAACCTGAACTTCTAGATCCTACCACAGTTTCTCAAATACCTGTAGGAATGAGTGAAGAAGAGCCAACATGTAATGCATATATGAACACAACCCAAGTGACTGCAAATTCTAAAGCTATGAGTCTGAATCAATGAAGTTGTAGGTGACAATAATCCCAACAGGAATCATTTACTGCCACTTACTATATGCTAGGCACACAGCTGTCTAAAATACATGATTGCATCTATCCTTTGTGAGTCTAATTCCAGGTAGGTTTCTGAAGCCCTGTTTGAGGCTCAGAGAGGAGAAGCAATAGGCTTTTTTCTTTTAATTGAAGTATAGTTGATTTACAATGTCGTGTTAGTTTCAGGTGTACAGGTGTACAGCACAGTGATTCAGTTTTGTGTGTGTGTGTATGTACACACACACACACACATATATATATATATGTATATAATATTCTTTTTCAGATTCTTTTCCCTCAATAAACTGGCCATTATCCCCAGTGACACCACTCTCCCTGGCTCTCAAGCGCAAGATCTTCTCTCTATGCCACACTGCTACAAGCACCACTCACTCCAACAGGAACCAAGACAGCTTCCTACAAACACACACATACGTCCCTCTGAGAATGAGAATTACTACATTAACAGAAAAATTTGCAGTATAAAATCCTCCATTTACAAAGCTCCGATTCACAGCTTTTTGAAAGGCAGTGATTTTAATTTATGTAGCAGCAAGAGGCTTTAATTTCCCAGCATTGAAAAGGCTATGTTATCAGGGCACAGGAATGCTGGAACAGCCCGTAATTCCCATAAACAAGGAGTCCCAGGTGGTTTTAAGGGCTCTCCCTCCTCAGAGAGTGGAAGGGTAGGGATTTATGTTTACAAAATGCCTAATTGGGAAGCAGAGAGCAGCTTCCATGTCAAACAACTCTCCATCCTGGGCCCCTCAAAAGGAAAGAGGACCAGCATCTAATGCCCAGTAACCCTGGGGTGGTCCACAACAGACTGGCTTTTCTACGGCCCTGCTGCCAGGTTAGCCCGCCAAGGCTGAGCTCTTCCTAGCTGGGTCTGGATGCTCAACATGGGAAAGGGATTGAAGAGCATCTCACAATCACAGAGCACTATACCATTTACCTGCCTTTTTATCTTTACTTTCTCACTTAAGTGATTTTGATGTTAAGTAGCCTGAATGATACTGACTCTAAAATTTATTGAAGAGTACACCTTGTCACTTTTCATAAATGTTCCACATGTGCTTGAAAATAAGTATGCTCCAGGTATAGGAGCTATGTTTTATACATGTCCACTACATTAAGCTTCTATATTCTTCACTGCTTTTATTGTCCACCCGTTTGATACATGAATTACTAGGAAATCGGTGTTTAAATTCTCCCACTGTGCCAATGGACTTGTCAACATTTCCCTTTGAGATTTGGCCAATTATTACTCTCTTTACAAATGTACACACATATATGAAAAGCTATATATTAAGGGCAAACAAGTTTAGAATTATTATATATTCCAGATTTACACTGTTGCAGATTTATAGCTTGCAAGCTTCAGAGTCTGTACAGACTTGGGTCTCCTAACTCTGTAACCTGCTCAAAGCCCCAGTTTTCTCATCCGTAAAAAGGAACATACTTCGAACCTCATGAAGTTCTTCAGAGGATTAAGTAAGAAAGAGCATATAATACACTTAGCGTGGTGCCCACTCTGAAATGCTAGCTACTAATAAAACGGTCTACGACTTGCCTAAGATCATGCAGCTAGGAAGTAGTAAGGAAATAGAACGCTCTGACCTGTTATCCATCAGGTTGCAGGATGGGGTTCGGGAGGAGGCAGATGTATCAAGGGTTTATTCCAGGGCTTTCACGGTTGGGGAAGTACAGGAGAACACCACCCAGTCCATGCCTCACTGACAATGTCAAGTCACACGGCAGCTGGGCATGCCACCGGCCCCAACCTCACTGCAACTGCCCGGTTTAGCTTGTTCTCTCTGGGATTTATTTCCCCTTGCCGCTGGCTTGAGGGCTCTGTTGAAACAGCTGCACAGTTATGTACTTCATAAACTTCTAGTTCTAAGAAACATTTGGTAAATTCAAAGCAGGCAAGCATTAGTATCTGAACTGTCGATTGTGGGTGAGGGTTTAATTCCAGCCCCGGGATCCACAGAATTGCATGTATGTGTATACTTTGGGTGGAGGTGGAGAGTAGGGGAGTACGTGTGAAAACAATTTCAGGGCAGACTGTTCATTCGATTAGCAGCTTCCAAACCCTCTACAACATTCTACCACCCCAGCGGGGTGAGCAAACCTCTGCCAGAGTCAAAGTGAACTGCGCATCAGGGGGAGAAGATGCAGTTCTCTTCTCTGGCTTTTGAACTCTGAAATTGACACTTGGGACTCATTCTGTCCTGAAAATGTCAGCTGCGGGAAAATACCAAAAAAAGGCAGAACAAACCAGCAAGCAAAGTGGCCAAACAGAAGAACATTCTTAGAAAACCTCAGTCAGGGGTTAGCAAGGCAGAGATTTGCTTTAAAATAAAAAAAAAAGTAAAACATAACAACATAACCACTGCCGCTGGAAAACAACTCCTGAGGAAAGGTTTTTACCTCCAGGTTCATTAGCAACAGGTAACTGCAGAAAGCCCATGGGGTGTGCAGGAGGGCGTTCAATCCCGCTGCTGGGGGAGCCAGCACAGACCTGCCCACACACTAGCAGGGCAGCACCTTGACAACCTCAGAGTCACACTCACGAGACCTTGATAAGCAGACCAGCGCAGCCTAAAAGAAGCTTACTAAGAAACCAACCCCTCGAAAAGTAGAAACCAACCGACTGCACAGTGTGTCAAACCCAGGAACAGAAAAAATTCAACAGGATTTACTAACAGATTCTCTTCTTTCTTGATATGTTTCCTCTAAAACAGAGGGAGATACTGTCAGTCACTTACACGTCCTGCTTTCTTTTCTCCTTGAGAGTCATACCACTATTTGTCAAACCAGTGTCAACCACTCAATTCACACATCCACAAGCGTGGCCCTGCTAATCCGACTCCAGGGCCCCCCACATTCCACATCAGCCATCCTTTGCTTTCCTCAAAGCCACTGCAGAGACATGATAAACTCAGAGACGGAAGAGAGATGAGTGGGATGTGATCTTCCGTGCAACCAAAAACTACATATGATCACCTCTCCCTTCAAGCTTTGGGCGTGCTAATTTAGCATCTCTGGCCCGGAATTCAAAGGACCAGACACACTTCACTATCAATCTACATGAGGAACGATAGTTTAAGGAAAAAGATGGAGGTAAGGGCTTTAAGTGGGATATTCTCTCCCTCTTTCTATGCAAGTCACAGGGAAAGAGCCTCTAATTTAACCCTTCAGTCTGGCAAGGACTAAGTATGGAAGGAATTAAACATACACACTCCTCTCAAAAACCAGACAACTACGTACAAAATTAAAAGTTCTCTAGCAAAACAACCTAGGGCAAGTGAAAAGACAGCCATCACAGAGATGACTTTATAAATTAATCTCCCTCAGATTTTTTTTAAAACTTTCTGCTTTGATTTTCCAGCTAACAAAGGGATAACATGCTGGTAAAACAAATTCAAATTTCATTCCATCCCCGTTCCCCACCCTCCAACAAAATAACCCCAGGGTACAGTTTGACAAACATTACTCCAAGCATTTTCCATGCCAATGAAAACTACCGATAACTGAACACTTGCTGTATTCCAGGTTCGATTCTAACTCTCCACCTTGTACCATTTGGCTTTTACCTTTGTAACTTCCCTATGAGGTGAGTATTTCTAACCCACTTTATGGACAAGGAGACAGGCTCAGACTGGCAGGTTATTTGCCCAGACCACATCCCCCAATCCTGCTAATAAACACAACTTCTAAAATTGCTAGATCCATACAGTCTTACTATTAACTGCATACTGAACCTCTTAAATCTGCGATTTGTTGTTCCTTTTCCCACTTAACAACATATATGGTCATCTTTCCATCCACCTCCTCGGTCCCTGCACTGTGGCTACAATTTCTGTTTTAAAAGAAAGAAGACTTTGATTTATTGTTCTACTGCCATCAGGGCTGGGCGGAGAGTGGTGGTAAGAAATAAAAGCTACTCACAGTTCTGTATTTCCTGTGCATTCAAGATGGAAACTATGAGGGTTATCTGTTCAGCCACTTCAGGAAGCTTGTGTGCCTGCATATGTACATACACTTCTGCACATGTAAACATTACTTGGTTCCTGTATCTTCCACATCAGGGTCAAATTTCAGGTTCTTCCAAACAGCAGGGAGATAGGCATGTATCATTTCTCCTCAGAAGCAACAATTAATAAACACAAATTTGGGAGCATACAACTCTACAGTGATAAAGACTTCAGAGAAATCTTTAGAAAGAAAGATGGCATTATATTCCTCAGTTCCTGACTCATTTTCCTTTTTATAGACACTAATGACTTAAAAACAAAAACGAAGAAAAAAACTTCAGGAATATTTTCTTAGAAATACAATTTCAATTTCACATGCATATAACACACTCCCTTTCCAGAGACTACGCTTTGTTGAGAATTGTGCAGCCAATTTTATAGTCTTCATCCAGACAGAAATTAGCTGCCACAAATTATACTCCTTCTATACCACTGATAAGACACACTTCCCTCTTTTTCCATCCCTTTTGCCTCCTGGCCTGATTCTAGCGGCTGGCACACCCTGCATCAGCTTCTGGAGGTAGGAGAATACTGGAGTCATCAATTCCCAATTTTCCATTTTGCAAAGAGGCAGAACTTCCAAGGTCAAGTATATTTAATATGCTATCATCATCTCCTGCTAATGATTCATATTGAAAATGCACAGGAAGCAAAGTCCCTCAGTGTCTCATTTATGAGCCACTAGGGATGCAGCTTTAAAGTAAGGGTGTAAGAAGTAATAGGGGGGGAAAAAATCAACCTTGCCCAGGCAAGACTTTATTGACTTGATCCCTATGAATATTTAGGAGATATTTACCAACTAAGTGAGAAATACTTTACCCTCACTCAAGGATGCTGGGCCAGCATCCCTGACAGTTTAGGTAATGACTACCTTTTATATAAAAAATACAGTCAGCTACAAACAATAAATGCTGGAGAGGGTGTGGAGAAAAGGGAACTCTCATACATTGTTGCTGGGAATGTAAATTGATAGAGCCACTATGGAAAACAGTACGGAGGTTCCTTAAAAAACTGAAAATAGAACTACCATACGACCCAGCAATCCTACTACTGGGCATATACCCTGAGAAAACCATATTCAAAAAGACACATGCACCCCAATGTTCATAGCAGCACTATTTACAATAGCCATGACACGGAAGCAACCTAAATGTCCATCAACAGAGGAATGGTTAAAGGTGGTACATATATATACACACTGCAATATTACTCAGCCATAAAAAGGAATGAAATTGGGTCATTTGTAGAGATGTGGATGGATCTAGAGAGTGTCATACAGAGTGAAGTAAGTCAGAAAGAGAAAAGCAAATATCGTATAATAATGCATATATGTGGAATCTAGAAAAATGGTACAGATGATCTTATATGCGAAGCAGAAATAGACACACAGACGTAGAGAACATATGTATGGATACCAAGGGGGAAAGGGGTGGGGTGGGAGGAACTGGGAGACTGGGATTGACACATACACATTATTGATACTATGTATAAAATAAGACAACTGATGGGAACATAGCGTATGGCACAAGGAACTCTACCTAATGCACTCTGGTAACCTAAATGGGAGGGAAGCCCAAAAGGGAGGGGATATGTGTATGGCTGATTCATTTTGTTATGCAGTGGAGGCTAACACAACATTGTAAAGCAACCATACTCCAATGAAACTTAATTTAAAAAAAAAATACAGTCAGGGAAGGGTTCACCTGGCTTAAAAGCCCCAGTTCTGTGGTCCATACTGTGGGCTCTGGAGCCTGCAGACCGAGTTCACCCAGCTCTGCCACTTATAGCTCTATGACCTTGGCCAAGACAGTTAACCATTTACTGTAATGTGGAAACAGTAGTAACTACCTCAGCATTGTTAGGAAGCTTACAAAATAAGTTAATACTTCTAACCACACTTCGAACTCTGTGTGGGACATGTAAGTGCTCAATAAATCTTTAATATTATTATCTATTCTTTCAGCATTATGCTTCCGTCCTACGCTCAAAAGCCCACACTAACAGTAGCTCTCTACTGTGTACCATACTTTTCCATGCATTATCCCACTCCAAGGTTAAGCTTATTTAATAAGCCATCATCATCAATTTACATTGTCCTCAAAACACTGACGAGGCAGATAGGAATTTAATTTTCAGTTGAAGTACCTGAGGTTCAGCCATGTTTAAAATCTTACTTAACATCATACACCAGTGACCTAAACTCTGAACTAGAGTTTGTCTTCAGACACTATGCTCTCCCTACCTCCCCAAGCCCTGGTGCTTGAGGCAGGAAGGAGCCAAGTAACCACAAAGGAGTGCTGCGAGCCAATATCTGTTGAGTCCTCACCATGTGCTGGGCCCGAAGTAAGTGCTTTATACACACTCTCACTCTACACAGCAACCTTACGGATGGGAAAAACCATCACTCCCATTTTTCAGATGAGAAAACTGAGGTTTAAGTAGTGGAAGTAATATGTGCAGGGATATGAAATAAGTAAGTAGGAAAGCTAGGACAGGGCTATAGAGTCTCCCATAACTGTTTCATTAACAAAGATAGGGAGGAAATGTTTCCTCAAGAAGTCCAGTAAACCACTGTACATCAAATCAGTATGTTTCATATAAGAGTTAACGTGTTTGTTTTCAGGACGGGTAATGCGGTAAGACACAAAGCTCCTAATTCTCTTATAACAATATTAACAGTATATGTGACTTTTTTTTTTAATTAGAATATAAGTAGAGTCCTCCAACAACCTCTATGACAAAGTTACTTTTGCTTAAAAAAACAAAACAAACAAACAAGCAAAACACAGGCACAAAATTAAAATGCTGGAGCAAGGACTAACTATTCAGATTCATTACAAAACAGCAATTACCACCTCCTTTTTCTCCAGGGCCCTTAGGAGAGACTGGGGTAAATAACCGCAACCCCTAACAAATTGAAAAAGACAACCAGGCGCAATTTTGCTCGGGGTATCTTTGTTTCTGTAACCATTTAACTCAGCCATTTTCCAAACAAAAACATGAAACCTCACATTTTAGTCCAAGTAGAACAAATATTTCAAACTTTACTGTGATTTTCCATTCACAGCAACTTGGGGTGTGAAGAAAAAGAACAGGACAAACGGAGAGGAGTGGGCCTATGGAGCAGTAAAGAGGGACAGACAGACAGACAGACAAGAGGAAAGGCACAGGCACAGAAAGGAGGGACACTGGAGGTAGTGAACAGGAGGAGGGGGAGGGTTAACAATACTCCAAGCTGGGAACATAACCTCTCACCATCCTTGGCTGCAGAGACGGCCTCCTCCACTGAAATCTCATCAGCTCATTCACCCTTAATCACTGATCTTCGATGAAACAGGGCCAGTGAGGAGCTTCCCCAGTGGAGAAAGGGAGGGAGTGGCTTCCCACTATCTTCCCATCTCCAGCATCACAGAGCAATACCATCACTTGATGGTCCAAATGAAACTCTCTAGTCAATCTATGTGATTGCAAGAAGACTCAGACCCAAGTTTATCAAAACAGTTTTCTGCCTCTTTATCATACAGTTGCTCACTTCACCTCCTACCTGAAATCTCCCACAAAGAGCTCAAAAATACCCTTCCACCATCCTAATGAGGGAGGCACAGCTACTAAGAATGATTGCAGAGCATAAGGCAAATAAGTAATGATAAGACTGATCACCTGCCTACCAGAGCTTCCAACACATTAAGCCAGGCAGGCAGAGGCTGGGTGACGGTACCAAAGGCAGACGGACATTGGGCCTTCAGCCATGGAAAGAAATGAAACAAGGCGGGGAGAGGGGGAAATTTCCAGGCTGAAGCAGCTGTCTAAAAGCAAGCATGCATGCAAAGTTGAAATCAAAGGACCTGAGATAATTATAGGTCACTGACAACTCCATACAGTGAGCGCGTTCCCTCACCTGACACATAAATTTTGTCTTATTTGTAGTCCAAACCAATCTCGAGTGAAATTTAGAATTCTTCAGGTGGAGGAGCACAACTAACTAGATGTCAGTGTGATGTGCTTCGGACCAAAATAAACCTATGACCCACATAAAAACACTAAGCATATACACCAAGGAGGGCAGGATGCTGGGTGTCACTTGCCAAGAGGAGAGAACAGAAAATCACATATTATTCTGGACCTCATTTTTTAGAAAGCTTTCATTGGCCAAGACCAATAATAAATTGTGAGCACGTCAAGCCCTCTTTCAATGCTGCCTTACCTTCAGCCAATCAACAGTAATAGTTTAAGACAAGCTGCAACGTGAGCAGCAGAAAAAGACACGGGTTCTATATGGACACGTCTCTTTCTCTCTCTCTAAACCCACATCTCTATCTATAGAAGGAGTCGGTTGGATTGGATCATCCTTAAGGTGGAGGCTCATCCTCCAACGTCTTCCGCTTGGGGATTTGTTGTGAGTTCAGTTTTGTCACAGCCATGTCATATTGGAGCTGCCACCTCCACTTAGGAGCTTGTTGAATGAGGACTTTACCAGCACGGGATTCAGTGAGGCACTGTAGGAAAGCGACATGTCACAAGCCTGGCTGGTAGGGGCGAGACCAATGAACACAAAGGGAAGGCAAAGAGTGCCTACAAGAGGAACACCAAGTATGTTTGCTGGATTTATTTATACTTTAGGATCTCACCACTGCCAAAAGAGTTCATGGGGGTCTGATATGAAAACACAAACAAACATGTATACAGGGCAGTTAAAGTGAAGATAATATAAACCAGAAACCACGTAGAGTTCTCTCTATAACATCAATCACTTAGTCACTGGTAGCAGGTCTACACAGATAAAGTTAAGGATCACTTCTATGTAACAATCCTGCAAACCTCCTAAACATCCCTTCCTCAAGTGAGAATACTCATCAGAAAGTTTACGAAATTCGACAAATAATAGGACCCTGCAATAGTCATATCTCAAAGAAAAGGGGAAAGAGAAAGCTTAAATTCTTGTGTGCAGGCGCACCAGAAAACAAGACCACAGTCGCTGGCTCTTGCACAGGCAAAGTCTGGAAATGATTCCACTGACTGTAAAATGGATACATTATAGTATATATACACACAACGCGTTACAACATGGCAATAAAAATGAACAAACTTGCGATACAAACAATGACACGGATCACTCTCCCACACAATGCTGCGCTAAAAGCAGCATTACCTAACTGACACAAAAGTTTTCCTTTTTTCGGGGGTCCAGATTTTATTGGGAGAGGGTCACTGTGGCCAGCCACCTACCACATAGAATTAAATAGGAGATCACAAAAATCAGAGAAGTAAACACAGCATTCAAATGGGCCTTAGATCTTCGCTAACCCAGCATCGTCACTTGAAAAAACAGACGTGGAGAGTTCAAAGGCACACATGCTCTTACATTCCAGGTCTATTACCTTTGCGCCAGACCTGCTCCACCCCCTAAAATGTTTCCCAAATGCATATTGCTTATTCACTCCCTTCAGTGAAAGATTCCGCTTCCCCAGATGGTTCACCCCGCACGCCAACGGGATAAAGACAGAAACTGATTTAACCCTTCTCATGAGCCATGCCCATTATTTAGTGACAAAACCTGTTGAATACTCACTTCCGGGCAGCTGAGACATTAAAGGCAGCTTACAACTCTCCAAGTCTGTAACTCTTGAATTATCATCACAACCTGCCACAAAAGTAATTCCCGTGTTTTGAACCAAACTGACATGCAATTTCTGCCTTCTTCCCTCTGTCAAATGTCTGTGCCCAGAACTGCGAACATTTCTCCAACATACTTGAAGGTCAGATTATGTTTACATGCCAATGACTACTCTGAATGAATGACCACTCTTCATTAAAACAACCTCATCTGCCTAATACAAGCTGTGAAAGACCTTTGAGAGAAAAAAGCTGCATTAAAACTTTGTTCCAAACATATCATACATACTTTTAAAGGGAGACGACTGGGGAGTTCTCTCAAAGGCATCACATTTGACCTTTTTAACAATTATATTTCACTGACACGTTGGAGGAAGTTTTGTGGGTATTTTTTTCAACATACTACTGACATAATGAAAGCAAGCAAAACCTCACTCATTGTCTATTTAAAAGTTTTGCTCTCAAGGAAGAAAAAGAGCACCTCTGGGAAATTAATTACTGAAGAGAACTGAGAAAGAATTGGAGATGTGTGCATATTAGGCTAGTAGCCTTCAAGAGATTTTGTGACAGGAGGGAAAGGGGCAAGTCACAGCATGTGCTGTGCACATGGTTTACGCAAGAAAGTGGACAGATAGGCCCTCCAAATTATAGCAGAGGTAACACTGGGGTTTCTGCCCGCTCCCTAACAAGGAACTATCTTTCTCTTTTGCTTCAATGAGGGGGGCTGGAGGGAGAAAAGGTTAAGATGTAAGAGATCTGGAACATTCTCTGTCTCTAGTAAAGACAGAAATCGGTGAAATAGAGCCTGGGGTCACAGCTCCCACACACTGGGCTACAGGCTTTTATGCCAATTTGCTCTGCAGCTGCAAAATACCCTACAGGCTCTGGGAGGGCCTGCAATTCGGTCAATATTTACTGAGCACCAATTTCACGCACAGCCGCTTCTAGACCCTGTTTGGACTGAGGACTGGGGAAGGAAATGGCATTGACCACATGCTTCCCGTGTGCAGGACACTCTGCTAGGCCTCTTACCTGACTGTCCCATCTCAGCTTTCATTCTCACAATTATCCTCCAGGGGAAGAATGATGGGCCATTTCACAGAGGGATAGCTGGAGGTTAAATGACTTGCCCAAGGGCACACAGTTCAGGGGCAAAAGCAAGAAGTGAACCCAGGGCTACATGGCTATCAGGTGTACTCCCTCAACTGCCCACACTGACCCCAGGGTACAGGACACCGCCTCTCCAAAGATGAAGGAAATCCAACATTTACAACAGAGCAGCAAAAGGACACAGCAAAAGTACACAACAAAAGGACATGAGGAAGATACCGCTTCACAGGCAGGTAGTAAGTGGACCAGAAAAGGCTCTGCAAAGGAGGAATCACTGCAGCTGGGCTTTGGGGAACGAGGTGAACACCTGTGCCTAGTGACAGGAGGACAAGCGGAGCAAGCAAAGGAAAAACATGGCGAAGGCACACGGGCCTACAGAGTAGAAAGAAGGGTACTTTGGCTGGAGGAGGTACTTTACACAGGAGGTGGTATGGGGAGATGAGGCACAGATAGGAAGACACAGGCCACCCTCGTGAGAAGGGCTCAGACGGCCAACCTCCTTTACATGTCATCCATTCGGGAGTGAGGAGTCAGAGGGTATATCTTAGTCTATTCAAGCTGCTATAACAAAAACGCTATAGACTGAGTCACATAAATATTTGTTTTTCACAGTTCTGGAGACTGGAGGTTCAAGGCATCAGCAGATTCGGTTGTCTGGTAGGGCTCCACATACTGGTTCATAGAAGGCCAACTTCTTCCTTGTGACCTCACAAAGTGGGAGGAGCTAGGGAGCCCAGGAGCAGGGGGGTCTCTTTTATAAGGGCACCAATTCCATTCATGAGGGCTCCACCCTTACGATCTAATCACCTCCCTAAGGCCCACCTCCTAACACCATCACTATTGGGGGTTAGGATTCAACATATCAATTTTTGGAGAACACATTCAGTCCATAACAGAGGGTCTTGAAATGAAGGCTGGAAGAGGATGATTGAGAAAGATTGAGTGTTCAATTTTGTAGGCTAGGTGAATGGGAAACAGATATTGTTATGAATACAAACAGGAGAGAACAGCAATGTACGCCTGCAGATGTTCACCGAGTACCCTCCTGCAAACATGCTCAACCAAACCAGCAGTGCAGTATAGAAGATTTTTGTACCATGGTTTCTCCTTCCAAGAAACAAAGATACTGTATTTTTTTTTTTTTTTTTTGCGGTACACGGGCCTCTCACTGTTGTGGCCTCTCCCTTTGCGGAGCACAGGCTCTGGACGCGCAGGCCATGACTCACGGGCCCAGCCACTCCGCGGCATGGGGAATCTTCCCAGACCGGGGCACGAACCCGTGTCCCCTGCATCGGCAGGTGGACTCTCAACCAGTGCGCCACCAGGGAAGCCCCAAAGATACTGTAGATAAATCATACATAAACAAATATCCCCTAATTGTTTTAGTCACCTTAATGTAAGAGGAATTATCAATAGCCAAGAATTATCAATAGTTAGTTCAATGTCTACCAAGCTAATACAATTACAGAATTTCAAAAGTCACCTATTAGAAGAAACAAAATATAAAATCTGAGAGGGAAAATCATGTCTCTGAGCAATTACCATCTTATTTCTGAAGTACGCCAATAAACATCTTGATAGGGAAGACAGAGTGGTTGGTTTAGTCATGAAAAGCCTATACAGCAAACTATGTTTCTGTGACACATACGGGGTCTTTTTCAAAAGAGTTACCATGGTACTTAGGATCAGAATGTTATCAAGAATAAAGAAAAGCTTAGATGTGGGAAACAAAAAAGGTTTTTTTGACCAGGACACATTTCTGAACCAAGAGGCCCAGAAATGAGCCCCTCAAGGAGAAGAGACACAGCAAACTCAGCCAGAGGGCCCTAGAAATGATGTTCTTTCCATGAAATGTAGGCATTTCACCATTAAAAGATGAAAATTTTCCATTGCTATGACAGACCCAAACCATGCAGAGACATTAAGAGGCTAGAAGAGTATGAAACACGGCAAACTGTGAAAAGTTCATCCAGACTGTATTAATCTCAGATTCACCAGCCTCTAGTTCTGACCCAGGACAAGAACCCTATCGTCAACGAACGGTATTCCTGTGTCCCCACCCTCTGGGTCACTACACCACAGGCCCAATGTCTCTGAACACACTGCCCCAGGTCCTTGGGAAGACAGCGTGTTCTGGTGGATCCCCAGTGCTGACTGAGGGGCTGGCAGGACCTGTCATGAGCAGGGACACTGAAAGTGGGCCATTTGGGGCCCTGGAACCATATCTTACCAGCTCACTTTGGACAGTGCTTTAAAAAAATGCCAGTGACAACACCAAAAAGAATAGGACAATACGGTCTCTGTCTCTCTCTCTCTCTCTCTCTCTCTCTCTCTTGAGCAGGGAGGTGGGCAGTGGCCAAGGCAAGCGGGTCGGTCAGTGGTCCTGCTGGGAAGGGAGGCATGTGAAAGGCCAAGAAGTGACAAGCTCCCCCAAACCCCTTTCCTCCCTGGCTCTGTGGGACCAGTGAGATGTTAGCAGGGTGGGGCTCAGAGGACCAAATGGAGCCAGTCTTAGAACACATGTATTCCAGGCAAAACGTGCCAAGGATCCAACTGGAGATGGACACTCCACACCCAATGGCGGAGTCAGAAGTGGAATCCCAATGCTGAATCATTCTTTGGAAACCAGATCCCATCAGAAGCCACCATGGAATTTTGCTCACTCAGGTTTGAGATATCAAGTGTTATGTCTGTATTTTATTATGATTATTATAAGCTAGAAATTTATAAAATAACAGAAATAGAAGGTTACCAATGAAATAACATGTAACAAATGCTGTTACTCATAATTGGCTAAAACAAATAGGCTCTACTATTGAACTGAGATTTTAACATACACGAGTCATTTTTCCAAAAAAAGTAAATTCTTACAGAAAAAAAAAAAGCCTATTCATATAAAGCAGCTACTCCAAGATCCTGACCCACTCAAAGCCAAAGCCATCACTGTCAGCATGACCAGTATATGCAGACAGGAAGCACAGGGTAATGGTTAAGATCAGAGGTGCTACAGCCAGACCTCCTTGGTTCAAATCCTGGCTCCACCACTAAGTAGTTATGGGATCCTAAGCAAGTTACTTAACTGATCGATAGCTTAGTTTCTTTATCTATAAAATGAAGATTAGAACAGGATTTTCACCCTACGGTTGTTAGAAAGGCTAAATAAAAGTATATAATAAAATGCTGATATTAGAGCCTCGTTTATGGTAAATCCATCCACAAAAGTGTTCACTCTTTATCGTTAATTATTAGAGAAATGCAAATCAAAACTACAATGAGGGGCTTCCCTGGTGGTGCAGCAGTTAAGAATCTGCCTGCCAATGCAGCAGACATGGGTTCAAGCCCTGGTCCGGGAAGATTTCACATGCCGCGGAGCAACTAACCCCGTGCACCAAAACTACTGAGCCTGCGCTCTAGAGCCCGTGAGCCACAACTACTGAAGCCTATGCACCTAGAGCCTGTGCTCTGCAAGAAAAGAAGCCACCGCAATGAGAAGCCCGCGCACCGCAAGGAAGAGCAGCCCTCGCTCCCCGTAACTAGAGAAAGCCCGCGCGCAGCAACGAACACCCAACACAGCCAAAAATAAGATTAAAAAAGAAAAACTACAATGAGGTATCATCTCACACTGCTCAATGTTAGCATTCGGGCATCATCAAAAAATCTACAAATAGGACTTCCCTGGTGGCGCAGTGGTTGAGAGTCCGCCTGCCGATGCAGGGGACGGGGGTTTGTGCTCCGGTCCGGGAGGATCCCACATGCCGCGGAGCGGCTGGGCCCGTGAGCCATGGCCGCTGAGCCTGCGCGTCCAGAGCCTGTGCTCCGCAACGGGAGAGGCTGCAATAGTGAGAGGTCCGCGTACCGCAAAAAAATAAATAAATAAATAAGAATCTACAAATAACAAATGCTGGAGAGGATGTGGAGAAAAGGGAACCCTCTTGCACTGTTGATGGGAATGTAAATTGATACAGCCACTATGGAGAACAGTACGGAGGTTCATTAAAAAACTAAAAATAGAACTACCATATGATTCAGCAATCCCACTCCTAGGCATATATCTGGAAGACGAAAACTCTAATTCAAAAATATACATGTACCCCAATGTTCATAGCAACACTATTCACAATAGCTGAGACACTGAAGCAACCTAAGTGTCCATCAACAGATGAATGGATAAAGAAGATGTGGTACATATATACAATGGAATACTACTCAGGCATAAAAAACAATGAAATAATGCTATTTGCAGCAACATGGATGAACCTAGAGACTATCATACTAAGTGAGGTAAGTCAGACAGAGAAAGACAAATATCATATGGTATCACTTATATGTGGAATCCAAAAAAGTGATACAAATGAATTTACAAAACAAACAGACTCATAGACATAGAAAACAAACTTATGGTTACCAAAGGGGAAAGGGGGTAAGGATAAATTAGGAGTTTGGGATTAACATGTACACACTACTATATATAAAACAGATAGACAACAAGGACCTACTGAATAGCACAGGGAACTATATTTGGTATCCCGTAGTAACCCATAATGGAAAAGAATCTGAAAAATTATATGTGTGTGTGTATAATAACAACCACTTTGCTGTACACCTGAAATACAACAACACAACACTGTAAATCAACTATACTTCAAGAAAGAAAAAAGTGTTCACTCTTACCATCACATGTACGTGCAGGAGTACTAAAGTAGAGAATAGTGATTAGAAGTAATAGAATATTCTATTCATAGAAGGAAGGGGAAAACAATGGCTATATACAGACCTTCACTGGGCTAAAAGTATCACAGAAAATAATCTAACAAAGAAAACATAAGCCTAAAATAATTTTGCACTAACTAAAAAATTCGTCCTCAAAGCTTGGACCCACATTTTCAAGGGAAATTTAATAAAGTAAACTAAGTTATAAAATTTTTATTTTTTATCATTTGTCCAAAGTTAAAATGTATTAGGGACTTCCCCGGTGTCCAGTGGTTAAGAATCCACCTTCCAATGCAGGGGACCCGGGTTCGATCCCTGGCCAGGGAACTAAGATCCCACATGCCGCAGGGCAACTAAGCCCACATGCCACAACTACTGAGCCCGCGTGCCACAACTAGAAAGAAGTCCGGGTGCTGCAATGAAAGATCCCACATGCCACAATGAAGAGCCCGTGTGCCACAACCAAGACCCAACGCAGCCAAAAAATAAAATAAATAAATATTTAAAAAAAAAAACGAAGTTAAAATGTATTAAAAATAACTTATTTCCTAAATTTCTTTTCAACTCAATACCAGTTTGGTCACTTTTACTTCAAATTGCCCACATCTTCAAAAAAAAAAAGAAAATTTACTTCAATGACCACCTATAGGACTTATATATTCATTCATCTAGAAGGAAATATTATACACTGTATTTAATGTTACCACCATGATTAAATAGTATATTTATTTATCTCGATCAAATGTACTAATTAAGGCTTACTCAGAGAGCCAGTATAAAGAATTTACATGGAGTCTTACTGATTCCCTAATAAGAAGTGGAAAAAAAAAAAGTCCAAAAATCTACAGCCAAAATAAAAAGAAAACCTTGAAATTTCACTAAGGATAACAAGTAAACATTCTGCATGTCAAAAACAAAGTACTATAAAGATTATTTCAGTTATGGATGATAGGGGATTGGGCTCTTTCTTTAGAGAAACACCTTATCTATCTTCCTTAGAAGATAAAGGGGCAGAACAGTGCAAAAACCAGCTTGTTAAAGACATCTGTGCTTCTCCTGCCTGGTGCGAGCTACATCCTTGGGAAGACAACTCAACTGCTTACTAAGCATGCCACATTTTATTATGCCTCAATTACACAGTTCCTCTGATCAACCATGTTAGCATTTAATTACCACGCAATTAACTCGTGGCACTAACTCAAGCTCATGGGTATTTCTGCTTTGGCCACAGCAATCATCAAACCATCCACCCAAAGCCCACCCTGCATTTCCCCACCCACCTATGCTCTGTCTCCCAGGCATTTTCCTGGGTTATGATTACAAAAGGTCCACAGAACAACAATTCTCCCACCCTAGCCACAGCTGCCGAAAGGAGGACCAGCCGTGGAGCAGGGGGCTCCCAGTGCAGACACCCCTACTGGATGGGGACTTGGCAATAGGAGGAGGACAACTCAAGCATCAAATGGGGTGTCAACTACATGAGTGGTTACCAAACTTTGGTAGCCTACAGCAGAAAATCCCCACCCCTTCCCAAACTAGACTGATTGATAGCTTTGTCTTCAAGGTCCTCCCTTGAGAAAACAACCTCAAACCATCATTTCATTAAAAACAGCCATTTTAAAACCTAAAAAGTAGGAAGGATATTCTTTCAATAAATGGTAGTTCTTTGAATAAACTTATCTTAATAGAAAGTATCTTTATTATTTTTTTCTCCTGTTGACTTAGAACGATTCGTGGGTCAGTTCTTTAGGACACACAAGATTAAATGGTTTTAAGGTCCCTGCTGACCCTTAAGTTACTTAAGCACAGCTCAGCAAGTGTTTTTAAGCTAAAGAGTAGTGAAGATGTTTGTCACCAATAAATACAAAAAAATAATCTGTGGTTCATTCATTTCACATATGCTACATGGACAAACAAATACACAAGCCAAAAACAAAACAAAACAAAACCAGGGGGAAGTGGAGGGGATGGTAGTGTGGGGTTCAAAGGAAGCATTCTGCTTTCCTGGTATAATTTCTAGGAAGATTAATATCCTGTCTGAATGCTATTCTACTCACACATGATTTCAAAAAGATGTTTTTCTGGCTCTACAAGTGGAATCAGCTGTTTTAACTTGGGGCCCTAGAGCATAACTCTCCAGTTGCATAGTTATTTATAACTACCGAGCAATGCCTGCTTCTACCACATCAAAGTATGCAAGACCCCAGGGAAAGGTCACAACACAATGTCACTTGTTTCAAATGCACTGCCAATTTAAGACTCCCCCAACCTTTGGGAGAGCTTTCCTATTAAGAAAGCTCCAGAAACAAACTAAAAGTTCTCCTGGCAGGAGGGCTCTCACCTAGATTCAGTAGAGTTCCTCAGAGTTCAAAAAGGTCGTCTGAAAATTCGGATAGCAATCACATGTTTGTAGTATGACCCGTGTGATTAGCCCATGCAGATATGAACTTGCTCAACAAATATGTGCTGAACATTCCCTACCTAGAAGGCACCCTGGAGAGTCTTCCTCATTCTTCTCCTCCCACCACACTCAAAAGAGGTATGACATGGTCCAGTTTTCCGGAGGGTAGCCTCAACTCTTCCAGAAACTGCCACGACATGATGTGCCGTAACAAATGCCACACTCTTAGACCCTGCAACATACACAAATGATTTCAGAGGACAGAGAAGTCCCTTCCTCTTAGGGAGATCATGGTTGGCTGGATTTGAGCTGAGCGCTTCAAGAAATTGACAAGGGAGAATGCACCAGGAAGCCTTTACCCCAGGAACTAGAATGTCAGCCCCATTAGGGCCGGATCTTTATGGGTCTTGTTCAACACAGAACTCCCCCCACCTAGAACAATGCCGAAAAGTAAAAGCTCTCTAAATATTTGTTCAATAAAAAGAAAAAAATAAAGAATGGCCCTATATCTGTCACTGGCTTAGCCATCATGTCATTAGCTTCAAAGCATTCAATGACCTTGGGTTAACCTAAGGACCAAGTTCAGGATGCCTAAGGGGGCAGATTTCTCCCCTCCACAGAGGCAGACAAGACACCACACTGTACATCACAGGTTGGCAAGTGGGGTGCAGGGAGAACTTTTTTCACCCTTCCTCACATCAATCATGAATTCCTTACTTTGCTTTCTTACCGATGTCACAAAGCAGTCCTTAACCCAGCATGGGGCAGGGACCAAACTGAAGTTTCACCTAACATCTAACATTTGAGCCCACAAGAAGACAGAGCCGACACTGTGGTTGGGAGAAGTCCAGGAAGCGTTCCAGCCTGGGGCCACCAGAGAAATTAGAGAGCTGAGTGAGGACCCGCCCACCAGCTGTGCTCCCCACCCCCAGACCCCAGTTAGAGGGCAGGTGGACTCCAGTGGGCGGAACCCCAGGACAGAACTGCCGGAAGAACGCTGGCTAAACAGAAGGAGTCCTTGCTTACTGACATGACGCCACAGGATTATTTAAATGTCAGGATTTCCTAGTATATTTTAAAATAGGTTTGTTTAAATGAATGTAAGCCAGATTTAAGACAACTTTTCCTGAGCACTGTGCATAAGCTAAAGTGAGATTCACTTGCAAAATAAGAGGAAGAGGACGACGATAGGAGAACCAAGATCTACTCTCCGAAGGTACCACCAAGAAACATGACTTTGGGGTTTTGCTTTTTGCTTATGTTACTACCCAACAAAAAGAGGGCAGTGTTAAGAACGGTCCAGAATCAAGAAAAAAAAACTTCTTCCTCTGTTACTTTCTCAGCATTTAGCACACTTCTCCCTTATGATTACATGATTACAATAAAATGTAATCCTCTGATTACAAAAAAAAAAAATCAACTATTAGAGTCTCTCTAAATGAGCAATCAGAGCTCTCTAAGTCTATGATCTATCTTGAGTTCTTTTTTTTTTTTTTTTTAAACATGGTATAGCCTAAGAATCCAGGTTCCCTTTTTTCCATATGGATACCCAATTGTTCTAGCATGACTAGTTGTAAAGCCAATTCATTCTCCATTGAATTAGTTTGCCTCTCTGGTGAAAATCTGTTGACTTTTTTAATTTTTATTTATTTACTTATTATTTTATTTTTGGCTGCGTTGGGTCTTCGTTGCTGGGCACAGGCTTTTCTCTAGCTGCGGTGAGCGGGGGCTACTCTTCTTTGCGGTGCACGGAGTTCTCATTATGGCGGCTTCTCTTGTTATGGAGCACAGGCTCTAGGCACATGGGCTTCAGTAGTTGGGGCACATGGGCTCAGTAGTTGGGGCGCACGGGCTTAGTTGCTCTGCAGCATGTGGGATCTTCCCAGACCAGGGCTCCAATCCATGTCTCCTGCACTGGCAGGCGGATTCTTAACCACTGCGCCACCAGGGAAGTCCCTCGGTTGACCACTGATTTGTGGTCTGTTTCTTGACTCTCTAGCCTGCTCCAGGGATCAAGTATGTCTTGCCTTACAGGATGCCACAAGGTCTTTTATTTATGCTATTTTACACTAAACCTTTAAATTACATGGTGTTAAGCCCTCCAGCTATGTTCCCCCCACCCCAGTTATTTTGGCTACTCCGAGGCCTTTGTATTTCCATGTAAATTTTACAATCCGTTTGTTGATGTCTTAAGATTGTTTAAAAAAAAAAAATAACCTTCTGGGATTTTGACTGAGATTGCATTGAACCTTTAGGTCAGTTTGGGGAGGGAATATCTTAAGGTTAAGTCTTCCAATCTGTAAACATGGTATCCATCTCCGTTTACTTGAGGGTCCATCAGAGTTACGCAAAAACATAAAACCTAGGGCTACTACCTTGTGTGCCAGGAAAGAAAGAACAGTTGGAAAACAGAAAATCTCTGCAAATTTACAACTCTACACAGTTTCTTCACGAGCTTTACACACAACGAGTTATATTGATGGATGAATAAAGGCTCAAAAATGCAATTATCAAAAAACAGGCCGATGTCGAACTGAAACCCAGGTACTCTTTTCCCCAATTCAGATTCTAGAGTCTTGGATACTGTACAGCTTGCTGAAAACTAAGAATTAAAGGGAGGTTTGTCAAGAGAGAATAACTGGGGAAGTAGTGTGAGCCCCGCTACAAGACGGCCACCTGCTCCTAGAAGCTACGTGAGGCTTCCTTCCCTTCCTTGTCCTCAGACAAGCTCACAGTATAGAGGAGAAGGAACCAATAAAAGGTGAAAAGAAATACAGAGCAAGAAAAAACCCTTCTAGAAAGGCCCCAGCTGGAAAACAGCCAGGAGAAGAAACAGGCAGAGCATACAATGGAAGCTCCACAGAGCACAGCCAAGGGCACACGCATGGCCACCAGGATGCCTGGGAATTTCCAAGAAGGGAAAAGCTAAGGAGGAAGGCGGGCACTCTGATTTCCTTTTGACTCCACAGAAGGGAAAAAAAAAAAAAAAATTGCTTGCCTAAGAAGCTTTAGAAGCTGGTGCCAGTGAATAAATCCACTAATCACTTAAGAAGTCTCTCAATGTATAAAAGCACATTTGGGTTAAGTAGACAAGTCAGTGCTAAAAGTTGCAGTAAGTGGAGGATCCAAGCTCAGAGTAGGATAAATACAAACCACACCAAGATACGGGTTAAGTAAGTCCTTGTTGATCCCAGGTGCCTGGGGATCATTCGTTCAGATCTTAGCACCTCAGACACAGAATTCAGGGTCCATTCTGAGGAGGGTCAGCCCATCTGTCTCACTCTGAGTGGGTGATTTTTATGCTCTGTATTTTTCCACATCTCACAGATTATCTACAGTAAACACATTACTTCTGAAATTAAAAAAAGAAATAAATGAGACATGTTAAATGGCTATCGAGGGAGTGTGTTTACTCTCTTGTAGCTCAAAAACCGGCCACGTAAATCCAGGCAATATGGATAAGCGTGGCCAGGCCATGAGGTATATAAAGCACTTGGCCTTGGAAGCGCGGGCTGCTAATAGAGTAGTATTTGACAGCACAGCACACAGAGCTATAAAGTAAAAACCTTCCAGGCATTACAAAATTGTTTTCCTCCAACCCATCTCTAGGCTTTATGATACCTAAAATGAAAGGATTAGCCTCAAAGTTGTTACCAGGAATCCAAGAATAAGGAAGGGAGACAGAGGTGACATGAAAGCAGAGTCCAAGACCATTTATCACCCAGCCTTTATATTTCACGCTGACTTGCAATTTTTCAAGTGGCAGTTCTCACAGTCTGCCTATGTGTTCCTGTTTCCAAATTCCATCTCCAAACCTGGATCCAGGGCCGTTGATCACAGCCCTCTCACTTGTCCTCCAGCTGAGCTGGAAGCCAAGCAACAGATGACACAACATGAGTCTTTACGGATCAATAGAGTTGTGATAACGAACATTAGTGTAAAGAGTGCAGTGGATTCCTTTCTGACATTCATCATTTCAGGAGAGCCCAGCCATCACAGGCCCAGTGTTCCTGGCAATGAACCTGATGCCCAGAGCCTGGAGTGACTCGTCCAAGGTCAGGCACCAGTCGGTGACACAGGCTTGCCATCTTGGCTGACCCCTTACCCACTGCTTTTCCCATTATGTCACAAAGACAACCTTCCTCAGAAACTTCAAAGCCTAAAAACTCAATTTATGTCCCCTGAAGAGGAAGCCAGGAATCCTAGCATTTGTTTTTGGCAACTCCATGTTCTAAAAGCACTTAAGAAAAGCTGTCCATTTAGAAAATTCAAACTACAATGTCTTCCAGGAAAAACAGGGCTTGTTTTTAAAAGAAAATAAGGAAGTAAACAGCCTTGTCTGGGGGAGTAGACCCCTAATTCTGTAAAGCTTCATGCAGCTGAGAAAAGCTCTGATGATGCCTTCCAATCCATGCATTAGACCATCCCATTCTATTTTTGTTTTTGTTTTTTTTTTTTTGGCTGTGCTGCACGGTTTGTGGGATCTTAGCTCCCCAACCAGGGATTGAACCCAGGCCCTCGGCAGTGAGAGTGTGTAGTCCTAACACTGGACCACCAGGGAATTCCCTAGACTGTCCCATTCTTGAAGGCAGAGCCGCCTGTCACCGGGCCTCCCACTGGGCCCATAAGAGGCCTAGGATAAACAGAGCAAAACAGACCACAAAGCCTCACCACATGCCATGCTGTCTGCATCCCACTGACCCTGCTCTGTCCAAACTACGCTTCAGTGCTTTTCAGCTAGTGTCTTACTACTTGACCCTACACAGACATGATGCCCATTTATTAGTCATCGACCTTGGAAATCAACTTCTCCAAAACCAGTTATCAGATTCACGAGATTCTTCAAAACAGACCTTTAAAAACTATAACTGCAGAAATATCAGTATGCCTTCATTAGGTACAGCATAAAATCATTTACCACTTTAAAATCCTGCTGGTAGAACTACATGCAATTAAAGAAAAGACAACTACTTCCGGAGGTCCACTCGCACCAGTGTGGATGGGTCCCCCTCACTGTGTCTTTTCTCTCCCAAGGATGACTTGCCGTCAGTTCTGCCACTTAGATATCCTGAACTGCAGCAGATGACCTTACAATTCAGAGGGTGACCAAATCATGAAAAGCTCTAACCAGGAATTAAGGTTTTCCCAGGGCAATGCAAGTACAAGCTTCATTTTGGAAGGATCCAATCAAAAACTCAGGGTCGTACTCAAGCAACCTCATGGAAGGGTGGCCCCTTCCGTGCAAGCCTAGCAGGGACAGAACTGACAGAAGTTCTCAATGGCCAGTCATGGATGTCCACCCCGGCCTTCCCCGTGGCCTCAGCCAAAGGCTTGTTTGACAAACCCAGGCCAAGAGACACATGTGACTGGCTCAGGAGGAAGGGGAACAAAAGGGACTTTGTATAGCCCTGAGTATGCCAAGAGATGGCCCAACCCACGTCCTTCGGCCAAATGGAAGCAAGGAGTAGAGACAAATCTCCTTTTCTTAAACAATGCACGGAGGGAGGCTTACCTACCCCAGTCTCTCTCTGCCTTTTAAAAAAGGTCACAGTCTGCTCACTGGGATGACCTCTAACATGCCCATGGCACATTGTACGTTTAATGAAGCAGAATGTATCTAAACTTCCAAACATACACAAAATGCCTTTTTCAGTGGCACTATTAATGAGCAACAGAAGTGCTTTGCCAAGACTGCAAGCCCCCTCAGGTTCCCAAATTCTGATGATCAAAGTCGTGTTGAAATATGGACCATGGTAGGGCCTGCAGGTTCAGAAAAGATGGCCAAGAATGGCCTGTGAGAACTGTCTTGAAACAATGCTATCTTTCTTCTTCATCTTTAACTGCTCAAGAAGACTATGCATGTTAAATAGCCGGGCAACGTTACTCAACTGAGGCAAAAATTCCTTTCCCAACAGTACTCCCTCAAGAAGGAATGTCACATTGTGCCCAACTCCAAGTGAGAACTTCGGGTAGCCACAGCAGAAATTCCAGGGCTTTCTCAGCCATTTCTAAGCATGTTTTGTGTAACATAATCTTTCTCCCTTTGCCTCGTTTTAGGTTTGCCTACTGTGAGCCTGGCTGTGTTTCAGCACCACGAGTCCAAAGGCAAGTCAGACTGCCCTTGCCCAACTGGATCCCTATGTAAATCCACAGCAAAGGTGTCCTCTTGTCTCATGGTATGGAGGCCAAGCACGACGCACCTCCCTGTTTTTTGAGCACATGAGAGACAATGAATATTTGGTTCCCCGGTGTGGTCTGTGGAGCCATTTTAGCCAGGAAAGTCCTGCTGCACTCACTTTAGACATGAAGAAACCACCAATGGCTACCATCCATTTGGACATTCATTCCTCTTACTCTCACCTGAACTGCAATTTTGAAAGAATTTGAGGAAAGAATGTTAAAGGAATGGCAAATTTTAGCAAACTACACTTAATGACTTGCACTTTTGGATCACCTTTTTTTTTTTTCTCAATTTCAAAATATGTTTGCTAAATGGAAGCCTGGCTTCAAGTCATATCCAGGCCATTTCTCTATTCAATTTTTTGTAATAAGTAAAAATAATGTCTCTGGGAGCAGAAAGATCAGACTGCAAATATAAATGTAGGCCCAGGAAAAAATATTGTCATCAAGTTATTCCTAGCATCTTCCATAAAGTCGGCATGGCATGTCTGTAATTCTGTCTTAACAGGTACTAGCAGCAAAGATCCCATCTTTTCTGTCTTTCACTGGTCATTTAATCATCAATGACTTAAGAGTCCACTATATTCCATCAACAGATCTCTACTCTGTTTAACAGTAACCTTTACACAGCTCTTTCCAGAGTCTATTAATTCCTTGAATGGTTTTGCCAAATTTCTTTTAACAATCTTTCATGCCCTCCACATACTCCCCCTACTCTTCCTGAAATCTAATGGATCAGTAACGAATATTTATCCATAAGAAACCCTCAACTTTAGGGGGAAAAATAAATTCTCTTAGAAAGTAAGTTCTGCAGAAAACATCTCACCAGGTGTTGGGGATCATTTGACATCAGGACCTATCTTGGATTCCTGTGACATATATTCAGACACAGGTCAGAGTTGTGGCCATCCCAGCTCTCCAGTATAGAGCCAGCAACCCAGAAGCACATCAAAAAAATTTCTTCAGGCAGATTAAGACATTATCCAATAACTCAACACACTTTCTAATGAAAGCAAGTCCCTCTTACCTGAACTCAAAAATTTTGACCATTGCATATGCTTAATTCCAAAAAAACTTGCCAAGTGGCCCTTCTGCCAGGTAGTAAGTAGCCACTAAGAAGGCAAGAAAGGACAGTCATGGTGACAGTGAGAGAGGTGAGCACTAGCCACAAGGGAGCTTAAAAGACTCAAAGATTCAGCACTAAAACTGCACAAGAGGTTTGGGGACCTGCTTTGCAGGATTCAACAGTTCTACTCAAATCACTTACTGGTGTACCACAGTAGTTATAAAATGACAATGATTCTGAATTATCAGGAAAAATGTTGTTCTAGCATACTCTTTGAAACAAAGAAATACAAGAAATATTTAGATAGATTTCCAGAGTGTTTTAAATGAATTAAGTTCAAGAGCTTTCAATTGTAAGAAACTGTTCTCTGAAAAGTTTACACAATGTGAAATACCTCATTCCACAATGAAGCTGGATAAAAGGGGGATGCTTGTTTGAGACGGCTTGCTGGTTTCATGTTCAATAGTTAGCCCTTCACAGTAGTTTTACCCAGTATTACCGCTTCTCATTATCCCAGCTCCTTGGAAAGCCAAAGACGCCTTTCATTCACCTCAACCACGCAGGGTTTGTGCACGAGCTTGTAAGAAATTTCAAATAGTTACTGAGGGTATAAAAAATAAATAGCCTGTTTTAATGACCTCAAAGACATAGCCTTCTTAACGTAAATCTCACAGGTCAGTGGGTGGTGCTAGGGGCTGCTCCACTGTGCCGAAAAAATGCAAACAAAATCATAAATGTACACGAGAGACATTAAGAAAAGCAAATTCAGGCTAGATAGAAGAACCAGAGCATTTACTTTAAAAACAAAAATCTAATTCTTACTTACATTTACAACAGGTATAAAATTCTACACTTTTAATTTCTCAATTAAGACACAAAGCTTAGGACGTCCAAGTTTCAAATAGCAAGCCATCAGTTCTTGGGCATCAGCAGAGAGGGGCCAGGTGCTGTGGAATACAGAGAAGAACCCACAAGCCATCACCAAAAGAAGAACTTACATGCACACCAGGATACCAAGATGCATTCCTTTTCTTACAATTTTCAACAATAAACGTATCTTCTCAATTGAGTAGCTTAAGGTTATATTAAGCTGACTGTAGGGTCTCTTGGCATAAAACCATCCTCAGGAGAAAAAAAATCATACTGTAATGAGGCTCTTGCTATCCTGAAGTGACCCAAGGCTAGTTGAGTTCTGGGTGGCTGCAACTTAAGGACAGAACTCCGTGGAACCATTTACAAAGGTCATCAACCCAAAGATACAGCTGGACCTAGAAACAGATTTCTTCCCATCTAAGGAAGGAGGAACCATCAATTCATAGCACGGCACTTCCAGAAGGAACTGAGAAAAACACCAATAGGCATACAAGTCACCCAGAGATGTTCTAAACGGCCATCCTAACAACCTAATTAAAGATTCACCCATGGAGCCTAATTTTCACCTCCATAGGTTTACTCTTCTTGAATCAAGTACTATGATCTCCAATAGAAAACAAAGTAACCCTCACTGTCGATGCCCAGATATTTTGGGAAGGGAGCAGCAGAGGAAACACAAGGGCACTAATACCATCCACACTCACAAATACACCAGAAGCCCTCCATCCTCGTTGGCACTCATTCACTCACCCACCACACCGCCAATGAACTTTTACTGAATCCCTAGTATGCATCAGGTATGCCCTAGACACAGGGGATGCAGGCATAAGTAAAAGTAGGGTCTCATTTTTGTAAACAAAAATTCCAGCACACTGAGGCAAGTGCAATAATAGTCAGACACTAGGGGAAAAATCATAGCCCAAAGGAGGAGCAAATCACCTCCATGTGAACAGCCAGAGGCTGCTTCACATCACAGGGAAGAGAGGCAGGAATAATGAAAGTAGAGCACAAAGAATCTTTCTTCTTTGGCTACAGAACATAGTTCATTTTACAGGTTAAGTATATTTAAATGAAACATTAGTGTGTGTGTATGTGTACTCGACAATAAAAGGCAAAACAACTAAAACTTAGTCATAATGCATAGAGGTGATTCACATAATTTTTAAAAATTAGATTATGCAAATCATAGCCCAATCCTCAAGAGGGAAGGCATTGGTAAACTAAAGACATAAATGTATAGAATCAATATTCCATCACCAGGAACAATCAAGCAGTGATCATATCACATGACCATATGGCGGGGGAGCTTCTCAAACCTTAATATGCACACACATCACCTGGGGACCTCGTTAAACAGTAGGTTCTGATGCTGGAAGGTGGGGTGGAGCCTGAGAGGAGGCATTTCTAATAAGCTCCCAGGTGATGCAGATGCAGCTGGACCCATGGCCCACTCCGAGCAGTGAGGGTGAGGAGGGTCAGTGATGCTCAGTCCTTACTGAGCATCCCAGACTCACAGGGGACTCTTTAACAAGGCAAACTCCTATCTCATCTGAAACCTAGTGAGCCAGAATCTTAGAAGATGGAGTTCCCTGTAATTTCTCTCTAAGCTGTACATGTGGTTCTCAGGTACCACCAGACTTGTGAACCCCAGTCATGTAGACCTGAGAAGTAAGCCTCCCATACACCTCACCCCAGGAAACGGGGCAGTTCTCTCTGTACATAGATAACACCAGCAACTGTGGAAGACATCCATAGGGATAGTCAGTCAGGAAGAGGAGGCCCAGCTAAGCTGGCCAGGCTGGTCAACTTGACCATGGTGATGCCTGGAATCACAGCCTCCATGGGCCTGACATCTGTGGTAGGATCTATCTTGACCCTTTTCATCCACTGTAATTGCTTTCCAAAGCTAGTGCTTAGATCATTATCATCGTCTGTTTAGCTTCATAAAACACACAAAAGAGGAAAAGGACTTATTTTTTTAAACCTAAAAATTATAGATAAGGGGTCATCCATGATGAAAGAATGGAAAGAAGCCAAAAGACAAACATGCAATTAACCAGCCCGATGCCTCCAGGCTCCAGTCTTGAAAGGGCTCCCCAGCCACACACACCCCCTCACTGCAAAGTACAATTTTGGTAATAAAAGGGATTAAGTGGAATGTGGTCCTTCAGGGCTTTCACACACAAAATGACTTTTGGAAAAAGGAAAAGTAATAATAGTTTACCCTCTGCAGTGGAATAGGTGATAGAGCTGCGTCCGTCTGAAACCCCAGCATTTCATACTTCTCTACGTCCACTTTCTATTTAAGGAGGCACTTCAAGTTCTGTTCCATGCATTCAGCCTCTTGCTCCCGATTTGTACTCATCTCATTAAAAGTTGTAAGCCCTGATCCCCTTCTCACCCTTGCTTACCCTGGCAGAGGGCAGGAAAATTTTCAACTGGGAAGTCTCACTTTACCACTAAATTTAGGAAAGCCTCCTATGGGAATGGCATTTCCAAGACTGCTTCCATACCTTGACAATTGTAAGTTGAAAACAACCTAACTGTCCATCAACAGATGAATGAATAAAGAAGATGTGGTATATACCTCACACCAGTCAGAATGGCCATCATTAAATAGTCTAAAAATAACAAATGCTAGAGAGCATGTGGAGAAAAGGGAACCGTCCTACACTGTTGCTGAGAATGTAAACTGGTGCAGCCACTATGGAAAACGGTATGGAGGTTCCTCAAAAAACTAAAAATAGAGTTGCCCTATGATCCAGCAATCCCACTCCTGGGCATATATCCAGACAAAATGATAATCCAAAAAGATACATGCACCCCTATGGCAGCACTGTTCACAAAAGCCAAGATGTGGAAACAACCTAAATGTCCATCGACAGATGAATGGATAAGAAAGATGTGGTACATATACACAATGGAATACTATCCAACCATAAAAAGGAACAAAATAATGCCATTTGCAGCAACATGGATGCAACTAGAGACTATCATATTAAATGAAGTAAGTCAGAAAGAGAATGACAAATACCATATGGTATCACTCCTATGTGGAATCTAAAATATGACACAAATGAACTTATCTACAAAACAGAAACAGACTCACAGACACAAAGAACAGGCTTCTGGTTGCTGGGGTTGGGGGGAGAGGTGGATTGGGAGTTTGGGGTTAGCAGATGCAAACTATTATATACAGAATGGATAAACAACAAGGTCGTACTGTATAGCACAGGGAACTATATTCAATATCCCATGATAAGCCATAAAGGAAAAGAACATGAAAAATAATGTGTGTATATATATTTTTTAAGACATGATATATATATATATATATATATATATACACAATGGAATACTACTCAGCCATAAAAAGGAAAGAAATTTTGCCATTTGCGGCAACATAGATAGACTTGGAGGGCGTTACGCTAATGAAGTAAGTTAGACAGAAAAAGACAAATGCTGTATGATATCACTTATATGTAGAATCTAAAAAATATAACAAACTAGTGAATAAAACAAAAAAGCAGACTCACGGACACAGAGAACAAACTAGTGGTTACCAGTGGTGGTGGGGGCAAGGTGCACTGCAGAGGTTGGGGGCAGGGTCATTACGGGATTATATGAAATCGTGTGCGTGAAACTTCGGAAAACTGTAAAGCCCTACAGAATTTAAAGAATCTCTCATGCAATTAAAAAAAAAGGAAGTGGTGTTGTCAGGGTCAACAAGCAGGCCATGTTCTGCTCCTCTCTACTTAATGCTCTGGGAAGAAATATCCAAAGCTCCCTCAACTATATGTGGATTACGTCACTCAAGGAAAAAGAAGGGGCGGGGGAAGGAGCAGTTTGTAGTTCCTACCATGTGCCACATGCACCAAGTTCATCTCTCTATTCTTGGGTCCTAAGAGGGTAACTGTATAAAGAAATGGATGACTAAATAAATGACTGGAAATAACAGGATGAACAACATCCTGTCCTCCAGGACTTCCGTTTTCTAGCTGGGAGACGAGCCGGCACAGTGTAACTCAAGTGCAGTGAAGGAAGTTCAGGCTCAGAAGCTCAGAGTCACGGCTGGGAGGTGGTGAAGCCCGCGTCTGGACTCAGGTCTTCCAATTCCATGTGGCTGCGCCCTCCTTTACCCCATATTGCCTTCTTGGAAATAGATGTCAACAGCCTTACAGGAACAGAGAGGGAGGAGGGCTCAGCTGGGGGTGGGGTGACTGGGGAAGGCGTCAGGACGGAGCGGCATCTGAGGCAGGCTCAGAGGAGGAGCTGAGCTGCCTGAATGTCAGGGGCCCACATCACTCGTGCACCTGCCTTTCTGCGAATCTGCTCAGAATCTACTCACCACGTACCTGTATTGAATAAGCATGGGGATGGGGGGATGGGGAGCAGTGGGACACAGGGCAATGTCTTTTCCAATGTTTGTCTTTTTTCCTCTTCCTTTAAAAAAAGTTGTTTAATTCTTATCTGCTAGGACTGGGAAGGAAGGGACAAAAGCCTAGGATAGGAAAGAAATATGGATTTTTCCCCCAACAAAAAGAATATGCAGTGGGGACAGTCAGAAGTTCCTAAGAATTTTATCCTATCTGTGGAAGCATGACTCTTAAAATGGAGAATCATCCAGAAAATCTCCTATGGAGCCTGAACCTCTGCCATGTAATGATTTTTCCTTCTTACGAGAATAAAGGTTAACAAAGTGCAGCCTTTTTTCTAAATCAGGTCACAAGGTCCTTTTCACAGTCAGATATCTGCTCTGAGAATTAACATGTACAAATCCCCTGCTTGAATGGACATCTCCCTAATCCACTTCTGGAGAGGCTCATGCTTTTGTTTAAAACCCCCAAGACCCTGCCAGCTGAGGTCCAGCCATAAGCAGAGGCTGTAATTCAATTTTGCCAAGAGCCTGGGACCTGCGCCCTAGGGAGGGTCAGCCCCGAATGAAGGCTCCAGGGCCGGGCAACCCCCCCGGCCACGCCCACCCCAACTCTGAGGGGAACACACCAGCTCAGGGGTCTCAGGACCCCTGGGATAACTGAAGATGCTAAAAGCACTGAGGATAAAAGTGCACGTGACACCTACTGGCTGGTCTGCTTTCCTCTGGCCTCCCACCATTTGTCTTCCTGGCAATAAAGGAATGGCAGCATCACCCTGACGGGGGTGGGGAGGGCTAATTTAGACAGATCTAAAAACAGCCTTCCTCACCAGCATGCTCTCTTCTTGTAGACAAGGAGGTTCAGTGCTGTTTCCTTGCATTAGACTTGGACCACCTTGTGATGGACCAGCTTATTACCTGGGAGAGTAAGAGGGGCGACGCTGTGTAGATTTGGGAGAAATTTTTGTAAGGTAAGCTTAGAACAGATTCACTCCTGACAATAACATGCTCAAATTCATCCTATACTTGTTTTAAAAAAAAAAAAAAAAATACCAAGGGAGGATGGGAAGACAGTAACTTATTGCACGATTATTATGAGCCAGGCGTGGGGACAGATGCTTCACCTGCATTACCTTGTTTAGTGCCCTTCTCACAGCAACCCTACCAGGTGGCTGGGTTACCAGCATTTTACAGATGAGGAAAATGAAACTCAGGAGCTTTCTAACTGGCCTGCACTCACACAGCCATTAGATGGTGACGCAACATTTGAACCCAGATCTGGGTGACGAGTGTCAGGCAGCGTGGCTCTGCCGTTTCTGTCACAGTTGAAGATTCTCAGATGAGAGTTTACCGTCTGCTGAGCTACCAGCGCTGCAGCTGGCCAACAGCTGCTCAGGAACCAGACTTCCCAGATCGTGGGTTATACCCATTAACTGGCTCTCCAGCTACAAACATCCTAACCCAGTGTTCCAAAGAAGGCAGAAGGGAACACACAGGCAACTGCAAGGAGTTATTTCCAGATTTCCAATCCTTCTTCCAGACCAACAGGAAGGCTGCACCAGCACTCTGAGTGCTCCAATGTAACACAGTTAGAAGGTGGCCAGAACATCATGCTGGGCTATTGCACTTTCCAAAGCACCACCTCAGATCACCTGCCAAGGGTCATCACAGACTGCAGAACTGACAAAGTTCTCTGTGATTACAACAATTCCACCATAACAGAAGGCAATTATTTGGGATAGATCAATGCAAAATAAAACCTGGGCTTCCCTGGTGGCACAGTGGTTGAGAGTCCGCCTGCCGATGCAGGGGACACGGGTTCGTGCCCCGGTCCGGGAAGATCCCACATGCCGCGGAGCGGCTGGGCCCGTGAGCCATGGCCGCTGAGCCTGCGCGTCCGGAGCCTCTGCTCCGCAACGGGAGAGGCCGCAACACTGAGAGGCCCGCGTACAGCAAAATAAATAAATAAATAAATAAAACCTTATTTGCACATTTTCATTTATGAATTTCACAATTTTTGGAAATTTCACAATTTAGAATATCTGGAAGCAATGGAGGAAAATGTTTGGAAAAAATTACAAAAGGAGAGTTATATACTGAAGAATTAATTACTTTTAAAACAGAGATGGGACTTCCCTGGTGGTGCAGTGGTTAAGAATATGCCTGCCAGTGCAGGGGACAGGGGTTCGAGCCCTGGTCCAGGAAAATCCCACATGCGGTAGAGCAACTGAGCCCGTGGGCCACAACTACTGAGCCTGCGCTCTAGAGCCCGCGAGCCACAACTACTGAGCGCGCAAGCCACAACTACTGAAGCCCACATGCCTAGAGCCTGGGCTCTGAAACAAAAAGAAGCCACAACAATGAGAAGCCTGTGCACCGCAACGAAGAGTAACCCCCGCTCGCCGCAACTAGAGAAAGCCTATGCGCTTTGATCCAACGTGGCCAAAAATAAATAAATAAATTTATTTTTAAAATGAAGTAAGATAAAAAAATAAAACAGGGGATATCTCCAGATAGCAGGATTATGAGGGCAATTGTATTTTCTTTTACTGATCTGAATTTTCTAATGTATCTGTAATAGGACAAATTACCTACATAGTAAATAAAAGTTGAAAGATGCATTTGGATAACTTAGCTTGCTCATAAAATGACAATGTGTTAGACATATAGCCATTTATTGAAATATATACATATATACCAGAAATTAAGGGGAAAACAAATTCCCCACCAACACAGCTTTCCCCTAGCCCAGTTCTCAGAGTCTGGTTATTTATTTCCCCCTCATGAAATGAGGCTTCATCGGCCTTGAAGTACATTCCTGAACAAGAACACAGGATACACTCTCAACTGATGATGAAGACCCCACTTTCTAGCAGAAAGGAGAAGTGAGGCTCCCAGTGTCATAAAGCTCCAAGCACTACAGGGTTAAAGCCAAGGGTGGTAATCACCCCAAAGTAACCTGACATCCATCTAGAAGTCGGGCAGTTGGCAGCCGCGACCCATCTATTACAAGGCCACTGTTATCACTGTGTTGTCTTAGATTCTGGACTTGTCTACGTGGCATCCGTCATCACAGGGTCAACTCCATTAACTATTTTCCTCTTTTCCATATTCTTGATGCTTTGGCCTTTGGGGCTTTACAACCCTCGGGGGAGACCACCCCTCCCAGGGCCAGCCACTTCTTAGAAGACAGCGAAGTCTCAGCCAGGAGCATGGCTCATATACAAGCCAACCAATCCACAGTCTATATCCACCCCCGTCACTTCCTTTATCCAACTCCCACACACCAAGGGGGCCAGGTACCAGGAACCTAGAGACCACCCCTATTGCCCAAAGCCCACCAGGATTATTCCAACTAGCCAGTTTGAAACTGTTCACTCTGCCCTGCCTTGCTTTTCCCGTGGAAACCCCGATAAAGGCTCTGGCCAAGGCTTTCTCCTCCCTCCTGTCTTCTGCCTCCTGACCACCCTGACGCCTCCTAGGTGGCGTGGTCCCTCTTAGGAAATTCTCGTAACAAAAATCATCTTTCAATGGCCTTGGCCTCTCCATGTCATCATGCCTCTGTAAGTTAGGACCCAGGAACAGAACAGCCATCCATCAACCCTGGGCAATGAGAAAAAGCCTCCAAGCAGAAACTCAGCAACCATCGCTAAGCCCATGTGCTTGAGGTCACGGAAGAGAGCAGTTCCTAGGAGCCAGAATCTACTGATACAACCTTGGTTACTGGGTACATCCTGGGTCCTTTCAGTCCCGCCTGAAGCCATGTTACTATCAGAACAGCGCAGAGACAGGGGTTCCTGAGGCAGATGGTCAAATGAGAGACGACATATCAGAGAGAGGGGAACAAGCCACGTACCCTAACAGGCTGTAGAGTAGCTAGTATTTCAAGTCAGCACAGAATTCCAAGTCACAAGGGGAAAAAGATAAAATTATGATACTTATCTACTACTTCTTAAGAGGGAAAGTTTATAATGTGCTTCAGACATTTGCAAGAAAAGCAGAATCGTTTCGCCTGTAACTGGGGGAAACGTCAATTATTTAGCTAACCTGCTCATACTGAATTCCTCCTTCCTGGAAGACACCAAAGTAAATGAGGCACCACTGCTTTTTCCAGCATCTTAGTTTTCATTCGTTCTAGCTCTTCTCAAAACCTTATTCTTCACATTTCCTGGACATCTTAGCCCTCGTCCATCAACCTCAGCTTCCCTTCCCATACTCTCCCCAACACCTATTCCCCAACACGACCACCACCAGACCCCATTTATCTAGCATTTCAGTATTAGTCGCAGAGGACTCAGTGTGAAAAAGGTGACGCGTACCTGGCCAAAGCCCCTTCCTCAAGCAAAAATTCCATGGGTAGAAAAGCAAGTGACATCTATCAGTGTCTTTAAAACTTAAGAACATACACAACTCTAAGAAGTTTTTGCTGATACCAAGGCACAGGATAAGGAATTACATTATTAACATTCTTTGGGGGAAGATGGAATGTCTCCAAATCTAGTTGTCCTAAGGCTGCCTATCATTTTTACTTAAATTCAGGCATAAGCACAACCTCTGGGAATATATGGCCAGACATATTTATTTTTCCAGCCAGCTGTCTCTGGGACGTGGTGAAGGCCTGCCGTCACAATACCTCTGATGACATGGACAAATGTGTCCCAAGTCATGCAGAGATAACCCCACAAATAAGTTCAGGCATTACAACTACCCAGAACAAATCAAAACACTATTTGAGAAAAAAAATGAATCCACAAATCAGTTTAAACTTTATAACACTCCCTTTAAAAGAAAGGCCACATCCTTGAGGTCAGGGGCTGTGTCGTACCCCTGTATATGTTCCCCCCAAATTTTAGCAGCATACTAGGTAGGAGAGTCAAGATGTACTGTTACTCATGAGTATTTGTGATCATGTATTATATTTCATTTTTAAAAGTACCTTTCCCCTATTTTTTATTTCATTTTCCTGTCCCTAAAATAGATTGCATGTGGTCATGTTGTTTGCTTCCTAATAAGAAGTGGGAACAACAGCTCTAGGGGTCAGCAAGGTCAAATGTCCAATATGAAACAGTTCATAAAGTAGAAGTTTGAGAAGCTTAAATCAAGGTAATACTGGCCACAATCAAACTGAAAATGTCCAGAGCTCTAAACAGCACATCTTTCCCATATGGCAACCTCCTGAGTCTTGAGCATCACATCTACAAGGAATCCCATCATCCCATAATGGTCCAGGAGCAACCACCTAGGTCTTAGGAATCCCATCATCAGTCCGGGAGCTTTCAGGCCCGATATGCAAACATCATGCAAGCCGACCAAACCCAGGCAGCCCAATGTCAGAAGAGAAGAGATTGTCAGAAGAGAAATGCAGTGACAGCAGCCTGGACAATCATCTTTTGCATTTAGAGAACTGTCAAGCACATGCAGAGAAGAGATTTCTCCACATCTTCATCCATCTTTTCTGCTCCTAGATAACTAGGAGGCAGCCAGGACAGCCAGATGTAGTCAAAGGGACCTCAGTGTTCACAGGCTCTTGTACTTCTGTCTCCAGGGTAGACCTTACTCTTGCCGCAAGGGCAGAGATGATGCTCTGTTCCTACCTCAGGCAAGTTGTTCCTCTCTGTGGGCTCTGAGGACATCAGCCCTCCCACCTACATTCAGGAGCACACCCTGAAGAGAACAAGGGTGCCCGCTTCAGGAAAGTCCCATGTACAAAAAGCACTTGCAAACCAGACGTAACTTTAAAGGAGGAGGCGGTCCTCTCTAAATGCTCACCTCCTCTGCGACACGTAGATTAAGTTATACAAGCTCAACGCCACATTAACCAAAGGGTCAAAGCTAAGGTCACCAGTGTGGGGACAAAATGACATCATGCACTTCCTGATGTGATACACCCAGAAAGATGCAAAACATCATTTTTAAGCATTCTGACAGAAACTCATCCAATCATGAGGAATCTCCTAGTAAGGAATTATCGTACAAATCCAAATTGCTAGGATGTAACGGACATATTTTAAGAGTATAAGGCAATGTCATCAGAGACAAAGAAAAAAGGCAGAGGGGCCATTCCCAGTTAAAGGGGATGACAGAGACGTGACAACTGAATAAAATGTGTGTGATCCTGGATGGAATCCTAGGTCAGGGGAAGAATGGCTGTACAGGACGTTATTGTCATAAGTGGCAAAATTTGGGTATGAATTGTATATTCAATAATAGTAAGTCAATGTCGTTTGTCCTGTTTTTACTAATTGAACTGTAATTACAAAGAGGAATGTCCTTGTTCTTAGGAAAGACATGCTGAAGCTATTTAGGGGTCAAGTGGCATGATGTGTGTAACTTCCAAACGGTTCGAAAAACATAATACGCAATGGAGAACGATAAAGCAAACGTGGCAAAATATTCATAATTGATGAATTAAGCTTAGGCTATATAGGAGTTCTTTGTATTCTGGCAACTTTTCTCTATGTCTGAGATTACTTTAAAATAAAGTCTTTTAAAATGAATTCAAATTCAACTTGCAAAGCATTTCCACAATAACATCGGCTGAATAAGGCAAGGCCCCCACTGCATAGTAAACTCACCTGTCACCATCTGCTCACCCACAGACCCAGGTGACCGTGCCCCCTCTTCCACCTCCAAGTCAACACCTGGCCGAGCTCAGCCATTCAGATTCATCCCCCAGGAATCAGAAATTGAGACACACAGACTGAGCCAGGAAGCTGTGAGGCGCTGAGCAGAACAGAGGGAAGCTTCAGGTATGAGGTCTCCATAGGAAGTGTGGACAGAAGAGCAGATCCGGTCTATGATAAGGAGGAATGTGGTGGCACTGGACAGAAACATCCCAGAGCTGCTTCTCAGAGCATGGACGAGTGCATTGGTGGGTACCTCTCAGGTACACACCAAGTCCTCAAGAAAGGTTGGCGGAGCTGTATTGAACAGCTCCACAGACCGCACCCGCTTCATTTCAGCCACCTCACCTGTGTCTCTGTTCCTTGGCACAGAAGCCTTGACAAGAACAGACTACCAATACAACGGGATTAAGAGTCACCACGAACTCCTACCCACAAAGGTAACATGGAGAGCGCAGCCCCCCACCCCTTGCTCCCATGCTGCTGCCCCGTTTCCCCATAGGAAAGGGTGGCTCCTCTGTGCTCCTCATGCCCACCGCCTCTTATCCAGGGACAGACTGCCTGCAGTGAAGAGTACAGCCTGTGACAGAGACCACTCAACCTCTGTCAGGCATAATGCAATGTGGCCAACAGCGGGACGGAAAAGACTTGGGCCCTGACCAGTCGGGAAACGTGGATCCTTGGGCTGACTTGTGCCACTAACCTCCATGCAAACCTGATAAATTACCACACTCGTCTGACCTGTGTGTAGACAGAATAATGGTACCCAAAGTTGTCTATGTCCTCATCTCCAGAACCTATGCATATGCTACATTACATGGCAAAATGAACTTTGCATATGGGATTAATTTCAGAAACCTGAGATAGAGAGTTTGCCTAGATTATCCAGGTGGGTCCTTAAAAGCAGAGAACCTTTCCCAGCTGTGGTCAGAGGGAGATTACAATGTAGCTGAATTTGAAGATGGAGGAAACCAGCCAAGGAAAGCGGGTGGCCTCTAGAACCTGGAAAAGGCAAAGAGATGGATTCTCCTCTAGAGCCCCCAGAAGGAACAGAGCCCTTGATGCTAGCTCCTTGAGACTCGTATCAGGCTTCTCATCTACAGAATCATAAGATAAAACAGATTTATGGTATTTTAAGTCACTGTGTTTGCAGTCATCTGTGTCAGCGGCAATATAAAACTCATTCAGACCTTATTTCCCTCATCTGGAAATGAGTGGGTTTTCATCCTTTCTGAGAAGTGGGATTAGTGGAGCCTACAGTCCACCTCTTAAACTCCTAGAAGCCCCTGGGGCACCCCTGGAAAAAGCTTGGCCCTGGACCATGAGATCTCTAAAGGTAAGTAATTCACAAAACCAACGACCTCCATGTCAGACTGAACTCATTTAGTGTCATCTGCCCTTGTTTTGGACAGTACTTTGCCACCACAGCTCTTTCTTTTTTTAGTAATAAAAATGTCTCCCAAGTTCCTAAGTAACTGGCAAACCCCAGGGACCCAGAACACCAGCATCCGCATCGCATCCACTTCATCCGTGGACACTCCTCCAGCAGCCACGCCCACCCCGGAGGGCTTTCGCGCTGCCTCTGGTCCAGGAGTGAAGTCACGGACCCCTTCCAGATTTCTGAGTCATGCTCACCACTGCAAGTCCAAGCAGCAGCAGGTGGATTGGGACCTCAAGGCAGCAAAGCCCAAACCCAGCCCTGGAAATTCAGCTGCTGCACAAGGATCACCCCCTGCCCTCCTCCCTAACATCTTCCCCATGCAACTGCCCTTCCGTCTCCTGGGAGCCATGCAGCTGGCCAAAGGACACACTGCCAAGTGGGTTCAGTGATGCGCTCCAGCTACATCATGGGAGCTACTTAACTGACTGCCTCTGCTCTCAGGAGGACGTCTGAGGGTATTTTGTTTACCACTGAAATATTTCCATCGAAAAAAACATCTGGGGAAAACAGCTACTGTCCTAACTATGATTCAGTCTCGCTCATAAGGCCCATGCCGAACCTCGTGGCTGTTAAGATGGTAGGTTTTGGGGCAGAGACTATTTGGAGCTTCCACTTCTTCCTTCTGTCAACAGCTGGAGAGTGTGTGTGCCCCGTGCAAGTGCAGTTCCAGGGGCAAGAAGTCAAAGCCAACCAAGACAGACCCAGGAGAAAAGAGCTGTCATTCCTTTTGACGATCTTCGTTGCATCTACTCAAAACTGAAGCCCACCAGATGGGCTGCCCAGGAGAGCTATCCAGAGATAGAGAGCATCACCTCTAAAGCAAAGAGTATTTAGGTACCAGGGACTTGTACTGGAAATGGTTCTGGCCCAAAAGGAAGTCTGTCCTAAGCACCAGGGTGCAGGAATCAGCCAGACAGGGTGCCGGCTGCTATACAAAAGGAAAGAAGCCTGTTCTTGGGTGGGAAGACCAGCAAAGCTCACCTACAGGGAATTTTATCAGCCTTTTATCATCCTGTCATCATCCACACTCCTGTTAAATACAAGATCCGCCACAGACGCCTGCTGAGTGACAAAGAGGAACCATGACTGCGTTGGAGAAACGTGCCCCTGAAATGTCACAGAGCAATTCTGGGTGCCTGGGAGACCCCAGCCTCGCATGGCCATCAACAGTAAGTGTGCCAAGGAGCTTCCCTCTGAGCAGGAACAGAGGTGGGAAACTGGAGAAGGAAGTGAGGCCACAGCTGCCTGGGCAGCAAGAAGCCACCTCCAGCCTGACCCACAACTTCCCTCACCCATGTGCTTGAACACACGCTCCTGAGCATCTATCAACACTCGGCACCACTGGGTCTAATCAAGAACGGGAGGGATGCGGAGAAAAGGAGCCCGCAGAGAGGACAGGGTAAGTCCAGAGACGAGGCCTCGAAGGCTGAAACACAGAACCAGAGAGGGCATCCTGGCAACACCTGCTAGTTAGACTTTGTTTGAAGCCCTATGAACTCCCAGACCTGCCATGGCCATATTTTTTTGGAGTCTTCTATATATTTAGCTTTCAAAATGACAAAAATTTAAGATTAACAACATTCTGTACTAGTGACAGACCTTAGGTCATTGGGAACCTAAGTATATCATCTTTTTAAAGGTGAATTTTTATGCTTGGTTTTCTCTATTGCTTCTCTGTTACCTCAGAAGCTCATTTACTTGAAAGACATATGGTGCCCAGGAAAGTCCAGTACAAATTGTTTGAGGCAGGACTGGGACTTGTGACTCCATATCTTACCTTGTTTAAAATAAACTGCCAGCTTCCTGGGTTCAAATAAATAAGTAAATAAATAAAGGTGAATTTGTAAGGGTGCATATCTTTTGACCTCAAAATTCTACAGAAGCGCCCATATGGTCTATAAATAAATGTTACAAAAATGCTCATTGCGATATTACCCAAAAGAAAAAAACTGGGGAGAGGGAGGGTAAGAAGCCCAGCCAGCGACAGGAGGATGAAAGGTCACGCAACTTAATTGTTACATACTTTTTCCATGAAAAGTTAACAGAAAGAAATAATATGCAGTCTTTCCATATGGAATAGATTTCTTTTTAGCAGGGGATCAATGTCCACGATGTTAGTTTTTAAAATACATTACACAGAACATTATTACACGATATTCATTTTGTTTTTAAAAAATATGCTTTCTCACACACAAAGGGTCATGAGTACGTTATAGAGAGTCCTGCTACCACCTTGAAAATATTGTCCCTTCTCACAAAAACTAAACGATGTCAACAGTATCCTTTACCGTTCTTAAACCAGGTAAGAGCTCTCTGTGAGGAGGAAAAAGGTGTAAAAACTACCAAATCCCCAGTCAGTCATTCCTTTAATTAGAAACCTTGCTTTTCAGGCTTTTCTTTTTTTAATAAAGAGAAACATGCCTCTGAGGGTCCCAAGTGAGGAAAAGGGTTGGGATCGGATGTCACCATGGACTCACAATTTCAGACAAGGTAATACAATGGATTAGAACATCCCGGTTTGCTGGGTAGGGGTACTCGGCCATAGGCTGCAGGCAAAATCCTTCTGTGTCCCCCAACCCCAAGTGCCCTGTGAGCAATAGTGGCTCTAAGGCTGGGATATTTTGAATGACAGGGATTGACAGACTCCTGCATTGAAGCAGAGGCAAGAAACAAGGATGGCAAATCACAAAGTATCCGAATACTGTTTATCCCTGCATTTGAAGCGGGGAGGGGCCTGCATCTCCATCCCCTGGCATCCTAAAATTTGTCACATTGTACCAGATGTACTTCAAAAAAAAAAAATTCACAGCGAGGGGAGACAGTCCCAAGTCTGGTAACCCTACAGCATGAAACACAGGCCCAAAAGGCTGGACACTTTGGCAAAGACTCTGTGGGGGAAGCTACTCTCTTCCCTTCTAATAAATCTTTTCCTTTTCTTCTTTAATATCAACAGGTTGCAAGTTAGTTTTGTAACGTTGTATCTCTTGAAAATATACTTTTACTTTACAAACAAAAGCTGTTACAGGAAAGTACTTTTTTTTAGACACACATTCAACCTCTTCCACCCCATTTGCTCTCTCCCGTTACTAAAAACAATTGGAGACCCCAGAGAGGAGGCCTTCTGAAGTTCACAAAAGGCAAGGGAACACCTACCGTTGTGTTTACCTGTGAAGGCCTATAATTACCAGAGACCCATTTGACCACTGTTACCACCACCCTGTTTGCTCAGGGATTCATCAGCAGTACTTATTAAGTCACTGCTCTTCTGATACACTGGCTTTAGATAAGCCAATCGAAGAAGGAAATTACACTGTTGGGTTCATTTAACAAATGTTTACTGAGCCCAAGGCTGAGCACTGGGCCCCGGGATACAGGCTGGATGAAGCATAATCCCTGTCCTCAAGGGGCTCATTTCTACAGACCAAGAAATTGGCTTCAGACATGGGCAAAGAGCTCAACTGGAGGGAATGCAGCCAGACACAGGGGGAAAGGGACACTTCAGCCAGTCCTTGAAGACCGCATGGCCAGGATGAGTACGCAGTGCTCCAAGAACATCATATCTAAAACCAAGTAAAACTCACCTCCTTCCTTTCACTGTTGAGGAATCAGGCCCAGAAAACAGAACCCACTAGACATTGGTGCCTGTATGAGAAATTGAGGCCCAGGTAAACATATACGGGCACAGGTTTACTCACTATGGATCTGGGAGGTGAATCCAGTTCCCACCAGCTCCAAATCCTTAACTCTGGATGCAAAAGCCTAAAGAAGTGAAAAGGCGCTGCTTTTAAGATCCAGTTCCATGTTTACATGGGAGGGCCCACCCTACCACTCCCGTGGGTAGGGATGCGCACGGACTTAGTAACACTGAGTTTGCAACACACGCCTAATAGTACGGTTCCTGCGTTGCCTAAAACGTGAGAATCAGAGTGCACACCTTGCCTCGGAAGCCTAGTTACATGGATTCAACTTAATTCTGCATCTGGTGAGTGGCTCAGTATATACACGCACTCAGCATATATATGAAACCAAAATCAAGGAACCTAGTTCAAAACTTAAAACCCATGAAGCTCTAGAATTGTGTATCTGATACAGAGTACACAAAATAACCCTGAGCAGAACAAGGTTATTTGGAAATGGTCAGATACAGGAATCCCATAAAGTGGCCAGAAAATGGTCTTCAAAAACAATGCCATCAACCTGACTCCTCACCTTCTGCCTCCAGCTGTGAACCGTCAAGGACTAAGGTGTAGCCCTGACTCTCGGGGTCACAGGCAGCCATTGCAGGCTCCCTAGAGACCTGTCCCCAGGGAGGTTGGCAGAAGCTAGCGAGGGTGGGGCGAAACGTCAGCCTCCAAAATGTACCCTTCTCTTCCCTGTTCATTTCTGCCCCACATTGGCCAAGCTCCTCCTCTAACTCAAGGGAAGAAAGTGCTACAGAAGCTGACACACAGGGACGCGCCATACCCGGGGGTATGATGAGGGCAAGACGGAAAAAAAGTAACACAAATAATCAGCAAACCACTCTTGTCACCAGCAGTAAAATCCTCTCTCTAGTCATGATCCAGGTGGTAAAAGCAAGAGGAGAAAAGGCCCTGCCCAAGGGCTGACAGACCAGGCCGGATCCTGAGCCTACTTGCTGTGTGACCCCGGGCAAGTTGGTCACCCCTGACCTCAATCTTGTCCTCTGTAAAAAGGTGACTACCTGCCTCGTGAGCCATCGGGAAGGTTAAAGGCACCGGGTCATGTGCCAAGTGCTTTGCCCAAAACCTAGTATGTCGTAAGTGCTCCATCAATGGCCACCAGAACTATTAACTAGTGGAGAATCAATCTGGCTCCTTGTAAAAACTAAACATGACTTCTGAAAGGCTTGACTGCGGCAGTACAGCAATGCTGCGCCGGCAACACCACACCGGCATCTCGAGAGAACACCCCAGGGGCCAATTCACCAGCTGGACTCAAGACGCCCCCTTCGGCATCAGTGCCCTAAGCCCCCCTGCCAGCCCCTCGAACCCTCGCTCTGCCTGCTCTTTCTGTGGTCAGTTCTCCGCTTCCAATATAGTCTCACTTCTCAACAACCCACTTAAAGTGCCACATGAGCCCAGCTGAGGCAGTCTGCTCTTAAAAACAAGAAACAGCCTCAGTGTTTTCGGAAATGCTGACGTCAAAACAGGCACACTGCAGAGACCTCACGGGATTCCACCTCAAGAATCTGAAAAGCATCGTATTTAAGGGAGGATTTCATCGACAACACGGCAACACACAATAACAAGGTACGAGCTCACAGACACTGGGGAGGGTAACAGGCTCCCATACTCTCTGGTAGGGCTCGTGTTTCAAACCACTCAGCCTCACACAGCTGAGGGAGACGGACCCACCAGACAAACTCCCGCCGGGTCTCTGGGGGCTTTACAGGCACACACCTCAGGCAGTTCGCCAAGAGTCACACTCGAGGACAAGTCTCAGGGGCGTCAGGATCCTTAGACCTTACTTCTCCAAGTGTGAGCTACAAACCAGCAGCTTCGGCATCACCTGGACCTTGACAGAAGCACAGGCTCGCAGGCTCCACCCAGACCTACCCCATCGGGGTCTGCAGTTTAACTAGATCCCCAGGGGCCAGTGCTTGAGAGTATTTAGAACAAAGCCGTCTACCCAGACAGGACTGTGATCATTTACTTAGGTTTTCACTTGGTCTTTTTCTTTCTTCATGGAAGTTCCATGAGAGCACAGACTGTGCCAACCTTAGCCACCGGCACACGGTAGTTGATCAGTATTTGTTGAACGAATGAACGGATGAACGGGTGGTCTACCGAGTGACTGAAGAGGTCTGTCCTGTGTTAAGTGCAAAGAAAGGTGCAAGCAAGGGCCTGAGAGAGGAAGAGACAGAACACTTGGGGGTAGGGGGAAGGAGTCTCTAACGAGGTGGTCAGAGGAGGCCTCTCCAAAAGGGGTTTGCAGACTTCCCCGGTTGCCTAGTGGTTAGGATTCTGGGCTTTCACCGTGGTGGCCCAGGTTCAATCCCTGGTCGGGGAATATCCCGCAAGCTATGTGGTACAGCCGAAAAAATAAATAAAAAATAAAAGGGGTTCGCACCAGGGGCGGTGTGAGGCTCAGGTGTGATGGATGAGGAGGCCCTGGGGAAGAGGATGTCAGCTGCAAGGATCAGCACCTGCACTTGCCACCATAAAGAGTCTCGGGGGCTTCCCTGGTGGCGCAGTGGTTGAGAGTCCGCCTGCCGATGCAGGGGACACGGGTTCGTGCCCCGGTCCGGGAAGATCCCACATGCAGCGGAGCGGCTAGGACCATGGGCCATGGCCGCTGGGCCTGCGCGTCCGGAGCCTGTGCTCCGCAACGGGAGAGGCCACAACAGTGAGAGGCCCACGTACCGCAAAAAAAGAAAAAGAGTCTCGGCCTGTAGGCCAGCAGGGATAGAGAATCAAGACTGGTAAGTTGGGCTCTACAAAGCAGCTCTCAGGAGGCAGATTCAGAAGGCCCCCGACCGTATGACCGTTGGGGCAGAAAGGCTGTGTCTGGAGTCACAGCCGCCATCTCTAAGGCTCCTGAAGGTGGGCGTGCCAGAGGAGGTCTGCAGAGGGAGGCGGTCCATCAGCTAGACCCTGTTCCCTAGCCACTACCCCTCCAGCCCTCGGATTCCAAAGTTGAAACATGGAGATTACTCACCGTTTTCGCCAAGTCGGTCCAGGAACTTGCGGGCAGCCGAACATCCAAGGGTCCAGGAGCCCAGTCCAGATGTTACCCTGCAGCAGCACGCTGGCAAAAAAAGAGACAAGTGACACGAGTCAGTACAGGCGGCCACGTTAGTGGGGAAGCAACACTGTCCCAGTGTTGAATGACACCGACGGGCTTCAGATTCTAAAGAGAGCAGAAAAGGAAAACGCCACGCGGAGCCAGTGGTCTCAGAGAACTGAGCATCGACACAGATGGCAACTCTTCTGCCCACAATGTCGGGAGAAGCACCATGTCACCAGCAGCAGCTCCAGAACAGCCTCTCTGCAAATCCCCCAGTGTGGAGTCCAGACATACGGCTGCAAAGCTCCCTTGGAGATAATCAGGCCCAACCCCTCCCTTTACAGATGAGAAAAGCCAAGACTCAGAAGAGACAGGCCTTGTCCAAAATCAGCAGCATGTGATGGCGAGTCCAGGAAGGGAATGTCAGAATTAAGTCTATAAAGAGCTTAAGTTTACCTGTAAATTACCTTCCTTCAAGAAACTCAGGTTCTAAATAAATGTTGTTCTTATTCGTTCTGGCTCTTAACAGAGGAGAAGAGACAACTCTTAATCGTTCCCCTAGTTCTCTCTCTTTAATCCCCAAGGACTTTGAAGAGCCAAACTGAAACTCCTGGTTTTCTTCAAAGACAAAAGAAAAAGAGAGAAAGAAAAACCTCAGGACTGTTCAGATTTGAGTACAAGAAGAAAAATCTAAAAACTGTGGAGGAAAACCTCGAGACCTAAAAATTCTGAATTTATGAGATATAAACAGCACAGAACCAAAACAAAAGCACCTTCTCCATACATCAGGTTTACAGACCCAAGAGACCAGAACCCTCCAGGGAAATGCCTGGAGACCACAAGAAGTGGTACATTTCAAAGATATGGGGGGCTAACACTTGTCATTGGTCATTTTGTTAAAATGAAATGAATGATCAAAATGCTGAGTCTTTAGAAAATGACCCTTCTGGTTATTTTTTTTTTTAATGAATCATCATCTAATTATATATTTAAGCCATAATCATGTAAATAGTTACCTCTTCCCCTGGGGTTCTAGTTCCAGGTGACCCTGACAAATCAATGCAACCTTGGGCAGATCACACCTAACCTTGCACGTCTTCCATCAACTCATCCATGAAAGAGCAGAGATGAAATAAGACTCAACTCTTCAGCTAGAGAATTCTGAAATTCCCCTACATTGCCGGAACAAGCTGAAAGTACCTCCCATTAAGTCAGCTTATACAAAGCGTAATTACTCGCCTACTTTGAAGAAGTGAATGTCAGTCATGATAAATTTAAATTGCCATCTCTTAGGAAGTAACTACAAAGTTGGTGTAACAATAGTCATATTCTGTTTCCAGGGAGTTTCCTTCAGCAGTGACAAATCTGCCCCCACCCGCGCTAAATGGGTATTTGTATCTGTTTCCCCAAAGGTCCATTATTATTTATAAGGGGGAAAGTTAGGGTTTCTTTTGCATGAAGTGGAATTTAGGCAGTGAGGTCATTTGTTTTGAAACTACAGCAACCATTCCAGTTTTTTTTCCCCCTTTTAGCATTTCAGTTACTCTGGGTCAAGAGTAAAAGATGCAAATTTCAGAGAAAATGCAAAGCCTGCTAGGCCACCCACAGAATGGTCAAGGATTCTGCCCTGGACAGTCCAGGGCACAACTTTCCCTTTCCAAAGTCAGGCATGCTCACAGGTAAAAAGCCAGCGCAGACTCACACACAAGCGGACTCACACACATTTCAAGGAATTCAACAGTCCCAGGATTCATTTTAAAAAATAAACAACAAGGGCTTCCCTGGTGGCGCAGTGGTTGAGAGTCCGCCTGCCAATGCAGGGGACACGGGTTCGTGCCCTGGTCCGGGAAGATCCCACGTGCCGCAGAGCTGCTAGGCCCATGAGCCATGGCTGCTGAGCCTGCGCGTCCGGAGCCTGTGCCCCGCAACGGGAGAGGCCACAACAGTGAGAGGCCCGTGTACTGCCAAAAAAAAAATTAAAAAAATAAAAATAAATTTTAAAAAAATAAACAACAAAACACAGATGGCAACTCTTCTGACCATATTGGCCACATTTTTCCTTATTCTTACAGGGAAGGAGGGTCCATAAACCCCTCTGGAAATATGATGGACCCTCTCCCCCAGAAGAAGAACATAATAGATTCAGTTTCAGAGGGTTCAGAGTCCCCTGAAATCTCTCTGTACCTCTGGTTAAGGACCCCGGCTTAATTAATATAATAGGAGTCCCTTTTTATCTTTCTCTCTGAACTTTCTACAAGCCCTTGGTGAAGAGGGTCATGAGTGGCAATGCCATTTACAAAGAGATACACAAGGGCAAGGACCAGCGAGAAAATTGGCTTCATGTAGCTCTTATGGTGGAGAGTATGACTCTGCAGCCAGCAATGTTAATAACTGTTCTAGAGCCCTAGGCTGTGCCTGGGAGCCTTCACCAGTTTCAACAGGGACCTTCCCAAAGCCGTGTTTGTGCTTGGTACTCAGCTTTTCAAAACAAAAACAATATCAAACATCTGCGTTGTTTAGGAACACAAACATAGGTACCAAGGCTCAGTTAAAATGAAAAATTGAGATGCTTATCACAACTCTGAGGCGAGGTGGAGCGTCTAAGACATTTAAGATATTCGTAATGTTGATTTCTTAGCCTGGTTGTTGGCTTCCCAGATGTTCAAACTATTCCCATACATTTCACATATTCTTCTCTATGTATGTCACAGAGTAAAGCAATCTTCCTTACAGAGAGATTCAGGTCGGTGACAAGGACCTCCAGGACTTGTCATCTCAGACCCAGCTCAAGACAGCAGTGAAACTGCAGCGAGCCCAGTGCTTGTCTGAGGGTGCGGCCTGCCAGGGAATAGTTACCAGCTGTGGGCCCTGGGGCACTATCTATAAATACATCTTGTTTTTTAAAAAAAAAATGTCCACGCCCTGGGACAGCCCTGTATTCCAAGCTGAGCCCCGATGCTGCCCGTCACTCTGGGAAAAGCTGGTGTTGTGTTTCTGCGAACTCATTGGTCTTTCCTCTTCCATGCTTGGCAGGCCTATTTCCTGGGGCACATTCTGTTACTGTGAACAATCTCAGTAAGTCTTCCTGAACTGCTAAGGAAGAAGCGAAGCCCAGACACGTGTGCAGAACTCAGAGGAACGTTTGGCCCCCTCCTTCCTCAGCTGGATACAGAGGCCGTGGTGCCTTACATCTTCTCCTTCAGGTGCCTCATTACTCTACCCTCCTTGTGAGAACTCTGCTCATTCAGTGAGCGGTCAAGACATCCACTGGCCAGAAAAAGAGGTGGACAGTGTATGGAGCCATGAGCAGTGCATCTCGGTTCCTAGCCCTTCCCACACACTTACCAATACTATCTCAACCAAATAAGGAAAGTATGCTCCTTGCCTAATAATCTGAGCAGGAGCATGCCATTCCAAAAAAGACCCTTTTCTGAGGTAATCTTACTAGCAGACAAAGCTATCATTTTTTAGTTACAACCGCCAAACGTTGACACCACGACATCAAACAACGTTTTAACCCAGTTTGGGAGAGCCTGCACCCATACACTGTGCAGGACGGACTCACAGTAGCATGTGCCTAAGAAAGGGAATACTGCCGTCTCTCATCTCTTGCTATGTCTCTTCTGCTCCTCCCCTAGCTCAAGTCTGCAATTTAAAAAGTGTGTGTGTAAATATACACACGAGGACACATATGCATGCGAGCCCAACATTCTTGATAGACTCAAAACAATAGCTTACAGGGAAACTATCGCCCAGCGCTCAGGAAAAGTAAAGGCCAGCCAATTCCAGAAAAACAAAGGGTTTCAGCAACTAAAATGGGAACAAAATGATCTCATGCCCCTTTCCCACTGAGCCTGTGCCTAAGTGGGATCCTTCTTAAACCTGAAGTGCTCATTCACAGAGTCACTGTTTCCACCCTAGGGGAACCCATGGGAGGATGGACGAGCCAGGAAACAGATTCCAGAGGTAGCTTTTTGATGTTTAACCCAGACAACCCGCAGACGGGGGCTCTTTAGCCAAGGAGGGGGCTGGAGCGCTCGGTGAGGCTCGAGACCTTATCCACCGGGCATTAGTCACTACGTCCAACAGCTAGTTCCTTTAAATCAAGGGCCTGGACCAGGAATGACAGTGGACCCTCCGATAACAGGCCGGCATCTCTGGGGCCCTAGAGTGGGCTTACACTTTCAGTCCTCACGATTCTCTCACACCCTGGAGAACACAGGCAGGAAAAGACCACACTCGCAGGCCTCCTGCTGCCTCCCCCGCATTATCACACCTGCTGCCTGGGGAAGGACTGGCATGCAGACTAAAGGGATGGATGAAAAGCGTGAGCGTGCTCCGGATTTACTACACACCAAGGCACTGTGCTAAGTGCTGGGAGAGGAAGAGAAGGAGGTGGTACCCTTTAAGGTCAAAAAGTTCTGCAGACGCCCCCCACCCCCAAATACACCAGAGTTGTCCTTCTGGTTCCCTTGGAGAGAGGAAAATATCAAGACATAAGTGCTCTTAAATCAATTTTTAATTCATCCCAAGAGCCCCTACGTGCATTTTAAAACACCAGAGAATAATTCCAAGGCATCGTTAATTTATTCTATAAGCAAATACGTAACACATAAGGATTAAGGATCCCTTGAATAACTTCCACAACACAATAAGATAGCCTGTGTTCTGCTTTGAAGCGGTGCTGGGGTAAGGGTTAGGACAGAGTAAAAAAAGCAACCAAAAAAACATCCCCAAACGTCTGCCATTCTTAGAGACTATGCTGTTTGGAAGAAACTTTAGGTCACATGTGAAGGTAGGAGCTCTTTTTGAAACCAGCCATAACCGGCATCGCCACCCACAGCTGGGTGGTCTTCTTCAGCGCACAGCCCCCAACCAGCGCCCCGTGCACAGCCCTCCTGCAGTTCCCTCTGCAGGGACCCCGCCCCTGCACTTTGCATTGAGTTCCAGATCAGCTCGTCTCTGGTCTGTCTCAATCTGGAGCTCCATGAGGGCACGGGCTGCCCTCTCCTCCTGGCACCCCTAGCACCTTGCACAGGGCACCCAGTAGATTAATAGTAAGGAAACTGAGGGAAGAGGGAGAAAGATGATGTGTTAGAGAGGCCTCTTGTAGGTAACTAAGATAAACAATAATAGAGTTTGGGGAGGAAGACGGGTATGAGTGGACCGTTCCCTCTGAGTCCAGCATAACTCAGTCATTTCACATTCGAGTTTGAAAACTCAGGACTATAATAAAGCCACAAGAAAAAACATTCGATAGTCTTCCTGGAGGCCCAGCCCACGTGAGCAGCCCGGCTTCCCCATCAATCAGTCTGACAGCAGCAGAGAGAACTAGACTGGAAGGCTCTCATTGTCCACTTCCTCGTACCTTCCTGCCCTGCTTGCAGAGCTGCTTTTCCACCTTTCTCCCTTCTCTGCTGCACTTCAAGTTCTGCACTGACTCCAGGATGCGCTTCAAATCTCTTACCCTGGAAAGAGGTCCCGCACACTCAGACGCCCTGACTCAGCTGCCGCCCAGAGACACCCCCAGCCCTGGAGCCACAAACCAGTCCCGAGAGTGCATCTGGTGTCTGAGATTCTCCTCACCCCAACACATCCTGTCTTCTACTCACCCACTTTGGGGTCTGTCCCCAAGCCACTCCTTCCAGGAAAGCCCAACCCCCTCGTCTGATATCAATCTACCTCCCCCCAAAACCCAATCACATGTCCCCAAGCCTCCAAGACGACCCCCCTGAGCCTCCCAATCAAAATTAGTCTTTCCTTCCCCGTATATGCCAGAGGATGTTGTCCTGCTGTGAGACACCTCATTACCAGAGGGTTAGCTTCTGTGTACCTTTCACACTCCCTAGACCGAGTTCCTGGCAGGCAAGAATGCTAGGTAGAGAACAAAGATAAAGATGGTGCCAACAGTGAAGACTCCTGGCAAACAGTCAAGACTCGGATATCTGTGAAATGCCTATGCCTTAGTGTTAAGGATTCTTGTGAGTTTCAGGATGCCAATTCTAGAATCAAACCAAGCACACAAACAGACTGAAAGAGGATCTTGGGTGTTCTTTGGGCATACTCTAGTAACTCAACTACTCAATCACATTAGGCCATAAGTTCAGGCTCTATTTCCCAAGGGCCAAACAACTAGACTTCCTCAGCAAACTCAAGTGTTCGTTCCTCTGGGACCTACCAAAAAAGCCTGCCACTTCGAAAGGCACAGGCCCACTGTTCTTTACAAAGGACACATCTTCTCGATAAGTAGCATTATTAAAGGAAATGAATTTATAAACTCACTCTCAAGGCACAGATTTCTTTTGAGACAGATCAACCCACACACTGTTTCTTCTGATTCAATGAATGTGTTATGTGGGTCTAGAATTCAGACAGTTCCCTAGGTCAGAAAATCCATTTGCTTGTGAACAGACAGAAATGGCAATGTTCTTTTTTTTTTTTTTTTTAATTTATTTTTGGCTGCATTGGGTCTTCGTTGCTGCGCGCGGGCTTTCTCTAGTTGCAGTGAGCAGGGGCTACTCTTCGCTGTGGTGCACGGGCTTCTCATCACGGTGGCTTCTCTTGTTGCGGAGCACGGGCTTCTAGGTGTGCGGGCTTCAGTATTTGTGGCTCACGGGCTTAGTTGCTCCGCAGCATGTGGGATCTTCCCGGACCAGGGCTCGAACCCGTGTCCCCTGCATTGGCAGGCGGATTCTTAACCGCTGCGCCACCAGGGAAGTCCCAATGGCAATGTTCTTAATGCTGGTCTCAGATGAGACGTCTGCTTACATGCTCCAAATAAAGGAAGCAGTATTTGACCCAGTTGAGAAGCCTCTGGAATCTTTTCCCCACCTAACACAAATGTTTCTCATTTGGTCCAAGCTGTGTTTCAATTACATGCCAAGAAAAGACAAAGAAAAACCCACTACCACCCACTCCTGCTTTCATGAAAACATTATAAATTAATCCTTATTACGTCATAGAGTAAAGTGGCCTCGCATAAGGTAATGTTGACAAAGCGTTACAGGAGCCAAAGCTTTTCTCAAGAACTGCTTTGTTCATAGGTGTTCTCCTGCTTGTCTGCCCTGCAGTGGCCTTTTTCCTTTCCAGAAAACAGACAGCATGGGGACGTGGGTCCCGTCTGAAACCTCTGACGTTCATTTTTAAAGGACTGTCATGAACATCAACACAAAAAAACAACTTCCGTATAACATTAAATAATTTCAGCAACAAAAGTTGAATGAACTGAGTGACCTAATAGTCCAACTTAACCCAGCTAAGTCAATCCCAGCTGTGAGAGGGGAGGTCAGTAGTTTTAATTTCTACCTAGAGCCCACAGGCCAACTCCCTTCTCACCATTCAGGTAGAGGCATTTCAAAGAAATTCAAACAGCACGCTATCTTCTCTGGCATATTTCTTAGATTAATTAAACCCTTAAGTGTTAAACTCTGAGGGTCCCACAACAGCACCAGACCCATCCTTTTCACAGTTTGGGTTACAGGCTCACACTCCAGAATGGAAGCCAAAGCTTTCCCATTTAAAGCAAAAAAGGAAGGAAGGAAAATGTGAAGTACCTGAATTCTTAAAGGCTAGACCACCTTTATTATTATTGTCTTTTCTTCCCAAGGACCTCTCTGGTGATTAGTATGAACTTACCCAAGATTCTACACCAAAGTTCTATCTTTTTTATTCCAACCAGACATTTTAGATGTAGAAGGAACCGTGGAGATTCCTGGGCCCACGGCTTATCAAACTCTCCTGGCAGAATTCCACCAGACAGAAGAGGGTGGGCCACCAACATTGGGAAGCCATTCCCAGCAAGCATGAGATTGTGTCCATTTCGTTCAAGTTCTATATCCTAGCTTCAATTCTTACCACACAGATTTTCCACTTATTCACTATGTGCATGCGAAGATACCTCGTCTTCCAAATTCCCGAGTAAAACTAAGGCTCCAGTAAGAGTCTTAGGTTTATCCTGGGGTTTCATAGACCCAGGCTAAGTTCACCACCCTGCACTTCCCAGTGGCCCAGGAAGCACGAATCGTGGCTCTGCCCTTCTTCTTGCAGATGAGGAGGACACTGCTGCCCGAATATCTGATGACCTGATGAAGAGAGTCTGGGCAGAGCCCCAAGTACAGATCCCAGGTCTCCAGCCTCTCGGTCTGGGGCTCTTCATCCCTTTGCATCCAACGATTCGTAGCCACCCAAAGCCAATCCTTAACTCAGAAGGTCATGGTCCACTGTAAAATCTGCCCATACATCTGCTCTGTATTCAGGCAGGTTTAATTAAGTTGGTGAGTGTTCTCTTCTGAGCTTACCCCAAGGTTCACAAAATGGAAGCCTGATTTTTCATGGGTTTCAGATTGCCAAAACCTCCTTGGCCTTTGGCATACTTTGACTTCTCGCCCACTCATAGGACATGTTGTCCCCATTGACACCCATTGGCTAAAATTAAAAGTACAAGCTGCTTAGTGAAGACAAGTCATTGCCGTTCAAAATCTAAAACGAGGGCTTCTCTGGTGGCGCAGTGGTTAAGAATCCCCCTGCCAATGCAGGGGACACGGGTTTGAGCCCTGGTCCGGGAAGATCCCACATGTTGCGGAGCAATGAAGCCCCTGCGCCACAACTACTGAGCTACTGAGCCTGCGCTCTAGAGTCCGCGAGCCACAACTACTGAGCCCCCATGCCACAACTACTGAAGCCCGCGCGCCTAGAGCCCGTGCTCCACAAGAGAAGCCACCACAATGAGAAGCCTGCGCACTACAACAAAGAGTAGCCCCCGTTCACCGCAACCAGAGAAAAGCCCGCCCACAGCAACGAAGACCCAACGCAGCCTAAATTAAAATACATTTTAAAAAAAAATTACAATGAAAACCAGATCAAATCTACTCAAGGGAAAAGTGTCATCCCAAACACAATGCAGTTCATTTCAGAACCATGCTGACCTCTTTCCTGTAAATGGCCTTGGAGCCAGTGTTATCTACTGTCAGAGCTGGAGAAAACACTTTAGCTGTGTATTTCACATTTCAAAGCAAAAGGGGAAAGGGGCCATGGCAATGTGAAAGTTGTATCTATGAATTCCAAGGACCATCATATACATCTAAAGCAATGGTTCTCCACAGGGAGCAATTTTACCCCCTCAGGGGGACATCTGGGGGTATCTGGAGACACTTTTGGCTGTCACAATTTAAGCGGGAGGGGGTGGTGCTACTACTCTCTAGTGGGTAGAGGCCAGGGATGGGACTAAAAACCCTACAATGCACAGGACAGCCCCCACACAAAGAATCACCCAACCAAACTGTGAACGGTGCCGAGGTTGCGCACACGTACCTAAAATACAGAAGAATACTAGGGCGAAGTTATGAGTCCTGCTTCTTCCCCAGTGCGCTGCTTGGTCTGGACATAGCACCTGAATTTCTGGGTTTCCGGCTCATTGTCACTAAACAAAGAGGTTGGCCTGTTTCAGAGACTTTGCAACCTCAACACTGGACTCAGGAGCCTTCCAGCATGGCAGCTCGCCAAGCCCACAGCTACTGTCTCTCACCCTAACACGCTTGATCAGGGGCATTTCCCACCAGGCTCCTCTCAGGCCTGTGCACCAGAACTACTGAGCCTGTGCTCTAGAACCCGTGAGCCACAACTACTGAGCCCACGCACCACAACTACTGAAGCCCGCGCACCTAGACCCCGTGCTCTGCAACAAGAGAAGCCACCGCAATGAGAAGCCCGCGCACCACAACGAAGAGTAGCCTCCGTTCACTGCAACTAGAGAAAGCCCACACGCAGCAACAAAGACCCAACACAGCCAAAAATAAATAAATTTAAAAATTTAAAAAAAAAAATTTTAATAAATAAAACCATTCTATGCAGTCAGTAAACTAAGGACAGCATGTAAGCTTCATTTCGAGTTTTATATTCTGCTTTGCAAAAATGCCTAAGCACAAAAGGGGAGAAAAAAGTTCTATCATAAAATTAAAAGCATGGCTGCAACTGCATTCAATGATTTAAAAGTTTTTTTTGCATTTTCATAATACTTGGCAACCATCAACCAGCCCACCACCCCAGCTTAAGGGGCAGACTCAGTATTAAGTCATTGTTTTGTGAAGAGAGAAAACATGTGACCACCTTCCTATTCCCAAGACCATCTCTAGTGGCTCCAGCTGTATACACAACTCCCATGAAAGACACCAGCTTAGCCAAGAGGCTGAGCCCCTCCATTCACAATCCAATGGTATCTAAAACCACAGAACACAGGGGTTGTTTTACAAGTAAAATTCTCACTTTCGGGAAAACAAATATAACTTGTCTGACTGAGGGGAGAGGATGAACATCTTAAACTGCCTCCATGAGCTCATCATCTCTCTCTCTCTCAAAGAGAGCAAAAGAGTGAACCACTTGTCCAATCATGCTCCTTAGAAATTCCTTTGTGCTCAAAGCCAAGGATTCTCCAGATCCCAAGCTGGGACACAGTAGTTGGATTAATGGGAAAAGTGGCAGAAGACACCCAGAAGTGAAAAGAGGAGACATGGAACTTCTAACACTAAAAAGCAATAGCACACACCCCGGCTAAAAAGCTGAAGGGTTTTGACACATTTCATTTGCCTCAAAAAACCAACAAACCAACACTCACCACAAGTTTCCCAGTACATCTATCACCCATAAAACAAACGAGAAGAAATCCAAATATCATTTAAGAGGAAAAACAAAAACTAGTGAAAACTCTACAGATGGCAACAGAGGGTTAATGTCTCGGGGCAAGGCTTCCCCTCAGCAAATACAAATCCAAAATCATAATAAAGATGCTGAAGGATTTAGTCATGAGCCCTCCCCTCGGCCACCAGAAGGAATGGCAAAAATGCAGAGTAAGCGCTGGAAGCCAGAACATTTCATTTTCTTTCTAACTGTGCAAAGAATTTGCATTTAAAATGAGCATTTCATCAGAGCTTCCAAGAATGCTTGATATTTGGCTGCTAAGAAGAATACAAGTGGTCCTCCAAAACATCAAATTTCTAATTATTTAATTGCAAATAAAGTATCGGGGTTCCCAGGTAGACTAAAGAACACTTGAAGCTAATTACATCTTCCAAGCCAGGTGTAACTTAAAATATAGTCAAATATAGACAACTCTGAAAATACAGTCAAATCACATTACCAAAAAGTAACAAGGATAAAAAGTACCTTCCGGGGCTTCCCTGGTGGTGCAGTGGTTGGGAATCTGCCTGCCGATGCAGGGAACACGGGTTCGAGCCCTGGTCTGGGAGGATCCCACATGCCGCGGAGCAACTGGGCCCGTGAGCCACAACTACTGAGCGTGCGCGTCTGGAGCCTGTGCTCCGCAACAAGAGAGGCCGCGACAGTGAGAGGCCCGTGCACCTCGACGAAGAGTGGCCCCCGCTCGCCACAACTAGAGAAAGCCCTTGCACAGAAACGAAGACCCAACACAGCCAAAAATAAATAATTAATAAACTCCTACCCCCAACATCTTCTTAAAAAAAAAAAAAAAAAGTACCTTCCTGGTGACTAAACTCCCCATGAATCAAACCTTACTTTCTATATATTTTCACATTTACAAGGAAAGTACTATCAAAGAAACAAAGGTGTGTATGAAAACTAAAGAAAAAACCATTAGGAAAGTGGAAGGCATCTTTCCTTGAGCAACTAAGCATTGAAAGCCCACAGAGAGAAGGATTGGGTGCTGGAGGAGGATGGAGGCAGCGGGGCCCAGCGGCAGGGAAAACCCATGAGAGCCCCCCACCCCCCAGTCAGGAGGGGGACCGCTATGACTCACAGGACCTGTAAATTGATCACCCTGGTTCTCAGCACCCATATCCAAGACACACAACTGAAATTTGATTTTTTTTTTTTTTTAAAGAAAGGAAGGGTGGAAGGGGGGGATCCGGGGGGAGCACCAGAGAGCACCTCACAACTCCTCCACCACCAGAGGAGGCGGTCAGAAAAAGGGGATGTCGGTGGGTGGCTTTAGCCTCCTTCCACAAGAAGGACAGTTTTAAGTAGTTTATTAAATGCAGAAGGGACTTTTATCTTCTATACTCAGTAACAATATTGGAGGGTGGAAAGAAACACTAGAAAAATATTAATACAAGCTCAAAAAAGGGTTACCAGAGCCGTGGGGCTGGGGGGAAGGCAAGAGCACCCCTGGTTCTGAAGGGGAACAAATACTGCAATGAACCACGGGGCTCTTGCAGTCGCAGCCATCAGCCGAACTGAACAACACACAAAGGGAATTCTTGGGAGTCTGAAGCTGTTGCGCGTCTCCTTCCACAATCTCCTCCTTGTGTGGGGGGCTGCTCTGCGGTCAGGATAGCTTTTCACCAGAGCTAGATTTCCTAACAAGGGCATTTTAATTAAAGATGGGACACAAGGCAATGCAACAGGGAAAGAGCAATCAGCAGGGGAGGCTGTCCAGCCTGCAGCCTCCAGGTGGTCCCCATTCCCACCAGGGCCTCGTACCAAGCTGGCTTCATATTTGATCATCCTGGACCTGGACGGGAGGCCCTGCACCAGCTGGCGAGAGCCACACCCACAGCTCAGGGTCATTTCCTGCGGCTGGCTCTCTCATTATTCAGCCTACTGCAGTACCCCACTCTTCTCCCAAAAACAGAGAGAAGTCCCCTGTGGCTAAGCAGTCTTCCCCAGCATCCCCGACACGTGATACCTCTATCATCCATGCCTGGCAAACTCCCAGGCTGGGAATCTGAACCATGAGGGTCCAGGAAGATGAGTCACTGGCTCAACACCAGGAACCCAACAGGTAGTGCTGGTTTCCAAAACAGACGGCCCTAACAACTCATGGAGTAACCAGCCAACTCCATGGCTTCCCTTAACTGGACTGCCCACGGGCCTTTCAGAATGAGGCCAAGGGCCAGCTGTGGACAGCTGATGCATGCCACCCATCCCTCTCCTGGGGGCTTCTGTGAAACCAAAAACCCAGCCCTCCTCCTACAAAGAGTGTCCCAGGCCATTACCTCATCACCTTGGATATGGTCTAGCTAACATCTGGACTGCTCTGTGCTGACCAGGCCATTCTTGAGCCAGCAGTCATCTCCCTCGGAGCTTTTGCTTGTGTTCTTCCCTCTGCCTGGAGGATCCTGGCCCAGGTGGCTCACCTGGCTGGCAAACTTTCATCCCTCAAGCCTTAGCTTAAATGTCACCTCTCCAGAGACTCATCCAAAGTAACTACCTCCCACCCCTCGGCTCTCCCTCTTGCCCCCAGCCGTCGGTCCAGGACTGGTGCAGAGCTTGGCCCACAGTGGACTCCCAGGCACAATTTACTCCATGATGGAACGCCCTGGGAAACGTAAATCAAAACCACACTGAACTCTCACTCCTCAGAAGAAATCCATCCGTGTCAAAATGCACGTACAAGAATATTCACATCGGCTTGTTTGTTAAGAGCCAGAATCTCGCAACTACCGAAACGTCCGTGAACAGAAGGATACACGCTATGAATAATCGGAATAAATACTAGACAACACTGGGAATGATAGGCCTGCAACTCACATGACAGCGTGGAAGCATCTCACAACCATCGCGCTGAACAAGAGCAACCAGAAACCAAGGACACACTTGCAGATTCCGTTTATAGAAAGTTCAAAGACAGGAAAAGTCAAGTCGGCATAGTGACCACAAGGAGGAGGTGAAGTCACCCTCAGGGGCACCTGGGATTCTGGCTCCATTCTTTCCAGATCTGGATGCAGGTTACACAGGTGTGCTCAGTTTATGAAAATTCATCAAGTTGTACATTTATGATTTGTGTACTTCTCTGTTCTATTTCAACGAAACTTCATCAAGATAACATCTGAAATAAACATGGGATTTTTTTTTCTTAAAAGAGCCAACTAAAGACTGTTCCGTCACAAGGCCCAGCATCCTATACCCGGCCTTCCTCAGACGGCGTGCTATGGGCATGCAACACCAGCCCCCCTCTACACACACCTGGCACGTTGTCCAGGTGCCGTGTGAATGCATCTAAGCCTTCCTGAGGCTCAAACTCACCAGGACACACTGCTATCTGCTACAATATCTCCCTCCTCGTAGTTCCAGAAATGCAAGACTGGCTCCTAAAGTTAGTGACTTTAGATGGAAACAGGTGACAGGAATCACCGCCTGCACAGACTGAATTTTTTTTTTTTTTTTTTTGGCTGCGTTGGGTCCTCATTGCTGTGCTCGGACTTCTCCCTAGTTGTGGTGAGCGGGGACTACTCTTTGCTACGGTGCACAGGCTTCTCATTGCAGTGGCTTCTCTTGCGGAGCACAGGCCCTAGAGCACGTGGGCTTCAGTAGTTGTGGCTCGCGGGCTCCAGAGCGCAGGCTCAAGTAGTTGTGGTGCCACAGGCTTAGTTGCTCCATGGCATGTGGGATCTTCCCGGACCAGGGATTGAACCTGTGTCCCCTGCACTGGCAGGTGGATTCGTAACCACTGCACCACCAGGGAAGTCCCAGACTGAATGTTTGTGTCCCTCCCCAAAATCCATATGTTCTAATCCTAACCCCCAGTGTGACAGTATCAGGAGGTATGGCATTTGGGAGGTGGTTAGGTCATGAAGATGGAAGCCCTTGTGAATGGGATTAGCGCCCTTATAAAAGGGGCCCCAGAGAGCTCCCTAGCTCCTTCTACCATATGAGGACTCAGCAAGAAGACAGCCATCTGTCTATGAACCAAGAAGCGGCTCTCACCGGACACTGAATCTGTTGGCACCTTGATCTTACACTGCCCAGCCTCCAGAACAGTGACACAAATTTCTGTTGTTTATAAGCCACCCAGTCTGTGGTACTGTTAGAGCCGCCCAAATGGACTAAGACACATTCCCCGACAGTTACAGCATGTGGGCAGGCACGTGAGGCCACAGCTCTGCTCAAAACTCAATGACCTGAGGCCCTGGGTCACACCAGAAGAACAAACATGGGTCACCTGCTGTCTTTCTAGTAATTTCCTATTTTTAAAGTGTTTCATGAAAATTGATCGTGTTCGAGGGAAACTCCCCTCAGGCAGGAAAAAAAACGCCAATGAGTAACAAAGCAGTCCCCTCCTGGCTCATTCCAAAGCTTAGGAGAGAAACAGCTCAATGGACCCAGGCCAACTATGGTCAGGAGGACACACAGCTAGGACAGGATCAGAGGGAGGACAAGGGAGAACTGAGCCCACCCAGGACATCTACTGAGACTCAACCCACACTCAGTGACAGGTCTCTATACTCAAGGGCCCAAACCACAAATATGAGTCGGATCGTGGTCCTCCTGCCAACCTGCAAAACAGTTCACAGTCTACTTGTCCGGCATATGCGTGCACATTCACTCATACACATCCACACATGCGCGCACACACCCCCGCCTGAACTCGAATAAACGTCCCTCTGCCAAAAATTAACCTCACCAGATATTCCAGGCTTGAGGAATAGTGTACAGGTGTACAGTTACTGATTTATAAAATACTTCCCCTTTTTGAATGAAGTACATTCCTATTTGTCATCCTATCTGTGTGTCTGCCCTGGAAAGGTAGAAAGAACTGATCAATTGATCTCCATTTTAACTTTTTTTTTTTTTTTTTTAAACCAGACCCACTGGTTTCCAAACGTAGCACCTGTGCCATGTGAACGAGCTGACCCCTGGGATGGGGGTTTCACTACCACGGCCCCCGCTCAGGTCCACTTGTCACTAGGAAGTTGAAGTGGGTGAGGGGGGCAGTAAGAACCCGCCTGGCTGAGTAGGTCCAGGCATGAGACAGGACCCCTTGACCCTGCATCAAACTCACCTTTCTTCATCGTGTGGAACCCCTCCCCGACCTGGAGGTTTGTGAGACGCTCCAGGAATGGTACAGACGACCCAGGACCAGCCAGACACGGCTCTTTATTGACAATGAATCCGTGTGCCATTTCTCATTAGGCCCAGCTCAGGAGAAATCAGAATCACAGAAGGACCCAGGGCCCCAAGGTGACAGGGACTGCAAACGTGCCAGTTCTAATTCCCATCTTAAGGAATGAGGGGAAGCGCGGAGAGAAAGGGGAAGGAGGCCCGGGCACAAGAGCAAGCTTTGTCCCCCATCGCCGTCCCCACGGGAGCCCTCGCCCAGCAGTGATGCCAGCAGAGTCACAACAGAGCTGGTCCGGGAGCTGTCGGGAATAAAGACCCCATTGTTGCCTCCTGTGAGGTTTCCAAAGCCCAAGAAACAGAAGCTAAGGCCCGACAACTGCCGGGGAGGAGCGGCGGGTCTGACCTGTCTCGTCACCAACATCTGAGGAAACATGTTACCAGTCGTCTGGCAAACCTACCTCCCCACGACGGCTCTTTACACCAGGACAGGCAGCCCAAGTCATGACAGGCCACGTGAAAGCACAGAACAACAGGGACTCCGTCCTGGGTGGATAGAGCAGGAGGTGACAAATGAGAGACGCGCTAAAGGCAAGCAGAGAAGGGGGCCCAGTGGGACTTGGCCACCCTCCCTGCAACCCACCCAGGGCTCCTCCACCTGGTAACTGGCCCCCACAAAAGGTGCAGTCAAGCATTTACCTTTGCCTGTTCCCACACACCTTCCCTTTGTCGAGTCCCTCAAGCTTGTCGTGGCCTTACCAGCTAGAGATGGCAAAAGGGCCAACACACACCAGCCAGCTTCCTGCCCCTCCAGATCCCCTAACCCTCAGTCCAGCGGGATCCCTCCCTGGTTAGGGCCAACTCTCCCAAGGAAGCGGGTCGTTTGGAAAGGCTAGTCTACCAGTAAGGCTGGACCCCCGAGTAAGATGGGGCCCAGCTCCCCTGCACAGTGATCCACCCCTGCCTTAAAGAATTTGCAGCTCAAAAGTCCCCTGGAGGGGCTTCCCTAGTGGCGCAGTGGTTGAGAGTCCGCCTGCCGATGCAGGGGACGCGGGTTCGTGCCCCGGTCCGGGAAGATCCCACATGCCGCGGAGGGGCTGGGCCCGTGAGCCATGGCCGCTGAGCCTGCGCGTCCGGAGCCTGTGCTCCACAACGGGAGAGGCCACAACAGTGAGAGGCCCACGTACCGCAAAAAAAAAAAAAAAGTCCCCTGGAAACCCCAACGTGACCCCCCTTTACTAAGGGTAGACAGCGCATGGGCAACCTAAGTAGCCTGTCAAACACCCACAGGTTTTAAAACTGAGTTCGTAAGCATGATGTCCTATTGTCAAATCCTGTCCTGTCTGAAGCCCCATCCCATAGCCTAATGCTAGGAGGCCAAGGAGCCCTGTATGCCTTTCTTTCCTGCCAGAGGGCAGCAGAAGGGGACAGAGCTAGGGAGAACCTGGGCAGTGAGACCCTGTTCCAGACAGTAAGTGCCCTGGGGCAATGCCAAGCCCCAGGGACAGAAATGGCCATACGTGTCTGTACTTCCAGTCTCCCAGGGAGATCAGAGCCTCTGAAAACATGCTATGTGATAAACCCTCGTACCCATCCCCAACCACTGGGAATCTAAAATTAGCCTGAAAAAGCATGCACTCAGCACCACCACCCCCCCAGCCACTGCACCTGATAAGTGTCTCTACCCCCGCCTCTAGCAATGACTTGTCTCGGGGAGTGCTATAAATACAACCTAAGCCGACCTGATGTGAATTATGAATACCAGGAATAGTTTCAGGGTTTCCAGGCACTGGCTGTGTGACAGGGGTGTCAGATTCAAAGTCGCCTGTGCGAGACGCAGACCCAGGGGACACACAAGACCCTGCTTCTAAACCACGGGGAGGATCCCCCCACAGCAGAGCCACTCCCGTGTGGCTGACACCACTGCTGCCACCACCACTCTAGAAATCTGATGAGATGCTCTTCACCTCTTGTCAAATGGCTCGGAAGCATGAGACTCGGGGACATAAGTAGTTTGAAGTTATAGATAAAGACAAGTCAGGTTTCAGCCTTCTTACATATTTAAATCTCACTCAGAGCCTTTAAGAAATGAAGCCCTTGTAAACAAAAGACTGGAGGGGAAGCAGGTATTGACCGGACGACCCTAGGTGGTTACTGTCTCCCTGCACCTGGCACCCAGAGGATGCTTAGTACATGTCTGTGGAATGACCTTCAGTTTGGGGGCTTTCAGGGGTTCACAACTGCAGAATCCTACCCCTCCAGGAGCTGGGCTGGCTGCACTGGCACAGATAAGGGAGCTTGCCAAAGAGCAGAAAGCCAGCCAGGACACTGGATTGGGTGAGAGATCAAGCCCTCGGCACGGGGAGCAGGCGGGGGGAAGGGACTGAGCTGGGAGGATAGAAGCCGAGGGACGGAGATACACATACACATAGGAAACAGGAGTGATGGCCCAGAAGGAAAAGGCGGTGTCCAGAGAGGAAAGGGAGAGAGGGTGTTAAGACAGAAGGAGAATAAACAGCAAAATATGAAGGGTGGCACAGGATGTGAGAATTGGCCCCCAGAGGGCTGGCGGAGGTCTTCCAGAACAGTGTTCTGCTCAGTGGTAGCTGTGGAAGTTGAGGAGCAGAGGCAAGAGGTATAGGTTATTCTTTCCTAAAGTTTGCCAACTGACATCTAACTTGACACTACGCTAGTGGTGAAAACAAAAATAATCACACCCCATCAGTTTACAGCTCCAGCCTTTTTTTTTTTTTTTTTTGGCTGTACGCGGGCCTCTCACTGTTGCGGCCTCTCCTGTTGCGGAGCACAGGCTCCGGACGCGCAGGCTCAGCGGCCATGGCTCACGGGCCCAGCTGCTCCGCGGCATGTGGGATCTTCCCGGACCGGGGCACGAACCCGTGTCCCCTGCATCGGCAGGCAGACTCCCAACCACTGCGCCACCAGGGAAGCCCAGTTCCAGCCTTTTAACAACCTTTGTGCTATTCCTTAGTTCCTTCCATCCCTCCCATCCAGGATGCCCTCCCATCTGCTTTCCAACGCCTTCCAGAACTTCCAAGGCTCAGCTGAGGCTGCACCCCCAGGAACCCTTCTAAGCTCCCCCAGCCCCCCATCGCTTCCACTCCCTGTTGGGTACCACTCTCGTGATCTACAAATGGCAGTGACTGTGTGTCCCCCTCTCATCACAAACTCCTGAAGGCAGAGTCAAGGTCTCACTGCTTCCATATTTCTCTGAGCAGGTGCCATAGTCCTTTGCCCGTGAGAGACCCTCCAAAAAGAATAGTAAATAAGACTGTTTTCTTTAAAACCAGTTCTTTTCCTCCCTCCTTCGATCGATTCTTTGTGCTTAATAACAGACATAACTGCTCACACACCGTTCTGATGTCAAATATTTCCCCAGCATGTTTGATTCTGTCAGCCCCTCTGGAAGAACAGAAGTGGGCAGTGAATCTAAGGGGGGCGTGAGGGGTGGAAGGAGAGAAGACAAAATGCTAGAGTTTCTCTCTTCTCTTTCCCAAGCGCCGCCCCCCCCCATCCCACATGGTCAGAGGAAGCCAGGGCCTTGGGAAGAATGCTCTGGAAGCATCTCTTCAAACCTTTATCCCAAGGAGTTCAGTCCTTACTAGGCTACCCCGGTCATTCTTTCTCTGAAGGGCTGAAATAAAGGAAGCCAGCCTTCCAGAGTCTGAGCTAAACTAAAGACCTGGACTTAAATGCTCAGAACAAAACCCCTTTCCTGCCCAAGCCCTGCCCTCCCAGTCAAGATGAGGTCCCACGGAAGTGAGCCAGGAGGAGCCAGTGGGCCAGATACAGCACCCAGCATTTGAAGCACTTGCCCTGAGATGCCAGGGGCCCCAACCCTAACCACCAAACCTAAAAATGATCCCACACCCCATGAAGGTATCCCCACCTGGGGTCCCCAAGTTCCCACCCAGGCTCCTGGCCAGAGAACCAGCAGCCCTGCAGGAGACAAGCACGCCCTCCAGGTGCCACTATAACCCCAGCTAACCACACTCCTCCAATAAGCCTAGAAGCTGCAAGTACAGCACATGAAAATGTCAACGCAGGACTTCCCTGGTGGCACACTGGTTAAGAATCCACCTGCCAGTGCAGGGGACACGGGTTCGAGCCCTGGTCCGGGAAGATCCCACATGCCGCGGAACAACAAAGCCCGTGCACCAAACTACTGAGCCTGCGCTCTAGAGCCTGCGAGCCACAACTACTGAAGCCCGCGCACCTAGAGCCCGTGCTCTACAACAAGACAAGCCACCACAATGAGAAACCTGCGCACTGCAACGAAGAGTAGCCCTCACTCGCCAAAACGAGAGAAAAGCCCACGCACAGCAACGAAGACCCAACACAGCCAAAACTAAACAAATAAAATAAAACATTTAAAAGTAGAAGCATTTAAAAAAAAAAAGAAAATGTCAAGGCCTGGTCTCCCCCATGTGTGAGGGCAGCAGTTGAAGCCCACTCTTGGGATCCCAGAGGCCTCCCTTGGGCACCAACATTTGCTTGAAGACTGCTCTATAAACTGACATCAGTGGAAAGGAAACATCCGGACTACAATCACAGTAGAGTCATCGACTGTGGCGTAGCCCCTCAGGAAATAAAAAGGCGAAAATGAGCCACAAATTACTAGGGTTTCGAAACCCCAAAATAAAGCGCATATGCCTTTGCCGTGAACAAAGTTATCACGTACCCCATGTCCTGGAAGTCTCAGGAGGCCTCTTCGGCAGGCAGCCCCCTCAGCTCGCCCATGAGGCCTGTGATCACACCTCTGGGAGGGCCTGGCCCCGTGGAGAATAGCACCAAACACTGATTTTCTCCACCTACCCACCAGCAGCTCAGGACGGGCTGTTTGTAGACCCTGAAAACTATTATTTTCTGTCCTCCAAAATGCCGGCGAGAAAGCAAACCAGCCCCAGGAATCTAAATCCCAGAGAGAGGGGATAAGTGCAAACAGCCACACAGAAAACACGGAGAAAGAAGGATTCAGAGCCAGCCTGACTTACAGCAGTCAGCATCAGTGGCATTTTTGTTGAATTCTTACATAGAAGGCGGACTCCAAGTACCGCCAAAGAGAAGCAACCTGAGGACAGTTGACTGTTAAACAGGAAGGGGCAAGAGGGGAACCTAGAGTCAAGTTTCCATTTTTCACACTATATAAAACCACCTCTCCACAGCTGGCTCCATCCGTCAGCAAGGGAAACCACAGCCCAGGACAGGCATGCAGCAGGCCCTGGAGAATCCCTCAGACACACTCTCCCTGGATCCCTGCAAACTGCCAGGTATCCTAACACCTGTACAGGAATAATAAACAACACAGATAAGAGCTCCTACTTTTGGCACCTGCCATGCAGAGGTTGTATTTTGATCAGCAACAGGTACTTTCTGCCTCTCTACCTACAGACAGAATAGACAGCAGCCTATGCTATTACTATAAAAATCCTACTTTGAGGATTCAAGTTTCTAATATTCTATCAAAAGTAAGTTGCCAATACCAAATCACCTCTGCCCTCCCATCAAATCGGCCCATCTCCTGAGATCTTCCTACCCAACTATCTGGCCTTTTACCCAAGAACCACTTTATGTTCACCGCTGGGTTGCCCAGATTTGGCTAACAAAAATACAGGATACTTGGTTAAATGTGAATTGCAGGGAAACCACAAATAATTCCTTAATACAAGTATGTCCCGTGCAACATTCGTGACAGACTACTAATAAAATTATTCACTGTTTATCTGAGACAGAAATTCAACTTGGCAGCCTGTATTATACCTGGCAACCCTAGTTCAACATTCTAGAGAAAACGCTGAAGCCTGAGAACAGCTGGAAGCAAACTTTGAGAGCCCCCAGCTGTCGGCTCATTCCACGCAGAGGATTAGCTGAAGCGGTACACTGGCCTTGCCACTCTGGACAACAAGGAAAAGCCGGGGGGGACGGGCGGGGAGACAGTCTCTACAGGAGAGACAAATCAAGACCATTCTCCTCTACTGACAGGACTTACTGAAAATATCAATATAGAAAAATGGGAGCTTAAAATACACAAGCCAGACACAAAAGGACAAACATTTTATAATTCTACTTATGAGGTACATAGATCCGTAGAGACAGGAAGTAGAATGGTGGTTGCCAGGGGCTAAGGGGAGGGGCGGAGAAGGAGTTACTGTTTAATGGGTACGGAGTTCCAGTTTGATGAAAAAGTTCTGGAGATGGATAGCAGTGATGGTTGTGTGACTACGTGAACGTACTTGCTGCCGCTGAACTGTACATTTAAATGTTATGTATATTTTACAACTTTTTTTTTTTTTTTTTTTTTTGCGGTACGCAGGCCTCTCACTGTTGTGGCCTCTCCCATTGCGGAGCACAGGCTCCGGACGCGCAGGCTCAGCGGCCATGGCTCACGGGCCCAGCCCCTCCGCGGCATGTGGGATCTTCCCAGACCGGGGCACGAACCTGCGTCCCCTGCATCAGCAGGCGGACTCTCAACCACTGCGCCACCAGGGAAGCCTTTTTTTTTTTTTTTCAACTACCCAATTTTCTCCTTGTTTCCAGGTTAGCTAGGTTTTTCCCTCCTTTATGTCTAATTCATCTCTAACTTCATGGAATAGGCATTCGCTGCTAAGAATCTCACAGTGTACGAGGAAATCACATCAGCCAGACACGGATGAAAATCAAGACCCGGGGGGGATGCTGGTCCTTACACCCATCTGGTCCCGTCCACCCAGGCCTCCCAAGTCCCCGCAGACTTGTCCTTCTCCCTCTGTGTTCTGCAGGCCTTGTCATCATCCTACACTCAGCCTACAACAGGCTCTAGAAACCTTCCAGGAACAGAACTCAAGAGAGTCAAGAAAGCCCATCTCCATGGGCACCAGAGAGGCCTCCGGGCTGGTGGAAGCGGGGGATTTAGGCCTCACACCATCTCTGCAGTTGGAACACTTCTGTTTTCTGAGAAAGCAACCAGTCCCAGGGCCCTGAACTCGCCTTCAGGCGAATGAAAAAGCCAAACAATGCGTGAGAGCCCATGAAGGGAGAAAAACCAAGTTTGATTCCTTTGAGAAAAGGTTCTTTCCCATCCGCTCACACAGTGATGTCACACACACATGCATCTCGACTCTGGAGGCTCCAGACCAGGGGTCACTTCAAACCACCACCAGGTGTAAAGTTGCAGGTCACCTGCCTTGGAGAGATTAGACAAAGAGATTCGGGGACTTCAGAAATGGCTCGGACATGTACAGTTAAAAAGTAAAACCAGGGCTTCCCTGGTGGCGCAGTGGTTGAGGGTCCGCCTGCCGATGCAGGGGACACGGGTTCGTGCCCCGGTCCGGGAGGATCCCACATGTTGCGGAGCGGCTGGGCCCGTGAGCCGTGGCCGCTCAGCCTGTGCTTCCGGAGCCTGTGCTCCGCGGCGGGAGAGGCCACAGCAGTGAGAGGCCTGCGTACCACAAAAAAAAAAAAAAAAAAGTAAAACCAGACGGAGTCAAGGGCTAGAAAGTATTCTTGAAGCCCACAAACCTATGAAAGGGTCCCAAGGTTGGCTGGAGACAGCAGGGAGGCTCCCTCGCTCAGCCCTGGTCAGGCCCTGGACCGGTCATCAGGGCTGTGTAGACTCCTCCCCTCCCCAGGAACCCGGATTCTCCTCAGCTCTTACTCGCCCCATTTGACCCTGACCTGGCCAGACGGCTAAGCAGCCACACTGACCCCTCACACCGCACACCAGACTCCGGGGCAGACAGAGGCACACACGGGTGGGTTTGAAGCAGGGGTTCTCTTACCTACCTGAGCCTCGGAATCACACCAGGGATTCCCGCTCTACCCCAGCCCATCCCGATTCCACTCTCCACCTACTGCAGGGCCCACAGACCACCAGGTTTGGCAAGTACCCCAGGCAATTCCAAAGGAAGGGAATCCTCAGACCACACACAAAACAGAGGCAAGATTTGATCTTTAAAAAAAAATGTTAGGAGGACTATATAAGGATACATGAGAATGCTCACAATATAATGTTAGGTGGGGAAAAAAAAGCTGAACACCCAACTTCACATCCTGGGGGTGTAAGTTGAATATTTATATACATATTGAACTTGTTCCCAAGTTAACTAAGGAATAATAAGTCTTTCTTCTATAAAGATGGTGATTTTGAGATACCATCAACTTCTGAATCTGCCTGCTAACTCAGCTGTGCTCATAATATTCCAGGGCCCCTGAGCGATGCCAGTTTCCTGTCTCCTCGCCATCTGAGAGTAGGATCTGGATTCGAAGGGAAGAGAGAGGTTAGTTGGGAGAAAAGGGTTCCAGGCCAGGGGTCTTTTCGGGTTCAGAGCTGAAGGCTGAGGGCTCCAAAGACACCCTGAGAGGTCTGCTGGGAAGCTGCCTGGCCAGAGCAGAGATTCTGCAGGAGACAGTAGAAAATAACATTAGAAAGGTGAGTTGGGGTCCAGCTACAGATGCAACTGGGGCCACTTGAGCAGCACTGGAGCCGCAACACACAATTAACTGTGTGGGAGAGCTTGACAGGGAGTCCAAATCCTTTTACAACCAGGACAGGGAAGAAACAGCAAGAAGGAAATGAGGGGGGTGGGGGGGAGGGGAGCAGTGATTAAATCAGAAACTATAGACCGACAATCATCCAACTACACACCTTTGACTATGAATATGAAGCCTGGAAACCCAGCCACCTCCCAACTTTCTCTTGTCCTTACTATGCATAACTGTGACAGAGGTTCTTTTTCTCTTTGTTTTTTGAAGGGAACTGGGACTGGTCCTGATACAGCAGCAACTCTGATTTCTAAACTCCCCTACTTTCTGCCAGCTCACCTGCTATTCCGGCACCTACCTCAGCTCCTTGAAGGGGAGGGAGGAGTGAAAAGGAAAATGCCAGCATCAGGACCAAACTCTAGCACAGACCATCCTTCAGAAGCAAAGGATTCCAGCTGCACACAAGACTTCCACAGACCCCTTCAGAAGAAACTACAGTACCAGGCACCTCCACTTATAACCATCCATGTGGCCTGTCTTCTTTAAGAGCTAATCTGTCTCTAAGGCTTCTCTTGGCAAGTTAAGCCACTTTATTTCAGGCCTTGAAAACCAATGCTCAGTGACACACTATTTTTCCTACTGTCAAAGAATACCCAGCATTCAGTATTTTATATTAAAATTGGTTCTTTTGCTACACATCAAAAGCCAGTTTCCCCCTAAAACTGCAAAGCTGAGACACCACACCAAGGGATGCAAAAAGAAGCAGCCAGTTGCCCTGTAAAATTATGCCAATAATACCCTCTCTCCCTGGAGAGAGAAAGAAGCCCCCTGAACAAATAAAAGAGAAGAAACCGGAAGAGAATGCTCCATCTTAGTCGTCTGTTAATAGGATAAGTTGCATGTTAACATTTTAAATTAGGTCAGAACTTGGGTTCTGGTATTGGGCTTTTAAAGTACTTTCTTGTTTCATATATGGAATAACAGATTGGTGAGTCTAGAGACTCCTCCTTGAATTATTACTCCTAACAACCAAAGCTTATTTCTAATATTTTGTATCTCAGTTACAGAGTCTGCTGCCCTTAAAAAAATTTTTTTTAAATCTGTGATTAAGAATATGATTGAAACATAAATGTCTTTTCATCCAATGGATTTCAAGTGTTTTAGCCTTTAATCAGAAGTGGTCAACCTCTCATCTCGTTGTAACGAATAATTCCTCACACGTTTTAGGCAAGAAACTCATGACAGAGAAGGCACTAGAGGGAAGAGCAGACACACAACAGAACAAACCAAATGAAGAGGAGAGGCCCCTCCCAACCTGCCCACTGCAAGTCTCATTCTTCCCTCCCTGGATCGCTCTAATATGATCATGCATTCCTGTAACTACATTTGCAAATGAGTGACTCAATTCAATAACTGCTCTCTAATTCTATCAAGACTTGGGATGTACTTGTTTGAGGGAAGCTACATGGAATTAGAGCTTTAACAACTAGGAACTCTGTTGTTCTTCACTGCTATGAGGCTGTCGTCTATAGCACTGGGGTCTCCCAAGCCCTCCCCAGGGCATCTCTGGAGCCAAAGGGTCTAATGGAATCTAATGTAAGGTGAACATATAGGCTCAGTGGGCCCAACCAGACACAGGCGTCCAAGTTCAACTGCTAAATCCCTGGCCTTGGGTCAGGCTAAAAGTACAGATTCCTGGGCCCCTCTGGAGGATTCTAGATCAGTAGCCCTGGGGAGGGGCAGCCCCGGGTGACTCAGTACAGCCAGTCCCTGGGCCAGCCTCAGTTCAATCCTGGCTCACTGTGCATAAGCAGTAGCCAAGCTCTATTTTGGTGCCAGGAGTCCCTCACAATAGCACGTTGGCAAAGTATGAAGCTGGAAATCAGCTTGTTGCTATTGGATATAACTGGTACAAAAAATAGAAAGGCACTGGAGTGAGGGGTGGTAGGAAGTGAGTTTCCCCCAATACCCCCAGGGGATTTGGGACTTGAGAGGGGTTAATTCTGTCAAAGGAGCACTTCCAAGAAGGACGACTAAGCCTGAGAGACTTTGAAGAAAGGGTTAGGGGTCCTTTGTCCTTCCAGTCACTTGGCTTGACAACTCAACCATAGGCTTTTTCCATGTATTTCCCTGGCCATCCAGCTTGAAGCCACCTCTGCCCGCTTTTTTTTTTTTTGTGGTAACGCGGGCCTCTCACTGTTGTGGCCTCTCCCGTTGCAGAGCACAGGCTCCAGACGCGCAGGCTCAGCGGCCATGGCTCACGGGCCCAGCCGCTCCGCGGCATGTGGGATCTTCCCGGACCGGGGCACGAACCCGGGTCCCCTGCATCAGCAGGCGGACTCTCAACCACTGCGCCACCAGGGAAGCCCCTCTGCCCACTTTAAACTCCTAATGTACATCGTTAATACAACTTCCCAGATTGCATTCCATTCCATTAGTGAATAGTCCATAATCTTCAAAGAAAATGAAGGGCCTCTTGGACAATAAAGTCTGGGAAACCAAAGATTACGCAGATGTGTATTCATTATGGAGATTATGATTCTGAGGTCTTTAGTAAACTGTTTAATTTTATTTGACCTATTCTAAATGCAACTGACCTAGGAACCTATTTGTCGAGGAAAACCTATTACCATCTTGCAAAACTGAAGATCTAAGAAGATGTTGGGAAATGCTGTGCTATCCCATTCCCCCAACAACTAATTACATCACATCTTATAGTCTGCTATTTAACTGACTTGAATGGTTACTTAATCTTTCATTACTTAGCTCTGTATGTGTTTGGGTATTATCTTAAATAGAACATTCATTTGAGCTACGATCATGTCTTATGTGTCTTTGAATTTCCAACAGCCCCCAGTCCACCCCCTGTATAGTAGAGATACCCTCAAGAAATTCTTTAAAGTGTTACATTTGATGTTATAAACTACATGTGTCTAGAATACGCAATTTTTAAAACCTCAAATCAAGGTTCCACTTATATATGTATATGTATACATATATGTATATGTATACTAAAGCCCAGAGATGTAAAAAGGATTGTCCAAAGTCATAAAAAGTTAATCAAAGAACCATGACAAGAACACAGGTCTTCCAACTCCTTAGCTAGTCCACCTTCTGTAACTTCAAGAAGCCTTAACCTTCCAGGATCCAGCTGATTTTCCAGCAGGTAAATGAACAAAGGGTATTTCAGTGATGTGAATACCCCAGGAGCATGACACAAACATACCAAGTATAAAGGAACTAAAGCAAACAAAATGCGAGAGGCTCTGTACAGCTGAGGAGGACTCTGAAGGAGGTGACAGCTTAGGGCTGTCACTGATAGCACTCCCAGAAGCTGAGACAAGTCCTTCCTTGAAGCCACGAGGCTGACAGGGTCTTGGTGCTCCGGCCGGGTGTCAGGCCTGAGCCTCTGAGGTGGGAGAGCCAGGTTCAGGACACTGGACCACCAAAGACCTCCTGGCCCCACGTAATATCAATAGGTGAGAGCTCACCCAGAGATCTCCATCTCAAAACTAAGACGCAGCTCCACTCAACGACCAGTAAGATCCAGTGCTGGACACCCCATGCCAAACAACTAGCAAGACAGGAACACAACCCCACCCATTAGCAGAGAGGCTGCCTAAAATCATACTAAGTTCACAGACACCCCAAAACACACCACCAGATGTGATCCTGCCTACCAGAAAGACTAGATCCAGCCTCATCCACCAGAACACAGGCACCAGTTCCCTCCACCAGGAAGCTTACAGAACCCACTAAAACAACCTTACCCACAGGGGGCAGACACCAAAAACAACAGGAACTATGAACCTGCAGCCTTTGAAAAGGAGACCCCAAACACGGTAAGTTAAGCAAACTGAGAAGATAGAGAAACACACAGCAGATGAAGGAGCAAGATAAAAACCCACCAGACCTAACAAACGAAGAGGAAACAGGCAGTTGACCTGAAAAAGAATTCAGAGTAATGATAGTAAAGATGATCCAAAATCTTGGAAATAGAATGGAGAAAATATAAGAAACATTTAACAAGGACCTAGAAGAACTAAAGAGCAAACAAACAATGATGAACAACACAATAAATGAGATTAAAAATTCTCTAGAAGGAATCAATAGCAGGATAACGGAGGCAGAAGAAAGGATAAGTGCCCTGGAAGATAAAATAGTGGAAATAACTACTGCAGAGCAGAATAAAGAAGAAAGAATGAAAAGAATTGAGGACAGTCTCAGAGACCCCTGGGACAACAGTAAACGCACCAACATTCGAATTATAGGGGTCCCAGAAGAAGAAGAGAGAAAGAAAGGGACAGAGGAAATATCTGAAGAGATTATAGTTGAAAACTTCCCTAATATGGGAAAGGAAATGGCCAATCAAGTCCAGGAAGTGCAGAGAGTCCCATACAGGATAAATCCAAGGAGAAACACGCCATATTAATCAAACTGTCAAAAATTAAATACAAAGAAAAAAATATTAAAAGCAGCAAGGGAAAAGCAACAAATAACATATAAGAGAACCCCCATAAGGTTAAGAGCTGATCTTTCAGCAGGAACACTGCAAGCCGGAAGGGAGTGGCAGGACATATTTAAAGTGATGAAAGGCAAAAACCTACAACCAAGATTACTCTACCCAGCAAGGATCTCATTCAGATTGGATGGAGAAATCAAAACTTTACAGACAAGCAAAGTTAAGAGAATTCAGCACTACCAAACCAGCTTTACAACAAATGCTAAAGAAACTTCTCTAGGCAGGAAACACAACAGAAGGAAAAGACCTACAGTAACAAACCCAAAACAAAACAATTAAGAAAATGGTAATAGGAACATACATATCAATAGTTACCTTAAAGGTAAATGGATTAAATGCTCCCACCAAAAGACACAGACTGGCTGAATGGATACAAAAATAAGACCCATATATATGCTGTCTACAAGAGACCCACTTCAGAACCAGGGACACATACAGACTGAAAGTGAGGGGATGGAAAAAGATATTCCATGCAAATGGAAATCAAAAGAAAGCTGGAGTAACAATTCTCATATCAGACTAAATAGACTTTAACATAAAGACTACTGCAAGAGACAAAGAAGGACACCACATAATGATCAAGGGATCGATCCAAGAAGAAGATATAACAATTATAAATATGTATGCACCCAACAAAGGAGCACCTAAATACATAAAGCAAATGCTAACAGCCATAAAAGGGGAAATTGACAGTAACACATTCATAGTAGGGGACTTTAACACCCCACTTTCACCAATGGACAGATCATCCAAAATGAAAGTAAATAAGGAAACACAAATTTTAAATGACACATTAAACAAGATGGACTTCATTGATATTTATAGGACATTCCATCCAACAATAGAATATACTTTCTTCTCAAGTGCTCATGGAACATTCTCCAGGATAGATCATATCTTGGGTCACAAATCAAGCCTTGGTAAATTTAACAAAATTGAAATTATATCAAGTACCTTTTCCAATCACAACATTATGAGACTACATTCAATTACAGGAAAAAAATCTGTAAAAAATACAAACATATGGAGGCTAAACAATACACTACTAAATAACCAAGAGATCACTGAAGAAATCAAAGAGGAAATCAAAAAATACCTAGAAACAAATGACAATGAACACACGACGACCCAAAACCTATGGGATGCAGCAAAAGCAGTTCTAAGAGGGAAGTTTATAGCAATACAATCCTACCTCAAGAAACAAGAAAAATCTCAAATAAACAACCTAACCTTACAACTAAAGCAATCAGAGAAAGAAGAACAAAAATCCCCAAAGTTAGCAGAAGGATAGAAATCATAAATATCAGATCAGAAATAAATTAAAAGAAATGAAGGAAACGATAGCAAAGATCAATAAAACTAAAAGTTGGTTCTTTGAGAAGATAAACAAAATTGATAAACCATTAGCCACACTCATCAAGAAAAAAAGGGAAAAAGCTCAAATCAATAGAATTAGAAATGAAAAAGGAGAAGTAACAACTGACACTGCAGAAATACAAAAGATCATGAGAGATTACTACAAGCAACTCTATGCCAATAAAATGGACAACCTGGAAGAAATGGACAAATTCTTAGAAAAGCACAACCTTCCGAGACTGAACCAGGAATAAATAGAAAATATGAGCAGACCAATCACAAGCACTGAAATTGAAACTGTGATTAAAAATCTTTCAACAAACAAAAACCCAGGACCAGATGGATTCACGAGTGAATTCTATCAAACATTTAGAGAAGAGCTAACACCTATCCTTCTCAAACTCTTCCAAAATATAGCAGAGGGAGGAACACTCCCAAAGTCATTCTACGAGGCCACCATCACCCTGATACAAAATCCAGACAAAGATGTCACAAAAAAAACCTACAGGCCAATATAATTGATGAACATAGATGCAAAAATCCTCAACAAACTACTAGCAAACAGAAACCAGCAGCACATTAAAAGGATCATACACCATGATCAAGTGGGGTTTATCTCAGGAATGCAAGGATTCTTCAATATATGAAAATCAATAAATGTGATACACCAAATTAACAAATTGAAGGAGAAAAACCATATGATCATCTCAATAAATGCAGAAAAAGCTTTTGACAAAATTCAACACCCATTTATGATAAAAACCCTCCAGAAAGTAGGCATAGACCAAACATTTACCTCAACATAATAAAGGCCATATATGACAAACCCACAGCCAACATCATTCTCAATGGTGAAAAACTGAAAGCATTTCCACTAAGATCAGGAACAAGACAAGGCCGCCCACTCTCACCACTATTATTCAACATAGTTTTGGAAGTTTTAGCCACAGCAATCAGAGAAGATAAAGAAATAAAAGGAATCCAAATCGGAAAAGAAGAAGTAAAACTGTCACTGTTTGCAGATGACATGCTACTATACATAGAGAATCCTAAACATGCTACCAGAAAACTACTAGAGCTAATCAATGAATTTGGTAAAGTAGCAGGATACAAAATTAATGCACAGAAATCTCTTGCATTCTATACACTAATGATGAAAAACCTGAAAGAGAAATTAAGGAAACACTCCCATTTACCACTGCAACAAAGAATAAAATACCTAGGAATAAACCTACCTAAGGAGACAAAAGACCTGTATGCAGCAAACTATAAGACACTGATGAAAGAAAAATTAAAGACGATACAAACAGATAGAGAGATATACCATATTCTTGGATTGGAAGAATCCACATTGTGAAAACTACTATACTACCCAAAGCAATCTACAGATTCAATGCAATCCCTATCAAACTACCACTGGCATTTTTCACAGAACTAGAACCAAAAATTTCACAATTTGTATGGAAACACAAAAGACCCCAAATAGCCAAAGCAATCTTGAGAAAGAAAAACGGAGTTGGTGGAATCAGACTCCCTGACTTCACACTGTACTACAAAGCTACAGTGATCAAGACAGTATGGTACTGGCACAGAAACAGAAATATAGATCAGTGGAACAGGATAGAAAGTCCAGAGATAAACCCACGCCTTATCTTTGATAAAGGAGGGAAGAATATACAATGGAGAAAAGACAGCCTCTTCAATAAGTAGTGATGGGAAAACTGGACGGCTACATGTAAAAGAATGAAATTAGAATACTCCCTAACACCATACACAAAAATAAACTCCAAATGGATTAAAGACCTAAATGTAAGGTCAGACACTATAAAACTCTTAGAGGAAAACATAGGCAGAACACTCTATGACATAAATCACAGCAAGATCCTTTTTGACCCACCTCCTAAAGAAATGGAAATAAAAACAAAAATAAACAAATGGGACCTAATGAAACTTAAAAGCTTTTGCACAGCAAAGGAAACCATAAACAAGACCAAAAGACACCCTCAGAATGGGAGAAAATACTTGCCAATGAAGCAACTGACAAAGGATTAATCTCCAAAATATACAAGCAGCTTATGCAGCTCAATATCAAAAGAAAACAACCCAATCCAAAAATGGGCAGAAGACCTAAATAGACATTTCTCCAAAGAAGATATACAGACTGCCAACAAACACATGAAAGGATGCTCAACATCATTAATCATTAGAGAAATGCAAATCGAAACTACAATGAGGTATTATCTCACACCAGTCAGAATGGCCATCATCAAAAAATCTACAAACAATACATGCTGCAGAGGGTGTGGTGAAAAGGGAACCCTCTTGCACTGTTGGTGGGAATGTAAACTGATACAGCCACTGTGGAAAACAGTAGGGAGGTTCCTTACAAAACTACAAATAGAACTACCATATGATCCAGCAATCCCACTACTGGGCATATATCCCGAGAAAACCATAACTCAGAAAGAGTTATGTACCACACTGTTCACTGCAGCACTATTTACAATAGCCAGGACATGGAAGCAACCTAAGTGTCCATGGACAGACAAATGGATAAAGAAGACGTAGGACATGTATACAATGGAATATTACTCAGCCATAAAAAGAAACAAAATAGTTATTTGTAGTGAGGTGGATGGACCTAGAGTCTGTCATAAAGAGTGAAGTAAGTCAGAAAGACAAAAACAAATACTGTATGCTAACACACATACATGGAATCAAAAACAAAAGACATGGTTCTGAAGAACCTAGGGACAGGACAGGAATAAAGACACAGAAGTAGAGAATGGACTTGAGGACACGGGGAGGGGGAAGGGTAAGCTGTGACAAAGTGAGAGAGTGGCATGGACATATATACACTACCAAATGTAAAATAGATAGCTAGTGGGAAGCAGCCGCATAGCACAGGGAGATCAGCTCATGCTTTGTGACCACCTAGAGGGGTGGAACAGGGAGGGTGGGAGGGAGACACAAGAGGGAGGAGATATGGGGATGTATGTATATGTATAGCTGATTCACTTTGTTATACAGCAGAAGCTAACACACCATTGTAAAGCAATTATACTCCAATAAAGATGTTTTAAAAAAAAAAATCCGAAAAATACCAGAGGTGCTAAATAGAAGTTAAGCACTTTTGGAAGATTCCACAATGCTTATTCGAAGTTTAACGCTTCAGGGCTCAGTATCAAGAGTATTAAGAAAGACTATGACATTTGCAATTTGTAGAGCTAAATGAGACACCTGACTGTTGTCTACTGGAACATCACATTAAGCATTTCAACGTTTACTTCTTACGGAGCTACCTTTATACATGTAAGGCCTGATTATATTCAGTCAAAAGCTACTTAAGGGTGTAAGAGGTGTGTTTGTGTCTTGTGCACCCATGTATACATGCATGTGAATTTGTACTTGCTCCTAAAGATGTCCAGTGATGAAATCGTGATACCTCTCATTCCTCCACTAGCCTCAAAGTAACATGCATTCAACCCTAGCATATATCATATATATATGTATATGTATGTATATGTATGTGTGTGTATATATATATATCAGAACCACTTGAGAGGCTGAGGGGAGGGGTATTATCTGCTAATGCAGAATCAAGACCTCCCAAGGTGGAAGTCTCAGCACTTTAGAAAGCCACAGGTGATGCTGACCCACAGATACAGATAAGAACTACAGCTCTGGAGGCCTGGGGTCAGCTGTCTCATTTGCAGGGACTGCCTGCCCCACAGGCATTTCAACAGATCCAGTTCTACTCCTAAAGGTCAATTCCTCCAGCAAAGCCTCTCTGACTCCTGGCTTCCCCAAGCCCACCATTCTCTCCCCTGTCCCAGAATCCCTCAGTGCTTGACCTGTACAGCTGACAGCAAGCATTCTCCTGGTAAGTCCAGGGCCATGATACATGTAACTGTAATTTTGTTAAAGCATTCATTGTGCTTCTTTGTACGTTTTAGTTCCTCACTAGGGCCCAGCCGTTCTCAGCCGATGCACTGCATTTGACAGGCAATGCTGCACGAGCTGGCTCTGTTTCTACTCTTTCCACCCCACTCAATAATGCATATTAGAAACCATACAAGGGAAAACAATCTTATTCCAGGAATCACCTTGCTTTCCAGCAGGTCGTCCAAAAGTATAGTCCCTTAACCAGTAACTAGTAGCCAATCACTTGAACACGGCTCACAATTGATTATGACACAGTAGTAAGTTAGGGCACTAGGGTTAAGAACTGTTGACTTAACTAGTCGCTAACAGCCTTATGCTGGTGTTAGAAATGGAAACTAAGTAAAGAGGACTAAGAAATGATGGTTCTTTAGAAGAAAGAAATATCAATTGATTCAAAATCTTCAAAGTCTACTTTATTGCATTTAATGGGATACATTACTGACTATGGGAATAGTCTTCACAAATCTGGTAAATCACAAAAGCTCCAGGACAATGGCCTTATAAAAATCTAAAGACTACTCTTAGGGAATTCCCTGGCGGTCCAGTGGTTAGGACTCAGCGCTTTCACTGCTGGGGCCCAGGTTCAATCCCTGGTTGGGGAACTAAGATCCTGCAAGCTGTGCAGCACAGCCCCCCAAAAAATGAATAATAAAAATAAAGACTACTATTACTATGCTTCCTTCGTGGAACTTACCCCTTCCATTATCGTCAAGAACCACACCATCCACAGGGCCCAGGCCATCTGAAGGCTCAGTCCACGTGGGCTTTGTCACCTCCATGGACACAGCGAAGGTAACCAATGACCTCATGTTATTAAAGACAAAGGCTATTTCTCAGACCCCCTCATCCTGTCCTCTCAGCAGCACCTAGGATTCCTAACCTCACTCACCCCCTCAACACCGCCCCTACCGCAAGTTTTCCTCCTCCTTCTCTGGCCACACCTTCCTAGTCTCCTTTGCAGGTTCACCATGGTCCACCACACCATTAACTGTGAAGGTCCCTCCCAGGCTCACATCAGTAGGCACTCAAAGCTTTCTTGACTAAATGGTGAATTCTGTTCACACTTACGAATGAACTGCTGGAAACCAGATTCCCATGTTACAGGCACCCTACAGAAGGATCCCCAGCCTCTCCAACCAGCAAGGCAAACAGGAAAAATGAGGGTTGTGGGTTCATACCCTACTCTCTTCCCCTCCTGATGCTCCTGAATTTTTTTGTTTCAGGTTTAGGAACTTGAGAGGATGTTGATTAGGTCTTTTTTGAGGTAGCTGGGAATAAAAATTGCTGAACAAGAAAATAAATCCTCCTTTACAGGTTTAATAAAGAGCTCGTTCATAACGCAACATATTTTCCTTTTGCCCAAGTTTTTTTTAACATTTTAACAAAGAATGCAGAACTTTTACCAATAAAGGTCACTGTCCAGAAGAAATTGTTAATGGTGATAAAACAAACTGTAGTTTTATATTAGAAACTGTTAAGTGGGAAGGGCGTGGACAAAAAAAAAACCCACTGCAGCCAGAAGAAATTCTAGAAGGCATTTATGAATCTGATCTTTTAAAGAATAAATAATACATTCTGTGATAGGTTGAATACTGCCCCTCCCCCAAAAGATATCCACCTCCTAATCTCAAGAACCTGTGAATACGTTACCTTAGGTGGCAGAAGAGTATGTGCAGACATCATTAAGAACCTTGAGGGGAGATCATCCTGAATTACCAAATTGGGCCCAATGTAATCACAAGGTCCTTAAAAGAAGGGTCAAGGTCAGAAGGAAGGAGAACTGACGTTGGAGGTAGAGGTCAGAGAGCAAGGTTGGAAGATGCTATGTTGCTGGCTCTGAAGATGGAGACGGGGCCACAAGCCAAGGAATACCAGAGGCCTTTAGAAGCTAGAAAAGGCAAGGAAATACAATCTCCCCTAGAGCCTCCAGAAGGAGAAAAGCCCTGTTGACACCTTCTTTTTAGGACTTCTGACCTCCAGAACTGTAAGAAGATAAATTTGTGTTGCTTTAAACTAGTAAGTTTAAGGAAATTCCCTGGTGGTCTAGTGGTTAGGATTCCGGGCTTTCACTGCCATGACCTGGGTTCAATCCCTGGTAGAGGAACTGAGATCCCACAAGCTGCCTGGCATGGCCAAAAAACCTTTTTTTAATTATAAAAAAAAAAAAAGACTAGGAAGTTTAAGGTAATTTGTTATAGTAGCAGAATGTTTTGATTTCCAAGGTTGAGTACATATCTGAAATATTTACGCTCATTTTCAATGAGAAAAAAACCCTAACTTTTCCTCTAGGAAATAGGATGTATGAACACCCATCTTCAGAAGAACAGAAGTACTTTAATAATGAGTCCACCTTGCCAGCCTTTCATGTGAATGTTGTTCAAACTTGTCTAAATTCATTTATGCCCTTAGTGTGAACAATCATCACCTCCTGATAACTGGCCCAAGGAGCAGATAAAACTAAGCTAGAAGTCAGATCCTGCCTGTGCGCAGGTTTGCAGATCTCCATGGTATAAATACTTCCACCAGAACCAAATTGAGCAACCAACACGTCACCAACTTCAGAAGAGATGCAGTCAGCTCACGTGAGCTGTTATGAGACAGCTGGGCAGTTAATTCCCTAATTTTCTAATTCAGAGTACTTAATACGTGCTTCATTATGAGAACTGATGGGGTACTATGAGATTCTTTTGCCAACAAAGTACTCTATAAATAAGTTTGGGAAACAGTACTATATCCCTCTTCTCAGACATTCATACATTAAAGGATCTAACAAGTTCTGCAGTTTTAGGGTTTTTTTGTTTTTTAAAAAAAGCCCAGTTATCATAGTTTAGCTCAGTGTTTTGTACTTGTATTCAAGGGTGGGGCCACTTGAAACTTACCCAAGTTAGAAAGCCCGACCCCCCCCCGAAACTTACCCAAGTTAGAGAGACCCCCGCCTTTCTTTTTTTTTTTTTTTTTTAGGAGAAAGAATATAAGATTAGGTGCAGGGCCTTGGTAGGGACCCCCTTTGTTAGGGGTTGTGAAGCTTCAGTTTCATGGCAAATCCATCCCTACATGTGTTGAAACCTCCTTGCACTTACCAACATCTGACACCGCACTAGTTCAATGGAGCACACACATTAGGAAATGCTGTCCTAGAGCATGAATATGAAAAGAGGCAAGAAACTGACAAAGTACTTGCTGAACAAGCTACCTATTCTATACCAATGTGACTATATCCAGAACCTAGCTTTCTTTTCATGGGCCATTTTCCAAAAGATAGAAATAGCTTTCTTTTATAGCACAGTATTCCCTGTAACAGTCACTGATTCACGCTTTCAACATTTGCTAAGCACCACATGGGACGATACAAAAAAGGTTGAAATAGCCTCAAGAAGCTAAACTGTTAAAAGAATAGCAGTTGTGCACCCATATCACAAGCTGCTTGGCATGACAGCTCCATTTTAGAAGGGAGGTGTCAATCTTAAGTATGGTGGTCAATAATTCCTGCTATGGTGATGTAGGAGTCCATAGCCAAGGGCAAGATAGGGACAGGATGGGGAGAGGGGGAGAGAATAATCAGGTTGCTATGGAAACACTCCCCAAAGCAGAGAAGGACAGCCAGCACTGCCCTCCCCTGTCCTTGGGCACAAGCACCAGTCTACCAACCTTTAGGCTATGGGTCTATTTCCAGAAAAAAAATGCTCTGCCATTCAGTTGTATTTATGTATCCACACAGAGAACCATGCTCTTGCCAAGTTCAAGATGCACCTCACCCAAGGAATAGGACCTACCTTTAGGCCTAACCTACCTATAAGCAAGGAGAGTAGATACGCAAGAATCAAGAATGATTTGGTCGGGGCCTCCCTGGTGGCACGGTGGTTAAGAATCCGCCTGCCAATGCAGGAGACATGGGTTCGATCCCTGGTCCAGCAAGATCCCCCATGCCGTGGAGCAACTAAGCCCATGTGCCACAACTACTGAGCCTGCACTCTACAGCCCTCGAGCCACAACTACTGAAGCCTGTGCACCCGTGCCTGGCAACAAGAGAAGCCACCACAATGAGAAGCACACACACCGCAACGAAGAATAGCCCCCACTCACCGCAACTAGAGAAAAGCCCGTGCGCAGCAAAGAAGCCCCAATGCAGCCAAAAATAAATAAATTTAATAAATTTTTAAAAAAAAAGAATGATTTGGTCTCTATCTCAAGTTTAGATGTAAGGAGTTTGAACAGGTAAGGAGTTTTAATTTAAAACATTAAATCTAATGTTTTAATTTGGCAATAATTAGATGCTAAAGTCTAAGTTACACGTGACCTCTGGGAAGTGGAAAGAATCGAATTCACGAGAAGCCCAAAATGAGACTTGAAGGACAGCAAGGCACACAAAGTTGAGGAGATGGCAAGAAGGAAGCCAGGACAGAGAGCACAATGTCTGGCACACGATGGGTTCTTTACTGACGTGTGTTGATTAAATATGAACATGTCTGAACCAAGTGAATGAAGAGACCATCCCATCCCGGTTATCCTGCCCATGTCTCAATTCCAGTCACTGCAAATCCAGTCACTGCACCCCTGCCTTGCATGCTGTCAGCGTTCCTGTCCCAGTACAGGAGTTCCTGTCCCTACAATGACCTTGTAGGTCCTGTCCCTACAATGACCTGTCCCTACCTGACCTCAGTTAACCCGGACACAGCTGGAAGAGAGACACCAAGTACGTCCTTGCTGCCTCACTAATGGCTCCTGACTTCACTCCAGAGCAACTTTTAAAACGGCAAGTTCACTGGAATCAAGACCAAAATCTCAATGTTCCCACGTGACAACTCACTCCCAAAGGGAAAGAGACCAACATCAGCCAGAGGCTTTTACAATCAGAGTCACTGACTCTGGCCATTCACCCGAAATGAACGTTTATTCCCACTGGAAGGCTCCCAGAGGCTGCTGGCATGCTGACCCATCCTGTAAAAACTGATTAGGATAGGTCAAACAACCCGTGCCTCAGGACTGATCTGTGTGCAGGATGAAAAACAGGTTTCGTCACACCTGCCAACTCCCAGCGAAGGGCAGTGGCTGCCTCTCCCAGGATTGTCGGGAAAATATCATGATCTTCTAACAGTATCTGCTACGGGCACAAAGTGATAGCCCATGGGCTATATATTTACTGTCCCTGATCCTGGTTTACTTACATTATATGATTTTATATATGTATATGCAAAATATATACACATGTAACAATATATACCACATTTATAAGTTCCCCTGATGAGCTGTAAAAAGAAAGAAAGAAAAGCCTTATTACAAACAACTACATCTAAATTGCAACCACATTATTAAATTCGCCTAAGGACAAAAGAAAAAGGAAAGAGTAGGAAGCATGACTTCAATCCGAGCCCAACATGTGCTAACACAGCCCTTGCTGGGAGGATCCAACTGTGCAGGCCTGGCAGCCACGGGCCCTTTCCCTCCCCAGAGCAGGAAGTTCCATGATGAAAAGAGGATTCTCCAGGGAGGCACTTCCTCTCGCCCTCAGGATCACCCAAGCCCCTGCCTTGGCTCAGGCATTGCACAGTGAACTCAGCAGGGCAAGGAGGGCTGACCCTTGCAGAGCCACCATTTACTGCTCAAGGCACTGTTTGGGGGACTTTACACAGTCTCAGAATCCACCTTGTCATCATCCTTAATCCCAAGCTTTGACCTACATATAGTGAATACTGGCTCCACCTCACTTCCAACTTCCCTCTTGCCCCAGCTGCACTGGACACCACGGGCCTGGTCAGTTGTGTACCCAACTGTATGATAAATGAATGATAAACATTGCAAGAGTCCAGAGGCAAGGAGAGCACCAACTCCATAATGTTTAAAAGGATGGCACGTGTTCAGAGCAACACTTTAGCACGTAAAGCTGTGCTTCCACCTAAAGAGCCCTTCCTTTACAGGCAAGGTTGTCTTTCACTTCAAAGGATACACTTATTTCCACAGGGTAAACTGGAATAGTCTGTTTAAATATTCTGGCAAATGAAAAAAAAAAAAAAAAAAAAGCAAGGAGGTGGTCTGGCTGCTCCCCAGTGTCCCGTTTTCCATGAATAACCACTACCGGATTAGGTCATGTTGTTGACTATTTCTAGAGCAGCAAACAACGGCTCACTGCCAGACATCCTGGAAGTAACTTTGACTTTCTGACCAAGGCTGGCTTGTGATGAATGCTTTCTGACCCCGAGCTCATCCCACTACATCCTCTCTAATGCCTGCCTTCCCCATGAGCTGTCAGGACCGGGGCAGCTCCCACCAGAGGCAGTGGTGGGAAAGGGGATGGACTACAGATGTCTGGTGCTCCTCCTACACCCTCAAGCCTGTAAATCAATTCGTTGCACTGACAGTTGTAGCATAAATGATTCATAGCTGTGTTAATCAATACATTTTTGCAGACACTGCTATTAACTCTGGTCATTTCAAGGGGAAAATATAGTTAGGGATGCAGAAGGTGTTGTACCAATTTGGTGGCCACAAACACACAAAAATCCTGGAGCTTTTTGAAAATATCTAGTCACATGGGGGGAAAACGGCAACCTCACCTACAAGAGGTGTTAGTACCCTTAGGCAGAGGCTGGGTAAAAGCGCATGTCAGCAAGGAGATGGATCCACATATCCCCAAAGCAACAGAGCTATGACCATGACCCTTGCCCAAATTTACTTGTGCCAACAGACACCTAGGGGCAGGGCAAAGGAGTACTTTTCTTTATAATTAATGTTCCAGGTCACAAATGGCAAAAGAAACAGCAGCATGACAGTAACTTCCACTTCCAGTAACATGGCAGACATTACTAATCCATCACCGCACTCTTGGCCACAGAAGCTGATTTGGCCTCATGATCCCTCTCACCTACGTCCTCTCAGCAGCCAGCTTCAATCACCAGGATATGAAACTGAAGATGAAACCCATTTGTGTATCCACTGAACTCCTAACGCTGCTGTTGATGCATGTACTGATCAGGAAATACTCCTGGACCACTGACAGGCTGTACACCAGCATAGGAGCTGCTCTTTTAAGAGGTCTTGATGGTATTTTTCCTAAAGCAGCTTATCGTCAATAACAGATAAAACAGAAGGATGCAAATAACAAAAAGCCAACATGACACAAGTCCATTGAACAAATGTGTTGGAAATTCTACTGAAATGTTAGAGGGTGCACATGAAAGAGAAATCATAGAATCAAAGAATTGTGGAGCAAATGACCAAAGCCCTAAACAGCCCATGAGACCCTCCCCCAGCAACCAGGCTCCTCCAGGCCCCTTGAGACTCCTCTCAGGGGCTTCCGCCAGCCACCCTGGCCTTCTCTGGTTTCTCTAACACAATAAGCCCCTCGCACCCCAGGGCCTTGCCCGGCAGCTTCCTCGACTTGGAAGGCCCTGTGGTCCCACTCCATTGACACCCTGCCACCCACTCCCTTGAGTCTGGACAATGTCCACTCAGGCTATAGGTTTCCACTCAGACACATGCTCTCAAGGAAGAACATCCTCATGACCAGCCCACCCCAGACCAGGGTAGAACTTCTAGTCCTCCATCAGCCCTCATCCCAGTTTCAGTGACTCTTGGAGTGAATCCCACATCCCGGCTAAGCTTTTCAACTAGTTCTGTGAGGACAGAGTGGATGCCTGCTGTGTTTACCACTGTATCCCCAACATACAGAGCAGTGCCTGTAACCTATAGGGAACACTGAATCAATGAATCGATAAATCAATGTATGAGCAAACAATAAGGCAGAATTAATTAGAACTGAAGGTCAGACAGTTTAGAAGATCTGTGATGCAGAGGATGATGGAAGTCAGGACACAGGTGTCTATACGTTTTAAAAGAATTAGGCACAAGAAGATCCTGAGGGAGTAAAGAAGGCAGAAAAAAACAATATCATGAAGCATGATACAAAACCCCCAAGTCATAAATGAATTAAGTCTGACTACATATAAAAATTAAATTTTCTGCAGGGAAAACCTAACAAAGTCAAATGGGGGAAGTATTTGCATTATGTAACAGAATACGCACTTCCGTGCTATGTAAAAAGTAAATACAAATCAATAAGAGATCCAACAACACAACAGACAAATGAGCAAAGAACTCAGACGGTTAAGAGAAAAATTCAAATGACTTAAGCACATGAAAAAATGTTCAAGCTCACACACAGTAAGTGAGATACCACTGTGATACCATCAATACTTGAGATACCATTTTTACCCAGCAGAGTGGTAAATACCAAGTTTGATAACACACTGTGTTCGTAAGGATGTAGGGAAACAGGCAAATCATACACTGTTGATTAAACAACTGATACTTTTTGCAGAACAGTTTGGCAAATATCAAATTAAAGATGAACACACTCTCTGACTCTACCATTTTACTTCTAGCAGTGTCTCCCACAAATGTGTTCACACTTGCATGCCACTGTGTATGTGTTTGCATCAACAGCATGTATAAAAGAACAGAAGATGGGAAACAAGCTAAACATCAATTGATAGGAAGCCAGTTAGAAGATCCAATGGAACACTGTACTGTTCCAGAATGAGGCTCATCTACAGTCTGATATAAAATGATTTATAATGGTAAGTTTTTTAAAAAGTAAGGTACAAAGGAGTACAAAGAATACTCCATTCATGGACATGATAGAAAAAGGCAGAGAAGAGAAGGAATAATAAATACACATACACAGACTATTTCTGGAATATACAAGACACCACTAATAGCGGTCATCTTTGGGAAGAGACCTTGGTTTCTAGGGGACAGGGGCTGGAGGGAGATTTACTTTATATCGTATACCCCTTTCTACAGTTGAAATTTTCACCACATGTCAAGTTTACCTTTGCAAAAATAAACATATTAAAAACAGGGAAGGAAGACAAATGACCCTGAAGTACAAATTATTGAGAAGGGAAGAGAAACTAGACAGGAGACCTGAGTCACTAAGATTCAAGTAACCAGGCTGGAACCAAGAGGGGCATGATGAGAAAATGTCCCTCATACCAGAACAGGAGCCCTTGGGTATAGAGGCCACTGGTGAGCAAAGACCCTGGATGACAACCTTGATTCAAAAGCAGAGCACACGACCCACCCCACAAGCAGACCCCAAGCCAGCAGGGCACACACTCACAGGCCACAGGCAAGAGGACTTAAACAAAAAACTCAAATACCTGAGACTTGCCAACACCAAGCCTAGAAATAGAGGTCAAGCCCCAGAGAGTTACATTGGTGATAGTACTTGGTACAGGGAATCTGTCCTCTGGGTCTCAGCAGACCCTGGCAGGTTTTAGAATTTGGGAGAATTGGTCCTCCTGGACCACAGGTAAAGGTCGGTCCAGAGGGTGACCACAGCACTGGAGTTGATTTAATAAAGATAGAGCGAGAGGTTACAAAGTAAAAAAGTAAAAAGTCTCAGGCTTCTGTGCCAGGTTGTCCCCTGGGTGCCCGTGGCCAACAGCTACAGGTGACAGCCGTGGAATAAACTGCCCAGCCAGAGCCTAACAAGGGCTGCAGTCTTTTTCTCAGAAAACAGCACTGTTTGTCCTTGAAGTTTCAACTCCCTGGGTGTTTGGGTGGAGACACTGAGTTCCTCACCCTAGGAGGACACGTCTCACCACTTCTGCCCTGCTATTTGGGGCCTGTTCCCCAATGCCTCTTTCAACACAACTCTCTAAAATAGAAACCCAGTGACCTAAGCTGTGGTCTATTTCAGAAATCATGTCAAACCCATCTGGATGAGAAAATCCTGACTGGAAAGGGCTCCCCCTTGGTGTGTAGTAAGCTACAGAGCACACGTGTCTCTGTCTCCTGCCAATCGTAAGCGATCTCTGGAGTCAGCGATTTTCACAGGAAGCAAAAGAATTTTGTAAATACACATTTTAGTGAATAAACCAAAGGAACTGAGATTTAAAACTACTACTTGGCCATGAGTAATTTAAGTATTCAAATTAGCTAAATGACTTCTAGGAAGTTGCCAGCAACCTAGTCAGAGCTCATTACAACACCTTCTGCAGTTTCTTGGCCTCTAAGAACCTAAACCTCAAAATATATAAAGGTAAAAAAATAAAAACACTTAACACACATTAGCATGCCTTGGCAAGTTTTTCAAAGTGCTCTCATACATGTTCTCATATGTATATGGTACATGTATACGGTACCCTGTATACTTCTAGCCCAAGGTAAGTGTGGCTGAAGCATGTTGCATGGTACATAGTAGTTGCTCAATAAACAGTGGATGAGTAATATATACCTTTGAAAAATACAAGTTTTCCAGAAACATGAGACAAGAAAGGAAAGAAACATCTCATGCCCATTTTCATATAGATGGTTAGATTACAAAATTCACTCACAGATTCACATATCGGCTCCTAGTCCTCCACAGCTCAGAAACAATACTTTAGGGACTCTTAGAAACTTGCAACTACTCCTCGTTTTCCCCACTGTCACACCAAGTCATTTTCTCTTCAAGTGGAGGATTATTTTCCTGTAATGTTTACTGTATTTCTTTTCCAGAGATTTTCTCTTATGAAAAACCTAATAAAGGCAGAGTATTAAAAAAATTTTAATTAACCATACATGTATATAGACACTGAATGAACACAGCCCAGCCACTATTAACACCAGGATGAGGCCTGCTATGATTCTGAATCACAGGTGAATTTGGTATCTGCATTTCTGGAGCTAAAAGTGCAAATGTGTCCCCTTCCTGGAGATACTCCCTAAGTGTCCCACTGACCCATGGCAAGGGATATGCTTGGGGCCATGCTCAGGGCCTGAGGCCTGGATAGGTCTACCCCCTGTGCATTCCTATCCCAAACATTTTGTTCAGTAGAAATGAAATCCGGAAAACATTAATAACAAATCCATTGACAAAGGGCATAGAACTGGATATGCATCAGTTTCAGGTCTCCCATTCTCGAAGTTTCTCGTTTTTTCTATTTCTGTACCTATGGACCAACTGATGCAATATTCCCATTCCCTGCTTGGCACATTCTTCCAAATGGGGAAAGCTCAAGAAAGCTACACAAATTCCTCTTTGCTGAGTTCTTAAGGTCCCTTCAGCATCCAAGCTTGAACCACCAAACGCAAACAAGCCACTTGTCAATGTTTGGTTTCAAAATACCAGAGTCTGAGACGACATGTGGTCCTCCTGGGCACAACTCCTGAAAAACCAAACAAGTAGTACAGTCACAGTTGTAGTCACTCAACCTCAGAGGGGGCTGTTCTGGTGTCCTGACGGTATGGCACATGGTTCAATTGCCTAATTATGTAATTGCCTGATTTCATGTTTAATATGTCAGTGTGCAGGCAAATTATATCTGCAAATTATATCCGCAAATATGTAGGGGAGAGGGTTGGGACTTAACTAGGCATTTACCCCTAGGGCTGTGCTGCACTCATCGCAGATTCAAAACCCTAATGCTACTGAACTAGGTCTTTTTTTTAATGTTCACTTCAGACATACATGTAAATAAACATACTTCCCTCGTCCAAGGGCACATACACTGCCGTGTGTCCCCTCAGGAGTAACCAAGGCTCAGGGAGACTCTGGGTAGGCACAGTCCTCCGCTTGAGCCCCACAGAGAGATGCCGACCTGTTCAAGGCCACTTTGTGGACCTGGGGTGCCACAGACAACTCAAGGTCATCATTTCTCAACGAGAATCCAGAGCAAGGTAGCCAGTCCCTCAGCTCCTCTCTTGTGCTTGATAATCCAAATTACAACCACCATCTTGGGAAGAGTTGAAAGAAAACACCTCCTGCTTTATAGCCTTTCCTATCTCTTCCAGGAAGCCTTCGAGACTTCCACACCAAACTGCTCTCTCCGCTGGCTAAAACTGATGATTACTCAGTAACTGTCTAGAGCGATTTACCCTGAATTATTCATCCTCCTTCATTACCTTGAAACTGCTGCCCCTAACAATCTCACTGCTTGATTGTTAAAGTATTGAGCCATGTTTATACTATGTTCATAATCCACATGGGTTTAAAGGGCAGGGCACCACTATACACCCAATGAATACTTACTAACTGCGCTGACTGAGTCTCCAACAGTGGGATGGGATCTCTCCAGCACTCATCTGAACTACTGCAGAAGCAAAGCCACTGTGCCCAAAAATGTGAGTGCAAATCATTAACTCACACAAGTGCTAAGCTTCCCAACACAAACTGCTTACCCCCAAGTAACCCAGATTAAGTGCTATTCAGAAGACAAAAGTCTAGGAAAGAAAATAAAAGCTACAGTCCTAACTGGGGGCAACATTCTCTAGGTAGGGAGAGCTTGGACAGGAAATGGCAGCTGTAGAGTTGGTTTTGCTAGTTCTTCTATAGTTTAAATTGAACCATGAATGACCCAATAAAACAGGTATACTGTTTTCAAACTCACTAATTTGCTCTCCACTTAGGAGACAAAATAGTTGTTTAACTTTCCAGACAATGGTATGTTCCCCAAAGCCAATTAAACTGTAATGGAATTGTCTCTCTTTAAAACACCAATAGCATCAATTATTGCTTATGCTAGAAAATCTAATAAAAGTGTTCAGAATGTGTGAATACTTGTGACTAACAGACACCTTATTTTTTTTAAACCTGTATACATTTAGAACACAAATAATAAATGCTGTCAAGGATGCAGACAAAAGGGACCCCTCATACACTGCTGATAGGAATGTGAACTGGTACAGCCACCGTGGAGAACAGTACGGAGGTTTCCAAAAAAACTAAAAATAGAACCCAGGAATACCAATTCTGGGTATATATCTGAAAAAAACCAAAAAGACCAGTTTAAAAAGATACATACACCCCTATGTTCATCGCAGCATTATTTACAAATGCCAAGATATGGAAGCACCTAAGTATCCATTAACAGATGAACGGATAAAGAAAATGTGGTATATAAATACAATGGAATACTACTCAGCCATGAAAAAAGAATGAAATTTTGCAATTTGCAGCAACATGGACAAACTTGGAGGGCATTATGCTAAGTGAAATAAGTCAGAGAAAGACAAATACTTCTAAGACATCACTTATGTGGAATCTAAAAAATACAACAAACTAGTGAATATAACAGAGAAGCTGACTCACAGATATAGAGAACAGACCAGGAATTACCAGTGGGGAGAAGGAAGGGGGAAGGGACAATATAGTGGGAGGGGATTAAGAGGTACAAATAAGGGACTTCCCTGGTGGCACAGTGGTTAGTAATCCGCCTGCCAATGCAGGGGACATGGGTTCGAGCCCTGGTCTGGGAAGATACCACATGCCTCGGAGCAACTAAGCCTGTGTGCCACAACTACTAAGCCCACATGCCACAACTACTGAAGCCCACGCACCTACAACCCGTGCTCCACAACAAGAGAAACCACCGCAGTGAGAAGCCCGCGTACCACACGTTAGAGTAGCCCCTGTTCACCAAAACTAGAGAGAGCCAGCATGTAGCAACAATGACCCAACACAGCTAAAAAAATAAATTTTTTAAAAAGAGGTACAAATTATTAGGTATAAAAGAAGCTACAAGGATATGTTGTACAACACGGGGAACATAGCGAATATTTTATAGTAACTGTAAGTGGAGTATAAACTTTAAAAATTGTTAACTATATTGTACACCTGCAATTTATATATTATATAAACTATTCTTCAATTTTTAAAAACCTGTACACTTTTAAATATTCCAAAAAACCTCAAAGACCAGAGTAAATTAGCTTTTTAGAGTACCATTAAATTAGAATTATTATAAAACCAAAACCTTTTTCAGTTGGGACCAGGTTTCAGGAAATTTCTGCATTTATATCTATCACGTAGAAATCTTAACCAGTGACCTTAGATCACTTCTAAGGTGAAAGGATAAGATCCTTCCTGGGAAAATATCAGAATTATTGTGCTGCATCATCCTTGCCAAGGAAGTTGAACAGAGGTACATATATTCCAGCATTTAGTTATGTTTGTTTCTAGATTGTTTCTAGTGTTTCTGATATTTGGTGTGCCCAATGTTTTAGGAATTTGCAATTAAAATAAAAATGACCAAATCATCCTGCGTACTTTAACCAGGAGACAGCTGGAACATATTCCAGCTTCTACCCCCAAAACTAATCCAAACTGTTAGAGCACAAGAAAACTTCCAAGCTGCTTCCTTTCCCTGGCTTCTCTGAAAGTCACTGGTGTTTATATACACTGACCAGAGTGAAATTCCCCCTGAACTATGAATCTGGCAGCCAAAAATTAAAGGATAACTAAACCCTGGACAATCAAGATAGGTCTGGAGTGAGTAGGGGCAAGAAACCGTTCTTAATGAAACCATGTTTGCCAGAAACCACAACAAAGAGTAAGCTATACACAATAACAACACATGTGCTTCTTATAAACTTAGGACTCTAGATTTTTAAAGCAACTGAAGGGAAGGGTTTGGGTGTTTTTGAACGGATTAATCAGTTCACTCTCCTGGCTTTCCAGTACAGCCACATCAGATAACCCTGGATGAGACCATCATACCCACATAGCCCTCCTCGCAATTTGCTGCTACCAGGCATCTTCTCCACCACCGTCCTAAGGTAGTACCATCACAATCATTGCACCCCCAGAGAGGATGGGATGTTCAGGACTCACCCCGATCCCCAGGACACAGCAACAAAGGCAGGGAGCCTGGTGACCTGTCAAGATTTGCGACCTGTTCCAGTGCCCGTCTTCACACAGGAGTCTCCCCTGGGACACTTTGAAAAATAGGGTCCCAGGTCCCACCCCAAGAGGACCTGATTCACTGAGTCCAGGTGGGATTTAAGTCTGCATTTTCAAAGTTCCCCCAGGTGATTCCAGAAGATCAGCCAGGATCAGGAATTCATGCATACGAAATTCCTAGTACTAATAACTTACGGAACATGTTATAACCTGACCTACAGGACACAGTGGCACTCTCAGAATTCCCACACTTGCAACTTAACACAGGACATACAACACTTGGCATGGTCATCAATACGCAAATGCCTCTCCCAGAGGTACCACACACCATCCTTTTGGAGAAAGGAACACAATTAACTCTTTTTAAAAGCTTTCTCTTGGGACTTCCCTGGTGGTTCGGCGGTTCCAATGCAGGGGGCATGGGTTCAATCCCAGGTTGGGGAACTTAGCTCCCACATGCTGCATGCACGGCCAAAAAAATAAAAGCTTTTTCTCTTCTGAGAAGCATATTCAGTAGTGGGAAAGAATCTAAAGAGATTCTGCTGTGAATATGGAAAGCCAAGCTGAAGCTGCCCACGCTGGATATAGAGGGCAGAGGGTGAAATTGTCCTTGGAATGGCCAGCGGTCAAGGCAGGTCGGCTTCCTGTACTTTCTTTCTTGAACTAAGTGTACAACTCTGCTCCTACTGTTGTTCTTAAGATAAATCCTAGAGACACAAACATTCTGTCTACATTAAACACAGGCCACAGAAACCAAACGAAGAAGGAAATGTCTGTGCATCCATGAAGGAAAACAAACAAAAAGTGTTTCTGGTTGTAAACTTTTACTGTTCCATGAACCCAAGTTGCAGGTTAGTTGTCACTAGAGTTAAAGCTACCATGGCCAGATGCAACTCCCTCCCCTTCCATCCCCTCCCATTACTCCACCTAATTCCTGAAATCCGCCGTCAACATGCCAATCTACCAAGGAAAGGTAACATTCTAAATTATTAACCGTCATTTGTCTTCTAACAAGTAAATGTATCTCCCACCCTTTCTTGGGAACACACTTATGAAAATGGGTCTGAAGGAACCAGAGACCGTCAGAATGGGACTGGGGGAGGGGAGGATGGGCAGGGGATGAATGTCCAAGAAAAGGAGGCTGAGGGTTCTGACGTCTCAACCACTTGTGGGCCCCATGGATCCTCCCTTCTGAGAGCCAAGTCCGAACAGCCGTGAGGGGTAACACACGTCAGTCATCCCACAAAGATTTAATGATGCCTTCCAAGTACCCAGTACTGGGCCCAGTCCTGGGAACACTCCTCAAGGCGCTTTGAGGAAATTCTAACAGTGATTGAAGGGTGGGCACCAAGACAGTCAGGGAGACTGCTCCAGGAAAACTCCTCACACGTGGACAACAGCAGGCGAACACGCACAGCCTTCCAGATTAACAAGCACGGAACCCTGCCCTCTCCTCCCTGATATGCCCATGGAAGCACCTGGCTAACAGCCGCAGGCCCTGCGGCACACCTGCAATCACTCACTTGTCCATTACTCTGCCTCACGAAGACCCCTGAGCCAGCCCCTCCTCTCCCCTCTCTAGCCGTTTTGCCACCATAAAATCCAGGTCCCTAATATTTCTCACCCAAGTGGTGGCAACACCTCCAGAGCTAAGCTCTTCAAACTTCGCGGTAAACTAGGAATACAGAGGTGGTGTCTGGGAGGCTTGCTCAACATGTGGATTTAGTAGCTTGGGATGGGGTAGAAGATTCTGCTATTTACCAAGCATACAAGGTGCTTCCGACCCAGATGCTCCCAAACCACATGTGGCCCAGCAGGCTTTAGAATCACACCCCCGCCCCAGCCCTGGAGAGCTGGCACTGAGCTCTACTCTGGGTCCCCAGCACTCACCACAAGGCAGGGCCTCCCAGAAAAATGTCTGCTGAAGGAATTCACACACACACACACACACACGCACATGCTGCAGACCAACGGGAAACCACGGCAGACAACAGGACTGAAGGACCAGCTTGCTCCCAGCGCCCCTGTCCAGTGACACCAAAAATCTAAGAGTGAGTTTAGATAAATGTCCACCTTTGAGTCTCAGTCCCCATTATCATGGAAAGAACTCACCAGCCAGTCCACACTGAGGGGTATCTGGGTCTGAAAGGCTCTTGTCCACATGCCCTCTTCTCCCATCCCAATCCCTGCCCACAGCAGGTGTCCTCCACTCTCCCAGATCCTGCCCACCTCCCTCCCAGTCAGAGAGCCCAGGCACAGGAGTACCTACACAGCGCCAAGCTGGGCCAGAGGCCCCAACAGTGCAGCAGATGCAGATCCTCTGCATCTCCTGAGGTACAGGGCCTAGTGTTTGCTAAAATGGTAACATCACAAGAGGGGAGAAGACAGGTGAACTGCAGGCTGTACCTTTCCCTTACTTTAACCTGTGATACAGGCACTTGACAGCCCCACAGAAAGGCCTGGAAGGAGCACGCAAGTGACAGCAGGAGTCACTTCTCAGACACCACATCACCAGCTTCTCCAGGCCTTCACCAGGCAGGGTCCTAGGACCAACACTTCCATGCAAATGCATCTGCCTGGGACATGTTCTAGGCTTCCCATGCGCTGGAGAAAGGCAATTCCCATAACCAACTCTACCCACCCTTGCCCAGTAAAGACATGGTTTTAACTGGTCAAGACACCTGAGAGGGAAATTCAAGACAGAAACAAAAAGCTGGTGGTTTTGAGCTTCCCTGGTGGTGCAGCGGTTAAGAATCCGCCTGCCAGTGCAGGGGGCATGGGCTCCAGCCCTGGTCTGGGAAGATCCCACATGCCTAAGAGCAACTAAGCCCATGTGCCACAACTACTGAGCCTGCGCTCTAGAGCCCGTGAGCCACAACTACTGAAGCCCACGCACCTAGAGCCCGTGCTCCACAACAAGAGAAGCCACCGCGGTGAGAAGCCCGTGCACCGCAAAAAAGAGTAGCCCCCACTCGTGGCAACTAGAGAAAGCCCACGCGCAGGAAATAAGACCCAACGCAGCCAAAAAAAAAAAAAAAAGAAGATCCCACATGCCGCGGAACGGCTGGGCCCGTGAGCCATGGCCGCTGAGCCTGCGCGTCCGGAGCCTGTGCTCCGCAATGGGAGAGGCCACAACAGTGAGAGGTCCGTGTACCGCAAAAAAAAAAAAAAAAAAAAAGCTGGTGGTTTTAATGCCTCCCCGCAGTTCTGACACAAGTCTGGGCTAAAGGCTGTCTACAATCATTTATTATATGGGGGCCAATGAGGAGTTCTCCCCTAAAAACAGGGATGGCAAGGTAACAGCAACAACCATTACTCAAAGCAATGACGCAAAAGCTACCTACCAAATGGGTCCTGCAGGAAGGAGGCAGGCAGGCAGACCTGGTGTATCAGCACTTTCCTGAGGCTTCATTCTACCCAAGAAGGACACAGCCCATGCAGAAGCTGCCACACAGCTTACACAACAAAGCACAAATATGTTGCCCTAGCTACAGGAGGAGACGACGCCAAAGCAGGGAGACTTACTCTCTAAAACATGGGACTGACGGACTGAGACACATGGATGCCAGCGTCTTCCAACCCTCTTGGGAAACGTCCCTTGTGAAACTCCACCCAGCCTGTGGGGTGCAGAGAAGGGTCTGTTGCAAGACGATACCACTGCAGTCAATGCCACTGTACCTCCACTGTGAGGTGATGTCAAGGGGTTCCACAAGAGAGGGCGGCTTACCAGGCTGCTCGGTGGATACACATCCCAAGCAGAGAGCTCAGAGCGCACGAAGAGACCACGCCGTAAATCCTCAGCACTCACTCTGCCCCACGGGTACTCATCCCTCGCCGCACACTAAAATCACCTGCGGCGGTGGGGGGGAATAATCTTCCCTGGTGGTCCAGTGGTTAGGACTCCACGCTTCTACTGCAGGGGGAGCGGGTTCCATCCCTGGTCAGGGAACTAAGATCCCACATGCCATACGGCACGGCCCCCAAAAAATAAAAATTAGAAATAAATAATTAAATGAAAATCACCTGCTTGGACTGCAGCAATGGTGTTACAGGTGAAATTGGTCAGGAAGGCGGTAGGCGGGGTGCTGGGCACTGGCGTGGTTTAAAAGCTCCCAGGTGGGCCTAATAAACAGTCAAAATGGAGATGCACCGGCAAGTCCCCAGGAGGAAGCCAGCTATCCAGCTGGAGAACTAGCAGCCTGGTTGCTGGTGCAAGGCCGGCTCTCCTGCCATCTGCTGCCAGCCTCAGACTCCACCCCTTCTACCCGCTGCAGACCTCACTCGAAAAACACAGGACCTAGCTTGTCTGAGGCCTCACCACTTACCTTCCCGTTCGTCCTACAGCCACCCACAATTCCAGCCACCTCCCAGGGAAGCCCAATCCACAGCAATTAGTAAGGGAGTGCAGGGCACAGCAAACCACAACATAAGTTCGCTCCCCACCACCATCCTGTCACTACCATCTTTAGGCTTAAGAGAAATAATCAGTGAGCACTTACTCTGCCAGGCCTCGTGCTAAGTGCCTTACCTGCACCATCTCATTTAATCCCACCACAACCCACTGAGGCCGGTAACTGTTATTATTCCCATTTTACAGATGAGGAAAGTGAGGTGTGGACAGTTAAGAACTTAAACAAGCAGCAAGTTGTGCCACTAGAACCAGGACTCAAATCCAGGTGGTAGGGCTCTAAGCCTTTGCTTCTAACCATTCTGCTACTCAGACAACATCTAGTTACAAGTACCATCTAGGTCAGCTGTGGCAGAGAGGGAACATTACCAAGTGAAAGCAAAGAATCCATTACAGCCCTGAGTTTGATGTCTTAAAATATATCCAGACAAAACCATAATTCGAAAAGATACATGCACCCCTATGTTCGTAGCAGCACTATTTATAATAGCCAAGACATGGAAACAACCTAAGTGTCCACTGACAGAGGAGTGGATAAAGATGTGGTATACATATACACAATGAAATAGTACGCAGTTGTAAAAAGAATGAAAGAATGCCATTTGCAGCAACATGGATGGACCTAGAGATTACCATACTAAGTGAAGTAAGTCAGAAAAAGACAAATATCATATGAAATCACTTATATGTGGACTCTAAAATATAACACAAATGAACTTATCTATGAAACAGAAACAGACTCACAAATATAGAGAACTGACTTGTGGTTGCCAAGGGGGAGAAGGGCTTGGTGGACGGATGGATTGGGAGTTTGTGGAAGGCATTTCTACATTGCTGCTGGGGTGCCAGGGGACAGGATTAGGACCAACGGGTAGGCAACGGTGGGAGGACAACTCCTAAGAAAAGAAATTCCTGGTGCCTTCAATTTGGAGATCTCCGGGTCTCCTCTTAACTCTGGTTATCGGGCTCTGAAAAGCTGCAGGGTCAATGACCTACTACTCAGGTAATTAGAGAAAAGACAATTACAGTAATACAATAAAAACTGCGATTTTAAATTAACAGCAACTAACTGCTTTCAATGTTCTAGACAAGAAACAATCTGAAGTCATGCACTCATTAGTGTGTACATTCGGGGAGTGGAAAGGTTCTAAAAATTCAAATTCTGGGGCCTCACCTCCACCCTAGACATCTGCACTTTAAACAATCACCTCAGGTGATTCACCTCTGATGCAGGTGATGCTTGGATTCTAGTTTGAGAAACCCCAAACCCCCAGACAGGCAAGTCTCATACAAAGAATGAGTTCCTAAAATCTTCCCTGACCACAGTGATCACTCCTTCTTCCACAACTCTAAAATGAGTAACACACATTCTAAGTTTCATATACAACCTTATGCTGTTTTCCTTTTTATACAGATGTAGGTATAGGTGTAAGTGTTAACCTCCCCAACCAGCAAGATGGCGTTAAACACCCATCTCTATGTTCAGAAAGCAGGACATCCCACACACAGGGGTGCTCAAAGGATGCTTTCTGAATGACCGACACTCAACCAATTTTTAAGTCAGGATTGGTTAACCATTATCACCCAAAGTGGTATGAAACTCTATTGAAAATATTTATTCAACTCAAACTTCATTACTTCTTAAAGTATAGCATTAAAAAACTTTTAAATGCAATACAACTAGTTGGCAGAGTACTTCCTGGCCCACAACTTGACTATGAGTGCATCAAATTCTGGACCACATGGCTTTCAAGCATGTCTGCTATAAAGTGTGTCAGTGTTTTGAATTTCCCAGCTTTATAAAGTTGACTGGTGTTATTATTCCTTGACTGGGGGCCTAACAAAAATCAGAAGGAAGCAAAGTTGGATCAACAAGGAACCTCAAAGAGCCCTGGGGGAGGCCCATCTTTCAGGAAGTAGACCTGATGGAAATGAGAAGCCCCTGGAGCTGTCAGAAAAACAGAGAATTTAGGGTTCCTCCTGGAACACAGTAAACTTTACGAAAAGGATGCTCTCCCCATCTTGCCCCCAGGAGGACACTGTATTAAGATCCGGACGGTGCTCCAATGGTTTGGAATTTGTAAGCGGCCAGCTCTGCTCCTTATTTATGCGTGTCACTGAGGAAGACCCCAGAAAGCGTCAGTCTCTCCAGGAACTTCTGGCACCAGCAGCTTCCTTGAGGCCTTCAAGCCTGCTTCTGATATGCCAAGGTCTAAGACGGCGACCGCCCAACAGAAATATAATTTGAGTCATACGTGTGATTTTAAATTTCCCGGTAGCCACATTTAAAAAAGTAAAAAGAAATAGGTGAACTTGCTTTTAGTAATATATTTTATTTAATCTGATACACCCAAAATATTATCATTTCAACATTTAATCAATATAAAAACATTAATAAGATATTTTACAGTCTTTCTTTTATGCCAAGTCTTTGAAATCTGGTGTGTATTTTATATTTACTGCACACTTCTCAATTTGGATGCTAAATCTTCATTGGAAATGCATGATCTGCATTTCAGCTTCATAACATTCACAGCTGAAAAGGCTGATTCACAGACCCAAGTTATTCCAAACGCACTTAAAAGTTTTCCTATAACCAAATTGAGAAACTGGTTTTAAATTTACATTTAAATGAATTATATAAAATCAGAAATTCTGTTTCTCAACCCCACTAGCCACATTTCAAGTGTTCAACAGCCATATATGGCCAGTGGCTACCATAATCAGACAGGTTTAAGGGGTCTTCTTTCCAAATTACTCCATACCGAAAGCTTCTTTTCATATCATCAGAAGGAATGAGGGCTGCTCATAGGGAAAAAGCATGAGGGATTTCTTGCTGTTGTTGTCATGAATATCTGAAGAGCTTTTTGATTCCACAGCAGTATATGCAGGTAACATCCTTTCTTAAGGATGAGTGGGAGTCTGACAGCTTCAACCAGGAGAGAGACAGCTCCAAGAGGAAGGGAGTGGAAGCAGAGTCCCAGAACACCGACGGTGGGCCAAGCACTGCACTGAGTATGGAATAGCCACTGTCCCATTTGGTCCCCACCATTTTCTGAGTGACATATCATTGAGTGGATTTAAGAGATAAGGAATCTGAGATTGGCCACAGTGGGGGAATTGCCCAAGGCCCCACCACTTCCCAGAAAGACCCTTCCTTTCTCCCCGTGCCACATCCAGGGATGGGCGGGGCAGGGGAGGCATGCTGTGTCCTCTCTACCTTTAATACCAAGAGAATCCAAGACAAGCCAGAATGCAGCTAACCGGAGATGAGAAACCACACATTGGTCTGAAAATGAATGGGGAGGGGAAGGAAGGGGGACCAGGAGGATAAAAGGGAGGGAAAGGTCTGAAAATGTTACTTTTTACATTTTTGTCCCACTGAATACATAATCCTCCAGTGGTGCCCCCTCACTGACCACTGGCACTGTTGTGGCCAAGAGTCAGGTGCTCAGTTCCCACTACCAGGCTTGGGGTCCTCAGAAGCTTTTCTTAGCTCTAACTTCACAAACCTCCATCTAGACTGGATTGAGTTCTTGCACAACCCAGATGCCAAGTCTGAGGTTCCCACAGTAGGGTTAAATCAGGCAGGGAAAAGAATGTTCTGAGCCAGTAATTGAAGAATGATCAAGTAACGGAAGCAACATCTGAGAGGAAATTTCTGTACATGAACACTGTCATTCAACTCAAAGTTTCTTGGCGAGACCTTAATAAGTCCAAGGCAAAGCAATTTTCTAAGATTCCTCAGGCATTAGAGGAAGCGTAACGTGCTTGGGCTAAAAGGCACATAAAGACTTACCACTTCCTTTAGAGAAAGCCCAGAAACTAAGCTGGTGAGGAAACAAAGGTTCTTCCTGATTGGAGGGGAAAAAAGAAAGAAAGGTATTGAAAGAAACAAGTCAGGGAAAGAGGGAGACAAATTAAGTGATTTTAATTAATTTATAAAGGCAGGGTAAGCCAGACACAACAGCAAAGTTTGAAACCGAGCAGGACCCTTTGGGGCCTTCCCAGGTACAAACGTCCCTCCATGTCCCCCATTTCCTGTTTGTAGAAAAAAAAAAGCTTTAGTCTCCTAGGCTTCCCTAGAGCAGACTCAGGCAGTTAATGATTAGAACAATAGAGTCACAGGCCTCCTAGTGCCTCCCAAAGGGATAGAGATAACACTCTGATGCATATCTTTGAGTTGTTCTGCAGAAACTAAGACCCCCATCCAGGTGGAGGACGGTGACTACATGCTGACCACAAGCATGTAATCCCCAGACCAGCTGGAACCAGAAGGTTGATGATTGAGATTCCTGAGACATCACCCTGTTACCTCACTACCAACCAATCAGAAGCAGGTCCACGAGCTGATCACGCACCCTGCAAGGCTCACCCTTAATGTTGCCTTTAAAAACCCTTACGTGAAAGCCATCAGGGAGTTCAGGTCTTCTGGGCACAAGCTGCCCCTGCTTGCTTGGCGCCCCACAATAAACACTGTACTTTCCTTTACCACAACCCAGTATCAACAGATTGACTTTGCTGCGGCGTCTGGCAAATTTCGTCAGATACAGAATAATCCCCCGAGACCTTCCTGTCTTGGGGGAAAAGGAGGAGCCTTTGCCAAGGGGTGCCCCTAGACCTGGTGCCACCTCCGAGGCACTCCAAACTTGAGCTCGAAAAGCTGGTTTGTAACTCGATCTGCACATGTATATGAATTGGTAAGATTTCTGAGCCAGGCTGCAACTGCTGTCCCACCTGGGTGCTCTGGGCTTGGAGCGAGAAAAAAATGGCAGCTTGGGGAAATGGAACGGGAGCAGAGCCTCCAAGTCATGGGATAGCAGAGCTTTAGTCCAACCAGTTTTTTCAGATGAGGATCCTGAGGTCAGAGAGGAGAGATAATTGTCTAAGGTCAATGTCTACATCAGAAGCTAGGAACCCCTATGAACTAAGGGAGAGCCCTGATTCCAGGATACTCAAGCTCCCCTCACCAGGGAAAGGGGGCAAGGCGCCTCCCATAAGGTAAATGCTAAATAAGCCTCTCTCACAACTGCCTGAGAGCCACCTCTATGAAATGTAATCATCAAGGAAGATAGAGCTCTATCTCCTAGTTTCCTGGAAGTGGGCCTAACTTCAGTTGTCAGCAGACTCCAAATTGCAAGCCCTACCTCCAGGGGTAAAGACATGACAAAGGTAGCAATTCTATCTTGAAGACAGGAATACAATGCATTGTGTATCCACCCAGCTACATGAAAGACGAAGAATTCTTTCCACCTTTGCAATCTCTAGCTTTGCAGTCCTTGCAGCAGGATGCCTGCGGATGGGCATCAAATTCAGGTTTAATGCTTATTCAATAACAAAATTGCTTTCTCTCTCTTCTTTCTTTGTGGTAAGGTGTTCTGGGTTGGAAGGAGATTTTGGTTTTGATTGTATTTTTCTAACACTCCTCACAGAATCACCCCAGCCTCCACCCGGATCTGACCTCCTAGAAGTTATTTTTAAGTTATTTTTCATTGTAGTTCTCTTAAACTAAAACGGGGTACAATTATGGCCTTATGATGTGATTGGCCATTCAGACGGGGAGGGCACCCTCACAACCCACTCAGAGATCCTAAAAGAAAAGCTGGAACTTGGTCCTCTAAACGCAGAGATTGTCTGGGGACAATCTCTTCCATCAGCCCCCACGCACCCCAAGGACCACAGATTCCAGCCAGGGAAACAGTCCCAGCAGGTGCCACAGCCCCTGAGCTGGCTGACTCCTACCCTTAGCACTGACTGTGCCCTCGGCCAGGAAACACTGTGGCAGCTGCCCCTCCCTCTGGGTAACCCCTAGCAGAGCAGGAGTCCTTTCTTACTCTGCCCAGGACGTTCCCCAACACAGAGAAGGCATGAATGAATGGAATCCTTTAACTCTTCCTCTTTTCCCTCAAGTCAATACTATCTCCGCACTCTGTTTCAGCTGGAAACATTTGTTCCACCAGGAAATGTTTCTCAAACAGAGAGCTCTGTTTCAACTGTTGCAATGAAGACGTCCTTTCAAGAGAAGGATGCTCATCAAACGTGTCTGCTATCACACAGCCAGCAGAAACACAGGTGAAACACATCCGCGTCTTAACCCTGCCGCTTGCTGGGATGTTTCCTCAGCGGAAACCTGTCTCTCCGCAAGGCCCTCAGCCAGTTTTGTCACCTCTCCTGTCCTTTCCTCCCTGAGACCTGTCCATCTCTGTCTGTCCCTGACAGGAACATTGTCAAAAGCATCCCTGAGAGGAAATGTTCTGAAACTGATTTGTCCAGTCACCACCACAGCATGCTTTTTGCAGAGCCTAGTCTGAGGTGAGCTGGATGAATCTATCCGTCCAGACTGTGGGCTGTCGTTAAATATTTCTGAGCACTAATGGAGATCTAGCTCTATTTACCCCATCGACTTGGCCTGGGTTACCAGAACAAGAACCCAGCCCAACGTGAATGCTTTGGGAAAGGACCCACCAGTCTGCACATCCAGTTTTTTGCTGCTTAAGAACTATACGGCAGTGGTTCTCAAACCTTGGTGTGCATCAGAATACCCTGAAGAACTTGTTCCAACACAGGTTCCTGGGCCCCTGCCCTAGAGTTATAAATCAGGAGGTGGGGGAAGGGCCTGGGGACGCTGCTTCTCCAAGCAGTTCCCAGGTGATAACTGAGGCTGCTGGTCCCAGGAGTACACTTGGAGCAGCTGAACACAGCACCTCAGTCACCAGCTGAATGACAGAGCTGGCTTCTTACCGAACTGGCCTGGCAGCACGGCCAAGCCCGGTGGTTCTCAAACCCAGTCCCACTGGAAGCCCCCTGGGTTTTCAAACCCAGTGCCCCCACTGGTATTCTACCACTGAATCAAAGCATGGGATTTGCCCTCAATTTTCAAAGCAAACTAATAAACCTCTGGCACTAATGACTACTTGCTTCTGTTATCATCTAAAAGGACTTAATTTCTCAACAAATTACGTATTTTTGTTAATACTTCATTGATATATATAAAATAGGTAAGCAACAAGGACCTACTACATAGCACAGGGAACTATACTCAATATTTTGTAATAACCCATAAGGAAAAAGAATCTGAAAAAGCATACATGTATGTGTGTGTGTGTATGTATGTATGTGTGTATATATGTATATGTGTGTGTATGTGTGTGTATACATAACTGAACCACTTTGCTGTACACCTGAAACTAACACAACATGGTAAATCAACTATACTTCAATTAAAAAAAACACTTGAGTTCAATCAATATGACATATGGTTGATAAGAAGTTGTAATGGCTGGCTGACACAGCCAACACCACACGGAAGGACACCAAAATTCAGGGCACTTGGCCTCCAGCTCAAGTCCCACTTTGCCAAGGCATCTATCTCCTTTGACCACGGCAGCAGGATGTTCTAATCACTTAACACGTCCCCAGACCACCGGACAAAAGAAGGGTTTTATTGCCCTCAAAACTCAATCTAGTGGACAAAATAAAATGGGCACACACATTATACTTTTTTTTTTTGTGGTACGCGGGCCTCTCACTGTTGTGGCCTCTCCCGTTGTGGAGCACAGGCTCCGGACGCGCAGGCTCAGCAGCCATGGCTCACGGGCCCAGCCACTGCACGGCATGTGGGATCTTCCCGGACCAGGGCACAAACCCATGTCACCTGCATCAGCAGGCGGACTCTCACCCACTGCGCCACCAGGGAAGCCCACATTATACTATTTTTAACCAAGGCAATGTGTAACCTATTGCTAAGCTGTGTGACATAAATATTACAGGCTTCACATTTTCCACACGAGCAATTAGGCATCACAGAAATGGCTACATCCTCCCCATGCCTCTGCACTGGAGTCCTTTAGGGTCCCCTACTCAAGCTAAAAGAACCATCGTAACGTTTGTCTTCCCATAGTTTAATTTTAAAAATGTAACATGCATCTGTCCTTGGCAAGAGCATATAAACCCATGCTCCAACTATGAACACAAACATTCTGCCCACGTCCAGCACAGAGCTTGTCCCTGTCCTGTGTGCCACAGGTCACTCAATCTGGTGCCAAGACAAAGAGCCTGGTGTCACATCCCCAACAAAGGGATATTTACCGGCTTGTGATTTTTCTTTCCTGACCTTTATCCCTTGAATGCGTAAGGTGGACAAGCAAGTGAAACCAGCAGATTAAAATATTCTATTTCATTTACAAAAAAAGAAAAGAAAAGAAAACCTACTATGTTAGCTTTAAAGGGGGGGGTAGGGCCAGCACATCTGGATCCAATCATTATAAAATTTCACATTCTCAGCATCTTCCCTCCCATAGGGAAGGCAGCAGAGCACAGGGACAGAGCACAGATGGAATCCCTGGACCCTGACCCAGGCTTTGCCACTAACCCAATGCATGACCTTGGACAGAGTCCATGACCTCCCTAGGGCTCAGTTTCCTAAAGAGTCTTCCAGGCCACAACACACCCGTGGTAACTAGTAATAGGATTCTATTGTTGATGAATCTGTAATGACCTTCACTTTTCCGCTTGATTTTATCTGCAAAGATTCCAATTCTCCTGGGAGGAGTCAGAGCCATTGTTCCTTTCTCTCTGGGTCAGTCACTCCCCTTGCCCCTCCTCCCCTCTCCCTGGCGGTGTCTGCACTTCCCCATTTCAGCTTCTCCAAGAGGGGGCTGTGATGAGAAAGAATCCCCGGGAGAGCTTCCCAAATTGGCACTGACTCTCTCCAACTAATGTCTAGCACAGCAGGCCTTTAGTTCATCAAATAAGCTTCTAATTGTCTTTTTGGAAATGTGTGTGGACGCTTATTTGGAGCCGTTTGGCAAATGCCTCGCACGGTATTTTCTCTGACATCGTGCTTGGAGAAGGAGGATTAAGGAGCCTGGAGGAGCATTAGAAAAACTGCACTCCAACTGATCCTGTCCTTGGATGGAGATTAAACAACTTTTTCAGGGACCCACCACTGATATGATGCAAACTTCTGCAGTCTCCAAGAACTCGCTGACTTTGACATCTGGACCTAAGTCTCCTCCCAGGAACAGCGAGAAGGGGTCCTGACAGAGTCAAAGGATGCCAAAGACCATGGCACACTTGAGTGGTCCCAGCAGAGCTCTCCTGTCCCCAGGTGTCATTCTTCCCAGGTGCAACATTTAACAGGCTGGTGAGGGCCCTGACATCAGGCTGGAGACAGACCCTAAGAGTCAGTAAGAACCACAGTCAAGAGGATGTGTGATGAGCATTCAATTTGGAGTCAGAAACCTGAGGTCAAATCCCTGGCCTAGCCTCTCTTCCAGTTCCTCAGAAGAGATGATCAGACCTTGTTACTATTACCTCCCTGGTGTAAAATGTTGACAGGTGTCCCTGCCCTCTAGGCAAACCCTGCCCCAAATTTCTCTGTGCATATACATTTATCTCAGGATCTTATTAAAATGCTGATTCTGAGTCCGCAGGTCTGGATGGAGCCCGAGAGTTCCAACGAGTTCCCTGGTGATGCTGATGTTGCTGATCCTTGGAAGGATAGCAAGCTTTAGATAGCAAGGACAAAGAGATTTATGACCTCATCCAGGGTTTCTCAAATATCCCCAGTAAGAATCACACTGGGGTAACTGTTACATACACAGATTCTAGGGCCCCAACCCAGATGACTGCAGGCCAGGTGAGCTGTCAATTTAGCAAGTACTCGGGTGAGTCTTACTGTCAGAGAAGTTTGGGAATCCTGGTCTAGCTCATCCGCATCTCTCATTTAAAGCTCCTACTCAGCCTGCGGCGGCCCTTGCGTCCTTTACATTGTTCTCCTCAGTTAACTTAAAATCTAGTAACATAGCTCCTGCTTCCGGGGGTTAGGGTTAGAGCACATTTAGAGCTGAAGGCTCTAAGGCGCCAAGTCTTGGTGCACTTGGAAAATGATCATCTTTGTCCCACCTGAGCTCTGGCGGCCCCTGCGGGACTGAGGTAGGACGGGTGGCATGGCTATCTCAGCATACTTACAATCATCACCAAGCCCCCTGGCTAGAAAGCGCTGCTCCCACCTCAACTTCATTGGTCAACGAACAAAACCAACCAAAACAGCCCTCCAATACATCCCCCCCCACCCCCGTTGTTCTTCAGATGATCCAAAACAGAGGAGAACAAACAAACATACCAAACTCCCATTCTGAGGTTGTCTACCTGAGCCAATGCAGCACAGAGGTGAGAAATATACACATATCTCCATTGACTCACCCTAACAAATGACAGCTAATTACCATGTGCCTAGGAGCATGCACAGTCTGCTTTGTATTTATTATCTCATTGCATCCTTGCAACAAATCCTTGATTTGTCTGTTTTATTGAGGACACGGAAGCTTACAATGGTTAGAGGACTCCCCCAAGGTCACACTAGGAATGGCGGTCACTGTATAATAGGTTCCTACATGTAACCCTTTGCAACAATCAACCCTCTTCTGATTTGTTTTAATGCCTCGTGCTCACACATACACCCTCCCAAACTGTGCTTTCCATGAGATCAGGGCTCAGGTTGCACCGTATCCACCATGCACCTCACAGACACTCAGAAAAAGATTTGTCAAACTGATGAATGACTTCAAAGCCAGCGTTCCTCCATGATAACAAGGTGCCTCCACCCTACAAGGCTACAGGCGCACCTTGGTTTAAGAGACTCCCAACTGATAAAATATGAATTTATAAGACCTAAGTTGGAGAAAGGATACAGAGGCCTGAAGGATTCTTCTCCCACTTCAGCCATTCCGCCCTCACATCTGGACAAGCCACTTGGACTCTCAGTACCTTAGTTTCTCCATCAGCATGATGGTTTAATTCATCCCCCAAACCTTTGTGAACTCCCACCACACACTAGATGTGGCACTAAGATGAAGATGGTCAAGAAGAACGGGTGGGAGGTCAATCCCGTCCCTCAGAGCCCTGTGCCACCTCCACTCCCCCCACCCCACTAAGCACCAACCTAGATAAAGCATACAGAACGCTTTTCAAACATGTATGGAACAGAGATGGACCTAGGAGAGTCATTTGCATCACAGACGAAATCTTTAATTCGAAAACTAATTCACGAAAAGAACGGCTAAAGTGACAAGTTCCCCTGACACATTTTTTGAGTCAGGTTCATTTAAGTATTATTATGTACAGTAAATTTCACCCTTTTTAAGTGTGTAGTTCTATCCATTTTGACAAACACATGCAGTTCCTGATGCAGTGTTAAAAAAATAGATTATTTATCTCTAACTTTTCAAGAATACATTATATAAAGTGACGAGGGCATGTATGGCCCAAAGACACAAAATTAATCTTAGCTCTTCTTTCTAAAAGTGAAGGTCCTCATTCTGCCAGAAGGAAGAACCTAGAAGTAAAAATCTTGTCAGGGGCGGGGAGGTAGGGTGGGGTGGGATCAATTTGCAGATACATCTGCAAGGCAAGGAGCAGAGAGTACCAAGATCTATTGGTCAAGGCAGTTGAATTTCCTTTACTAATTGGAGAGTCCCTCCCCTCAACCCCACACGCTCTCATGTGAAAGCATTTACCAATTTTTTTTAAATATACAGACAGAGCCCAAGAACACAAACCTATTTCTACCAAAGGTCATCCTTAACCACTTGCACAGTTTAAAACCACAAAGCTGGGCTTCCCTGGTGGCGCAGTGGCTGAGTGTCCGCCTGCCAGTGCAGAGGACACGGGTTCGTGCCCGGTCTGCGAAGATCCCACATGCCGCGGAGCGGCTGGGCCCGTGAGCCATGGCCGCTGAGCCTGCGCGTCCGGAGCCTGTGCTCTGCAATGGGAGAGGCCACAACAGTGAGAGGCCCGCGTACCGCAAAAAAAAAAAACCACAAAGCCTCCTTGAATTAATTCCAAAAATCTCTAATAAATTTCACATTACTACCAATGCTCCAGAGGAATTATTTACCTGGACAAGGAACATAACTTTTTGTTGTAAGACGTATCTTAAAATGAATTGCATGAGCTTATGTACAAAACGGAGGGGGATGATTGTTCAAAGAGAACTCTAACAATCTGTTAAAATTACATCCCTGATGCAGAACAAGGTCCTAGTAACTTCAGACTACAAACAGCATTACAAGCCGGAAAATGGCAACAAATGACAAGGTTGATTGTTTGTAAACATAGATTGTTTTTAACCTTACTATGTAGCTAGCTTCTGGTAAAAAGCACAACTGTTTTCCAAGCCCTAGCTCAGTGGCACTCAAACCTCAGTATACCTAACAATCTTCTGATTATGAAAACTCCCTATTCTTGGACCCCACACAGACATACCAAATTAGAATATCTGGGGACTGGGCAGCTAGAGTATTTAACCTTATTCCTGGGTAATTCTGAGAGTACTGACCTAAGGACCACACTCTAAGGAAATGCAACCCGCACTAAGAGAGCATGGGTTTTGTTATATAGGCACTAAAATAAAATCGAGTTGGGACTTCCCTGGTGGTCCAGCAGTTAAGACTCCGTGCTCCCAGTGCAGCGGGCCCGGGTTCGATCCCTGGTCAGTGAACTAGACTCCGCATACCGCAAATAAAAATATCCCACGCGCCGCAAAGAAGACCCAGCGCACCCAAATAAATAACTTAAACAAATAAATATTTTTTAAAATAAAAATAAAGTCGACTTGGTGAAGTAACTTGGACACTGACCCTGAGTATGGGTTATAATCTATAGGCTAATGGCCAAGATTTAGAAATGTTGTCATTATTCAGAGAGATTATCATTGTACTATCAACAGATGAGCTACACAGTGACAATCTTTTATTAATATTCACTTGCCAGTTCTAAATGTGGTCCCCAGACCAGCAGCTCAGAATTTTTGAGCCCCACCTGAGAAAGAAAATCTCTGGGGGTGGAGCCTAGGAATCCAGGTTTCAAAAGCTTCTCTAGATGATTCTTTTGCACTGGGCATGCGCCATCACATTTTAGTTCACGCAAATACATTTTATAATAAATACTTAACAGTCACAATTTTTTCTTGTCTTGTCCTCTTGCCAATTCTGTTTTTGCTTTGATAAAGCATGCAATGTTTGTCATCACATGGCCTCAACTTATCTCCCACCTGTTCCCCACTGTGGTGCAAGGTGCATCTGTACAGCACAGAAAGTTCAAGACAGATTTATTTTTCATTAGCTGAGTGACACTGAGCACAGCCTGGCAGCTGACCCTCCCCATCAGTTTGGTGGCAGGGGTACCATCTAAGAAGGTGATCCCCTTGGGCTCAAAGCACCCCAATTCCAGTGAGCACCTTCCCAGGTTGCCTCCTAGGGCCTCCCATGCAAGCCACCAACAGAAAATTAAATGGGAACCTGGCAGTATTGGTGGGTTCTCCTGCAAAAAATATTATGTCCATGGTAGACTGCATTCATTCTCACATGTTGGAGTGCATCACAATCTCCAGAGGAAATGATAAAAATACAGATTCCTTGGTTGTAACCTCAGCTTCTAGTTCTGTACTATTCCAGAAAGTCTCCTAAATCTGTATGTTTAACGAGTCTCCCAGGAGATTCTTATGCATATCAAGACTTGAGAAATCACCAGTGTTATGGGAGAAACCTAGGATACAGAGGAGAAAATCTGAGCTTGAATCAAACTTAGCCAGTATTTAGTGTGTAAACCTTGATACACATCAATTTCCTCAAAGTAGAAATAATACCTGCCTGCCATGATCATTATGATGGCTAAAAATAGAGACAAGACCTTAGGAAAATGTAAAGTCCCAGGTGTAGGTCAGTGAAACTCGGCAGGTGCAGAATTCCGCCACTATAATGGACGAGGGTCCCTTAGCCTAAACAGGTAACTTCAGTAACAAGCATTCCATGTCACATGCTGATTCTGAGAAACAAGTCAATTTGACAATCTATGTTATGCCTTGAATCGCGTCCCCTCAAAAAAGAAATGTTGGGGACTTCCCTGGCAGTCCAGTGGTTAAGACCCTGCACTTCCACTGCAGGGGGCACGGGTTCGATCCCTGGTTGGGGAACTAAGATCCCACATGCCGCGTGGCATGCCCCCCCCCCAAAAAAGAAAGAAATGTTGGAGTCCTAACTTCCCAGTCTCTCAGAATGTGACCTTATTTGGAAATAGGGTTTTTACAGAGGTAACCAAGTTAAAATGAAGACATTACAGTGGGCCCTCACTTATCTATTGTGACTGGTGTCCTTATAAAAAGGGGAAATTTGGACACAGAAACAGACCTGCCTAGGGAGAAGATGGCCATCAACAATCCAAGGAGAGAAGTCTGGAACAGGTGTTTCCTCACAGCTCTCAGTAGGAACCAACTCTTGCCAACACCTTGATCTCGAACTTCCAGCTTCCAGAACTGAGGCAGTAAAATTCTGCTGTTTAAGCCACCAGCCTGTGGTAAAGTGATGCTCAATCTGTCCGGTTCCAATTCAGGAGCAAAGTGCCCCTCTCTGACTCCTTCTGTGAGGGACATTTGGCCACCTGATGCTTCTCAGATTCCACAGGGCTTGTTCTCATATCTTCATCAGGTATGTTCATAAAACTGCACATACCCTATTTGTCAGGTCCAACAGAGAGCCAGCTCTGGGGGGACAGGGCATCACTACTGGCTCTGCTGTGCAGTCTGGAGCCTGTAGCAACTGTCACAAACTCAGAGCCCTAACATAACTGCAAGTTCACCAGCAAGAGCCAGCAAGTGGTTTTTCATTCTTATAAAATTGTGCAAACCTGCCCTGCACAGCCAATCACTCTCCCTTTTCCTCTGTCAGGGCAGCACCCATGGCCAGCTTCTCACTTCCAGCTGGTCTGAGAGCTGGTAGGTCACCCTCAACATGCAGGTACCAAGAGGCCCTAATCAAAAGCACCCATAAAAACCCTCAGGAGATGATTCTCTCAAACTGGGTTCAGCTTTCATTCTTGCCTAAGTAGCTCAAAACACACTAGGGAAATGCCCCCAAAGAAAATATAAAGCCATTCCAAGATGCATTAAAACTGTAACCCTGCAGGGTCTTACTCAGTAACCAGAGGGAGTGTGGGAGAGAGAGGGGCAGACCGGCCTGGTTGAAATGATTGTCCAGCATCAGGAAGGAGCCGTGTCTCTCCAGAGTGCAAGGTCGGCAAGTATCTCCCCTGCTGGGCAACTGTCCCCAGTGCCCTGGCTGATTTTACCTCCTACACACACTTCCTGGGTGACTTCTCCTAGGAGCCTCCCTAGGGAATTTTAAAAAACAGTGTCCAGGGCTTCCCTGGTGGCACAGTGGTTGAGAGTCCGCCTGCTGATGCAGGGGACACGAGTTCGTGCCCCGGTCCGGGAAGATCCCACATGCCGCGGAGCAGCTGGGCCCGTGAGCCATGGCCGCTGAGCCTACGCGTCCAGAGCCTGTGCTCTGCAACGGGAGAGGCCGCAACAGTGAGAGGCCCGCGTACCGCAAAAAAAAAAAGCAGTGACCAGGTCCCACTCTCAGAGATTCCAAGTCAGGGGGTGGTTTGGGAACCAACACAATCAGCAGGTTTAAGGAGCTTCCCTGGTGGTTCTGATGCACACCCAGAGCCTAGAATCACAGTCATGAATTAAAGTCGGGGTCCACCCAGACATCCCAGGAAAAGAAGAGAGTGCCCAGTGGTGGTTAGGAGAGTGGGACTCCAGTGCCAGCTTTGCCAAGTGGCTCCAGTCAGTCTCATCGTTCTGGGACTCAGTTCCTTCCCTGTCAAAGGGAGAGGCTGACCTAGAACCATTCAGGCTCCCTTTTTAAAGAAATAAAACACTGATGATAAAAATAAATATGTCCCACAAAGACATCTACTCTTTCTTCCTGGATGTACTAGGCCCGACGGCTTTGTGGCTGCATGTCAGGCTGCCCGTGGCTGACACCTTACCCAGAGGGAGAGCTCCTTTAACCCCGAGGGAAGGGCCCAGGAGTGACAGGTGCTGAGCCCAATGGAGAGCCCTTTAAGGAGAAAATTAAGCCTCTTAAAGTGCCCTCAATGTAACCTCTCAAACCCAGGAATAATCTACACTCCCCTTGGAAGATGTGCCACACATGATCTCAGGCCACACTCGGGAAATTATCTCCACTTACATCAAACTAGGTCCCGGACACGGATGCCAAGTAATTCAATGGGCAGTCCCGAAGCATGCAAACAGAAAGAGAAGAGAGGGGTCTTGATTTAAATACACGAAGTCTGGAGCCTGGGAGCTTGCGAGAGTAGTTCAGAGGGCAGCAAGGCACACTTCACCCATCTGCAGGAATTCACTCAGCCAGGGCCTCAAACATCGTATGAGGAAAAGGAGACATCTCTCTGTGCGGTCAAGTGGACCCTGGGGACAAGTGATGCACCAACAATTCACCAGAACATTGAGGTCAGTGATAAACACTTAAGACAAGTGAACTTAACGTCTTCAACCCAGCAGCGAGTTACCAAGCAGACTGTTTAAGAGCCCCTCTTCAGAGATAAAAGCGAGAGGCAGCCATTTGTCTCTGTCTAGCTGTCCTCAGCAGGTGCTTTCCACCACTCAACAAGTATGTAACAAGGACAGGATTCATTCATTCAGTGCTTGAACCCCTAACTCTCAGCACACGACCTAAGAAACACTGCCCCCGAGGGACAACACTTTTCCGCCTCAACATTGCTCTCTTCCTTAGCTCCAATCTGGAAAACAATGACTTTACCTCGTGGAAGGCTAACTCTATAACCAGCAAGTTTTCTTCATCAATTACTCACATTAAAATATTTTGTTGAATGAACCTATCTATGAAACAGAATCAGACTCACAGAATCAGACTTGTGGTAGCCAAGGGGAGGGATGGATTGGGAGTTTGGGATTAGCAGATGCAAACTAGTATATATGGGAAGGATAAACAACACGGTCCTACTATATAGCACAGGGAACTATATTCAATATCCTGTGATAAACTATAATAGAAAAGAATATGAAAAAGAATGTATGTATATGATAAATGAATCACTTTGCTGTACGGGAGAAATTAACATGACATTGTAAAGCGACTATACTTCAATTAAACAAAAATTTTGTTGATTATCTATCATGTGCCAGACATTGTTTTAGACACTTGGGGACACAAGTCCAAGGGATGTTTTCTCTCATGAGCTTACATTCTAGTGCTATGAGACAGACAATAAATGAATCACGTATGTAACACAGGCAGACCTCATGTTACTGCACCTCACTTTATCGCGCTTTGCAGATACCACTGTTTTTACAAATTGAACGTCTGTGGCAACCCTGTGCCAAGCAAGTCTAACAGGACCACTTTTCTATCAGCATTTGCTCATCTCCTGTCTCTGTGTCACATTTTGGTAATTCTCACAATATTTCAAACTTTTTCAATATTATTATATTTGTTATGGTGATGTGTGATCAATGATCTTTGATGTGACACCTGTAACTGTTTTGGGGGTGCCACAAACTGCACCCATATAAGATGACGAACTTAATCAATAAATGCTTGTGTTCTGACTGCTACACTAACCTGCAGCTCTCCGTCTCTTTCCCTCTCCTCCAGCTTCCCTGTTCCCTGAGACACAATACTGAAATTAGGCCAATTAATAACCCTACAAAGGCCTCTAAGTGTCCAAGTGAAAGGAAGGGTCACACATCTCTCACTTTAAATCAGAAGCTAGAAATGATTAAGGTTAGTGAGGAAGGCATGTCAGACAGGCCAAAAGCTAGGTCTCTTGTGCCAAACAGCCAAGCTGTGAATGAATGCAAAGGGAAAGTTCTTAAAGAAAATTGAAAGTACTACTTCAGTGAACACACAAATGATACAAAAGGGAAACAGCTTTATTGCTGATACAGAGAAAGTTTTGTCGGTCTGGACAGAAGAGCAAACCAGCCACAACATTCCCTTCAGCTAAAGCCTAATCCAAAGCAAGGCCCTAAGTCTCCTCAATTCTAGGAAGGCTGAAAGAGGTGAGGAAGCTGCAGAAGAAAAGTGTGAAGCTAGCAGAGGTTGGTTAGTGAGGCTTAAGGAAAGAAGCCGTCTCCATAACAGAAAAGTGCAAGGCAAAGCAACAAGCGCTGATATATTGCGTTGGCCAAAAAGTTCATTCGGGTTTTTCTCTAACATCTTGTGGAAAAATCCAAACGACCTTTTTGGCCAACCCACAGAATCTGCAGCAAGTTATCCAGAAGATCTAGCTAAGATCATTAATGAAGGAGGCTACACCAAACAACAGACTTTCAACGTAGATAAAACAGCCTTATACTGCAAGAAGATGCCATCTAAGACTTTCATAGCTGGAGAGGAGAAGTCAATGATAGCTTCAAAGGACAGGCTGACTCTCTTGTTAGGGGCTAATGCAGCTGCTGACTTTAAATTGAAGCTAGTGCTCAGTTATCATTCTGAAAATCCTAGGATCCTTAAGAATTATGCTCAATCTACTCTGCCTGTGCTCTGTAAATGGAGCAACAAAGGCTGGATGACAGCATATCCAGTTTACAACATGGCTTACTGAATATTTTAAGCCCACTGTTGAGACCTACTACTCAGAAAAAAATATTTCTTTCCAAATACTACTGCTCATTGACGAGGCACCTGGTCACCCAAGAGCTCTGATGGAGACGTACAACAAGATGAGTATTTTCCATGCCTGCTAACACAACATCCATTCTGCAGCCCATGGATCAAGGAGTCATTTCAACTTTCAGGTCTTATTCTTTAAGAAATACATTTTGTAAGTCTGTAGCTGCCATAGACAGTGACTCCTCTGATAGATCGGGGCAAAGCAAATTGAAAACCTTCCAGAAAGGATTCACCAGTCTAGATACCATTAAGAACACTTATGATTCACGGTAAGACGTCAAAATAACAACATTAACAGGAATTTGGAAGACATTGATTCCAACCCTCATGGATGACTTTGAGGGGTTCAAGATTTCAGTGGAGGAAGTAACTGCAGATGTGGTAGAAAATCAAGAGGACTAGAATTAGAAGTGGAGCCTGAAGATGTTACTGAATTGTTGCAATCTCATGAGAAAACCTGAATGAGGAATTGCTTCTTACACATGAGCAAAGAAGGTGGTTTCTTGAGATGGCATGTATTCCCAGTGAAGATGCTGTGAAGATTACTGAAATGACAACAAAGGATTTAGAATATCACATAACCTTAGCTGATAAAGCAGCTGCAGGGTTTGAGAGAACTGACTCCAATTTTGAAACAAGTTCTACTGTGGGTAAAATGCTATCAAACAGCACTGCATGCAACAGAGAAATTGTCCGTGAAAGGAAGAGTCAATCAGTGCAGCAAGCTTCATCGCTGTCTTATTTTAAGATGTGGCCACAAGCACCCCAACCTTCAGCCACCAGCTCCCAAACTGGTCAGCAGCCATCAACATAGAGGCAAAACCCTCCACCAACAAAAAGATCATGACTCTCTGAAGACTCAGAGGATGGTTACCACTTTTTTGCAATAAAGTATTTTTTAATTAAGGTATGTACATTGTTGTTTTTAGATGTAATGCTATTGCACACTTTTAATAGACTACAGTACAGTGTAAATATACACTGGAAAACAAAAAATACGTAAGACTCTATTTTGATATTCACTTTATTGCCGTGGTCTGGAACAGAAGCTACAATATCTCCCAAGTATGCCTGTATCAGGGAATAATAAATGATATGAAAACAAAGAAGAGGCTGAGAGCAGGGGCTGGGGGATGCCAGGGAGACCTCTAAGAAGGTGATACTGGAGCAGACTCCTGAGTCAAGTGAAGTGTGAGAGAACAGCCCCCTCCTTCAGAAGCCAGGACGGGGAGATCCAGCAGCAGAACAGGAGCTGGAACGGCCAGAGTGCAGGAGGAGAACCAGGTTAGGATTGCACTGCAGAAGCCAAGTGAAGACAGCCAAAGAGAGAGCTGGCTAACTGCTGCTGAGAAGCTGCAGGCGATGACAACTAAGAGTTGGCCATTAAGTATCACTGGCACCTGAAGAAGCATGGTTTTGGTGAAGAGGGGGTGGGGGGTGGGCAAGAAGCCAAACTGGGGTGGGTTCAAGACAGAATGAGAGGGGAAAGCGGGCAAAACGTATGACAGTTCTTTTAGAAAGTACTTACTCCAAGGGAGAATGAGGAATTGGGAGAAGAGCCGACTAGGATAGTGGGTTGAGAGTGTTTTGTGGTTGCTGCTTTCTCCCTTAAGATGAGAGATACTAGAGCATGTTTCTCATGGAGATGATCCATCAGAGGGAGAAAACTAATGATGCAGAAGGGAAAGGAGATTCGTGCATGAGTGAGAGCCTTGCATGCCAACAGGGAACGGGCTCCAGTTCACATGTGGTTCCAGTGCTGTGTGGTTACGGTGCAGGGAGGCTAGCAGATTTAGCACGAGATGATGAAACTAGTTCCTAATTGCTTCTTTTTTCTCCGTGAAATAAGCCAAGTCCTCAGCTGAGAGTGGGGTGGGGACAGAAACATAGTGGGCTGGGCAGTGTCAAGAGTCCGCCTTGAGGTTTATGGTCATAAATCAAAAGCAAGACGATGCAGATGGCTGGTTTTCTCCAGCCAGGTTCATCAGCCTGAGGCAGGAGCACAGAGGGCAGAGGGTGGGGTTTTCCCAGGAAAGTAAGATGAAGGGAGAAATGCTCAAAGAGGTTGAGGGTGTATGGAAGCACCTGGGGGTCGGGGTGGAGGGGAGAGTGGTAGGAGGTAATAAGTATGATGGACAATGAAGTGGAAGGGTCACCAGGTCAGAGGCCCATGTAGGGTGCAGGATAGGTGGAACAGGGTAATAACAGGAATAAGATAAAAGAGAAAAGGTGAGGGTCAGACTGGAATGCTTGTCAAGATTTTGGTGGAGGTACAGTTACTGGTAATGATAAGGTCCACAACTGTGGTGCAAGTTTAGTGGGTAATAAAATCAACTTAGTGGGTCATGACCAGCAATTTTTTTTTAATGACACAGAATAAAAAGTATGTAACTACATTATACCTAGTAATGGGTAAACACTGTTTCGTGAAACTTGTTTCAGTTGTATGTGTATTTGCATTGGGTCTCACATAAGATGTATTTCTCCTATGGATCAGGGTTAAAAAAAACTCCCAGGACACCAGGGCAAGGCTTCTCTACCATGGCACTGCTTACATTTTAGCCCACGTGATTCTCTGTGGTCAGGGCTCTCTGGTGCATCGTAGGGCGTTTAGCAGCATCCCAGGCCTCCCCTCACTGGATGCCCGTAGCACCCCCTAGACATTGCCAAATAGCCTCTGGGTGGCAAAACTGCTGAGAACCAGCAGCCTAGAAATAACCATGGGAGGGATGGCTGAAGTAGCAAGAGGAAAAGATAACTGAAAGAGAGTTGGTCAAAGGACTGAATTGGGGGGTGGGGGGGACAATCTATATAGATGTCCAAGTTACCAAAAATGTTGATGGGAGGAGGGACTGTGAGCCAGATGAACAAGATCTTCCAAGAATGAGGCAAAATAACTACTGAAGCCCGGGCGCCTAGAGCCCGTGCTCCACAACAAGAGAAGCCACTGCAATGAGAAGCCCGCACACAGAAACGAAGAGCAGCTCCCACTCGCTGCAACTAGAGAAAGCCCGCGCACAGCAACGAAGACCCAACGCAGCCAAAAATAAATAAATTTAATTAATTAATTAAAAAAAAAAAAGAATGAGGGAAAGTGACCCAGAGGGCTGTAGCTGAATGTTCTCTACCCCAGCTACGCATTAGAATTACCTGGAAAACTCACCCACCAATGCCCAGGCCCCACCCAGACCAACCAAATCAGAATCCCCAGGTGACCACAATGTGAAGCCAGGGTGGAGACGCCTACAGCAGATGCCCACTCTCCAAGGCCCAGCTGAAGTATGACCTCCTTCCTGAAAATTTCCTTCCTATTTCACTTCTTTTCATACACCCCACTCAGCACAACGAATCTTGCTTTGCTTATAACTTACATGTGAAATCATCAGAAAAGAAGAAAAGCACTAAAATTAAGCAGCTAAAAACAGAACAAGTGTTTATCTGCTGAAGAATTTTAGAATTAGGAGATCCGCTAGTGGGGAATCTTTCAGGGAAACTTCTTGAGCTTCAGGTCAGCCACTCCTCTGGAGGGCATCCAGACAAGTGAGGGTCCCCGGGCACAGCCCACCACTTATGTGTCACTGATAAGCATTGTTAGAAATATGTCCCCTCTGGAGACACCGTAATAGACACTTGTTGAAATTAATGACTACTGTACTTCATCCCCACCCCACCCCAAATGCACCAACGAGTAGATTACAACAATTTAAGCACCATTTATTATCTGATCACCATTTTCTTCACAATACCCTTCACATGTAGGCAACTTTTTATTAAAAGCAATCAGTGACATCAAATCTTGAATATGTATATATGTATGATGAAAAACAAAAAGACAGGAACCAGAGACTAATAGTCCTCTCTGCTTTCCCATGAGAAACCATTATAGAATATTTAAAATATCCCTGAACTCTGACGTTCACTGTTGATTAACCACACACAACCATGTACGAAACATCACTACATCCCCAAACACCTACAAAAGATACAGAAAAAAGTTAAGTAAAATAACTCAAATATTTCTTTTTCCCAGCTTGGTGAAACTGATAAAACTGAGTTAACTTGCCTTGATTGGCACCCTAACTTTCATCCATGAAAGGGCAGAGCACCGGCTAGACAAGAACCCAAGAGCTGCAAAACAGAGGAAGCTGTTCCTCTACACCAGTGGTTTGCAAAGTGTGGTCCAGCACCAGCGAGATCAGCATCACCTGGGAACTTGGTAAAAATGCAAATTATCAGTCCCCACCTAAGACTAACAGAATATGAAACTGTGGCCTAACAAAGTGGGTTTTAACAAGTCCTCCAGGTGACTCTGAGGCATTCTCTCCTGGAAACCACTGAATCTAAACCATGGTTTTCAAATTTGCAGCACAGCCCGGGCTTCCAGGGGGTTGAGATTCGGAGCCTCCCAATAGCATTCACAGAATCACGTGGTATGTACTTTTTAAAATGTGAACAGAGATTCCACTGCTTTTGAAAGTTTCATTTTTTTGTAGTGACTGCCAAGAACTGAAATACTATCAAGTTTCAAAAATCACATCAAGGGGCAGGACTGAAAATGCTACACAGGGAGAGCAATCAGCTAAGCTAAAGATAGTGTGGAAGGAGACCAGGGTTCAAATGCCAGCAGAGTCATTTAGCAGCAACTTTCTGGGGCTCAGGAAAACCAAGTTTGAGGAGATGCTGCTCCTCTCTAGGAAGCCTCTTCAGTTGGCCAGAAGACCCCACCTTCAGAATGGGATCAGAAAAAGTCAAGGGAAAGGAGACTGCTTGCTAAGAGCTTTCATGACTGCTTGTTGTCACTCTCCTGGGAGATAGAGGTAAATAGCTCTTCCAGAAGCCATGGCTTACCCTGAAGGAATTTACTTAAACTTGGGAAATCTCAGAATTTTAGAAGATAACTAACTGAAAGTTTCCAAAGAGACAAGAGATTGCTACAGAAGGCATCAGACAAAACATGATATTGCCCAAATTTGTTTCTAAAATGGTTCCAGACAAATTTCCTATTCATTAACCAAATAACACTTGAAAGAGTTTTCATACAGAAAAGCCTGCAAGTTTGAGCCAGTAAACCATTCAAGGTGTATAAGGGGCAAGTTAACCACCCCTCTGCCCCAATGCTAATTTTAAACAATATTAAATTTTATGCATCCTTCCGTATCTTTCTCCAAGGTCATACACCTACAAGGGCTTCTTTTTTAAATCGGACATAGGGTCATACTCTTGATACATATGATACTCGGCAACTCGATTTTATTTACATGTAATGTATCACAGACATCCTTCACAAAACAATCCATAGTAGCTGTACCCTATTTTATTCATCCTACTGATGGACACTCATGGTGCTTCTAGTTTATTTACCGTAGTAATCCTGCAATAAACATCCTCACACACAGATCCCTACATGCTGATGTTTTTACTTCTGTAAGAAAGGATTCCAAATATGCAACTGCTGGTTCATATGGCATACACGTTCCAAATTTTCACCAAAACTGTCTGCTTTCCCTAAAGGCTGCACCAGTTCATACTCCCCACAAGAGTCTGAGGGTTGCCCCCAACCCACCTAATGGAGGATGTTACCAATCTTTACAACATGAATTAATTGAACAGAAAACTAATATCTCTTTGTTTTTTAATTTGCATTTCCCTGACCATTATGTACGTTGAGGATCTTTTCACGTGTTTATGATCATTTGTACCTCTTATCTTAGGAATTGCCTGTTCACATCCTTTGTATATCTTTGATCATGCTGGACTGTTCAAGTACTGTTTAATCTCACACTAATCCCCTCTCGCCCCCGGAATCTATGAGATGTGTCAAGTATAAAAGAATAGCACCCTCTAGGAACTCAGTATGTGGGGTGAGGCCAGGGGATGATTTCTTAGCTTGAAGTACATGGTAAGCCCTCAAAAACAATTTCTGAATAAGTGAATAGCAGGCTTAGAGAATTCTGTTTGTTAAGAGTGCAGCTAAAAGAGTAAAAAGGAAACACAAATATTCACTACTTGTTCTGCATATTCAGAACAGCATCACTTTGGCTGAAATTAAATTGTTGGTTAAGGGAGAAACAAAACCATGGTCCTGGCACTGACTCTGACAATGCACCTTGAAACGGGTGGCAAAAGAGCCCAGTCTTAATTCATAGCTCTGGGTGGTACATAAACAAAGGCTCTCAAAACCAAGTGACACCTGCCACTAAGCCACAGGCTGTTCATCTGGTCAATGGACAGGAGAAGCCTACCTTAAACATTTTGTTCTTTTCTTGTTTTTTGTCTCCAACGCCACCCAAGATTTTTTAGCCTTTCAAAATCTCCTGCTTATTGGGGAAGGGGAGTGAGGAGGGCCTGCAGGGGGGTTTGACAGAGTTCAGATTCCTTAACTCTTTTAACTTTAGGCAAAACATCTGGTTATACCCAGCATTTATCCCCATTATTTGCAATAGTTCTGTTTGGCTTATGTCTTAACTAGTCTTCTTATTAAATATAAAAGTAATAGGATTAAAAACTTCTGGGGGAAAGTACTGTAATTAAAAAGGCACCAGTTGGGTATGGTAAGCCGTAATTCTGGTCCTGCTTATTAAGTTTTCCTTCTTGGCTTTAATTTTTTTTTGTATCCATAAAAATAACTTTGAATTATTTAACTCTTTTTTAGTACCTCCTGTATTGGCTAAACACCACCCCAAATCTCCAAGAAAACATTATAACTCAAAAGTTCTGGAGTAGTAATGTCACAGAACACAAGTTTTAGATACTGTCCCAAGAGTCAGGCATGCCACACACACTACAACACACACACACACACACACACACAGCCTGGTAACTTGACAGGCAACTCTCCAAAATGAATAGGCATTTTCTCACCTCCTGAAATTACAAAATCTTCTTAATAGGAAAAAAATTGCAGGAACTTTGATCAAACCATGACGTTATAATAAGAATCTGGCAAGAGGCAACAAAGCACAATTTATAACACTTTGTTAAGAGAGGCATAAAAAAAATAAATATTGAAGTAGTATACTTGGGAATGAAAACTGAAGGGTTTGTAATAAAACTTCTCTTTTTTAAATCTCTTATTTTAGCATTATTGAGAAAACTCCTTTAAGATTTTTATTATGTAATGTTTAGCACATGCACAAAAATGTGACACATATATATAAAGCACAATCCTAAGATGAATAAATACATCTTTAGATTTTCTTTTTTCTTGAGCATAGTTGGTAAAGATTTAAATTGTTCATCACCTGTAACCATCCTTAACTGTTCTTAGGAACAAATGATCTGCTGGGAGCCAGGAGTAGAGGAATGGGGGAATCAGTATAATTTTGAGCTATAAAAGAAACTGGGCTAAAGCAAAAAATAACACACACACACACACACATACATACCCCTATTTCTAAAACCTGACTTTGCTTAAAAATACTCTAGGGAACAGTGTTTGAAAAACCCTGAACAAGTAGATTTAACAGTAAGTGAGTTCAAGACCCATATAAATAAACCTTTGCCTAGAAAGAATTTCCCCAATAACTAATTGAACAGGATCATTTTAAAAGTGCACCTTCCCTTTGGAGGTAGAAGCACAACATCAATGCCAAAAACAGAAACTCTAATAACTCTCTAGTATCTCCTTGATGACCTGAGTGGGTACAAAGGCAGAGAGAAACCAGTGACTTCCCCGATCTGAGGAGCCCTGTGTTTCTGGGATTCAAGGTACCACTTCTAAGACTGGGAACTTTACAAAAGGGATGGAGGCTTTCAGCAACTGATTTGATTCTCTCCTAAATTAATTATGCTAATTCCAGATAAATGTATCTTAGGCTCAGGGTGTTCTCCACAATTCTAGGGCTCAGTGAAAACAAAATTAGCATTCGTGCAGGTATCCCTCCTCTCTCAAGGCCATTTGTCTTGTCACACCACCGCACCTCCAGGGTTTTTGCATGGATAACCCAAATCAGCCAACAAGGAAGATAAAATCTTGGAAACCCAATGGCTGACATTCCCACTAGAGGCATTTATCGAAGTGGACAGACGCAAGAGCAGCCTAATCCCTGACAACAAAGGGCGCATCTCCGAGATGAAAGCCTCCCCCCATCCCCTACATCCCCTCTGTGATCCCCTGAAGCCTCTCCAATGACAAAACCCCAAAGTGCTGACATGACCTCAATAGTATGGCATCATTTCTCTCGCCAAGGAGAACGGCTGGCACGTTCCTGCCAGCGAACTATAGGTCAGCCAATACGCCCTTCCCCTGACCCTTCGCAAAGCAGAGATTACAATCTATTTCAAAAGTAGATTCCCCAGTGTCCACTCCTGAGGAGTCGCCAACTCCAAGCTCTGGAGGAGGGAGGATAGCGCGCAACCTGAAGAATGCCACAACTCAGCACCCCGGGTACTATCAGAAGCCAAAGTAAGTGGTACTAAGAGCACCAGGCTGCTTGTAATTTATTACATTTGGGGGGGTACAATTCTCCGGAACATCACCCCTACTCTCCTGTCTTTAAGTGTGTCTTGCACAACGCCAACACTTCAGCTCATTCCTCTCTCACCGTCTGGAAATTGCCAGAGGTTAGTTTTCACCACGAGACAGGGACTGTGAATCAATCTCCTTTCCCCAGGTCACCTGGGCTCTTCACGGGCAGCAAAAATCCAAGTTTCCCCACGCGTCACCTGAAGCCCTAACTTCTGGAACCCCCCCCCCCTTAACCTCGCCCCACGAGCTGGCACCGCGGCGAGAGACGAGCACGCAGCCGCTGGCGCTGCGGCCGCAGCCAGGGAGGCGAGAGGAGGCTCGGACTGGTGTTCCGCCCCGGAACCCCCGCAAGCCAGGCCGTCGGCCCCGACGCGAAAACCGGGCGCCTCCTCTCCGCGGGGAGTGAGATCCCGCGTTCTGCGGAGCGCCCAGGCGGATCCCGGCGCCGGCAAAACGCTCCGCACCGGTGCCCGGCCGGGGGACGCGGCCAAGCGCACGGCTCCCGCGGAGCGTCCAGGCAGCCGCGGCGGCAGAAGAGGAGCGTGTTTCTTGCGCCTCGGGGCCCGACCGCCGCGTCTCGGCTGGACCGGGGAAGGAGGCGAGCCGAGCGTGCAGTCCCAGACGGCGGCTCTCGGCCCTCAACGCCGGCGGGCCGGCCTGGCGACGCGCTGCAGCCCGCGCGCCCTTGCGGGGACAGGCGCGGTGCGCGCCCTGCGGGGCCGCCTCAGTGCCGGCCTGGGCGCGCAAACTTTCCGAGAGAAAACCGCTCCAGCCTCTCCAGCGGGGGCGCCGCGCTCTCCCCCGGGCCCACCAACTGTTCGCCCCCTCCCCTCCGTAGCCAAGACCCACTGAAAATATGGCGCCCTCGAACGTCGCTCCTCGGTCCCCTCAGGGAATCCCGAAATGCCCGTCTCCAGGACCCCCGGCTCCCGGTGGGCGCGAAATTTCAGCTCCTGGGGCCGAGAAAGGAGAGGGCGCCCCTGGTCCAGCGCGAGGCCAGCGGCACTGAATCCCAATCCTCCCCTAGCTCTAGGTCCCTCAGCGGCCAGCAGTTTGCTAGTGGCGAGATTGCCAAGTAAAGGGGAATCGTGGAATCTGCAGGTCTGAGAGTCCGGGACTGGCAAAGGAGCTCCGCACCGGCCGGCTGTCTTTGCCAGGAGCCCGGCCGGAGACTTGTTTGCAAAGTGGCGCTGGAGTCGGGGCGACCAGTGCTGGAATGAAGCCGCTCCGCCTGCGCCAACTCTCCTGGCGCGGGGACCCGGCCGGGGCCGAGGGGACACTCCATGCAGGCGGGGCCGCTTTTCAAAGCCCAGTTACCGGAAACCCAGCGGGAGCCCCGCAGGGGACCGGCTGCCCACGGCTAGGAATCCGCTCTCGGGCGCCGGCTGCGAGGCTGTTTGCAAACCGCGGCGCCCGGGTCCAGTGCAGTGAAACATACATGTGCGATAGACAGGTGCATTAATTTAATTTTATTTTTATTTTCTGCAAATAGCCCTCCTAGAACATCAAATCTGGGAGCTTTGCGGGGTTTTTTGCATCACTCAAGAGATGCAAAAGGAAGGGGAAAACCACCCACATTTTCCTTCTGTAGAGGGGAGGGAAAAGACACGAGAAATTCATGCAACGTGCATGCAGCTGGAGGAAGAGGAAAACCCGACTGAGTCGTGAGCCTTACCGGCGGATGCATTTACTGTCTCACTGCAGAGCGCCTGCACCGGAGTGCAGCCGGCGACCCCCCGCGCGCCCGGCGACCGCTCCGCTCCCTCAGCCGCCTCAGCCGCTGCCGCCGCCGCTGGCTCCAGGCGCGGAACAAGAGCCGAGGGCGAGCGCGAGCGCACGGCCCGGGCGCGCCGGGAGGGCAGGAAGCGCGTCATCACTCGGGGACGGCGCGGCCCCGCGCGGCTCCGGTCCGGCGATGGTGCAGCGCGGCAGCCGGGCTGGGCCGGCACGAGCTCCCGCGGGCCCCTCCTGGGTCTCTAGCCTGCTGTCCGGTGGTGAGAGGGTCCGCGAGGCAAGGCGACGCGCCGGACGAGCTGTCGCAGAACTCGGGCTCTGCCATGCAAGGGGGGGAGGGGATGCACCGTCTTGGGGAATGGGGCCCCTAGGTCCGCAGAGCGCTTCTCCTGACCGCTGGCCCGCCGCTGGAGGAAGCGAGGTGCGGTTCCGACGGGAAGACCCTGATGGGCTCTGGGGTTCTACTGCGACTCTGTCGGCGGGAACCCGAAGCGGGATTGTCCCTCTCTGTAAATGTCGCACACGCCGACACCGAAACTCAGCTGGTCAGAGGTCATTTAGGGATTTAGAGAACGGCTTTAGGGATGAGGGGCATATTCTTTTAAGTTCATAAGAAGAAATTTCTTCTGCCTACTGTGCCCTTAAATAAAGTCAATTGTATACCTTACAGTTACACAGCCCTTAGGAAATGTAGGATGACCTGAAACCATTTGAAGTTTAGGAAGCGAGGAGACAAATCACAAAACACTGTGTATTATATGATCCCATTTTTAAAAACTACGATGTGTGGAGAGAGGCAGGAAAGACTGAACACATAAACACTAAGATGTTAACTAGGTCTCAGTGATTGGTGAGAGGGGACCAAAGAGAGTGAATCAAAGAGGTAGCTTCCAAGTCACTTACAAATATATATTACAAAATATATTTTCTGCTTAGTTCTAGTTTCTGATTTTTCTGTAAGGAACACATTACTTTTGTAATTCAAAAAAAAATTTTTTAATAAAAGATCTTGCATTTTTTTTCCATCCCAATATAAAATGACCAGAATTAACCCCTTTTCCCAAGAAATAGGTAGCAAATCTCTTTAGTTACTCATAAATGAAACTACTGCAACTTTTTAGTGTTTCTCAGAGCATGAAACTGCTAGCCTTATGAAATGAAGATGATGTAAATTGACACTATCTTGAAAAAGTCCATTGGGACATTGGATAAGCCTGGGCACTCTATAAAAACAATAGCATGTTATTGTCCCAGTTGATGGACTTGATTTTATCATGACCCCGGAGATCTTTATAACAGAGGATAGCTTTGTAACTTATTGCAGAGAATAAACTTTATAAATCAAAAAGCACGGGTAGAGAACCAATTAACAGGCAACTTGAGAAAGTTTTAAAAGTTGCAGGGCACTGACTGTTTCTAATTGCCCAGGAAAAATGGTTCTTTTTAAAGAACTTTTTAAACATTCCCCAGTCTAACAATGACTGGTAATGGCAAGGAGCCACCTCAGGGGATGGTAAAAAGTAAATGTTTATTGATTTCTGTAAGAGATTGGTAATAAGCTCATTAAATTAATGCCACCTAAATTGTCCCTTGGTTTACTGACCATATTTTTATAGTTCACATGACAGGTTTATGTAAGAAGCTCTTCAAGACAAACAGAAAAATTGATTGCAACTAAAGTCATTTTCCCCTTCCACTTAGTCCTCAGTTCATGGGGCCCAATGGCTTCGCATCAAGCATCTCAAAATCGAATTTTTCCCCAACTTGGATTTCAAGATTTTCCATCACTTAATTCACCATTCTCAAAGTATCCCATGCTCTTCCACTGCCTGCCAAAGAGAAGCCGTTTAATATTAGAAGGTAAACTCCATGAGAGCAAGGATCTTACCTGTATCTCTGTGCCTAAAAGAGGGCCTGGCACTTAGTAGGTGCACAATAAATACTTGTTTCATGAAAATAACACGTTTGTTCACTGTCTACTTGGCTAGTTCCTGAGATATTGGAAAAATCACCTCTCCTGCTAGACTGTCAGTGTAATCCTGGGAAACTAACATCTTGTAGAGGTATACATAGCATTGGTTTAGTCCAGTAATTTTACTCTTTTCAAAATAGCAGCTAAGTCTGAGACATTCAGAGCAGTGAGGTGCAGATGTCTGAATATCTATGCATTATGTATCCAGTTAGCACTATTTTGTGGTGTTCAGAGGTCAATCAAACCCTTTCCCCCAATGAGAACATCAGTCCTAGAATTCTTTGCTTTAGTCTGGGCTTCTAACCAACTGACTTTGAACACTTCACCTATTTTTATAGTGTCTCAGTTTCTCTAACCTCTCCTATGACCTCAAAGCCATTTACTATTTCTTTAGAAAAACCAACCTTAACCATTCTAATGCCTAGCAGTATATTTTTCAATAGCTACCCCAACAGAAGTAAAACTGATTTTACTAGTAACCTACAGTAACTGCTCTGAAATTGAGACTTCTTCTCTAGACCTTAAAAGATAGTTAATTTTGGGCTTCCCTGGCGGCGCAGTGGTTGGGAGTCCGCTTGCCGATGCAGGGGACACAGGTTCATGCCCCAGTCCGGGAAGATCCCACATGCCGCGCAGCAGCTGGGCCCGTGAGCCATGGCTGCTGAGCCTGCGCGTCCAGAGCCTGTGCTCCACAAAAGGAGAGGCCACAACAGTGAGAGGCCCGCGTACCGCAAAAAAAAAAAAAAAAAAAAAGTTATTTCTAAATTTAGAGTCAGCTATTAGTAGTCTCTCTCTTTACTAGTTACAGTGATCATAATTCATTGTAGACCAGCAAAAAACCTGATCTAACAAGTTCGCATTTTTGGACTTTTTCTCCACCCAGCAGAGGAAAACATGGTGGCAGTTTATCTTGGAGTGTCTAGGACCTGTGATAAAACTCATTCCGTTAAGCAGTTTACCAAGTCTTCGTATTGTCCCAGTTCCTGCCAAGCAGATCATTAGGAACTGAAAAAATATACATTTGTGTGACTAAAAAGTGCAGTATTGGGGGAAGTGAATCAAAGAGGTAGCTTCCAAGTCACTTACAAATATATCTGGAACTAAAACTTATTTTTTCCACAAGTTGGAGCTATAAAGACCAAACCAGACTTGCTTGGTGCTAGAGAGCCAAATACTAAGAAATTGCTCTACTCACCCATTGCCCTATTAGCCTTAACCGCCTAACTTCCTGTTTGCACATGTATATACCACAGCAAACCCAACTGTGTCCAAGAGCAAAAAGAAATTCCACCAAATATTTTGTTCTACTTTTGTTTATAAGATATTTTGTGCTATATCCTCTGGGGCTTCCTTTATACAATACACCAACAGTTCATGATATTTTCCCCCCTTTCAAAATTGTCTTACCCACTCCCAGGAACAAGGTACATATGGGAACCATGTTTTCTGAAAACTGCCTGTTACTCAGAACTGAAAACCAGATATTCGGGCTTCTATTCTCATTTGACATTTTTAGGTTTACAGAAATCTCTCTCCATCTGCTTTCTAATTATAAGTTCTAGAAGAGAATACTACGTAATAATTATAGAGAGAATATTATCTGAGTTTCAGTACAGCATGTATGTAATTGATAAGTTACTTTTATTTTATTTGAAGGGCAGATATTTGACATTTTGTCAGAATTGTCAGTATGTTTTAGTTTTGTAGCTACCTCTAAGCATGGGGCCTTACCTTATTCCTGACATTCAGTATGAAGTGGTAGATGCAGATTTAAATGTCTTCTTTTAGAAGAGGAGATTACTCACATGGATTCAGGAAACAATTGTTATTATTGTACCCAACACAGGACATGCTTGAGATTAATTTTTCTTTTCCTATGGTATATAAAACACACCACTGAAGGTTCTTTAAATGTCTCTGAAAAACATGCTGTCTAGAAGAATTCCAATAATTATGATTTTAAATTGGATTTATCTTTAATCCAAATCACATGGTTAACATCAGCAGTATGTGAGGCAGGATCTTTCTCTTTTGGTTGCTTGATAACTGAGTTGAGAAGACTTATTTGGGGTTATTATACTTTGGTTAAAAACATTTTAAAATATTTTTATTGTGGATTATCAAAAGTCTTTTACTATTAAATATCTAACTTTTAAGTCTCCCTGGTCATTCGGGATTATTTAATGCCATATATATATATATATAAACATATTTTCATGAAATGTTCTCTAATACCAAGGTATTGTAGAAAGACTTTTTTTTTGTTTGTTTGTTTGTTTTTTTTGTGGTACGTGGGCCCCTCACTGCTGTGGCCCCTCCCGTTGCGGAGCACAGGCTCCAGACGCGCAGGCCCAGCGACCACGGCTCACGGGCCCAGCCGCTTCACGGCATATGGGATCTTCCCGGACCGGGGCACGAACCCGCGTCCCCTGCATCAGCAGGCGGACTCTCAACCACTGCGCCACCAGGGAAGCCCTGTAGAAAGACTTTTAAACTAAAAAAAAAAAAATTTTTTTTAATCTGTGATCATACTTAATTTCCCCTCTATCACTAAAATACGTTGAATAAGAATGGCTTCTTTGACTCTGGAGATGTATTTACTTATACGCGCCACGAAATTCTTTTAAAACATTTTGTTTAGGCATCAGACCAACTTTAATTTTAAAATAATATGTTTATTGTCATGTAGGAAATACCATTCTAAATCAACCTCAAATGGAATAGATTTGTTCCAAACAAATAAGATGATTAAATCATGCCTAAGTCATTAATTGTTTTTATTACATAATTGAAAGTGATGAACTGAAATATAGTTAATGTAGGTAGAAATTACTTAGATATTTTTAATGTAACTTCAGAGAGGTAAGTGATGGCTTTGTGTCTACATCAAAGACAAAATAAATATATCCAGCACAATTGTTACTTGCCTATTTCTTTAAACCAATTTAACAAATATTTATTGGGTTAGTGCCAGGACTCATTATGAACAAAACACTCTCCCTCCCAGCTGTGCAGAATCCAACAGAACAAAATACAACCCTTGCCTTTCAGGAAGGTTGGAAAGATTAGAGGGTACACACCAGATATTCAAATTGATCCTGTTGATAAGAGGTCTTTAAAGGTCTCTTTTAATCAGTCACTTCCCTCAGAGTTACAGGATCCTAAGGTTTAGAATGCACCCCCAAAACACGTTTTTTCCTGACAAGACCAGTCCTAGGCACAAAGGATTAGCTGTGGTCCTTGTAGCCCTATGTTCTGTTGCCCAGAGCAGCTCAAAGCAGATGTCTTAGGATGTGAGCCTGGCCTCATTTAGTGTTCAGCTGAACCTTTAAGATCAACTAAAATGCAGGAGTTCTGATGAACTGATCCATACATCATTTGCCTCACCATGTTTAATATACTTTTACTTCCTACCAGATCCAGCTCCTAAGAGCGTTGTCAGGTTAAGAAGCTTTCATTGTTCTCACTTTGCCTCAAAAGGTGATTCCACTGAGATTTATCTGGCTTTTAGCATTATCATATTATTCTATCTTTATTTTGATAAACTCAGAATTTTCAGCATTAGAACCACCTTTGCAAAGACTGTAAAGTTGGCATAATACAGAGTCATATACAGGGTTAGTGAGTTGGAAGGGAGCTGGAAAGAGAAGGAAAAAGAAGGAAATATCCATTCAGACGATTTGTAATGCATCAGCTCTTAACATTAATCTTTAAATATTTCCCCAATTCAATAAGAATAATATTAAAACAAAAACCTCCAGCATCAACTCAATTAGCTTAATTTTTTCTACCCAAAGGTGAAATAGAAATAAGGGGATAACATTTCATCTTCCCTAATATCAGAAAGATTATGTACAAAAACATCATTTTGGTCTCCTATGAAATTAAGTGGTTTTAATCTTTTTTTAAATGTATTAATATATGGCTCAGAACCACAAGGCCACTATGGAAATATAAGGCTCTTTACAATAATCAGTGGGATGAAATGGTATTTTAATGTCATTTACCTCCCTAAATCCACTCCATGCCATTCTAACTTTTATTAACAATCCTTACTGCTACAGTAGTTAAGCACAGAGTACCCAACATAGAAACTTTCTGCATTCACTGGGCTTCAAACATACTGATGCATCTCCTTCTTCATTATCCATATCACTTGGCACAGCTAAATAGAAATCTTAACTAACCACAAAGACAGTCAAAATTAGATAATGGTTATTCTGAGGTTCCTTCTTTTATGCTTAAAATTAAAAATAAAGTATTAATGAAATTTTGTTAAACCCTATCATTTTGATAATGACAAGTGTCTGACTCATCTTTTTGTCTCCTAAGACCCAGCGCCCATAGCAGCAGCCCCTGAATATATGTTTATTAAATAAATTTCTCTACTGTTATTTAGATAAATTAACTCTTTCAGCTGAATGTGGCCCACAGATGCCCGGTTTACAACCAATAAATGACTAGGGCATTGGGAGGAATAAAACTAAGCTCATGAGGGCCAAGTCTGTAAAAACTAATTTATCTCCTTTTGTAACGTCTGCATCCTCTCTTCAAGAAATTATTTGAATAGTCTTCCTTCCATCCCTGTCTCCCAGTCACCTAGTTCCTCTCTTCAGAGGCAATCATTTTTACCAGTTTCTTGGGTATCCTTTCAGGATATACAAGCATAAACATATGTTCACTTTTTTTCCACAAATGGTAGTATGCTATTCTGCTACTTGCTTTCTTTGTTATTCTTTGTAGGTAGAGGTTTTTTTCTTATTTTAATACAGTATTATGAAAATCTTAAAACATGTAGCAAAAGTAGAGAGCATTGCATAATGAACCCCATGTACTTCAACACCCAATTTTAACCATCTCAAGATATTACCACTTGCTTTGTCTATCTTTTATTTGTATGTGTGTGTTTTACAGGAAATCTCAGACATCGTGTCATTTCATCGCTACTCCCTAAATACATACTACTCTGTAAATCATATGGACATTTTCTTAGGTAAGTACAATGTCATTATCCCACATAGTAAAATTAATTCCTTAGTATCATCTAGTGCCCAGTCTATACTCAGGTTTCCTTAATTGTCTTTAAAATGACAAACAGGGTCTTCCCTGGCGGTCCAGTGGTTAAGACTGCGTCTCCATTGCAGGGGGTGCGGGTTCGATACCTGGTCTGGGAGCTAAGATCCCACAAGCCTCACAGCCACAAAAAAAAAAAAAAATGAGGTTTGTTTTCTGTATTTCTTAAGCCTCTTTTCATCTTGACATCTAGAGTAGTCCATCCTTATTTTTCTGATAAGTTGATTTGAAGACAACTTCTCACTGTCCTGGAGAATGTTCCACACTCTGGATCTACCTGTTACTCCTTTGTGGTGTTGTTTATCTTGGTCCTCTAACCCCCTATTTCTTGTAAACTGGAAGTTGTTTCCATCAGCTTAATTAGGTTCCGGTTTAAATTTGGGGCAAGAAGACTTCATAGTTGGTACTACATGTCTCATACTGCATTACACAAGGGGGCACATAATGTCAAGCTGTCCACATTTCAGTGAAGCTGAGATTGACCAGTGGATTCAGGACATGCCATTCTGATCCCGATGTTGTAACATTCCCACAAGCCTTTTATCAAGGATTTCACCATTAATGACTATTGCCTGAATTGATGATTCATTAAGGGCTGCAAAATGGGAGTATTCTAGTTCTAGCAGTTTTGTGTGGTGAAAAGTACCTTCTTTACCGGGAAAGATTCACAGGATGTTAGAATTCATTGTGAATTGGAAAATTTACAACCAAGTTCATGGAAATACGTGATCATAAGAATTAGCACTAAGAAATTCCAAATCCCTCTAAATTCCATTCAAATGAAAATTAAAAACCTGTAACTTCAAAATCTTTGTTTGTTTTTAAGGTTTAAAAAGTCTAGGTCCACTTAGGAGGAACTGGTCTTGTCACTTGGGCCGAGGGTGGGGGAGTGTTCCACAGTTATATAACATTATAAATATAATCTACTGGGAATGTCTCCCATATGCGTTAGAGAGCTCATGATATCTATAGAAAGAATATTCTCACCCAATCTGAAATTAATTATAGAATTATTCCCTTTATAGAATGTTAGAAAGATGGAAACAATCCTCTCTGGGGAGGAAATCTCCAGGGAGATGAATATTTCCAGAACTGCAGACAAGGCCAAGCAGAGAACTACTGTGTGGCTTCGTGAGGCCAGAGAGAAGGAGGATTTCCAAGCATTGGGCATTTCTCTAAAACGAGGGTTGTCTCTCATCCCAACCTAGACTCAATAGGCTTGTCATTCAAATGCCTAGGCACCGCTCCAAAAGATCCAGATTTACTAAGTTTCTTCCTTTAAAAATTTCCCAGGTGAAAATGATGCAGTGGGTCCAGAGACCACATTCGGGGAAAACCCCACAATAAGTACCAAGGGTTGTGAGTCTCACACCCGTGCCCACTGAACATTGCCTACTAGACCTGATGCACTATTTGACTCTGAAGTGTGTCCTTCAGAATTATAGTTCATTACACTACACTGTGAAGATGCATGCATTTCTCTATAACCTTTGTGCAAGTTAAAGGGAGCCCCCTTAGCAATGCGCGTCAGTGCATCCTGCAGCAGTGGCTGATCCAGGCCAAACAGGGCTCTGCTTGCCATTGAGTTGAGTGTGTGCTGCAATGACTACTTTTACTCAGCGTGCTCCCCTTTCTGCCAGTCTTTTTGTGCTGGAGAAGTTTTGACCCCCAATGTCTGATAAAATGTGTCAGTGGTAGTGCAAGACCCATCATGGAGGAGCAAAGGCAGAGCCAATGTGGGAGTGAGAACTTAAGCTGTCGAGGGGCTCAAGGCCCTCCTGGTAAGTGGCCGAGGAAATAAGAGCAGTGGACAATTACAGATTGGTGAAGAGACATTTTCTGGAAGGAGAAAGGTATTGAGGCGTGTAGCAACAGTGTGGATGGGCCAGCAAGAAGCTAGGAAAGCGGTCTTGAGGCTTCAGAGGAGGTTGGAAGAGAAGTGAGGAGAGCCCACCAGTGCATGAGGCTGGGGACTTCCATCTCCAGGGGACTCTGCGATACATTCATCACTGAGTTAGTGAGACAACCTCACCCCAGCCCCCCCACCATTTCCCCACAAAACAGCTTACTTCTGTACTGAGCTTTGGGCTGGATAATGAACCATTTAAGAAGGAAAACCTCCAAAGTGTCAAAGATGGGGACTTCCCTGATGGTGCAGTGGGTAACACTCTGAGCTCCCAATACAGGGGGCCTGGGTTCGATCCCTGGTGGGGGAACTAGATCCCACATGCATGCCTCAACTAAAGATCACGTGTGCCACAACTAAGACCTGGCACAGCCAAAATAAACAACTAAACATTTTGTAAAAAAAAAAAAAGAAGCCTCAAAGATGGGAGTGTGCCCATGCCTGCTACTTTCAGGCTCTCTGTAGAGACACTGAAGGGGCTTGGAAGAGCGGTTTCCCCTAGAATGGGATAGGGTAACTGAACAAAGCCATGGAGGAGGGCTGGAGAGAAACTGTGCAGGATGGAATACTTTTGTTTGTTTCTAGAGTGTATTGAGGAGCTCGGGTTCTAGGGAAGCGAGCTAAGACTAGAAGAACCACTGGAATGACTCGATCGCAAAGAACTGGGAGAGGGTCCCAGGTCAGAAGAGTCAAGGGGCAAAGGAGAGGTTGGAGTAAGAGATGCAGAGGCCTGGGATCAGAAAGAAGCTAAGCTCTGGCCTACTCGAGTGATCTGAATAGGACGTGATATGGAACGGATGGGATGCCTGGGTTCCCTCGAAATATGTATGCTTCAAGAGACAAAGGACAGAAAAACAGGGAGAGAGATGTTTTAATTCATGAAAACACATCATCATTAAGAACTTCCTAGCAAACAGTGCTGTATCGCTCAATTAGGTGTACTTGTAGTATCTAGTGCTATGACAGGTGCATGGAAATCTCTCAGTAACTTTTTTGAATGAATAAGCAAATAATGGGTGGGACTCAATCCAAATGATGTTTTACGTCAAACAAAATAAATGGACTCTTTGTAGCACAGACAACTCTAGCGCCATCCCACCACCGATGTTGCCACTGTGGTTTTCAGCATAGCACTCTACTTGACTCATATTCACCTCTCTGTCTTATCCACCAGATCAAGCTTCCTGATGGCTTGGTTCCTGAGGGATAATGTTTTACTCATCTTCCAGCCCTCAGTTCTTATAAGGGTACTTAGGACAAAGTAAGGGCTGAGCAAACATCTGTTGAAGGAGTGACTGGAGGAATGAACAGCTAGTAACTTACCAAAGGACTCAGATCTTTAATATTGACTCCGTTCAGTGTCATCTAAGCTGCCCTTTCTGTTAGCCCCTACAATGCACCCTACATGTTTGTAAAAGTAACTTACATGGAGGGGGAAAAAATGAGCTGGAAGGTTCTGGAAGAAAAGGAGACCCTTAGCAGGCCATGCTGTCATTTGGAAGACAGCAAGCACTACTACAGACTACAGTTATGGTTTACCAAATAACCCTGACAGAGGCTGGATATCACCAGTGTGGTCTGGTGTTGACTCTGTTTTCCTACCCATATGTTCTTTGGTGTTTTTCGGGAAAAGACTCAAAAACCATTTCTCAGTTTTGCAAAATGAGCATGGCTGGGGCTGGCCATTCCTTCTGAAGAGATGGTGGCCTCCCACATGGCCACAAACAGACCGACAAGTGATGAAATGTGAAATTACTTGTAAGCCGAGGGCCATCATTTCTAGTCCCATTTCTTGACTGACAGTTGTTTAGATTAAGGCCAAAGATGTTTGTTTGACTTTAATTCTTCTGCAGGTGATGACCTATTTCAGGGGTTCTGTTTTCTGCCTTACCTGGATCTAGTCACAGTTACACAAGATCAGTCCTGTCAAAAGTAACCACTTCCAAAGTGGGGGAGGTTTACTGAGGAGGAGAATGAGAATTGAAATGGGAATCAGGAAAGCTAGGTGGCTCCATGGTAGATGTGTAAGCTTGGACATGTCCCTCCACTTTTCACATCAGAGAAAACTCTTTGTAAATTGAGTTGGTTGAGTCCAATAATCCAGAATCCCTCTTCTAGCTTTCTGTCATTTCTCCGCACGTCTATAAAACACATAATCAGTGCCATTCACTTGACACTTATAATCTATTGCCTTGTCCTGCGGTTAATGCACATGTCTTGTTCCCTCAATGAGAGCGTAAGCTCCTTAATGGCGGAGATGCACCTTTTATTTTGTGGTGGTTGCTGTGGTGCATCCACTGGGGCACTTCTTTCCCCAGTTGCTGGAGTGTTGGTGGCTGATAGCTCTCATCTTAGTCCCTCTCCAACCCTCCCAGTATGAGGGAAGTGTGTGTGTGTGTGTGTGTGTGTGTGTGTGTGTGTGTGTGTGTGTGTGTGTATAGGGAAGAGAAGATAGCCAGTAACCAACAACTGGATGGTTGATGTAGGGGGACCAGTAATAATGGCCAAGGTGGGACCACTCTGAAGAGCTGCCCCAGCAGCAGTGTATCCCTGCAGATCCCTGAGGTCTTTTTGTGACTGCAGTGCAGTCCAGCCTCTTCCTCCATCTAGCCTGCTTTCTTCACTCCCTCACAGGTGTGGTTCCTAAAAGCATTTCCCAGTCGACCTCCTGCATACAAATCCGAGTCTCAGAGTCTGCTTTCTGGGTGTTGTAACTATGTTCTTGGCTGCCTTCCCGTCTCCTCCCATGTACCCACCACACCCCCTGTGCAAGGTGGGCTAAAATGAACTGGAGTCCACAGGGGCCACAGCAGGACGGGAGAGAAGCCCATGCTGGGAGAAGCCCTGTTCTTTGTCTCCACAAATACTGAAACTGACAATGTGTCTCCCAGGATCCAAATCTCCACAAGCAAAGCCAAGAACAGACGAAAGGCTCTCCGCAGGTAAGGCACCGGGAGTGATTTGTTTCTGCTCATCTCTTTTCTCGTGTATGTCTAATTCCTGGCAACAGCTAGAGTGGAGTAACTGGGTCCTACATAACTTGACTAAGACCAACCGAATATTTAAAAGTTGGCCGGGCTCCTTGTGCTTCTAAAGCCAGAGAAAAAACCTTGGTTTTCAAACTGCTTCCTCTTCCAAATGAAAACCAGGAGGAAACTGATCACACAGGGATGGTCTGGCATCCATCAGTATAGATGGTGTCAAGGTGTTTAGCAAAGCTTGCTGTTCCCTCCCAAAATAAAAGAGAAAATTGCTTTAGGCAACCCCTTGGCTCCCCACATATTCTAATACGTTTACTTTGTTGCTCCTATGAGCACATTGTGTCATTTTTTAACTAGGTTAATTCAGAATCTACACACACAGACACACGCACAAATCTTAACTTGTGGAATCAACCGACTGCATTATATCATCTTGTGTTCACATAAACCTTTCAAACGAATACTCGCTTTTAATATGCAATATCATTTCCTTTCTGCTGTATGCTTTCCTTGGAGAGCCAGGAGTATCTGTGCCTGAGTTTTTACCCTTGCTTTTTTGGTTTGAATCTCAGACATTTGATATGATTTATAGAAGCACAATCCTTTGAAATGATAAGACAATGAACTGCAGATTTGGGGCATATTTAAATAATTCAAACATTGTCTGAGACGTTGCGGCTCCAAGAGGAAAGAAGAACAGTCGACACCAGAAAATTTCCTGCTGGAATTCTGCCAAGGAATAGCTGGCCGTCCTGGGGAGGTCCGTCATTATGGGACTTTGCTGTTTGTAAATTTAATAAACAGCTCACATCTGCTTATAATATTATGGAAGTCTATGCTAGCAGTACTTCTTCCATAAAGCACATGGTTTGTTTTAGAAATTGATCGATGCTTTCTGTTTGTGGGATTTGTCAGGGCGTACTGGGGAAACGCAACACCTGTATTTACACGTAAGAGTCTAGGCCACCGCATCCATGTCCTGCTTGTGTCTAAATCACAGCGTGACACAGCTGGAACTTTGGGAATCATCTAGTCCTTCCCCAGCACGTACGACCAAGGCCTAGAAGAGGGGGAGGGACTCGAGGGCAGTTCACCCGGAGTTAGTGACAGAGTCAGGGCTCAGAGGGGCTCAGAGCCCTCCCTCCCTCCCTTCCTCTCTCATTTCCTTCCTCTACCTCCTTCCCTCCTTCTTTCCTTCTTTCTTGCTTCTTTTTCATGGGCTCGGCTTACTTACACTCCTCATTTGGGGCACGTTCGAAGCATCCTTGGTCTGGGCGTGGTCCCCCTCACATCTGATCCCCATGCACTGTTTCCTCCTTCCCATACAGGCAACCCCTCTGATGTGTTTCATGTGCATCGTTTTCATTTTTATGAATCTTGAAAAATGTCTATTCCTCCTCCCCGCTAGACACTGTGCTTTGAGATCCTACCATGTCGTTCCATGTGTGTGTTATGTGTATGCATTACGTGTGAGAACTCAGTGTGCTGCAGAGTCCTCCAGGGCCACAGATTTTCCTGCTCTGTCACCCTGCCTCCCTGTCACTTTGTCCCACCGTGGTTCTATGACAGCAAGTCTCGGCTCACTTGCTCTCTCTCAAGCAAAAAACACACACCCCTCCCTTTTATAAAACTTATAAGTCAGAACAAGTCCAAGGAATATAAACGATTTAGCAGTGGCTTCAGTAACCTTTCACCTCTAGATAAATTACTGGTATGATTTAATACAATACAGACGGAAAGTATTCAAAAGCTGTTTTTATGCGATCAAAATGGGCAGAGTGCTTTTAAAATGTTTTCCCAGCACTAACTTCAGTTCTCAAGAGAAAAATATCTTCATTGTTAAAAAAAAGAAAAGAAAAGAACGTTGGCAGGAGGATGGGGGGAATGGGACCATTTCTCTGAAGGGCAATTCTGCAATATGTATCCAAAACCTTTGATCTACTAATTGCACCTCTAGGAATTTATCATAAGGCAATAATAAGGAGTGGGTGCGAAGATTCATCAAAGAATATTCGCTGCAGCATTACTTATAATTGTGAAAAAACTGGAAACAATCTCAATGTGCCACAGTAAACGATAACTTATTCTACTGATTAATATAGTCTACTAATGGATTCATTCAACACATATTTATTGAGTTAATGCTGTGTGCCAGGCACGGTACTAAAGGCTGGGGATATAAGGATGATCAAAATAGACAGGGTTCTGGGCTTCCCTGGTGGCACAGTGGTTGAGAGTCCCGCCTGCCCCAGTTCGTGCCCCAGTCTGGGAAGATCCCACATGACACGGAGCGGCTGGGCCCGTGAGCCATGGCCGCTGAGCCTGTGCGTCCGGAGCCTGTGCTCCGCAACGGGAGAGGCCACAACAGTGAGAGGCCCGCGTACTGCAAAAAAATAAAATAAAAATAAAAAAATAGGGTTCCATCCTGGAAAACACTGAGCCATTAGACCTGATGCACTGGTAAAACTCAGATAGAATAAATGATAAGAGCAGGTTACAAGAAAAAACATTATTACAATGTGCAAAGTTTCATTTTTAGATTTATAATCTCAGAAGACTATTCAAAAAAGAGCAAAGGTATTCCCATAAGTTAAGTACAAAATAACAGATGTGATTTTTTTTTAAAAAAATAATTACTCAAGACAGCACCCTGTCAGCAGAGCGGCCAGATGTACCCTTGTAGGCAGTGATGACACCCAGAGGCTGTTGTCCTTGGGGCAGGTTAGCACTGACCCCATCATTATGAGCCAACTAAGCCTTGGTCCACTGAGCTGGGAGCTGGGAGGTCTGAGTTCCACTAGGACATCGTGAGGGCAAAGACAATCTTCGGTCTGTTTGTGACTCCATTTCCTACCTATAAAATGAAGGTGCTGGACTTGGGGGTCCCCTCTAGTCCCCTTCAGTCCTAAAGTTCTTCCTTTTCTCATGATCCTATTCCGCATGCTGTCATTTTCCTGTTTTCTTTTCCCCATATTGTGACATGTTTGTGTTTTTTTAACTCTCTGAGTGACTGAATTGGGTCACTGCTCCATAAATCCAATTGTCAGTATGTCACCTGTGGAAATGACTGGAAATACGTTATTGCCCATGCTGAGAGCAGCAAAGCTGGGCTGTACCCGCATGTCCTTAGGGTTTTCTTCTCCAAATTGCGTGTGTCACTAATAAACAGTAAAACTGATTCTGCCAATCACACACTGAACAGTCGAGATTTTTAGTTTATATCCCACATACTCTTCTTATTAAAAATGTTTACTTATAAAGTTAATTTTCTTCTAAAACTAGATTAACAATTTTCTCCTTCTTATTTTAGAATTTGCAAGTCGAACGCTCTTTCACAGTAACAGCATAGTATTTCATCAAAACCTATGGAAACATTTATCATCTTCCTTTATAATACAATTATTTTAAAACACACTCTCCAGTGGCCACTGTGCAATGATTAGACTTTGAACTGTTAAAACTCAAATGTAGTTGCATTTTAGGAGATGGACGGTATGTAGGAGGGTTTGGAGCAATTGACATATCTGCTGGAAATGTCTGATAGGCACTTGTCAGGGTGATATTTCACACTCTCCTTTGCTGTCCAACCTTTGCCTAGTATTTCTGGATATCTTTCCATTCATAATTTTAACCAGTACAATATTTTATTACACATATTATGTATATTAACTCATTTTTTCTTAAAGTGTAGTCTGCAGAACTTTGACAATCAAAACAACTCGTTATGCTCATTAAAAACATAGATTCCTGGACTCAGGGGCTTCCCTGGTGGCGCAGTGGTTGAGAGTCCGCCTGCCGATGCAGGGGACACGGGTTCGTGCCCCGGTCCGGGAAGATCCCACATGCCGCGGAGCGGCTGGGCCCATGAGCCATGGCCGCTGAGCCTGCGCATCTGGAGCCTGGGCTCCGCAATAGGAGAAGCAACAGTGAGAGGCCCGCGTACCGCAAAAAACAAACAAACAAACAAAAAAACAACAACATAGATTCCTGGACTCAATCCTAGACCTACTAAGTCAGAATCTCTGAGGCTGAGGCCTTGGGATCTGAATTTGAGAGTAGCCTCCTCCCTCCAAGTGACTCTTACGTGCACTGAAATTTGAGAACCCCTGAACTGTATTATTTTACAATTAAAATTAGCCACTCTCAAGTATTTTGTCTTCTTACTTATAATCCCATTTTCCTTTGGTCCAGTATATCATAATTCCCAAGACTTATCCTTGAAACGGTCTTCACAATTAACCTTTCCTCCTGGAAAATTGGCAATTAACTTCCTCTCTGAATGTGTTTGTGGCTGTAACTAGTTTTACCCAGGAAGATCCCAGGACAGGATCTCATTTCTGTCCACTGTTCCTATTTGGAATTGATTTTAAAGACACTAAGGTCCTTATGAAGACAAAGCTGACTTTATTCTGTTGTAGATTCTGGAATTAGAATGTAGTTTTTTTATGTCAAAAAGAAAGAAAATGACTCTGCTCTTCATTCCCATTCAAGTGCTTCTCCAGTATATCCCGGCAGCTCTAACTCCAAGTGGGGTGTGCCCCCAACCAACACCACCAGACTGCTTTAATCCTATTTATGGAAAGAAAGTAGAAGAGAGAAAAGACAGCAACAAGACCTCAAGCCAAAGAACAGATTTTAAAATTGTTCTTTTAAAAAACAAATACTTAATGTAAAATATCCTGGTCTTCCCTCTCTTACCCCAATCTCCCAACTCCCTACTCTGGGAATAAGTTCGGTGGTTAGAACCTAGCAGTTAATTTTCTGACCAAATCTGTGTCATTATGAGTCACATATTCAGGTGACTTTCTGTAATAGTTACCTGTAGTTAGGTAACAAGTCATCCCAGGTTTGGTGGGTTAAACTATAAATATTGATTACCTCACAGTTCCTGTAGGTCAGGCATCCAGGAGCAGCCGACCTGTGTGTCTGGCTCAAGGCCTCTCATGAGGTGGCAGCCAAGATGTCAGCCAGAGCCACAGGCGGACACCGGGCTTGACTGTGGCTGAGGCTCTGCTTCCAAAGTGGTTCATTCCCATGCTTGGCAAGTTAGTCCTGGTTGTTGGCAGGAGGCTTCAGTTCCTTCCCATGTGGACCTCTCCATAGGACTGCGTGAGTGTCCTATGGCAGCTGGCTTCTCCCAGAGGGAGTGACTCCAGGAAGCAAGACAGAAGCCACCATGCCTTTTAGAACCTAACTTCCCTGGCGGTTCAGTGGTTAAGACTCCACGCTTCTACTGCAGGGGGCGCGGGCTCGATCCCTGGTAGGGGAACTAAGATCCCACCTGCCGTGTGGCGTGGCCAAAAAATTTAAAAAAAAAAAAAAAAAAAGAACCTTACTTCTGAAGTCATGCTTCATCATTTCCGTACTCCCCTATGCCGTGTGGGAAGAGTATGAACACTAGAAATAAAAGAATGGGAAGGGAAGGTCTCCTTTGTTGCACGAGGTTAGTGCTGGGCCAGGAAACAAGTAAGAAGGGCCTATTTAGAGAGGCGTGAAGGGAACATCAGGGACATAGAGGCGCTTTGGAAGTTTTTCTCAGTTTCTGTTTCTCAATTTTTTGTTCCAAGGTGGCTCAGTGGTTTTTTCCTAACCTTTTACCAACAGTCACACTAGAATGCTATTGGGGTATTTAAAAAAAGAGGAAAGTCAAGTCAAGAAAAGTTACCTCTTTTGTTCGCCCCTGTGGCAAAAGGCTTCTGGCAAAAGGGAAAATTAAAGTTTTTTATTTCTCCAGAGAAATACATTTCACATGTAAAAATGCAATAGTATATCCAATATACAAGTACCTGGGTTTGAATAAATAATCCAGGCTTGCCTGAATATTTTATTGTTCAAGATTGAGTAGTTGTGGGTTATTGGCTCTATGTCTTGGGCAAGGGTACTGACCCCCACGGGCTGCAGTTGACTCCCTCATACGCTGGCTGGCAGCTGTGTTCCACCAATGAGAGGAGCTAGTAGGAGAGTAGAGGGCAGGAAGAAAGAGAGACCAGGGCATTTCTCCCTCCTTCTCTTCTTGGATGGCATCTCCTTTACGGTTCCACTTCCTGCTAAGCTGGTCCACCTTGTTCCAGTTTAACTCCAGTGATCCCAGCACCTGGGTCCTGGTTATACCTCCTCTTTCTGTTTTCCTCCATCCAAGGGGTGGTAGAAGCTTCCAGAAATTGGGAACCTCTTGGAGGCTTCACTGTCTTTTGTTTGGTTTCTCAACTCTCATCTTCTGAGCATTTCTATCACCTGTGTAACTAATTCCCTATATTTAAGCCCCTCTATTTGAATACCTAGAGTGGTTTCTCTTTTCTTGGTGAAATTCTGACTATTGCAACTAAACGCTTGGCAAAAGAGAGAGGGAGAGAATAAGAATCTAAACAGGTTGGGCAACTCCACTAGCCATTCGTCTCAGCGAGCCAGTGCCCTCGAGTGAGGGTGAGTGGGAGACATGAGCCCTTCAGTCAGACTCCGGTCCTTAGCCGCCCCCATTGGGCTTGAAGTTGTAGAGGGTTTTGGTACATCCAGGCCTCTAAAGGCAAGCTAACTTATTTATATAGACACCAAACCATGTGTTCCGTACTTTGTGGTTGGGAGATGTTAAGCAGATGTGATTTGTCCTTTCCTGATGACTATAGATCACCACCCTCCCTGCCCCCACTGCCATGCAAGATAAAGCTCTGCTGAGAATCACAGGACAACATAAGGATCAAATAAAATAGTGTGAGTGAAAGCTCATTATAAACTGTAAAGTTTAAAACAAATATAGGGCATTATTATTACTTATATTCCAAGGCCAGGGCTTCCAGGAAAAATGCAAGTTAACACCACCTTTTTATGGGACTTAAGAAATTACTTTGGAGATTGTTCCAGGGTCCTTCATTGTTTTAAAGAAATGTTCTACAGGGGAGACAAGGAGAGGGCATTTAACCTAAGTTAACAGTTTTGAGACAAAAAAACACAAAGGGACTTCCCTGGTGGCACAGTGGTTAAGAATCCGCTTGCCAATACAGGGCACATGGGTTCGATCCCTGGTCTGGGAAGATCCTACGTGCTGCGGAGCAACTGGGCCCATGTGCCACAGCTACTGAGCCTGTGCTCTAGAGCCCATGAGCCACAACTACTGCACCTGCGACCCACAACTACTGAAGCCCGTGCGCCTAGAGCCCGTGCTCCGCAACAAGAGAACCCCGCACACCACAGCAAAGAGTAGCCCCCGCTCACTGCAACTAGAGAAAGCCCACGCGCAGCAATGAAGACCCAATGCAGCCAAAAATAAATTTTAAGAAAAACCAACAATCAAAGAGTGATGTTCTTTTCTTTACTATAAAATTCATTGGAATTTATAGAATCATTCAAAGGCCACATTACTCTTTGTCTTGGAGGTGAAATTGGTTTGGGGCTAAGTATGAAACTTTTGACTTTACCTTGCTAAATGCTCAATGCCAAATGAATGTTTCTTAGTATTTTCTTACATCTTCCTTCTCCAATTAACCCTAAACTTAAATTAGAAAAGGAAAAGAAGTTTAAATGCCATTTTCCTCTTTTCCAAGTCAGAAAGGTGATTTTTGACAACCCCAGGATTTCCACATTCCTGCACTAGATCATAAATTATACTAATGTGAACTAGACCCCTACAAATTTCTTCCTCTGAGAATATGGATCTTATGGGCACCTGTTTTGAACAAGTAAACATTTTTTCTTAAGTTTTTGTTCAAATCTTTAAATTGCTTTACTGGCTTCTCTTTTAGGACCAAAGACTGAACCTTCTTTTTGATTCTAAGAGGTAATGAAGCTAATGAAACATTCATCCAAGCTGGCCTGTCGGTGACTAATTTCCATTTTACAGACTAATAATAATGATGACAATAAGCCCCATAAGATTGCCGTGTTGGCTTTCTTAAATTAGAATTGAGAAGGAGTTGCTACCCAAACATCATAAAATTTGTTCCCAGGATGCTGCACGTGAAAAATTTGTCTCTCTGGTGACACATACCCGGCTGGACCCAGAGAGTGATGAAATACCCTTCTTCTTGCCTGATCTTTGTTTTGGCTGCTAACTCAGCAATAGATCTGAATTTCTGTGTAGGTTTTCAGCTTTTAGATCATTCCAAGCGTCTCCAAAAATGTAATAAAGAGCTTCAAATCAATTTCTTATATAGTCTGAAATGCAGTTTTTTCAATTGAGACAAGCAGTGATGGATGTTCCTAGATTCCTGCCAGCATGTGGGGGGGTGGTGGGGAGGGCAGTAGGGTGGGGCTGGGGAAGGATGGAGAAGGATGGCGAGCGACAAGAGGGATTTGTTCTACGTTACACAGGGCTGAAGTCTTATAGTACCTGCCATGTTATCAGGCTAAGCACAAATAATCCCCATGAATAAATTTACAACGAATTGACCTACATTTCACACTAGATAAAGCACACTTAAGCCATTAAATGAATTTCTCCCTCCGGTTCATTAGTTATCAGCATGCTCTGATCCTTTATCCATTTGTCATATAACTCAAGAAAGCTGAATATGGGAAAAAGAAACTAAATCATTGCATCCATCCCTTTGCCCGGGCAGGACATGTTCCCCATAGAGGAATTATTACAATGTTGGAGATTGACTGGTTCTCCTCTTGATCTTGGCTAAAAGTCCGAGAAGCTACCCTTGACGTATTGGCCTTATGGCACTCTGCTAAGCACTGCACACATTAGCCATGATGTGCGCATGCTCGCATTTACCCTGGAGTTCTAGTGCTAAGAGCTGAGATTCAGCATTTTGAGAGCCCTTGAGAATGGATCTAGTGACAATCCTGAGCATCAGAGTTGATGATTAAAGAGGTTGGCCTTAAAAACTTCTCACTTACAGGCCATGCAATTTGGATCCAAAAATGGAAAAGAATTGCAAAAATGGAAAAGAATAATGAAAAGGCACCTGATAAATGTGGAAGGCTCCAAGTCATTTCCTTAGAAAACCTTTCTATTAAAAAAGAGATTAAAACATAATATTTCACAGTGTAACAACATTAACTGAATGATGATTAAAAAAAATACTCTGCTGCTTTATTATTGTAAAAAAAAAAATTCTCACTTGACGCTCAAACGCCTTCTCTTTCCTCTCTGAAGCTACTCACTGAGTAAAGGTGGTGTAGAGAGGAACAATGTAGGGCTGCCTCGGGTAATATTTACCACACCAAGTGGACCTATTTTTTTTAAATTGAAGTATAGTTGATTTACAATATTGTATTAGTTTCAGGTGTACAGCAAAGTGATTCAGTTATACATATATATATCCATATTCTTTTTTCGATTCTTTTCCATTATAGGTTATTACAAGATACTGAATATAGTTCCCTGTGCTATACAGTAAATCCTTGCTGTTTATCTATTTTTATATGGTAGTGTGCATCTGTTAACCCCATACTCCCTATTTATAACCCCCCGCTTCCTCTTCAGTAACCATAAATTTGTTTTCTATGTCTGTGAATCTGTTTATGTTTTGTAACTAAGTTCACTTGTACTATTTTTTAGATTCCACATATAAGTGATATCATATAATGTTTGTCTTTGTCTGACTGATTTCACTTAGTATGATAATATCTAGGTCCATCCATGTTGCTACAAATGGTATTATTTCATACTTTCTTATACGAGTAATTTCCATATATATATATATATCTCACACCTTCTTTATCCATTCATCTGTTGATGGACACTTAGGTGGCTTCCATGTCTTGTCTATTGTAAATAGTGCCACTATGAACATTGGGGTGCATATTATCTTTTCGAATTAGAGCTTTTGCCCTTTCTGGATATATGCCCAGGAGTGGGATTGCTGGATCATATAGTAACTCTATTTTTAGTCTTCTAAGGAACCTCTGTACTGTTCTCCATAGAGGCTGCATCAATTTACATTCCCATTAACAGTGTAGGAGGGGTCCAAGTGGACATATTTTGTTTTAAGTGGCCTTATTTTATTTTATTATTTTTTTACATCTTTATCGGAGTATAATTGCTTTACAATGTTGTGTTAGTTTCTGCTGTACAACAAAGTGAATCAGCTATAAGTATACATATATCCCCATATCCCCTCCCTCTTGAGCCTCCCTCCCACCCTCCCTACCCCACCTCTCTAGGTCAGCAAGTGGACCTATTTTTAAATGGCATTATCCTTCTTGGTGAGGAACTCATGGTATTTCATGAAGTTGCTGGTCTGGCTTTGGAAAGTCTGAGAGACAAATCAACACGAACATTAGCAGCTGAGGGCATACATATATACATACAGTAATGCTCTAGGGTAGAAAGAGGAGCTCTGCAAAGAGAAAAACAGGAAACCAACATAAACAAGACTCATTATGTGTCATCAGTGGCTGCCCTCAGAGTTCATGGGATCTTAGTTGTCATTAGTTAGAGGTATAAACAATGGAAGGAAGGAGGTACACTGGGAAGACCAAATCTATGATATTTGCCCATAATTTTAGCTACTACTGTAAGAGGTACATAGGCAAAGTGGAGCATGTTCAGAAGTGACTAATACAAGAGATGCCATATAAAAATTTGATTCTATTTAAATAACATATGCTAAGACAAGTCCAGAGCTGGGGAATAGAGATACAGAGATGAATGACACCCTCCCTGCCCTGGAGGAGATCACAGCTACTAATGGCTGAAAAAACTGAAGATTGGTAGTTAGGTAAAAGGAAGACCCTAGGTGCTCAAATTCTTGCAAAGTCATCATCTAGAAGAGGAATTAGTCCTGTTCTCTGTGTTACTAAGGGTAGAATTAAATCCACTGGGTGGATGGGACTTCCTTGGCAGTCCAGTGGTTAGGATGCTTCCACTGCAGGGGGCACGGGTTCGATCCCTGGTTGGGGAACTTGGATCCTGCCTGCCGCGCGGTACAGCTGGAAAAAAAACCCCAAAAAACAATGGGTGAAAGTTCATTTTAGCTCAGTATGACAATATCAGGTTGACATTTTTAACAGTGAGAGGTATTTAAAGGGATAATAGCCTGAAGAAATTGTGAGGTCCAAGTTCTTACGTGTTTAATTTTATTTTTTTTTATTTTTTGCGGTATGCGGGCCTCTCACTGTTGTGGCCTCTCCCATTGCGGAGCACAGGCTCTGGACGCGCAGGCCCAGTGGCCATGGTTCACGGGCCCAGCCACTCCATAGCATGTGAGATCTTCCCAGACCGGGGCACGAACCCGTGTCCCCTGCATCGGCAGGCGGACTCTTAACCACTGCACCACCAGGGAAGCCCTTATGTGTTTTAGAATACGCCTGATGACCCGTTGGCAGGAATGCAGGGGTAGTGAAGGTTCTCATTCACTATTTACCCTACTGTGAACCAGTACACCAGGTACCCTACTATGTCCCAAATTTTATGGATATACTGGTGAACAAAACCAAAGATCCTTTTCTCAAGGAACTTGTGCCTAGTGGGAAGAGACAAATATGAATTGAATAATCACATGTAGAACTGTAACTGGGAAAAGTATTTGGATGGAAAGGCACATAGCATTACAAGAGCAGGTAAAAGAGTGCTTGGCCTTGTTGGGAAGGTCAGGGAAGACTTTGACAAGAAACTCGCAACTGAGCTGAGATCCAAAGGGTGAGTGGGGGTAGAGAAGGTCATTTCAGGAAGGAGAACAGATGGTGCAAGGTCCTATGGTGGAAAGAAACCACTCAGATGATGGAGTTTCTTGATGACCTTTAAGGTCCTTTTCTTTTTTAAAAATTTATTTATTTATTGAATGGGTAATATGTTTTGAAATTTTGAAAAAAAATTCAGAAGTAGGAAAGGCGGGTCTTCCCTACTGGTGCAGTGGTTAAGAATCCGCTTGCCAATGAAGCAGACATGGGTTCGAGCCCTGGTCCAGGAAGATGCCACATGCCACAGAGCAACTAAGCCCGTGCGCCACAACTATTGAGCCTGCACTCTAGAGCCCGTGAGCCACAACTACTGAGCCCGTGTGCCACAACTAATGAAGCCCACGCGCCTAGAGCCCGTGCTCTGCAACAAGAGAAGCCACCGCAATGAGAAGCACGCACGCTGCAACCAAGAGTAGCCCCCGCGCCGCAAATAGAGAAAGCCCGCGCACGGCAACGAAGATCCAACGCAGCCATAAAGAAAGAAAGAAAGAAAGAAATTTATTTTTTAAAAATGTAGGAAAGGGTACGGAGTGAAAATAAGTCTCTTTCCACTCTTGACTTGCCAGAGACAGTAACTGTCACAGGTTTTTCTGATCCTTCTGGAGGTATTAGATGCATCAACCAATACTCCCTTTTTTTTGCCTCCACAAAGTTGTAGCTCCCTATACACCATTCAGCATCTTGTTTTATTCTCCAAATGGTAGATCTTGAGGCTTGAGAGAGCCTCCTTTAGAGCTACTTTGCAGTTTTTTTAGTAGCCATTTTTACAGCAATCCATCAAAGGAAGTACCATAGGTTATTTAACCTCTTCTTTACTGAACCCATTTGGGAAGACAGCAAGCAATGTAGCAATCAATATCCTCGTATGTACATAATTTTGCACATTTTTACTATATCCATAATGCAGATTTTTGTTTTATTCCTTAAAAAATCTTTCATTTCTCTTCCAGTGACAAAAGTAATACATGCTTATAGGGAAATATTTAAACATTGCAGAAATACGTCACGCAGAATATGAAAGTACCCAAGAATTCCACCCTCCATAAATAACCACTATGATTATTAGCTTACCTAGATGATTTCTAATCTAGAGTAACTGAAAAAGAAGGGACATGGCACAAAGATCAGATAGTAGATGCCAGAAAATCTCTGTGTTTTGGGGTGCCTATGGGAGAGAAGTTGCCAGATAGGACTGATGCATTCCTCTATAATATTAAGGGTTTGTAATCTGGCTGGACTCCATGGATGGCATTGGAATGAGGATTAATTTATCAACATAGGTGATTTTCCAAAGAAGAGGTTTATAGCTTTCATCAGATTCTCAAAGGGATGTATGACCACTAAAAGTGAAGAGCGTCCACCAGTAGAGAGAGGCCATCGGGTAAGTTTCATTCTCGTTTAAGAACGATGTTAATCTTGGCAGGGGACTCTTCTAAGAGTTCCTAAATTCTTATAGAATCTGGACAAATTATTTAGCCTCATGTATAAAATAGGGATAATAATAGTAATTCTTAGGGTGATTGTGAGGATGAAATAAGTTAATGTTTATAAGCACTTAGAAAAGTCTCTGTCAAGTAACAAGACTTACATACATGTTATAAATTAACTTTAGTTCCCATGTCCCCTGTCTTCCCAACCTCAACAAGAAAACCAAGGTCCGCAAGTAAAGAACATCAGACTCTCGACAAGCAGCCCAGACCTCCTGAATAATTTCTACTACAGAATCTTCCCCAGGGCAGCATGCTATCCCTATCCAGGGATCAAAATGTATCTAGGTCATCTGAGGAAGTAGCTAGGCAAGAGGGCGTTGAAGCACTGCAATAAAACTCGATGCTAATTTTGCAGCTAGTAAGGATAGTCTTTTACCATAAAAATGCAAATTATGTGGGATAGATATAGACATACGTATACACATACATTCATAGCTATGCCATTTTTCCATAAGAAATTATTTAATTTTCAGCTGAGGGAATTTTTTTTTTTTTCTTGAAGAGCAAGAGAAGAAACTACCTCTAAATTAAAATATCTGAAAACTCACAGTTAGGATACGGAACCAGCAAGAATGATGATTGCTTCACTCCTTCCTCACCACTACTGCCTTGACAAAAAAATAAATAAAACACACACACACAGATATAAGTATTATTTTACTTACAGAATAATGCAGTTGAATTGTGTTATCTAGGAGGCACTTTGAATATTCCAGAGGCTTGAGGACTCTTGAAAAAGCACCTGCACACTGGAATCCCAGATCCTTTCTTTTTCTCCTTCTGTCTCATGATGCAGTGCGGTAGGGTCCCAGCCTGACTAAATTTTAGGCAGGGGAATGAACTCAGTTCTGTCTCCCAAGTACTTACTGATCACCTAGACTGTGCCAGGAATCTTGCATAAAGGAAAAAGAACTCAGATGGAGTCTCTGCTTCTGTTAGCTTGCCTATAAAGCAAGATGCTTGAATTCGGTGATTAAGTCATCTTTTCCCAGTTCTGAGTTCTGTGATTCCTGTGATGTTGAAGTAAAATCAAGCAGTTGTTTGCAACCAAAAATTCTTCAGAGGTACTTATCAATAGCCTTCTTATGATCAAATCGCTATATAAATTCCATCCCCTCAAGGTGCTCCCTCCAGCACTTGAATCATTAATAATGTATCATTCATACTAACAGCATATCATTAATAACGATGTGCTATTTGTACAGGGCTCCGTAGCACCGAGAACTCTTCACAACTGAGGGTCAGAGAGCACTGGTAATGTCATCCCTATTTTTACAGGTAAGGAAACTGAGGCTGAGAGAGTTTGAGGGGGCAGAAGAAGTGCTTGAACCCGTGAAGGCTCCTTCTGCCTACACTGCCTCTCCGCTTATGAAATGCTACTGTCCTTGCTGTGTGTCCAGCTCATTCCTCCCTTCCTCACAGGCGGAGCCAGCCCTTCGTGTTTCCTTTATGGTACCCACACACCTTGTCCACATCTCGCGGACATGTGCTTCACTCTGCTGCAGGCCACATCCCACATCTGTTTGCTGAGCTTGGGAGGCTGCTCTTGGGTGGATCTGGGCTCTGTGGACAGGCCTAAGAATAAGCAGTTAAAAAACGGTCCGACTTGCCTGTTTCCCTGGGGCCCAGCCTCCTGCACTGGCAGCTCTCTTCCCTAGGCTGGAAGCAGGAGCCCTGAGCTTGGTCCATGTTATCCCAGCATCAGCAGGCCCTGAATTGTTCATTTGAGACTCCCTGAAGAAAGCCTGTTATCAGCTGAACTTGTTCTCTTTAAGGTTTTGATCTCAATAAAGATGAATGAGTCATTTTAAGTGCTTCTGTGTGAGGCTTGGAGAGACATGTAGCCAAGGCCGCAGGGCCAGCCCCTCACCTAATCTTCCAGGAAGAGCTCCCGTAGGGACCCACCTGACGCCAGTCCCCGAGGGACATTCCCAAGAATAATGATAATAAAATTGTGCTTGTTTATTTTGTTTATGACAGTGGGGCTATTTTTCAAAGCACAGCCCACTCAAACAGGTTGGGGCAGGCATGACTGAGAGAAGAGAGGATTAGGGCTGGGAACTCAGGGTTCACGGTGCTATTAAGTTGCAAAGGTCAGACTGGAATGCAGATCTCCAAACGCCAGGCCCTGCGGTCTCCACATTCTTACAGCCTTAGATCGCCCTGTAGAGCTAGCCAGGTTTATCTCGGAGACTCTCCCTGCCCTTTAGGCGATCCAGTGCACTGCAGTAGCCAGCCTGGAAACCCCAGCCTCATCGTCAAGCTGAGACCTTCTTCCCCTCGGTGAAAGGCACATGTTCTGAAATTGCCCTTTTCTCCATCACCTCATCCAATCCCTCACTGTCTTTCTAAATAGATCCCAGGTCAAAGGGGAAAGTAATGGAATGTACTACATTTGCATATAGATGTGAATTAACAACTAGTTATTTAATGTGCACATCACATTAAATACTTTGGAATCCCCAAACATAGGCTTCTGGGACAGTAAAAGTTCAAGAGCTATTGCTGGGTGCACAAAATACATTATAAGGTATCTGCTTACCTCTTAAACTCCATCCTTGGGACTTCCCTGGTGGTCCAGCAGTTAAGGCTCTGTGCTCCCAATGCAGGGGGCCTGGGTTCGACCATTAATCTTCCTCAGAGGGACGTTGATTTTCCCTATGGTGCCAACATTTTAAAATGTTGTTTTCTTAAAACACCTTTAAGCACATCTGAGGTAAGGAATAGGTGAGTCAGGAGTGATAGTGAGAAATGGGGCAGATGGTTGAAGTAAAATGAGGTTCTCTCAGCCTGGACCCCGACAGACTCTGTTGGTGCAAGAGGCTGTCTCTGAGGAAGAGCGAGGAATCACACGGAACCCGGTGAACCACAATCTGTGGCTCAGAATCTTTGGTGATACAGTTTCAGTCCTGCTGTAGTGGGCGTGTCTGTCGCCAGATGAGCTGGTTTAGAGAAGCCCCACCAGGTCCTCCGGTGAGGCCTGAGCTCAGGCCGTGCCCCGACCTCCAGAGCCCTCCAGGTCCACGCCCTCCCCGTCTTCACCTGGCCTCACCTCTGCCCTGCAGGTGAGGACTGTTGGCATCTTCAGCGCATCTGAGAGCCCACAGCTGAGAATGAAGAGTACGCCTCGATTCCCCGACAGCCTGTGAAGATCAAGTTTCCTTTTGGTGATAGACGTTCTTCCTCTCAGTTTTGTTGAGCTGTTTGTTTTAAATAAAGGTCGAAAACAAAGTCAGCATCCCCTTTTGTGATTCTCCTGAAGGCTCATCACAATTGAAGCCCCTGCAGCTGACCCCTGTTTGCACCAAGATTCTAGAGCCACCGCCACAGTGTATACTAGAGGGGTGCTTCTCAGACGCTGGAGTGCTCCGGGATTGCCCCAGGGTGTTTGTTAAACACACATATTCCTGGGCTGCTCCCCACACCTGCTGAATCACAATCTCTGCATGGTGGGACCCAGGTTTGCACATTTTTTAACTAGCCCGCCCAGGGGGTTCTGTTGTATAACCGAGGTCAAACCAATGACTTACAGGGGGGGAAAAGGTGGGCTCTGGGTGGGAGGCCTGGGCTATAATCCTGCTCTGCTGAGTGACTTTGGGGGTGTTACTTAACTGATCTGTGCCTCACTTGTCTCGTCTATGAATTGGGGCTGATAGTACCTCCCTGAGGGATTATTAAAAGGGATGAAAAAGGAAATGTGTGCAAATTGTTTATAGAAGAGCGCCTTCACACAAGTGCTTAGTAAAATTATTCTCAAGCCCCCAACTAGAGGAGCAGGAACTCCCAGGGTCCTACATGCTGTGTCTCTGACCCCAGAGTCTACCCTTAACCTCCACGGTCCCCTGGGCAGTCACCTGTGTCCTCCTGAAGCATCTGGCCAGTGAGCCACGCTGCAGGATGTTCCCTGCTTGTACTCTCCATCCTTTCTTTCCAGTCTCCCCGTGCAGCCTCTGCACTCTCGTCAGTGTGACACAATACTTTCATAGACTCTGAGTGAGGCTGAACTCTTGCTGGCGGCGTGATCTTGGCCAAGTTAGTTAGCCTCTCTGGGGCTCAGTTTCCTTATCTATAAAATCAGACTCAGAAGGCAACCCAATCATGGGGTTATTGTGAAGACTGTGTACAGGGCTTAGCTCGGTGCCAGCACTAGTCATTGATATATGACATCTCTATATTCATTTATAATGATTAGCCTACACCTTCATCATTTAGGGCAGCGGTTGGTAAACCACATCTTGTGTGCGAAATCTGACCCACCACATATTTTTGTATGACCTGTGAAGATGAGACCGTTTTTACATTTTTAAATGGTTGAAAAACATTTAAAGAATAAGAATATTTCCTGACACATGAAAATTATATGCAACACAAATTTCAGTGTCCCAAAATAAAGTCTTATTGAAATACACCATGCTCATTCGTTTGTATGTTATCTGTGGTTACTTTCGCTCTACAACAGCAGAGCTGGGTAGTTGTAGAGACCTTATGGCTGGCAAAGCCAGAAATATTCATCCTCTGATCCTTTACACAAAATGTTGGCCAATCCCTGTTCTAGGGAATAAAGGGCTTATTCCAAAGCTTCTGCATAGCCCTAGCCTGGGCTGTACGTAAGGAGGAACCCTCTGAACTTGAGCCGCTGGCGGTAAAGAAGAAGCAGTAAGGCTCCCATGTAATTGCCGACCACATTCGAAGGAGTGGTTATGGGGTGTCACTGCAATGTCGTGTTGGACAGTGAGGCAGCTCACAAAGAAAGTGTGGGCAGAAAAAGTAAAAAGAAGGTCAGGTTGGGGGCTTCCCTGGTGGCGCAGTGGTTGAGAGTCTGCCTGCCGATGCAGGGGACACAAGTTTGTGCCCCGGTCCGGGAAGATCCCACATGCCGCGGAGCACCTGGGCCCGTGAGCCATGGCCGCTGAGCCTGCACGCCCTGCGCCTGTGCTCCACATTGGGAGAGGCCACAACAGTGAGAGGCTCGCATACTGCAAAAAAATAAATAAATAAAATAAAAAAGAAGGTCAGGTTGTTAGCTGGGATTTAGAGAGACTCACTGACCATCCTCTCCCAGGAGACACACTTCATCACCCGGCTTCCAGAACTTCTCAGCCTGCCTTGCATCTAGTGGGGCCATGTGATTAACCCCTGGACAAGGACCTGTAAGCACAAGAGCTGTACCAGTTTCCAGAACACTTCCTTAAAAATAGCTAGCAATGTTCTTCACTCCCTCTTGGCTTTCTCTTTTACCCCGTTGCCTGGGAGATGGCTGGAGTTCTAGCATCCACGTTGGACTATGAAGGTAAGGACCACATCCTAGGGATGGTGGAACAGTGATCTGGAAGCAGGCAGGATCCCGAGGACTTTGAGGAACAAGGTCCCCACTCCAGGCCTGAATTGCTTACCTTCAGACTTTTACAAGGGGAAGAAAAAAACTTCTGTTTGCTGAAGTCACTCTTGTTTTGGAATTCTTATTGTGAGTCAAACTTAATCCTAACTGATACAGTCCTTAAGGAGTCTTTTGGTGGTAACTTCTTCTTTTCCACCAGTGATTCTTGACCTTCATTTTAATAGACTTTCCCTGTGTCCTAGTGTGGGGAGCTCTGGAGGGGGAGACAGCTAGCCCTGGTGATTGAGGAGGTGGGGCAGGAGGGCAGGGACCAGTGCAGGCTTGCTAAGGACCCTTCACCTTAGCTGATTTCTGTGCTTACCTCCCTCAGCCTGGGAGAATGATGGCAGTTCCTTCCCTCAGCTTAGCATCGAGCCGGGCACATGCAAAGAGGTTTTAATTTATTTTTATTTTTTATTTCTTAAGCCAGCTATTTGCATTTTCATCATTTATCCTCTGATAGTTACCCAAGTACTGAAGGCAAGCCTTGCCTTATACGGTGGGTCACTTCCACCCCCACTTTAAAACTTGTTGTGCCCAACGTCTCACATTGCCTGTAAAGCAAAGAGCAACATCTTTAGTCCAGCCATAAACCCCTTCACCATCTGGCTGAAGCCAACCTCTTCATTTCATCCCCTACTTCTCAGAAAACCGGAAGTGCAGCCGCTGTGAGGTACTTTAATAAAATGTCACCCTTCCAGCAGCATCCTGTTCCACAGGGTATTGTACAGATTGGCCACTAGAGGGACACTTCTCAGAGTTGAAAACGAGAGTGGGTGTCTGTGTGTGACTGTGACTGTGTGTGTGTGTTTGGGTAGAGGGTGGGCTTCAGGGCTTCATTAGCAGCGTCCTCACCCAAGACCAGGTGGTAGAAGATGCTGACCGGGACTGGGGCCTCGAGTATTAACTCAGGCAGATTGGATCAAGCCCTGGGGGCCAGGAGGAAGTGGGAAAGGGAACACTGGAAAATCTGGCCCAGACCTGCCTTGCTGTCCTAACACTCTCTACAAATCCAGTCACTGCATAGCCTAGGATACATTTTTTGAATTAGGACTCAATTCCTTTACTTTCCGAACTCAGGAATCAAATAGATTTAGATATCAGATATCACAGTATCCCTCTCTATCTAAACGCACTTTCCAAACTCAGGAATCAAATGGATTAGAATGGTAAGGGATATTTACACTTGATATTTTAGGAGAAAATAATACATTGGGAAGTAAGATAAAATATTTTCCACTTGATACCCAATGAGTCAGTATTTAATAAAAATATAATTATTAGGCTTATAGAACTAAATTTATTTCTGGAGTCATGTTTATTAAAAGATTGCATTTTTTAGGCTGCATATTTTATTCTCTAGAACCAGAATGATGACAACATGGTTTATAACTGTCATTGTTTTCACGGCCACATGTTGGCTGCTCTAGATTCAAGTTCAATTTCCTCAAAAGATGTTCAAGACCCTCCAAAATATTACCCAGGTTTTCCTATCCAGCTAAGCCATGTCACTGCCTACCCACATATGTCTGTTCATTTCTTCCCTGGGCTATCCATTCCCATGCTAGAAACTCACCTCTCCCGCTCCTTTGTCTTCCAAATATAATCCCTTCTTTAAGGAGAAACATTGCTCTTCCAAACTGGAATCCTCAGAATCCTCAGAATGGATACCTAACACTGTAGGATAGCACCTATTTGCTTTCCCAAGGTGCATGCACGTAAGCCTCCTTCTGTAACAAAACCGTGAGCTACTTAAAGGTGAGGACCGGGCCATTTCTTTCTTTTCTTTCCTTTTCTTTCTTACTTCTTTATCCAGGGTCAGGTCAGTAGCAGACTTTCAACAAGTATGTCGGGATCCCTGCTAAATGCGTCACTTGTTCAAAGACAGACATTCAACTTAGAAGTGCACCAGGACCAAAGGGGTACCAGAGATAATAAAACTCCGTAAAATGCAATTTCCCGTTTTGTGTAATGTCAGAGTCAAAGATTTCTACCATATCCCCTGGGAAATGTAGAATGAATCGAAACTGAAAAATGTAAGGAAGCGGAACTGAAAGGCTGCTAAGGATACAAAAACAAAGCACGAGTTTTCCTGGCTGCAGACCGAGCCCCCCTCCCCAGGTGACCAGTGGTAGAGAAAGGCCAGCCTTTCCCAAATTCAGAGCAGTGGATGAGCCTAGAGCCTGCCCCACCTGTGCAGGTGTGGCCTCTCATTCCATGCTTTCCTTTGGTTTCTGTTAACATTTGAACCCTCTGCAGGTGAGAGGCTAACTGGAGGGTGCTCTCTGGAGCAGCCAAGGCAAAGGTCCAAAGACCAGATAGCAGGTCCTGTGTCTACAGCAGCACTCTGTGGCTTTGCATGGGGGCCGGCGGCAGCAGCGGCGGGGACAGTGTCCAGACTACATCTCTCAGACTGTCCTGCCAGCTGCTCTTGGTGGTAGTCTGCCTCTGAGAAGCACCGGCAGAAGCCAGAAGCAGGAGAAGAAACCGGCCTACGTCATCTCTTGCTCTTGGCGGGGCCTCTAGCAGCATTAGCTGTGGCGAGCAGGGTGGTGAGCAGCCCCATCAGTGGCAGCAAGTGGCAAGGAGTCCAGCAGGCCAACAGCAGTGAGGGCTGGTGGGCTCCAGCATCCTGATGTCTGGGTCATCCCTCCTCCCTGTGTCCCCCCTACCCCTTCAATAGCTTTGCAACCAGCTCTCTCTGCCTGAAATAGGCAGAGCAGGTACTGATTTCCCACCTAGACCTTGCTAATACAGATGTCAGATTAAACAGTCCAAAACCTGGATGCTCCGGACAGGACAAAGGGCACAGAGGTTTGCAGAATCCCAGCCCTCAGTCACAATGCAGTGTAGAGGGTAGCTGAGTAGCCCACATCCTAAGCTTCAGCTTCTTCAACAATGAATTAGAAATGATAAGAGTACTTACCTCAAATCTTGTTATTGAAACCAAGCAGGGCCCTGTGGGGCTCCTGGGCACAAAAGCTTTTTTGTGTACCCCCTTTCTTGTTCGCAGGAAATAGGCTTCATTCAGCCTCCATGATCTTCCCTGAGTTCCAAAGGTCAGGTTCAAACAGTTGCTAATCAGGGAAGGGAGGGGATGCTGAGACAAGGAAGGAGAAGTCAAGAAACAGTAATGCAGCCTTGGGGTAGGGTCCTGGTTCTCCCCTCAAGGGACATACATGACAATATCTTTGAGCTGTTTTGCAGATACTGAAACCCCTACTAGGTGGGAGAAGTTAACTGTCTGCTGCCCACAAGCACATAGACCCCAGACCAGCTGGAACCAGAAGGTTGAAGATGCTGACACCCAATTACCTCACCACCAACCAATCAGAAGAATGTCCACGAGCTGATCACGCCCTCCTCTTTGAACCATTACTATGAAACTCCTCACTACGGCCTCCCAGACTGGGACACACCGTTTTGAGGGCATTAACCTGCTGTGGCTCCCTTTGCCTGGCAAAGCAATAAAGCTCTTCTTTTCTATTTCACCCAAAACTCTGTCTCTGAGATTCAGTTCAGTACCAATGTACAGAGGCTACATTATGAGCATTAAATGAGATCATGATCTGAAGTGCTCAACCCAGTGTCTAGCAATTAGCAGTGCTCCATTTTTGGTGGCTTACTGATAATAAATTGCATTCAGGTTAAGACATATGCCAATGAAATCAGGGTCAAAGAATAACTAAGAGACATTTATTTTACATGCGGATTGTTTATTCACACGTGAGGGAGTCAGTTGGTAGGGGAGAGGAGGAAACAGGAGGGGAAAGGAGAGGAAGGGGAGAAGGGGAGAAAGTGCCTAAGTCTGGGAATGGTGATTCTTGTTTGCACATTTTGGTTACACGGCACTGGTTATCTGGCAGCTAGCTGAGGCGAAGCTGGGCGTTCTTTGAGAAGGCTGACTAGGGGTATCCATTTATGGATTCTCTAGAATATCCCGAGAGCTTGGCTGTGAGCACACCTGGCAGACTAGTGTGTCAACACCAACACCTCCGTTAGGTGAGAGCTGCACTTGTTCCCTCCTTGGGAGGTCTCACCTGGGTCGGTACTTCAGTCTGGGTCTCACCCAGTGATTCTGAGCCTGGGCTGACCTTGGAATGGCCTGGACCTTTTTTTTTTTTTAAAGGAAGGAAATTCTTTTTTCTTTTTTTAATTTTTATTTACTTATTTATTTTTGGCTGCGTTGGGTCTTTTTTTGCTGTGCGTGGGGTATTCTTTGCTGTGTGTGGGTTTTTCTCTAGTTGCAGTGAGTGGGGGGCTATCTTCCTTGCATTGCACGGGCTTCTCTTTGTGGTGGCTTCTCTTGTTGTGGAGCACAGGCTCTAGTCATGTGGGCTTTAGTAGCTGTGGCACGTGGGCTCAGTAGTTGTGGCTTGTGGGCTGTAGAGAGCAGGCTCAGTAGTTGTGGCACACAGGCTTAGTTGCTCTGCGGCATGCGGGATCTTCCTGGACCAGGGCTTGAACCCGTGTCCCCTGCATTAGCAGGTGGATCCTTAACCACAGCGCCACCAGGGAAGCCCTTGCCTGGAGCTTTGAGGAACTGATGCCCAGCTCCATCCCTAGAGGTTCCGATGTAATTAATAGCTAAAAGCTCCCCTAGTTCTGAGGTACATCCGGGTTTAAGAACCACTGGTGTAAACAAAGAAATCAAATTAAACTGGTATTGTCTGAATTAACACATCAATTCAATTTTTTTGTAAAAGACCAGCTCAGTGAAGAAATAACTGACGATGCATCAATTTTTTTTAACTTAAGAAAAAGAAAGGAAGGCTTCCCTGGTGGTGCAGTAGTTAGGAGTCCGCCTGCCGATACAGGGGACACGGGTTCGTGCCCCGGTCCGGGAGGATCCCACGTGCCGCGGAGCGGCTGGGCCCGTGAGCCATGGCCGCTGAGCCTGCGTGTCCGGAGCCTGTGCTCCGCAACGGGAGAGGCCACAAGAGTGAGAGGCCCGCGTACCGCAAAACAAACAAACAAACAAAAAAAAAAAAAAAAAGAAAGGAAAAAATAAAGAAAAGCATGACACACTTTACTAAAACAGCTCAAAGTAAGAAATAAGTAAACACTAAAAGCCCTTTTCCAGATCTGTTAAATTAGACTGTTGGAGATCTAGTTGGGAATCTGGAGTTTTAAAAAGCACCCCAGGTGATTCTGATGATCAGCCAGCTTGGGAAACTCTGCAAATAAAGTACAAATTATTAACTTTTCAAAAATTCCTCTTGATATTAACATCAGTCTTGGCTTAACTCGCCCTGGTGTTGCATCCAGGCTTAATTAGAATATGCCTTCCCAATGCACCCTGCATTTTTGCAGCAGATCATTCCTGGGCTTGCCCAAGGTCCCTTTGACTTCAAAATCCTGCAACTTTTCACAATTGCAGGCTGTGCACATTTTACTAAAGGACCTTCTTCTGTGGTGGCCTTTGCCAACAGCCTGAGGTTGAAGGAGTTAGAGCAGATTTTAGCTTCTCAGGGACCCAATTTCTCCCCAACAGCAAGGGCTGAAGGTTAGGTACAGGGTGACTTAAATAATAAACAGTGCAGTCCTGGAAAATGAGCCTGTTTAGGGGAGCCAGGGAGGTAGGGCTGAGGAAGAGAAGGAGGTGATACCCCCAGCCCTTAGATTCTCAGTTGAAGAGGCCAGCATCTCAGCTGTGCCTTCATTCATTAGTGGGGAAGGGATGAAAGGCACTGTTTCCCAAACTGACCGATTCTAGGGCCAAGGACTGCTGCAGATCCATTAGATGGCCCCTGGGGCCCAGGTGGGGCCCATCTACAGTGTCCAGATCACCTCTTTCTTGTGACTATGTTGGGTGTAGAATGGAGCAACGCTGCAGTGGGGTTGCTCACCAGGGGTCCAGATGACTGGAGGAGTGGGCTCAACTGGTTATTTTGAAGGCCAACGTATACGAAAACACTTAGCTAAGTGTAGAACAATTTGTGATTGGCATGTGTTATCAGAACCATTTCAACACCCACCTCAGTCAAAATAGCGTTTTTTTCTTCTCTATCTTATAGATCAGTGTTGTGGAAAAGCAAAGAGGGGAAAAAAACTAATTAGAAAACAGTGTGTACTATAAGATTTAATTTACATAGAAAAGTAAGCTTATGACTAGAAAAAATCTGGAGGGATAGATAAATAATGAAATGCCAAAGATGCTACCAGAAAATTACTAGAGCTAATCAATGAATTTGGTAAAGTAGCAGGATACAAAATTAATGCACAGAAATCTCTTGCATTCCTATACACTAATGATGAAAAATCTGAAAGAGAAAGTAGGGAAACACCCATTTACCATTGCAACAAAAAGAATAAAATACCTATGAATAAACCTACCTAAGGAGACAAAAGACCTGTTATGCAGAAAACTATAAGATACTGATGAAAGAAATTAAAGTTGATACAAACAGATGGAGAGATATACCATGTTCTTGGATTGGAAGAATCAACATTGTGAAAATGACTATACTACTCAAAGCAATCCACAGATTCAATGCAATCCCTATCAAACTACCAAGGACATTTTTCACAGAACTAGAACAAAAAATTTCACAATTTGTATGAAAACACAAAAGGCCCCGAATAGCCAAAGCAATCTTGAGAAAGAAAAATGGAGCTGGAGGAATCAGGCTCCCTGACTTCAGCCTATACTACAAAGCTACAGTAATCAAGACAGCATGGTACTGGCACAAAAAACAGAAATATAACTTAAAAAATTTTTTTTTATTTATTATTTTTGGCTTCGTTGCTGGGCGCGGGCTTTCTCTAGCTGTGGCGAGCGAGGGCTACACTTTGTTGTGGTGTGCAGGCTTCTCATTGTGGTGGCTTCTCTTGTTGCAGAGCATGGGCTCTAGGAGCGTGGGCTTCAGTAGTTGTGGCTTGCAGGCTCAGCAGTTGTGGCACACAAGTTTAGTTGCACCGCGGCATGTGGGATCTTGCCGGGCCAGGGATCGAACTCGTGTCCCCTGCATTGGCAGGTGGATTCTTAACCACTGCGCCACCAGGGAAGTCCCAAAAACAGAAATATAGATCTATGGAACATGATAGAAAGCCCAGAGATAAACCCATGCACATATGGTCACCTTATCTTTGATAAAGGAGGCAAGAATATGCAGTGGAGAAAAGACAGCCTCTTCAATAAGTGGTGATGGGAAAACTGGACAACTACATGTAAAAGAATGAAATTAGAACACTCCCTAACACCACACACAAAAAGAAACTCCAAATGGATTAAAGACCTAAATGTAACGCCAGACACTATAAAACTCTTAGAGGAAAACATAAGCAGAACACTCTATGACATAAATCACAGCAAGATCTTTTTTGACCCACCTCCTAGAGTAATGGAAATACAAACAAAAATAAACAGATGGGACCTAATGAAACTTAAAAGCTTTTGCACAGCACAGGAAACCCTAAACAAGACAAAAAGACAACCCTCAGAATGGGAGAAAATATTTGCAAACGAAGCAACTGACAAAGGGTTAATCTCAAAAATATACAAGCAGCTTATGCAGCTCAATATCCAAAAAACAATCAAAAAATGGGCAGAAGACCTAAATAGACATTTCTCCAAAGAAGATATACAGATTGCCAACAAACACATGAAAGGATGCTCAACATCACTAATCATTAGAGAAATGCAAATCAAAACTACAATGAGGTATTATCTCACACCAGTCAGAATAGCCATCATCAAAAAATCTACAAACAATAAAAGCTGGAGAGGGTGTGGAGAAAAGGGAACCCTCTTGCACTGTTGGTGGGAATGTAAATTGATATAGCCACTATGGAGAACAGTATGGAGGTTCCTCAAAAAATTAAAAATAGAACTACCATATGACACAGCAATCCCACTACTGGGTATATACCCTGAGAAAACCATAATTCAAAAAGAGTCATGTACCAAACTGTTCAATTTGTTCAATGCACCAAACTGTTCACTGCAGCACTATTTACAATAGCCAGGATATGGAAGCAACCTAAATGTCCATGGACAGACAAATGGATAAAGAAGATGTGGCACATGTATACAATGGAATATTACTCAGCCATAAAAAGAAACAAAATAGTTATTTGTAGTGAGGTGGATGGACCTAGAGACTGTCATACACAGTGAAGTAAGCCAGAAAGAGAAAAACAAATACCATATGCTAACACATATATATGGAATCTAAAAAAAAAAAAAAAAGGTTCTGAAGAACCTAGGGGCAGGACAGGAATAGGCGCAGACATAGAGAATGGACTTGAGGACACCGGGCAGGGGAAGGGTAAGCTGGGACGAAGTGAGAGAGTGGCATGGACATATATAATGTATATATGTATATATATACATTATATATGTATATATACATATTTTTTTTTATATATATATATATATACTACCAAATGTAAAATAGATAGCTAGTGGGAAGCAGCCGCATACCACAGGGAGATCAGCTGGGTGCTTTGTGATCACCTAGAGGGGTGGGATAGGGAGGGTGGGAGGGAGACGCAAGAGGGAGGAGATATGGGAACATATGTATATGTATAGCTGATTCATTTTGTTATACAGCAGAAACACACCATTGTAAAGCAATTATACTCCAATAAAGATGTTAAAAAAATTAAAATATTCAACAATATGATAATGGCTTAGTAAGTTATGGAACACCCACTCAATAGAACTCACAAATTCATTAATAATTTGAATTAACATAGGTCTTTCTTAGTTTATAATGTTAAGCTGAAACACAAATGTCCAGAATTGAGCAAACTGATGCACAACTGTACATAAAAAAGCCTCTGTGTCAATAGTTTTCTTCATATGAAGAGACTTTCAGTAATTTAGTTTTCCTTCTCAACTCAAGTTTTCTATAATGAACATTTGTTTCTTGCATGATCAGAAAAATAAAGCAACTTTTTCTATGTATATTCATAAAATCCCACTCTGCACAATAAATAATTTATCTCAGTAAAAAGAAAAATCATTTCCCAATACACATTGAAAAGAAATATCAAATGAGATTTTGAGTCTTATCTAGTGATTTAATTCAATGAGGATAACAAATAAGATCATTCAGACCCAAACTCATTTTGTCTTCAATAACAATTTGTTTGAAACTAAAGAGAAAAACAAAAAAATGAAATGCCAATAGTTATCTTTGAGTATGGGACTTATAAGTAATTTAAAATTTCCACTTTGTTAATCTACATTTTCTAAAATTGATACCAAACATATTTAGTTATCAGATTAAATTTAAGAAGTATGATTGTCTTCGTCTGTTTGTGTGCTATAAAAAAAAGTACCAAAGACCATGTAGCTTATAAACAACCAACATCTATTTCTCATAGTTCTGGAGGCTGGGAAGTCCAAGACCAAGGTGCCTACAGATTCAGTGACTGGTGAGAGCCCAATTCCTGGTCCATAGATGGCTGTCTTCTCACCATGGCCTCAACAAGGCGGAAGGGTTAAGGGAGTTCTCTAGGGTCTGTTTTATAAGGGCAGTAATCCAGTTCATGAGGGCTCTGCCCTCATGACCTAATCACCTCCCAAAGGCCCCACCTCCTACTACTACCATCACATTTGGGGACTAAGTTTCAGCATATGAATTTTGTGGGACACAAACATTCAGCCTATAGCAATGACTTTATAGAAAGGAATGGAAAAGCTATGGGGAAGCAGAGTCTCATGTGGGGTAGGGAGAAGGGTGTTGGCAAGCCCAGTTCCCAAGTCTTTGCACAGACATGAGATAAAATTGCATAATTTATCAATATCTATTTGTTGGTTGACTTGTTTAAATCATAAGGAAGAAATCGGACGAGGAAATGTCTGAGGTGCACATCAGGAAACCATCCTTGAGTCTTTACCTTCATGTTTCACTGCAAAGCATCTTATAGGGCTCTGCATATAGTCTTAGATAAAACACATCTTTCATGTGTTTATCTAATGAGGAAGAGAGAATTTTAAGTGGTAGCCCTTCAAAGAGAGGGCTTATAAAATGCAGTATAAGTTAAATATTTGTATTCTGGCAGGGGCTTTTATTTTTCTGAAAGAAAAACAGAGCAAACCTCATCCACTGTGACACTCCCCAAACGAATTTTAATCTTCACTCTTCCAAAGAAAAAATTTCCAGTTTAGTTCTTTCTCCATTACATTTTGAGGGCCTTTGATCTCCTCAAATCCACCCTTTAGGAATAACCAACTAATTAATCTTCTCCCAGAAGCAGGTGCTTTGGAAAAAATGATAATTAGGAGGTGAGCAAAAAAGCTTTCATCTCAAATATTTACTAATGAGTAAGAATGTTCATCTTACCTCAAAGACCGGAGACAGACCCCAGAAGACCACAGAGTTCGTCCACCCCAAGTCTGGTTGCACAAAGCTCTTCTTCAGTTTTTTCTTTTTCATCTAAATTTCTCATTATAGCATTATGTTTTGGTAAGCGCTGGATTTTTGAAGTGGTCTTTGTTTTGAGTTAAGGTTTGCAATTCTAATTGTAACGATCAAGCCAGGCAACACCACGCTGCCGGATGAGAATGATCACATCGACTACCATACCTAATTGGGCAGCACCTGCTAACCAGTTGGGTGGCCCCAGGAAGAGTCCTGTCACCCCCCACAAGGCCCAAAGACGGGGTAAGGGTGGGGTGGGGATGCAAAGGGTGGGGGGCAGGAGGAGGTAGAAAATGATGTAAACCATACAGAGTGGGAGGAACTCCTAGCCTTCTGAACATTTAAAAGATTAATTATTTTTTGAATGGATAATGCATGCATGAGGCACAAAATTGAAAAGGTACAAAGGGACATACAATGGAGCTAAATGTATTTCATGCAGGCACGTTGCCTATGGCTATGCACGTAGTTCACTGCACAACTCCTGGGAACCCTATTCCCATAGTTTAAAATTTTTATGTACTTATTTTTTCAAGATAAACTCTGTTTTCTTACTATATAAACAATACATCTTCTTGAAAACACTGAAAAGTCCAAAGCACGTAAAAATAAACTGTCATCTGAGCCAACTAGCGATAACATCTGCCTGCACTTGGATGCAGTTTCTCTGAGTTCTTTTGAAAACACACACATTTGCTAAGTGCATTAAACAACACAATTGCATTAACTAATTACATTTGTCCTCCCATCTGCTAGTCACTTTAGCGTCCTCCCAAAACCCAACTGTAGCCAAGGCCCAGAGAAGACTTTGTTTCACACAAATAAAATAATATTTAGATTGGGGATGCCTCACATAGTCCAACCTTTCAATTGTCCTGTCCTGGTACATGCTCCCCAACTCCAGTCCTGTGATTTTCCGGGAGATGGAGGTGGGGCTTCAAGGTAGGGTTAGCACACCTCAGGACTTTCTGGCAGTTTTAAGCAACGACTGGACAAAACCTATCCCTTCTTAGCCTTCTGGGGTTTTAAAAGGGAGTGGCTACCAAATGCCACAGGTCCATGAAAAGGTTTTCAACTATTCAGATCGTGAGAACAAAAGGACAAAGCAACATTTTTCAAAGAGTTAAATTTATTCAATATAAAAAGTTTGTGTTTCATAACGTCCTACTTTTTGGTGTTAAAATAGGTTTTTCTTTTAGAGACAGTGAAAGTGTAAAACCGATTTTCTTAACAATAGCCAAAAGTTGGCAACTCTATAGCAGTGCTCCAAATTAGTTTTGAAGTTGTAATGACCTGTGAAATCATTGAATTCCATAGGAACCTCTTATTGGTTGAAACCATTCCAGGGAAGGCTCTTATGTATTCACTTGCCAGGCTCACCCAAGGCACTCCGTATATGTTTGTCAAGTCACTGTTCACAAAGCCAGTGGGGGTAAGGCTGGGATGGGGAGAGGGGAGTTAACTGGGCTGAGGCTCCCTGAAACACTAGGTCTGAGAAAGTTATTCACATTTGCTGCAATGACATTATTGCCCACCCCAAAAGAGGTGCTTTAAAGTCTTTATATCTCTGAATTGCTCCTGAGGACATTATAAATATCAGTATTCTCATTTTATGAAAGAGGAAATGACGACTCTCAGAGATTAAATTGCCCCAAACCACACAGCTGCAGAGTTTAGATTGGAACCCAGGCTAGTTGGACGTCAGAGACCTGACATCTCCCCTACCCCACATCCAGATCACAGACCACCATTTGAGGACCCCTGAAATTTGAAATTTTCTATATCCACCTCCCTCTTCTCCTAAAACAAGAAAAATGTTAAAGGAGAGGAAAGGGGGGTGCCTTCTTAATTCTTAGTACCACTTTGGTTGATGACTCTGAGCGCCTTAGACCTGAGTCATAATGGCTCCATTTAAAAATCAAATTGAAGAAAAATCATAAAGAGCTAATCCAATTTTATGCAAATGTAGCAGATGAATTATCTCTATTCACCCCTAGGTTTCCTTTCTGCATTTTTCCCCTCTCTAAATTTACTGGCTTGCACCCAACCAGCCTCAATTTGATTTAACAGAATCCCTTAAGGCTGAGTCATAAATGTTTCTTCACAATTGTACGTGCAAAGCACACAGATTTGAGCTTCTTGAACTTTAAGGTGCAAACAAATCACCCATGAATCTGGTAAGCATGCAGAGTCTGATTCAGTGGGTCTGGGGTAGGGCCTGAGAGTCTGCATTTCTAACAAACACCTAGCAGATGCTGAAGCTGCTGGTCCTTGGATGACCCGTTGAGCAGTGAGACTTTAGGCAATAATAATTTTCCTAACTAGGTACTTTCTGAGCTGTGCCCCACAATTAAACCTTCTCTCAGGGAAGATTGTCTATCATGGGCTCCATCCCGAGCTCTGTGAAATGAGAAGCTGCATGCCCTCTGAGAGGAGCTTGGAGCCTCAGCAAACAATTGTGCGGTATCTTTTTATTTTATGTAAGGAGAACTTCCCGGCTTTCGAAACCACATTAAGTCAGTTGTCAACTTGAATTCTACATAAAGATGGCTCTTAGTGGAACCTCCATATTCACATTTGCCTCAAATACATAATTTAATTGTGAATTAGAAGAACCTAGGGGCAGGACAGGAATAAAGACGCAGACTTAGAGAATGGACTTAAGGACACGGGGAGGGGGAAGGGAAAGCTGGGACGAAGTGAGAGAGTGGTATGGACTTACATATAATACTAAATGTAAAATAGCTAGTGGGAAGCAGCCGCATAGCACAAGGAGATCAGCTCAGTGCTTTGTGTCCTCCTAGAGGGGTGGGATAGGGAGGGTGAGAGGGAGACTCAAGAGGAAGAGGATATGGGGATATATGTATATGTAGAGCTGATTCACTTTGTTATAAAGCGGAAACTAACACACCAATGTAAAGCAATTATAGTCCAATAAAGATGTTAAAAAAAAAAAAGAATGTGCAAGCTAGGCTTATCTATCTATGTGGTGGGTTACAGTTTAGATAATTCTTGTATTTGTGCTAGGCCTTCTTTTTTTTTTTTATACTCAAAGTTTAACAGTTTATTCAATATTTAAATAAATATGTCACATAGCAAGTACAATTGGAATTAACTGGTTTGGGAAAAAACACAGGTCTCTGGGTAAGAAAACTACTCAACTGTTAGGAGCAGAAACGTGCTAACATGCATGAAAATAGTGGCCTGCAGAGTACAAGGCCTTATTTCTTTATTTAGGATTACAGAATTAGATTCTGGAAAGAACTGCAGAGGTCATCTAGCATCACTTTAAAGAATTGTGGGGCTTCCCTGGTGGCGCGTGGTTGAGAGTCCGGCTGCCGATGCAGGGGACACGGGTTCGTGCCCCAGTCCGGGAAGATCCCACATGCTGCGGAGCGGCTAGGCCCGTGAGCCATGGCCGCTGAGCCTGCGCGTCCGGAGTCTGTGCTCCGCAACGGGAGAGGCCACAACAGTGAGAGGCCCGCGTACTGCCCAAAAAAAAATAATAAAATAATAATAATAATAATAAAGAATTGTGGTCCAGAGAAGGTGACTGACTTGTCTGAGGAGACACAGCAGCCAGGCTGTGCCAGAAGCCAGATCTCAGCCGAAGGTTCTGGGAACATGGGCCAGGTGCCCCGAACCAATTGGTGTAGGCAGTCCAGGGCCCTCAAGCTCTCCACTTCTGCATCCTTAAATATTTCCTATGAGGTGTCTTTGACATACCCACCTACATCTTCTTTATGTACTTTTTAAGAGCCTACAGACTACAAGGGGTGTCAGGAAGACCACCTGTTTAGTAGTGAAGGTCGGGACACAGTACCAGATAATCTCAAGCTTGGCTGCTGAGGCTGGTGTCATCGGCTGCCATGTCTGAGGTCTCAGAGGTGGGAAAGTCTGGGAAAGAGAAGACAGTAAAGGAACCCATGCTGCTGCCTAGGTGAGTAGAAAGCATGCATGAGGCTGGCTGACCACATGCCCGCACATTTTAGCCTCGTGAACTTTAGCAACGAGGAATCAGTCTAATGAGCTTCCACTCGTTATGAATTAGCACATTCCCAGAACATGAGCAATGGTATTCTGGTAGGTTCTATGTTTAGCACCACATGTCAGGATATCTGGCAACTACTTTTCAGAGTTTAAAAAAGAAAGTGCTTGCGAAAGAGAATTGCCTTGTGACTGAAGCAACTTTCAAATAATTTTTAACCCTCAGACTATTTTTTCTCTTTGACAATTATATAATTGTCTGCTGCTTGTGAAATAAATACTAAGTTTTCCTTCCTCCCTCCTTCCTTCCTTCCTTCCTTTCTTCCTTCCTTCCTTCCTTCCTCCTTCTTTTCCATCTGTCCCTCTGTTCATCCATCTTTCTTTAGGTAATTTGGAATTGTCTATATAGATGTGCTGGGAAGCAAAGGTTAACCTGCATGACAGGCGTGGAGCTACAGTTTTTAGGAAACTAGAATTTAACAAAACACTCTTAAAAGCTTTTCTCAAAGTATCTCCCATAGAACACAGATTCCATAGGGTGTACTGATAAAACCAATCAAAGGAGTAGGTTCTGCGCTCTTATTTAATTGGGGAAATGTCCTAAATGTTACATGTGGAATCTATCTCTTATAGATTTACAAGGCCCATTATTATATTGAAATCTCTGAGAAGTACTTAGGTAATAAAACATTTACATTTTGTTTAAACTTAAAATATGATCTGTGGAGTTGGTCAGCTGAATGTTTGAATTGTTTTCTTCCTGGGCTCTGATAAGTACTGAAATGAACAGAGTAAGTTAAGCATTTAGAAACATTATAGAGAAATTTGACAGAATAATGTTTGTTGACCATAACAATAAAAGAAATCGAGTCTCTGTGTGCCTTTTAAATTTCATTTATTTGATAATTTGTTTTACTATATTTGGCAAAAAATGGCCTGAGAAAAATTGGAAATAAAAGAAAAGTGGGGCCTCCCTGGTGGCGCAGTGGTTAAGAATCCGCCTGCCAATGCAGGGGACACAGGTTCAAGCCCTGGTCTGGGAAGGTCCCACATGCTGCAGAGCAACTAAGCCCATGCACCACAGCTACTGAGCCCGCGTGCTGCAACAGCTGAAGCCCATGTGTCTAGAGCCTGTGCTCCGCAACAAGAGAAGCCACCACAATGAGAAGCCCACGCACTGCAAGGAAGAGTAGCCCCCACTTGCCACAACTAGAGAAAGCCAGCGTGCAGCAATGAAGACCCAACATAGCCAAAAATAAAAAATAAAAAAAATAAGTGGTTTTTCATCACAGAGAGTTTGAGAAGCTTTGGTTAAAACCAATTTTTCCAGACCTATTTGACCAAAGACACCCTATTATAGGCCACCTGCTTAGTAGCCTGAGGAACTAGAGTTTTGCAAACTGTATTTTGGGAAATGCTCTGCACAAATTTAACCATACATAATTTAATCTTTAATAATTTCAAAGCACTTCGGGATTTTGAGTGCTTCAAGTTCATAATTTAGACATAATTTTTACCCTGCTGTATACAGTTGGGTTATAGTTTTAATTACTAAACGTGTACTGCGCAGATGATCAGGCTGCAGTATTTGCTGTGTGAAGAGCTTATAGGGCGCATTAAGGGTTAGAGTCAGTTCCTGACAGCCTGAGCAAGGGGTGAAATTTGCAAAAGGTAAAAACATTTAAAAAAAGGAGAGACATGAGATGAAGTACTTAGTGTAGTTAAAATTTCATGCTTAGTCAAATCAAGTGCTCACATTTTAAAGAAATTTAAGACTGCAATACATTATGAAGATTTTATTTCATTTTATCATTCCTTCAAATCTGAGTTGAAAGGATTTTCTCTTTTTAAGATGTCCTTATTTCCCCCAAATTACCTTAGTTCAATGCTAATTTAATGTCTTCTTTTTTTTTTTTTTTTTTTTTTTTTTGCGGTACGCGGGCCTCTCACTGTTGTGGCCTCTCCCGTTGCGGAGCACAGGCTCCGGACGCGCAGGCTCAGTGGCCATGGCTCACGGGCCCAGCCGCTCCGCGGCATGTGGGATCTTCCCGGACCGGGGCATGAACCCGTGTCCCCTGCACCGGCAGGCGGACTCCCAACCACTGCGCCACCAGGGAAGCCCTAATTCTTCATTTTTAATTCAAATTTGCAAAGTTAAAGGAAACCAGTTTCTGTGTTGATGATGAAAGGAAAAAGAAATGGCTTTACTTAAGTACATATACATACATACATATAAGTATATACTAACATACAATATATCTATATAGTATGTATGTGTATATATAATAATTATACAATATAATGTATTATATATGTACACATACATTACATATAGTATATATTATATATTTTAATATCCATTAAAGACCACACTTGAATATATTTTAAAATCCACTGACAAGACCTCCCTCTGCCAAAATTTGTACAAAGATGCAATTGATCACAAACTAATGAAATAGACAGACAAAATAAAGGTAGCTAAAGGTGGTAGGTGAATGGGAGTGAAAAATCTTCATCTCATAAAACATATAGTAATAGACATTGGGTTTTAAAATGTATTTCACTTCTGAATGAAATTTCACTTCTGAATGGGTTGAATAAGAGTTTCCCAAAATGTGTTCCAGAGAACAGTCAGTCTTTACGTAGGAAAAAAGGGATTCTATGTTCATATGAGTCTGGCATTTAGAGGGTATTATACCACTCCTCTCCAAGATTCACAAGACTCACAGTGTCTTAGCTATCAGGGCTGCTATAACAAAATACCATAGACTGAATAGCTTGTAATCAACAGAAATTTATTTCTCACAGCTCTGGAGGCTGCAAGTCCAATGTTGGGGAGGAAGAAAACTTTCCTCTACCCTTCTAGGTTCTTCCGGCTGATCTAAGAACTGAATTGACATGAGACAGATTAATGGGAGAAAATCAAATTTAATTTCGTGTATATGGGAACCCCATATACACGAGAGGTTCAGAGACTGAGAGGTAAAATGAGGTGTACATGCCACCCTGAGCTAAGGAATGGGATAGGGGCCTGGGGCTTCCAAGGACAGAAGTGTCATTCACAGGACAATAAGAAGAAGAGCAGATGTTCGGTGCCCTGCCATATAGATGGGGCCATTTAGATAAAAATTTATCTCTAGAAATAATTATTTTCTGGGAAAAATTCCCAATTTAAGTTCTTCTAGGTTGCTAAGGGAGGGACAGTAGTTTCCCTGGAACTGCAGGGTCTTGATTGCCTTTAGCTCAAAATAATCCTCATGCAAAAGTGACACATTTGGGGGAGGCTTGTTCTGAACCTCTACACCAATATCAAGGTGCTAGCATGGTCAGGTTCTGGCTAAGCCCCCTTCCAGATTGCAGACTGCCAACTTCTGGCTGTGTCCTCACTTGGTAGAAGGGGCTAGGGAGCTGTGTGTGGCCTCTTTCATAAGAACAATAATCTCATTCATGAGGGCTGCACCCTCATGACCCAATCATCTCTCAATGGCTCCACTTCCTAACACTATCTCATTGGGCGTTATGATTTCATCAGTAAATGTGGGGACAATACAGACTTTCAGCTGATAGGAATTAGCATATAAATGGCTCTGAGACATGCTGCAGTAAAGATACCTGCTTAAATTTGTTTAAGTAAAACTTGGCAAAATTTAATTGACCATGGGATTTAAAAAAATGTTATCCGTAGTTAACTACCATATTTTAGAACTTATTGTGGCCCAGGCATTTTGCAAGAATTATTTTCTTCAATCCATTGCTTCAAACACACACACATTTCTTTTTTTTAAATTGATATATAATTGACATATAACATTGTGTAAGTTTGAGGTGTATAGCATGATGATTTGATACACATATACTGCAAAATGATTACCACAGTAAGCAGTAAGCTAACCTCCATCATCTCATATAATTACCTTTTTCTTCTTTTTGTGGTGAGAACATTTAAGATCTACTCTCTTAGCAACTTTCAAATATGTAATACAATATTGTTAACTATGGTCACCATGCTGTACGTTAGATTCCCCAGAACTTACTCATCTTATAACTGGAAGTTTATACCCTTTGATCAACATCTTGCCATTTCTCCACATGCCAGTCCATAGAAACAATCATTCTACTCTCCGTTTCTATGAGTTCGGTTATTTTAGATCACACATATAAGGGAAATCATACAGTATTTATCTTTGTCTGTCTGACTTATTTTGCGTAACATAATGCCCCCAAGGTCTGTGTATGCTGTCGCGAATGGCAGGATTTCCTTCTATCTCATGACTGAATAATATTCCATTGTATGTACATATATCACATTTTCTTTATTCATCCACTGATGGACACTTGTTTCCATGTCTTGGCTATTGTGAATAATGCTGCAATGAATATGGGAGTACAGATACTTCTTTGAGATAGTAGTTTCATTTCCTTTGGATATATATCCAGAAGTGAAATTGCTGGACGACATGGTAGTTCTACCTTTAATTTTTTGAGGAACCTCAGTAATGTTTTCCATAGTGGCTGCACCAATTTACATTCCCACCAACAGCACACAAAGGTTTCCTTTTGTCCACATCCTTCCCAGCATTTGTCATCTCTTGTCCATTTGGTAACAGCCATTCTAACAGGTGTGAGTGATATCTCATTGTGGTTTTTACTTGCATTTCCCTGATGACTAGTTATGTTGAGTGTCTATTCACTTACCTGTTAGCCATTTGGATGTCTTCTTTGGAAAAATATCTAGTCAGGTCTTCTGCCCATTTTTAAATTGGATTATTTGGTTTTCTGTTATTGAGTTGTATGAGTTCCTTGAATATCAGATAGATATATATTTGCACATATTTTTTCCCACTCCATAGGTTGCCTTTTCATTTTGTTGATTGTTTCTTTTGCTGTGCAGAAGCTTTTTAATTTGATGTGGTCCCACTTGTTTTTGTTTCTGTTGCTTGTGTTTTTGGTGTCATATTAAACAAAATCATTGCTATGTCCCACGTCAAGGAGATTTCCCCTATATTTTTTTCTAGGAGTTTTATATGGTTTCAGGTCTTACATTTAAGCCTTTAATTCACTTCAACTTAATTTTTGTGAGTGGTGTAAAATAGGGGTCCAATTTTGTTCTTTTGCACATGATTATCCAGTTTTCCCAACACCATTTATTGAAGAGACTGTCCTTTCCCCATTGAGTATTCTTGGCTCCCTGGTCAAATATTAGTTGACTGTACATAGTTACTCACACTCAGTTTCATCACTATCCCTACACAGCCAGTGCTGGTTCTTTGGATCAAAAGAAATGTTAGGTGAAAAGATAAATATTTCATCACATATTATGCTTATCTCCTTATACATTTTACTCTATAATGTATTTGACTTCTTGATATTTTAATTATAAACATTTCATTGTGCAGTATAAATTGCATAAGTAGCAAGTATATGGTTTCCCTTAGCCAATGCTGGCAACACAACACAATTAACAACATCTACCCCAGAAACTGCTTTTCTTCACAAACTGTCTTGGGATTAAATCACAGAAAGAGGTAGGAGTAAAGAATTCTTTGGTGCTTTCCATGTTTGTATTTAAATGCTCATCCTAATGTGATAAATAAAAATAACCAGAGTCCTTAAGGAAATAAAAGAAAAGCACAACATAATGTCTTTGTGCTTTTGAAACCGTGCACCTCAGGTTGTGACTTGAACCCATGTGGCTGGGACTTGAACCCAGCCAAAACCCAGACTGGGACTTGAACTGTGGGACAAAACCCACAGTCTTCCAACTGAGATCACACACCTGGTTTCAGGACTTAATGAAACCCAGGTTCTTGATGTCTCATCGCAGAAAGAATTCAGTGAGAGACAAAGTGATAGGTCAGAAGTGGATTTATTTAGAGAGAAACACACTCCACAGACAGAGTGTGGGCCATCTCAGAAGGTGAGAGCGGCCCCAGGGTATGGGGTCGTCAGTTTTTATAGGGGTGGGTAATTTCATAGGCTAATGAGTGGGAGGAGTATTCCAGCTATTTCGGGAAGGGGTGGGGATTTCCAGGAACTGGACCACTGCTCACTTTTTGATTCTTATGGTCGGCCTTGGAACTGTCCTGGCGCCTGTGGGTGTGTTATTTAGCTCCCTGATGTGTTAACAGTGAGTGTATACTGAGGCTCAAGGTCTAGTGGAAGTCGACTTGTCCGCCATCTTGGACCCATTTGGTTTTAATCAGTTTAGGTCATGTCCTCAGGCTATGTTATTCTTTCAAAGGTTGTGCTCTGCCCCCTTCCCTCCTGTTTCACTTTGAGCTGCAGGGTAATAACTGAAGCAGTACAATATCCTGTGTGCCAAACGGCCTCCTGGGTATCCCACAAACCTAAGCCGGTTTCCACTCTGATCTCAGGACTCCTGTAGCATTTCTAGGGTTAAGGTATAGAACCACAGCCCCATCAGGGGAAAGGTTGCTTTCTTTTTTCCTCTTTTGTTTTTCTTTTTTTTTTTTATGTTGAAGTTAAATCAGCTGTTGGAAAGAGGATTTTAAATTTGCGTTCATGTAGGAACAAGCTTTAGCACATTCTGAAGCTCCAAAATGTAAACGCAACTTGGAATTGGAACCTGGGTGATTCCTAACAGGACCCATGATTTGGATTTGGCTGAAAATTCTCAGTCTGATTTTCCAGGACAGGCTGATGACGGCTGCTGGCCCACACTCAGGCCCAGCCTGGCAGGGCCTGTTCCTAACCCCTCCTGTTGCCCTCCCTTGGCTCGAGCCTTTGAAATGCCCACAAGCTAACAGCTGCTGGAGGCGCAGAAAGGCCTGGCAGGGACAGGTGGCCCCACCTGTGTCTCCGTGGTACCAGCTCCAACAGCTGGTCAACCGGCTGGGAGAAGGGCAGAGGGATGTAAAGACAAAAACGAGAGCGGGAGGACCGGGGGTAGGGGGGTGGGGGTGGGCCACCGGCCCACGGTGACAGAGTGGGAGATAGAGGCAGGGGAGAGGAATGAACGTGGGGCGAAGCCTGTTCAGCAGCTTTAGGGTGAGGGGCTTCGCTCCTCTGAGGGATTTGCTGGAATCACTTAGCACCAGCGAAATCAGGAAGCCTCACGCAAAAGTGAAAGCGAACAATAATTCTCTTTGAAAAACATGGCCACCTAGGTAGTATTCTTAAATCCTCTGATCCTGCAATCCCAAGCAGGCTTTGAAACTTGATGACCTTTACTGACTCCACCAGAGGTAAACAGACCACACGCAGGCTCCAGGCTGGGAGCTCCACTTGGGGCTCCCCTCAGGTGGGCAGAACATCCCAAGAAGCCCCGGCTTCAGACAGCCATGCCGCAGGCCTTGGGGGGGAAGCCACACAGCCAGGGGCGGCATCACAACTGAGGGGCAGTCTGAGCAGACTCAGGCTCTTCAGGGTCCCCAGCCCAATCACCAATCACCTAGAATTCTCCTGCCACTTCTTTTCAGGTAAGGCCCTGCAGGGCAGGGTGGCACAACTCTGGTGCTCCCCTGTGATGCTTTTGCGAGCCCCTCCCGCAGGCTCCTGGAGCTATGACTTCAGGTACCTGTGACTCACATGTGATTCTTCTTCGGAGGACTGCCCTGGGCTACGGGAGACGCCTGGCCACCTGCACACAGAGCCTGAAAGGCCTGGAAATTTCCGCCTGTGCAGCCCTTAGTCAATGACACTGGAACCCTGTTGGGAGCCAAGAAGTTTTCGCCATTAGAAGATGGCCGACACCCTGCTTCTCTTCCTGATTTATGAGATAGAAGTTCGCGCCTAAAATGAAAGCCCGCGCACGCAGCACCAATGATGATTAGCCAAGTACTTCCCTCATTCTGAATCCCGCCCCCCTTTCTCTGCAGTGTATAAATACAGCTACCGCAGCAATAAAAGTTTGAGGCTTGATCAGGATTCTGTCTTGCCTCCATTCTTTCGCGTCTCCTGCCCTTCCCCCTTTTTTCAACCCCCACAGGTTCCTCCTCGGACTCACAAGGATTTGTCCTGCTGGTCGGGACTCCCGGGGACGCCCGGGGCCGTACACAGAACCCTGGTTCCCTTGCCTCAGATCTGGACAGACTCTGTCCAGACTGAAGCCACCTTCTGTAGGATTTTGTTTGAGCTCGCACCTGTAGGGCAGGAGATATAATTCTCCCTCTAGCCTTCTAGTTTCTTGGCCGAGACTCCCCTGTAATAAAATACAGATTAACAGGAGAAAAACAGTTTAAAGTACATATGGACATACGTACCTATGGGAGCCCCATAAAGATATAAGACTCAAAGAAGTGAACAGACCAGGAAGCTTTTATACCTTTTAGACAAAGAGATGATAAATTTCTGAAGAATTGACAAGGGCTTCGGGCTAGGGATAGTAATGTGGTGAAGAGGTAACAAAGTTTGTTTAGATAGACTTCTTGGCCCTAAATTCCCTGTCTCTGGTGATAAGGATGCCTGCCTCCCTCCCTCCCGGCACAGGGAGGGCACCTTTCACATGGGAGTTTTATCTCCTGCTTTCAGGGAAGAAGGGTGAGTTCAGAGCGACCTTCCTGTTTCTGCCCGATTCTCAAATTCCTTTATCTTAAGGTAGTCAGTGTGCTAAGATGCCATATTTGGGAGTAGTGTGTCCTGAACCCCACCCATACCTTTCCCTCTCCTGCTTCCCCATCTCTTTACCAGTTTCTTCTGGAAGCCCTTTGTTCATAAAGGATTTGCATCTGAATTCTCCTCTTGACGTCTGCTTCTGAAGAAACCGACTTAAAACGGGCAGTTTTTTTTTTCTGCTCAATTTTTATTATCAATGCTTTATTGATTTAATTTTTAAATTATTAATTTATTTTTTGGGCTGCGTTGGGTCTTCGTTGCTGCGCGCGGGCTTTCTCTGGTTGCGGCAAGCAGGGGCTACTCTTCGTTGCGGTGCAGGGGCTTCTCACTGCGGTGGCTTCTCTTGTTGCAGAGCACGGGCTCTAGGCGCGCGGGCTTCAGTAGTTGTGGCACACAGGCTCAGCAGTTGTGGCTTGCAGGCTCTAGAGCGCAGGCTCAGTAGTTGTGGTACGAGGGCTTAGTTGCTCCGCGGCATGTGGGATCTTCCTAGACCAGGGCTCAAACCCGTGTCCCCTGCATCGACAGGCAGATTCTTTTTTTTTGCGGTACGCGGGCCTCTCACTGTTGTGGCCTCTCCCGTTGCGGAGCACAGGCTCCGGACGCACAGGCTCAGCGGCCATGGCTCACGGGCCCAGCCGCTCCGCGGCATGTGGGATCTTCCTGGACTGCGGCACGAACACGTGTCCCCTGCATCGGCAGGCGGACTCAACCACTGCGCCACCAGGGAAGCCCGGCAGGCGGATTCTTAACCACTGCACCACCAGGGAAGTCCAACGGGCAGTTTTTAAAATCTGGGTGTCCCTGAGAAGAGTAGCGCCTTTAAGGCATGAACGGGCTGGCTCTGATTATTTAATAAGGGCAGTCCCATTAAAAAGCTTCCCTTGATAAAAACTGAGCTTCATATGGGTGAGTTTCAGCCATTCCTTTACCCTTCTCTAATCTTGCTGGGGTGGGGCATTCTCTCAGGAACAGCCAGAGGCTCTGATGGCTTTGTGGATTGGAGGCTAAAAGGACACCTTTGCCTAGGCTTGCCTCTGCCCAGGGGCACTGAACACAGGCAGTGTCCCTGGTACAGGGGAAGGGCTCAGTCAATTATCTGGGGACCACTGGGCTGGCCAGTCAGGGTTCTAAGCTATGATTTCAAAGAAAAACGGCTGCCCGCATTTCTGGCTACCTTTTACCATGACTCTGATTCTCTGTATAATGAGAACGCAACTGGGAGAAGTTGAAGACTGTACCATCTGTACTATTTTAATGATTTTAGCAATGCTTTACGCTGTCTTAAAAGCGTAGTCTATACCAGTCATGCAGAAAAAAGAAATCCTTGCAAATGGTGTTTTCCTCCAGGCACCCAGGTATTTGGTTTTTAACTATATGATATTGCTCTACTATTTATGTGTAAAAGTTATGTATAAACAGGCACCATTTACTGAATATAAAGGGAAACCATTTGATTTGAGCAGGACAGGAAATATAAACAATTTATACCTTGAGGCACAAGTGAGAAAGAATGGTAGAAATTGTAAAGTTGGAGTAAATGGAATCAATTCACGTTGACGTTCAGTAGCCTGGGACCAAAGCATAAAGAATGGGATATGAATTTAACGTAAGTCCGTCCTAGGGCTGAAAATATAGACTTTTGCTTTTAAAATGTGAGGAAATCTAGACTAAGTTAATTTTAAAGTCCTAAGTGGATATAACTTAGACTTTGTTGCTCAATATGAGGTTGGAAAAAAGGTAAGGATATGAGATCTCTCTGAAAATTATTTTTTTTAATGTTATGTATATATTTTTAAATAAATTTATTTATTTACTTTTGGCTGTGTTGGGTCTTCATTGCTGCGCGTAGGCTTTCTCTAGTTGTGGCGAGCGGGGGCTACTCTTTGCTGCGGTGTGCAGGCTTCTCATTGCGGTGGCTTCTCTTGTTGTTGCAGAGCACGGCTCTAGGCACGCAGGCTTCAGTAGTTGTGGTGCATGGGCTTAGTTGCTCCATAGCATGTGGGATCTTCCCAGACCAGGGCTCGAATTCGTGTCACCTGCATTGGCAGGCGGATTCTTAACCACTGTGCCACCAGAGAAGCCCCAAGCTGCACACTCTTGAAGCAGGACATTGATACAAAGGAAGGATTTTTAGGATGGTGACTATGAGCCTGACGGGTCTGAAAACCACCTCGAGTTACCGGATGGTGGAAGGTACTAGGGAAGCTTCCCTTGGAAGAGATTTCCAGATGAAATAACAACTCTGCAAATATGTGAGAGACTGTCATGGAGAAAAAAGATCAGGCACTATGAGGAACTTCAAGTAGCAGAACTAAGACCAATTCATGGAAGGTACAGAGGCTAACTTCAGCCCGGTATAAGAAAATATTTTCTAAAAATAGAACTACCATATGATCCAGCAATCCCATTCCTGGGTGTATGTCCAGTGAAAACCATAATTCGAAAAGATACATGCACCCCAGTTCATTGCAACACTATTTACAATAGCCAAGACATGGAAGCAACCCAAATGTCAATCAACAGAGGAATAAAGAAGAAGTGGTACATATATACAGTGGAATATTACTCAGCGATAAAAAAGAATGAAGTAATGACATTTGCAGCAATGTGGTTGGACCTAGAGATTATCATCCTAAGTGAAGTAAGTCAGACAGAGAAAGACAAATATCATATGATACTGCTTATATATGGAATCTAAAAAAGTGATACAAATTAACTTATTTACAAAACAGAAACCAACTCCTAGACTTAGAAAGCAAACTTATGGTTACCAAAGGGGAAAAGTAGGGGGAAGGGATAAATTAGGAGTTTGGGATTAACATATACACACTAATATTTATAAAATAATCAACAAGGACCTACTGTATAGCACAGGAAACTCTACTTAATATTCTGTAATAACCTATATGGGAAAAGAATCTGAAAAAGATTGTATATATGTATAACTGAATCACTTTGCTGTACATCTGAAGCTAATATAACATTGTAAATCAAATATACTCCAGTATAAAATAAAAAATTTCAATTAAAAATTAAAGAAAAAAAAAGAGGGGCTTCCCTGGTGGCGCAGTGGTTGAGAGTGTGCCTGCCGATGCAGGGGACATGGGTTCGTGCCCCGGTCCGAGAGGATCCCAGATGCCGCGGAGCGGCTGGGCCCGTGAGCCATGGCCGCTGAGCCTGTGTATCTGGAGCCTGTGCTACACAATGGGAGAGGCCACAACAGTGAGAGGCCCGCGTACCGCAAAAAACATTAAAAAAAAAAATTTTTAAAAAGGAAAATATTTTCTTACAGAGTTGAACAGAAAGGGAACGAGTTACCTCAACTTGGCGAGCTCCAAAGATGGTGAGGTCCAAGGCATGTCAAACACAGGCTGGGACCATCTTTCAGACATGCTTGAAGGGAATGCCCTGCTTGGAGGTATTCCAAATGTGCTTGAAGGAACTGTCCAACTGAAATATTCCACACCCTGATACTTTGAGTTAGTGTTATCATTAAAGACTGTTGTTGTTCTCTAATAATTAGATTTCTCTAAGATTGGAGGAATACTCCCACATATAGATAGGTGTGATTTCTGTCTCATTCGCCATGTGGCTCTAAACTATTTATCAGATTTAGGTCATAAGATACGAATCCTTGAGACACTTCGTATAAAAAAATGGCTCCCTGATCAAATCATTTTTAATTGAAGTAGAATTAATTTACAATGTTGTGTTAGTTTCAAGTGTACAGCAAAGTGATTCAGATATATATATATACACACACACATATGTGTGTGTATATACATGTATGTGTATGTGTGTGTGTGTGTATATATAGATATAGATATAGATATAGATATAGATATATAGTTGGCCAAAAAGTTCGTTCGGGTTTTTTCCATAACATCTTACGGGAAAACCTGAATGAAGTTTTGGGCCAACCCAATATATATATATACATATATGTATATATTCTTTTCCAGGTTCTTTTCCATTATAGGTTTTACAAGATATTGGGTACAGTTCCCTGTGCTAGACAGTAGGTCCTTGTTGTTTACCTATTTTATATACGGTAGTATGTATATGTTAATCCCAAAATCCTAATTTATCTCTGCACCCCTCAAATCAATTTTTAAATACTGCCTGATTTACTACTCTGAGAGAGGACACACTAGAGGCTCAGAGAAGATACTTGTTTTAACTTTAACTCAGCATTTAAACTTAGTTGCCAATGGAACCCTACCCTTTTTTTGGAAACACAATAAATATCTCTTCTCCCAAGGTTCCTTGATAATGAGTCCTGCTTTCCAGTCTTTTTCCTCTCTCCTGCCTCCAGGGTCATCCTCATTTAACGTTTTTTCTTCAAGACCGCAGCCTCAAACACAATTTTCTAAATCGACCACAAGGTGGCTCTGCTTGTCTTACAAAAACTTCTGGGCAGCGCCTTAACACAGGAAGGGTTTAAGTCTGTGCTACACAGGGCAGTCAGGACTAGGGAAACCTGGGGTGTTACCTGTGTGCACGGGTTAAGTTAGAACTATTGTCTCCTGATCCAGATGGGGGAAGTTTTCAGAAGAATGTTGTACTATATATATATATATATATATATATATATATATATATATATATATATATATCGGAAAGTTCTACAGCTTTATAAAGGAAGGGAATTTTGTCACATGGATGAACGTTGAGGACATTATGCTAAGTGAAATAAGCCAGTCACAAAAAGAAAAATACTGCATGATTCCACTTACATGAGGCATCTAAAGTAGTCAAATTCATAGAAACAGAAAGTAGAATGGTGGTTACCAGAGCCTGGGGAAAGGGGAAATGGGGAATTGTTGTTTAATGGATATAGAGTTTCAATTTTGCAAGATGAAAAAGTTCTGGAGATCTATTGTACAACAGCGTGAATATACTTAACACTACTGAACTGGACATTTAAAAATGGTTAAGATGGTAAATTTTATGATATGTGTTTATTACCACAATTTTAAAAAGAATGTTTTTGAGAGTGCTAATTATATAAATGAATCAGGATAGTGTTAATTTTTGTAAAACACTCTGTTCAGAGTTCTGTGCTGCATTTTATACATTCTCTAAAGATGCATTTATAAAAGATCTTCCTCAGAGTGTTAGCTGTGTAGATGAATCAGGGTAGCATTATTTCTGTGAAACACTGTGATGACTAGTCCATTCTGCACGTTATATACTCTCTAAAGACATATTACTAAAAGATGTTCCCAAGACTAACAACAAACCAAAAAATTAATGAACTACTGATACATGCTACAACATGCATGAGCCTCAAAATCATGCTGAGTAAAAGAAACTGAATACAAAAGATCACATATTATATTATTTCATTTATATGAAATGTCCAGAATAGGCAAATCTGTAGAGACAGAAAATAGACTACTTGTTACTTGAGGCTGAGATAGGTGTAGAGATTAACTCCAAAAGGACACAAGGATCTAACTAAGGGGATAAAAATGTTCTGAAACTGGATTTCGGTGATGGTTATACAACTTGGTAAAAGTTATTGAATTTAACTTAAAGTGGCTTAAGTTAAACTGGTATAATTTAAAATTATACTTTGATAAAGTAAAAAGAATTTTTTTAGTCTATCTAGCTCACTTCAACCCCTACCTGCATCCTGTGTTCAGATACCCAGTGCCTCCCAATTTGATGAATCTATGACCAAAATTGTCCTGTCTCTTATAGGTCTTTTTCACCTTATTTTTCAGCTTTCTCAGGTCTGCTCAATCACTTATCACTTGTCCATTCACTTTCTAACATCGAAAACATTACTAACCTTTTTCCTCGGCTGTCATTCCCACTCAACCTTCGGATGAATGCCCTTTTCATTCTGAGTCTGGCTATGGTTCTGCTGGTCACCTCTGGGAATTTCCAGAGCCCATCCCACATCCACATTAGTAGTTGTGGCCTCTGGAATCATTGGGGTCACATAATGAGTACTGAGATCAGTTCAGCTCACACCAGCCTAGGAAAATTTATTGGCTGCATGGTTAGCTATATTGCTAGCCTTGCTCAAATGAGTACCCTTTGTCACAGGCTTAATGTAGCTGAAAGCCCCTGTGCCATATTGAATACTTCTCACCATCTCATCCTAGTTAAGTTCCCCTTCCATCATCATCATAATCCAGACCCAATGATAAGCAAGGAGACATTATTGAGAGGGAAGTGGGGATGTGACCTTAATCCCCAATTCAGACATATGTGTTCTTTCAGGTGTCATCTGATGATATTTTCTTCTTGTGGATATATATGATTTATCACACATACCTGCCTATGAGCATTAGAAATGCCTGTGAGTGTACTTGGTAGCTCTTGATATCTTGACTTCCAGGATAATTGCTTAAACATGTAGGTATCTTGCCAAGAGCCTTGCATCAGTTGTGATAAGATAAATATTGGAATTAAAAACCCTTTAACTCAGATAGGGTAAAAGGAACAACCCAGCTCTAACTCCTAAACTATGCTTTTAATCACAAAGGAAGTTGTATAAATATTTCAGTTATAAGATTTAAAAAAAGAATGTGGATTATCACCGGATGCTTTATACACACACAATGTTAGAATGCTGTGAAACGGAGACTAAGGGAAGATAAACACTGATGAAGGCAGGTTTTATGCTGTATCTCTACCCCCTTAAAGTGAGAGCTTTGTTTGTATCTTTTATCTCAGTCTAACTTTCCTCACCATTTCCGTTATTTAGTCATGTGATCTTGGTCAGCCATATAACCAGGGATGATACTATAAATGTTCCAGCTGATGTAAGGCAGAGTCTGGCTCATCAGAGGATGGTCCCCAAACTTCCGGCTGTGCTAGGCATTAATCCTTCCTTGGTGGATTGTGGTGAGGTCGAGGAGGTCCTGGGGAGGGTCTGGGACATCTGGAGCAAGAGAAGCACTTAGGAGTCTTGGGGCAATAGCTATTTACTACTTGGTTTAGAATCGTTTCACTATTAAATGAACAGATATGACTGCACTAGTGCATAACGGCTGCCTATAATTTTTTTGAGGTTATGTTCCTCATCTGTTAAATGGGGATAAAATCCACTCTGCCTGCCTAATAGTGTTGTTGAACCATGTTTGTAAATATTCTCCGAGCATAGTAAAGCCCTGAATAACAGAAGTATGAGATTAGAGTTTTTATTTTGTGGGTAAATGTGCTTCTGCTAGGGAAGGTGAGGCACTTGCCCAGGGCGTGAGGGTTCATAGGGGCTGAGGTTGTAAGAGGGACCAGCTCTAATCAGAGTACCCAGAATTTCAACAAACCTAAGAGCTGATGATGGACAGTGGGGTAGGCCTTCCAGAAGAGAGCTTTCAAAAGCTACTGGAGCCAGACTACAGGCTCCGAGGACTGAAACTCTGGGAAAAGGAAGAGGTGAACAAGAGCCCCCCCACCGCCAGGAGCTGTTTCCCAGGACTGCCCTTCACCTGCTCTCTGAAGTGTGATTTGGGGTGAGTGGATAAGGGATGGAGAGTAAAGGTAAATGATGTTTCAACTCTGACACCATCAGGGGTTTTCTGCCAAAGGGAATATGATTAAAAGTGTGTGGCTCATAACAGGTACTCCGTGCATGTTTGATAGTTAATGCTAATTGCTTATGTAATGTATACTGAAAAATATTGTGTGGAACATGTTTAAGTTAAAATGTATTTATTATTTATCTGAAATATCAAAAGTATCTAAATTACATGCCTGTTTAATTAGATTTCTCTGACGATTTGGCTCTCCTTGGTGGATCTTTCTTTTGTAGAATTTGCTTATTAAATTCCTAACGGTGGGCTTCCCTGGTGGCACAGTGGTTGAGAGTCCGCCTGCCGATGCAGGGGTCGCGGCTTCGTGCCCCGGTCTGGGAGGATCCCACATGCCGCTGAGCGGCTGGGCCCGTGGGCCATGGCCGCTGGGCCTGCACATCTGGAGCCTGTGCTCCGCAACGGGAGAGGCCACAACAGTGAGAGGCCCACGTATCGCAAAAAAAAATAAAAATAAAAAAAATTCCTTACAGTAACAGTCTAAATTCCATTGCATTGTAACATAGCTTCTACGGTGATCACATCTAACTCATTGCATTATTTTGTGTATTAAACATTCATTAATGAGCAAACACATTTAACATTAATGTTATGAGCTAGTTTGTTATGAGCTAACATTAATGTTATGAGCTAGTTTGAGCATGTACTGGCATATAAGCAACTGAGAATTGTTCTTCAAATTTTATTTGTTGAAACACACAATACCATCTTTCATGGCCTAAGTTTCTTTTCCATTTTTTGGACTGCATTGCATCTCTTGACAAATGACTTTTTTTTTTAAAGTGATTTTTTTAAATTAATTTATTATTTATTTATTTTTGGCTGCATTTGGTCTTCATTCCTAAGCACAGGCTTTCTCTAGTTGCAGCGAGTGGGGGCTACTCTTCCTTGTGGTGTGCGGGCTTCTCTTTGCGGTGGCTTCTCTTGTTGTGGAGCACAGGCTCTAGAGCACAGGCTCAGTAGTTGTGGCACACGGGCTTAGTTGCTCTGCGGCATGTGGGATCTTCCTGGACTAGGGATCGAACCCGTGTCCCCTGCGTTGGAAGGCGGATTCTTAACCACTGCGCCACCAGGGAAGTCCCGACTAATGACTTTTTAAAATGTTCACTGACCTAAAAAGAGCACTATCATCAAAATTCATTCTGATGATAGTTCCCTTATTCAACACCACATACGAAAATTTCTCTTGCTCCCATGCTGGGAGAATATTTAGTAACTCCATGTAAAAGAATTCCATAGGAATGAAACCATTTCAAAAGAGAGTCATGGTAAGTGCCATAATACTTATCCACTTCAAGTAGGAATTTCTTCACCTATTCATAAATAATGTTCCTTTTAAGGACATCCTTGACACTTAAAAGGCTAATTTTTTTTTTTTTGGCCAATACTTTCTTTAATGCATTCAACAAATTCCTTTAAGTAAAGGAGTTCTATAATAAAGCTGTTTGTTCTTTCAGCATACATAATTCTATTGCTAAAGAGATACTGAAAAATATGAACAAGAAATAAGTAGGCTTCACTCCATGGATTACTGGGGTCTTTTCTTCAGCATTTAACTATCGTTTCAGTACTTCAAATAGACTGACATTCTCACACCTGCATTTGTTAAAGAGAGGCAACAAGGTTTGAATAACAGAATTGAAGAATACTGAATGACAACTGTGTCAGGGGTCTGCCAGACCACCTCCATACTCAGAAATGTGCTAAAAGAACTCATGGGACTCAGCGTTTAGTCGTGTTCATGACTAAGACTTGTTATAGAGGCATGGCAAGGATACATAGCCAGGTCAGAAGGGGAAAAGACACCTGTGGGGTCTGGAAGAATCAGTGCTGGCTTCCCTGCGCTCTCTTCCTCTTATGGGGTCACACAGAATGCACAGCGGTTAAGACTCCGAGCTTCCCCTGCAGGGGGCATGGGTTCCATCCCTGGTTGGAGAACTCAGATCCCGTGTGCTCCATAGCACGGCCCAGAAAAACAAAAATCCCCTGGCAACATGTACGCAATGTTTCTGCCCAGGGAAGCCCATTAGTGTCTCAGTGCCCAAATTTGCTTTTTTTTTTTTAATAAATATTTTAGAATAGTTTTAGGTTTACAGAAAAACTATGAAGATAGTAGAGTCCCCATATACCCATTTTCCTCTATTATTGACATCTTACATTCATATGGTATGTTTATCACAATTAGCAAACCAATATTGATACTTCATTATTATCTAAAGCCTATAGTTTATTCAGATTCCCTTAATTTTTACCCAAGTCCTTTTTCTGTTCCAGAATCCCATCCAGGAGCCCACATTATAATTATTCATCACATCTGCTCAGACCCTTCCTGACTGTGATAGTTTCTCAGACTTCCCTTGTGTATTGATCCAAAGTCACTTCTAATTAGCAGTGGTTATTGATTTGGGATTTTGGTTAAAAAATTGTTTCTCCCTTTCTTGAATATGCAAAATAAGTGCTTTTACTTCTCAGTTCCCTCTTTTGGTCTTCCCTCAGCTAAATCTGCAGGAGGGACCATAAGGAATTCTCCAGATCTTTACTGGGGAGGGAGCACTGATTTTTAGCCAGTGCTGCCGGTTAAGCAATGGAAACACCAGTAACTGTGGCAGAAGGAAAGCTCTAATTGCCAAACTCTTGCAATTTATTGAAAAAAGCCAAATATAAGACATTCAGGGCATTCTGACAAGGTCAACATAGGATGCAGGGCAAAATTATATAGGACATATTCTACATATACAGGCATCTGGTAACACTATCTTGGGGTCACCACCCTGGGACCTTCCTGTGGCCCAGGCAAGGCTCCCGCTCACCCTGAAGACGGAGGCAGCCTGGGATCCAGGGTGTGGGTGGTCGAGCTGATCTCGCCCCACCCCGTGGCCTCCGCTGCAGGGAGCCTGCCTCCTTTTTCTGAACTTTCTGGCCCTGGTGCGAACATTGCTGGCACCCGTGGGCTTTTAATATTTTCCGTTCCTGCCTGTTATACAATATTTCACCTCAAAAATGCATCCTCCCCGTCACCAAAGGGCACGCTGTTCCAGAGAGGACCCGGCTGGGTGAGTGGAAGTGACCCACCGCGTCCTGGGGCTTGGAGGAGGCCCAGCCCAGCGCTTTGGAGAAGGAGGTGGCAGAAATGTCTCCGCATTTGTGGGGAGACAGGGGCAGCTCTTGAGTCAGCCCGAGGCCCAGGCTCCTGGGCCAGCCTGAGACCTCGTGGTCCCACTCGAAGCCCCCCTGGAAGCCCAGATCCACGGTCAGCAGGGGGGCCACCCGCCCCTCCCGTTTGGGACTCCAGTCTCACCCCTCCCACTTGCCCTCTGACCCCGGTCAAGTGGCTTCACTTCTCGGAGCCCAGTGTCCCTGCCTGTACGGTGGGGATGACGACAGTACCTGTCTTTCGGTGTCCTTGTGAGGCTCAAATGCCGCCCGTTGGGACCATCCGGAAGCTTTAAGGCCCACCCTGCGGCGCCCCTCCTCGGCGGTGCTGATTCAACCGGTGTGGGTGAGGCCGGGACATCGGTGGTTTTTAAAAGCGCTCAGGTGGGCTTCCCTGGTGGCGCAGTGGTTGAGAGTCCGCCCGCCGATGCAGGGGACACGGGTTCGTGCCCCGGTCCGGGAAGATCCCACATGCCGCGGAGCGGCTGGGCCCGTGAGCCATGGCCGCTGAGCCTGCGCGTCCGGAGCCTGTGCGTCGAGCCTGCGCGTCCGGAGCCTGCGCTCCGCAACGGGAGAGGCCACGGCAGTGAGAGGCCCGCCTACCGCAAAAAAAAAAGCGCTGAGGTGATTCTCACTCGCAGCTGAGAACCGCTGCTCTGAGGGGAAAGTTCCTCCCAAGGGGACTCTTGCCAGGCGCCGGCTGCTGCCTTGATGAGCGAGGGCGCCACACGCCCATTTTCCTGAAAATATGACCCCAGGGACGTCTGAGAGCCACTATCGGGGTGGAGGGAGAGCACTCTGAAAAGGCAGGTGAGGGGTCCTGCAGGTGCGCCGTGACTTTCCGAGCAGGCCCTGACCACAGACAGACGCCTCTGAGCCACCGGCCCGTCCCGGCCACAGGCCGGGGCCCGGCAAACCTGCCCCGGTGTCCCCGCTGCTGGGCGGCCAGGTCCTCCCCAGGGGGACCCAGCCTCCCCTCCCCAGACACAGGCCCTGAGCCCGGAGAGTGAGGCTAGGGGTGGAGGGCACCCTGCTCCCGTCACCTGTCACTGCGGAGAAGGGCCGCGGCCACGGGAGAATGAAGCGAGCAGAGAGCCAGGTGCCTGATGGGAGAGGCGGGAGGACCCTTGGGGGCCTTGGTGGGGAGAGCCATCTGCTTTCCTCATCCTGAGGAGAGGAGATCTGCAGAAGGTCCCACAGCCCAGAGGAGGAAAACAGCTGGAGAGCCGGGCGCCTGGGGAGGGGGTGGCGGAGTGGAGAACAGCTCGCTTCTCCCGGGGACGCCTTCGCCCCCAGAGCCGGCCTTGGACCCAGGCAGGAGGACAGCTTCTCTCCGGGGCAGCGCAGCCCCTGCCTGGGGGCTTCAGCCAGAGTCCAGTTTCCCCAGCGGAGACCGGAGCCCTCGGCCTCCCCGGACCCCAGGTTCTCAAAGGCGCAGCGACCAAGCGAGAGGTTAGAGAGCTAGAGCCCCTGTGGGCGACTTCGGCCATGGGAAGAAGAGGCTGGACACCCTGTTCTGTGGTTGACTCACAGCCGGGGTCCCAGGCTCCTGGCCAGAGGGAGGGAAGGAGAGGGAGGGAAGGAGAAGGAGGGAGGTACAGGAGCGTGGTGCGGGGGCTTCCAATCCTTATGAGGGATGCCTGTGGTTAATGAATCCTCAGGGGGCATTTTAGTGTCCCCTGAGAAGAGGCAAGTCAAGATGGGCACTTTTCTTTGCAGTGTGTTGGGAAGTGGTAGTGCTTCTATGTAGCTCCCATTCGCTGAGGGCTCAGTTCTTTTGGGGTCCTAATCTTGTGGGGCTAGAGTTTTATTAGGTCCTCCACCTTGAGTGCCCTGAGTTTCTCTCTTATCCTCTTACCTCCATGAGGCTATGAAAACTGAAGTTCAAGTTCATTTTCAATTCTGGGAGGTCTATCACTGATTGGCTGACCTTATGAAGTCCTTAAGATAAAAGCTGATTTCAATGCTTAGCTTACCTCTCTGGATTCTTGGGGTTTTGACCTAAGTATTTCTTACTTTTCCCCCAGCTCATCAGTGTGTTTAAGAAATTTTAAAAATTTTAGTCAGAATTTGATTTCAGAAGGATGCTTGTTCAGGGTACCTACTCCACCTTACTACCAGAGAGGGAAGTGTTCTCAGTCTTTTAACCTAGAAATTGAGATAGTCAGATTGGAAGAGTAGGTCCTAACATTTTTGGGACAGACTCTTAAAAATTTGATGAAAGTTAGGGTCTGGGAACTCTCTTTCCAGGAAAATGTATGTGCACACACACAAAATGTATGCATGTTCATTCCCCTGAAGCTGTTCATGGACTCAAGATTAAGAACTCACAGACAAGCTGCTCTCTGCTATCCCAGACAGAGCTAACATGGCCTTGCTGTGTTCTGCGTCCTGGGGAGAGAGTTTCCATGTCTCCTCTTAATAGGTCTGAAGAGCACAGACTTTCCTTTGTGAATCAGGGCTTTCAGGAACTCCAGAACCTGACGGGGAAGGGAAACGGACTTACCAGCTAAGAGTCACATGGAGCTGAAGCAGACCCCCTCTATCTTCATTCATTCATTCATTCAAAAAACGTTTACTAACCTAGTTCCAGTTAGCTATTGCTGTATAACAAACTACCCCAAAATTTAATGACTGAAAACAAGAGCAACTTTTTTTTTTTCCTCTCTCTCTCATGGTTCTGTTGGTGACTGGGCTCAGCTAGATGGTTTTCACTTAGGATTTTTCGTGTGGTTGCAGTCACGCAGTGGCTGAGGCTGGAGTCGTCTTGAAGACTTAGTGTCATGTCTAGCAGTGATATTGTCAGCTAGAACCTCTGCTGGAGTTGTCAGCTGGAACCCCTTTATGTGGGTTCCTTTATGTGCAAAGTCCCTCATTTCTCCAACCGGTCTACTGTGATACCAAAAGAAGGCCCCCAATCACACAGGGCAGGTGCTATTAACAGCCAGAGGAGGCCCTCCGGAGGCAGCCAAGTTCAATGCCTAAGTTAATCAGGTCGTGAAGGTAGGGAGAGGTATCAGGTTTCAGAACAGACACCAAGACTTCTCTCCATTTTAAGCCTAATTGGGAACATTCCCGCAATCACCAAGCCTTGTTTTTTCCACAGCAAAGTCACTCGGCAGCAACTACACCATTTTGGGTCATTCAGATGATACCCAAAGTGAGGGCTAGATTTCAGCTTTTTAGCTTGACTAGAGACGTAGGCTTGTGGGGAGTACATCAGCTAGCACTCAGCCAAAGCAACTTGAGCAGAAAAGGGTTAACACAGCAGGCTTGAGACTGCTGTGCTAGAAAGACCTGTATACAAGGCTGGCCCTTGGTGGGCATTTAGGAACTTGGATTTTTGGAAGTTGGATTTAGGATTCCTGCCACCCTAACTGATCAGAATGGATATCTGTGCCTAAACCGTTTATACAAATAATCTGGTTTGTGCTGAGCACCTGAGTTCCTTCTGTTCCTCCGCGATTTTGGCACATCGCAAGCAGAGGGTACCTATATGACTAGCTCCCAGTAAAAACCCTGGGCATCGAGTCTCTAACGAACTTCTCTGGTAGACAATATTTCAAAAGTGTTGTCATGACTCATTGCTGGAGGAATTAAGCATGTCCTGTGTGACTCCACTGGGAGAAGACTCCGGACTTTTTGCTTTATGCACCTTGTTCTGCTGGTTTTGCTTTGCATCCTTTTGCTGTAATAAGTCCCAGCTGGGAGTACCACTATATTCTGCATCCTGGGAGTCCTTCTAGCAACTCAGCAAACCTGGCTTTGGTCTTGGTCCCCCAATATACCACCCAGTTCTTATTTTCCTTCATTCTATTAGATCTTATACCTAAAAACATGTTAGGGAGAGTTGGAAGGGGAAAGACAATTTTCTATCCAACAATTGCATGATATCCCCTTGTCCCTTTCCATTTCTGCTTCATTCAGACACACTCCTTAAACCACTTATCTTTTCTCATATCTTCTTCTCTCAGAATTACAGAAAGAAACTGTTTCTAAAGAAGCTGACCAGCTGTGACAGAGATGCCTGGATATATTGTTCTACAGACCACAGCACTTCCTGTATGTTGGTTTCTGATAGAGTGAGCCTTGATTTCTCAGTCTTTACTGCCTCCTTTTACTTTAATCTCCCTCTTTTAAATGTGTTTTTTTCCCTGTTCCTCTGCTGCAGTATCCGTCTGTATATTTTATTCATTTCGGAGATGTCCATGAATCTCTTATCTCACAATCTCAATACTTGAATGTTTGTGTATCTTCCTCTCTGACAACTAAATACATTTCAAATATTTTTTTGCAGGGAAGCCTAGAGAAAGAAACCATCGGAGTACGTAAGTAGAACTACTCAAATCATCTCTTTGTGAACAAAGAATGACTTATTTTTCTCTGCTGGTCCCAGTGGGTCAGAAATGATTATCTAGATAGTACCTATTCCTGTCACAATCTGTGCTCCAACCTGGCTGCCTGCAAGCTCTCCCATTTCAACAGTACACCTACCGGGAATCTACATCTTGACCCAACACAGTAATACACACAGGCCAAGATCTACGTCCTTCAACCAAAAACATCAAGAAATCGTTTCAAACCCTGCACTTGACCACTGGTGAGGACCAGCCTTCCCCAAATCCCACCATCTTGATTGAAGACTTGTAAACTCCATGCCCTATCCTTTCTGGATGGACCCTCCGGGTCCAAGTGACTAAGACACAGCCACCAGTATTTAAAACAAAACAATAATAACCTTCCTTCTCATGCCCTACTCCAACAGGAATTGTTGCTACAAAGGCAGAGACAATATGACAACACAACATTAACAGGCTGTCCGTCACTCTTAGCAGTATTTCCAGCACTTCCTGCCAGGGCTCCAAGTTTCCCTGGTAGGGCTTCCAAGGATTTCAGATAGGGACTTCGAGACTTCCTTTTAGAGGCTTTAGGATTTTATGGTAAGATATCAAGGAGGGGCTTCCCTGGTGGCGCAGTGGTTAAGAATCCGCCTGCCAATGCAGGGGACACGGGTTCGAGCCCTGGTCCGGGAAGATCCCACGTGTGGAGCAGCTAAGCCCGTGTGCCACAACTACTGAGCCTGTGCTCTAGAGCCCTCGAGCCACAACTACTGAGCCCGTGTGCCACAACTACTGATGCCCATGTGCCTAGAGCCTGTGCTCCGCAACAAGAGAAGCCACTGCAATGAGAAGCCCGCACACTGCAATGAAGAGTAGCCCCCGCTCACTGCAACTAGAGAAAGCCCAAGCGCGGCAATGAAGACCCAACGCAGCCAAAAATAAATAACTACAGTAAATAAATTTAAAAAAAGATATCAAGAAATTCCTTGGAGGAACTTGTGTCAAAATTTCCAAAGCTTCCATTCAGGGCCTACAGGACTCCCTGGCAGAGGCCATCGATTTACTCTGTGAGCTATTTAGAAGTTGCAGGCAGCAGCTCATAGCAGTGTCTTCAAGGACTCAGGGAGTTGCTGATTAGTACTAGTCAAGGAGGCTTCTAGAGAGTTCCATTAGTATATGCTTTTCGTAGCCACCTCCTTTCATTCATTCAGCAAGCATTTAGAGTATATCTACCACATCCTTGGCACTGAACTAAGTCGAACTTATGACACCTAGCATCAATCTCCAAGAGTTCACAGGCAGAGCTGCTCCTAAGGCTTTCCTGCTGGGGGGAGCTTCTACCACCTGCTGCTGCCTTCATCTTCCATGGGGCCCCTGGTCTGTATAGCTTTGGTTCCCTTTCAAGCTCAACAGCTCAGGGATAATCTTTCAGCTCCATGGTTGGGGTGCAGCTACTTATGGAGTCTCTGGTAGCAGTTTTGTTCCAAGTTGTTTCAAAAAGTTTCACAAACACCTCCTATGGAGCGCCACTAGGAGAGTGAATAAATCTATTATTACCCCACCAACTGCAATTCTTGGGCTTCTCTGGCGCTCCTTTGGCTGTGCACTGAGACAATAGTCAGGATCTTCCAAGAGTGAGAGTCTGAAAAGGCCATTTAGCCCAAACCCCAGCTGTATCCCACTCTTTGTTGGCCTAGTAGCCACACTTTCCACCACATTTTCAAATTTGTTCCTGGGAATAGATTCCGCGAGCCACAACAAAAGAGGAATATATTCTCAAATGAAACACATTGGGAGTGGGATTAAGCCTTTTGCATCTTCAAGAGCCTTCCTCAACCAGAACCTTCTTCCAAACAGGTGAGATTTGAACAGCTTCACAGCTCTGTTCAAGGGATTGACCCCCATTAAAATCCCCAGAAGACTTCTAGCTTCCACCAGACTTTTTTACACACCTACCCTGAGCAATCAGATCCCCTTCAGAAAACATAAGTGAGAGCAGGTTTTGACATTTGAAAGCAGAGAAAGGTGGTACTGGGCACCTGAGAGGAAGAGGGGGCTTGAAGGGGTATGAAAAAACTGCAAATAGAATTCGCTATTGAATAGCTGGCCCTTGGGCCAACTCTGAAAATAAGATTCAAGCAAATACTAGAGGTGATGTGTACAACCAGGGGACACACACTCTCTGAGAGAGGCAAGACCAGAGCCCAAGTAGCATGGCAGGCTTCCAAGGGAGTGATGGGTCGTCTCTCCCTTCTAAATATCTAGTACAGGTACCTCCTAAACCCATGATACCACTTTTTGCTTCTTGTTTATCTCCTCACTCTTCCCTCCAATAGACCAGAAAAGCCTTGATGGGGACTTTGAAAGTATATGACATCACAAAGGGTACCAGCAGTATCGCTGGATAGAAGAATAACAACAACCAACATCGATAGGTGTATAACATCTAACTATACAAAGCATTCTACTTATATTGAACTCATTTTACCTGCCCTACATCACGGTGAAGTTGATACTATTTATTATTTCCTCACTTTACAGTTGAAGAAACTGTGAAACAGAGATTTTAAGTAATGTGCCCAATGTCACACAGTTGGTGTAATAGCAAGACTTGAACTTTGGCAGTCTGGCTATAGAGTCTGAGCTCTAATGCCTGCATCTTTATTTCTTTTTCTTTTTTAAAAATATTTATTTATTTGGCTGCGCCGGGTCTTAGTTTCGGCGTGCAGGATCTTTTTTGTTTCCCCAGCTGCAGCATGCCAACTCTTGGTTGTGGCATGTGGGATCTAATTCCCTGACCAGGGATCAAACCCGGCCGCTTGCACTGGGAGTGCAGAGTCTTAGCCACTGGACCAGCAGGGAAGTCCCTGCCTGCATCTTTCCTTGGTAACTGGGAATTTCTCTGACGAGATTTATTTCCAACCTATTTCTTCTTTCTTTCAATTTCCTCCCATTGTGTTAGTTTAGCTGCTAAAGACCACTCTTGGTCCTCTCAGTCCTCCTGGAACAAAATTTTCCCTCACTTTTCCATTCCTGGCCCATTCAGTCGACCCCTTCTAACTTGGTCTTTACTCTGCTCCCCCCTCCCCAAACTTGAAGACTGGCAAACATCTTTCTCCCCTTCCCTTGGAGCTAAGAACTGAGGGAGAGGTCTGGTTTGGTAAGAGAGTCTCCCCACAAGGTCAGAGAGCCCCTGCTTGGGCAGCAGGGTGTGAGTTCTAGTGTCTGAATCCGCTGCGTGTTCTTGGGGACCTGCTCTCCTCCACCCTCCCCTCCTGCTCTTTGACCACTCTGTCTCCTCTGCTATGACACTCCTGGCCTGGGGCTCCTCCCACCCCATCCATTGTCCATTTCTACCTTTTTGTTGCTTTATCTCTTTTTCTCTGCCATGTTCCCCTTCTTCTGACCCATGTTTACCTCTGGAATATTTTTCCTCAGTTTACTTTTTCTGTATGTATTTTGCTGAAGGTGTGTCTGTGTCTGCTTTTATTGCTGATTTTTTTCTTTTGGGGGAGCCCAGAGGGGAGCAGGAGCTCACTAAGGTTAAAAAAAAAAAAAGATACTCCTATTCTCTTTTTTTTTTGCGGCACGCAGGCCTGTCACTGCTGTGGCCTCTCCCGTTGCGGAGCACAGGCTCCGGACGTACAGGCTCAGCGGCCATGGCTGACGGGCCCAGCCGCTCCACGGCATGTGGGATCTTCACAGACCGGGGCACAAACCTGTGTCCCCCGCATCGGCAGGCAGACTCTCAACCACTGCGCCACCAGGGAAGCCCTCTCCTGTTCTCTTTGAACATGGTTTAAAGGCCTTTGCCACTCCTGCCCTCCAACATGGTGCTGCTGCCATAAGGAACTTTACTGTTTCCCTGCATATGCTCTACCCTTTGCAGGTACCACTCCTTCTGCTAGAAAGACTTTCCACCCTGAACCCACTATTCAGCTAACTCCCACTCACTTTTCAAGCATTCCCTGACTACACAGCTGTCTCTCTAATATGGGCTTCCACCCTGTCCTTCTACTGTTAAAGCAACAGTCAAGTGTATTGCATCTGCCTTTTTTCTTGTATGTCTCCCCAATAGACTTAGCTCTCTGAAGGCAAAGATTTACTTCCAGACTTACTTCCTTTTAACAGAATACAGAAAAAAAGGCTGCCTCTGGCATCCTTCTCTAGCAACTATTCTCACACCACATCATTTTCTGAAATGTTGGCTCACTTCTGCTGATTTGGGGATTCAACAAGCCCAAATATTACCTGCATCCTCCTCTAAGTCTCAGGAGAATTTGACCCCTTGAGGGTGTTTCTTCTGGGCCTTCTCAAGTCAACCTCTGTTATATTTTTTAATAATCATGGAAGGAAGTGAGATTGGGTAGAGGTTTTGTGGAGTCCTTCCAATAACCACGTTGGTGGCTCCACTTCTAGGTAGGAAACTTCGGTGAAACCAATCACATATCAGTAAGCCTTCCCCACTGTTCTTTTAAAAACAGTGTGCTTTACTCTAAGAGAGGCACCATAGCTCAGTCTTTTCCTCCCTCTCCCAGTGTCCTGAAAAAACATTTGTGGAAATGTTCATTGACATATATGCATGTATATATGTGTGTATATACACATTATATATATACAGATTAGATATAGACAGATCTTCCACATAGAGAGGCTTCTTTCATATAATGTATATATATAGGAGTATAGGATAGGGATGCAGATATGAGTCCTAGACAACAGATAATACTCTGGCTTTTCTGGCTGCATCTTAGAAATTGTGAATTTGGGCCATGAGCTGGGTTCTGAGAGGAGCCAATCAGTTCCAAACACCTTTAAATCTGAGCTGTGAAGTTTATATATTCTCTTAAAGGAAAATGTCTTCTCCGGCAGCTGTCGCCAAAGAAAAATTACGTCACTGCCTGGCAGAAGTGATACACCCCAGTACCCTGTTTGTAGTGTCTGTTTATTGAATGAATATTCAAACATTGTCCAGTCAATTCACATTTTTTTATTTCTTTGCATGTCCCCCAACTCTGGAGAGGGAAATTTGAGCCATGGCATATTTTAAATTTTCTGTTGCTGGTTTCACCGCCAACCAGAGCGCCCAGCAGGGTGCGCTCTGCCCTGAGAGTCGCCCTCTTCACAGCAGTTCCCTGGCTGAGTTGTCCCGTGGACCTTCCTGTGCCCCAAGCCCTTCCACGCAGGATCTCTCTTGAGGAACTTATGCCACGTCTCATGAGATAAGATTCCTCAGTAGTCTTCCTTCACATGATTTTCCTAGCTATTTTAGACATTTACTCTCCCACATGAATTCTAAGATCATCTTATCTAATTTTGGAACAATAAACAAAAGGATTCTTGAGGTATTTTTAAATCTCTCATCATAACTATATTTAAAAAATCAAGTTCTTGTTGCATGGCTAATCATTTTTGCTTGATACACTTCGTTGCTGTATCCCTAAGTATAAGTAAGTTTGTGACATAATTTATTCAACCTAGCCTCTTAGTAATACTATGATTTCTGCTTTACTGTTTATATATTTGTATTTGACTGTTTTAAAAAATTTTCAAGCCTTTTGGAAGCATTTTGTTTTAAGTGTATTTCTTGTTCAATAGGATATAACAGATTTGTTTTTTTTTTAACCCAACTGCATCGTTTTTTAATAGGGAAATTCAGCCCATTCACATTTCACAATAATTGTTATATTGTTATACTCCCTTGTATTCCTTTCATCCTCCTTTATGTTTACCATTTACCAAGTGTATCACCTCTCCCCTCCTTTTTTTTTTTTTGCTTTCCTTATTTTTCATTTATTCTTCCCTTTCCCCAGCTAATTTAGACATTCTACTGTATTTTTCCATTTTGTTTGTCATTACCTCCCAGTTCCTGACACCCATGATCAAACGCATGTTTCTTTTCTAGTAAATACAAAGATCTAAATATTCCTCCATTCCCCCCACAAATTCCACACGTGTTGTCACAGAGAGAGGACCTTGCCCAGCTACCTTTGGCTGGGGGTGGAGGTGGGCAGGCACGCAAAGTGGGCTCAGACCTGAGAGTGGGACTCCAGGAGCCCCATCAAACTCTGTGTCTCCATGGGCATACTAGATCTGACAGTTCCCAGTTACCAACACCCAAAAGCCCCACTTTAAAAGCAGGAGATGCCTCTTTCAAGACTTGATGTGCCTGTCATCAGACCCCTTAGAATCGGCCAGATGGGGAATGATTTGGGAGAAGAAGCTAAAGAGGCTGCTCCAGGGCACCGGGATGGGGATAGAAGTGGGGAAAGGCGCTGAAGGGAAGCTGCGGGGCCCCTCTGCCTGGTAAGGGAATCTCTCTCGGCGGATATGGAAGCTCCCCACACCAAAGCCTGCTAGGCACTGGGCAGGATGAGTGCTGGGGGCCTCAGTGCTCACAGGGAGGAGGGTAATAAGGCATGAAGGGGAAGAGCACCCCTGAGGATCACTGCTGGGGAAGGGGTGATGATAGGGGATGCAGTGGGCATGGAAGGTAGACCAAGGGGCCCTGCTGGGGAGGCGGGACTGCAGGCAGACTGAGCTCCATGACTGGGGCCTTCCTGTTATGGAGGACATGGGATTTTGACTGGGGAGGAAAGGACAGAGTCCTGGGTCTGGTGACTGAAGTGTTTCCTCTCAGGGAAACAGAGAAGGTCTGGGGCAGTCACTTGGCCTCAGATTGGGAGTGGGCAGGCCCCTCCACCGTTGGCCCTCGGCTGGGCACTGCACATTTAGGAGGTTGGTTCAGAGCCTGAATGAGACTCTCTATGCCCCCTGGGGAAGATGGACCCTCCAGCTCTGGTCAGACTATTCCAGAGACCCGGAATCCTAGACGCTGGCATACCCACGCCCTAAGGGACCGTGAGGGTCAGGTTTACCCTTCCTCAGGGTCTGCAAAGAGTTCTGTGAAAAGGAAAACATCTTAGCTCCACTATCTCATACTGAGTCCACGCAGAGTGTGGGGTATACAGATGAGAATAAGGCACATGTTAAAGGAGGCTATAGGCTCCTGGGTCAGCCAGTGGTGGGGAAGCTGGAAAAGGGCTACTAACTCTCATCATCTAAGCACTGACTACATGACAGGCATTGTGAAGTATGATAATCCTTCCAACAAGTATTGCTATCACTCATTTAGAGATGAAAAATCAGAGGCTCTGTGTTTGGATGGCTTGCCCAAAGTTGCACACCTGACTGGTGTGGAGAGCTTAGATGACAGCTGATCTTATCTTATTTCAAAGCCCGAGTCCTAACCTCTAGACTCTCCCAAATTATTTCGAATACTCTGGTAGCCATAATTTGGAATATGGCCTTACACTTACCAGTGAATGGGGAAGCAACCCAAGGATTGAACAAATAAAATATGGGAGATTCCTTGGCGACAGGGCAACCTCTCCCAATTCACGAGTGTGCAGTGTGGGCCGTAGTCTGGTCCTTCTCTTAGGGGGAGGTACAGTGAATCACTCAGGTTCCTCTGCCCCAAACCATGGTTAGAATCCCTACCAACCTTTCCCACACCAGTTCCCCAGCCCCTGCCCTCTTCTTTCTGTTAGAACCACGCTGTGTGGGAAAGGCCTGTGAGTTTTAGGGGAAGTTCCCCGAAAGAGCAGACAGATGTCCCTTGAACAGATTGTCAGAGGGCTTGGTTCCCTGTTCCCACAGTCTCATGTCTCTTTAAAAAAAAAAAAACCTTTTAAAATATAGTTGCATTGTAGAAAACACAGATAACAGAAAGGAAAATGGAAAGCATTCATCTCATCACTAATAAATAACCACTGTCCCCATTTTGGCATCTCTCTCTCCACCCGCTGCTGGGAAAGAGTCTAAGAAACAAAGCTTAATTGTTGCCTTTGGGGAGGTGTGTGTGTGAGACGTTTACATTGTGCCTGCTGTTTAAGCCACTGAAGTGTTCAAAAGACTCAACGATACTAACTTTGTAATTTAGGTAATATAGGGGATGTTTATTAAATCTATAAACAACGAATAAATGCTCAAATAAAAATGTTTTTCAAAATGGTGTTCATTAAGTGCCTTTTAATAAGCCAGGTACAAAAGACGATGCAGATAGTGGCCAGTCCTGTTTTCCACTAGCAGAAGCCCTTCGGGCCTGCAGGAGTAGTCAGGTGAAGGGCATGAGGTGAGTGACTGAGACCTGGGAGATGGTGATGAAAGCCACCGTAGAACATGCCAGAAAGACCCAGGAGGGGCCAGAAACATGGGAGTGACAGGAGCACAAATGCCTCAGAGGCTTTAGCGCAAGGGGCTGCATGGGGCAGATGGCAGGATGGCCACCTGTGCTCAGCCAGAGCCTCCTTAAGCCCAGATGAAGGCGAGAGGGACCTGGGCAAAAGGGCAGGAAGGGGCTTAACTGAGGGTCTCAGAATGGAGTGGAGGAGGGAAAGGGAGAAAAGGCTTCACTTCTGGGGAGGACTGAGAGGTGAGAAACGGGCACCTGCCCCGTCCCCATGATCCAGAAAAGTCTGACACTGTCCAACCAATCCAGACGACGATAAACGACGCCGGAGGGCTGGAGAGGGCAGAAGGCAGTACAGGTCTGCCTCCCCGGGTGCAGCCTGGAGCTGCTAATCTGACACCCAGGGGGCCCACGCGGGATCCCGTGGCTGTGAAGAGAGATGGGGAGAAAGTCGCCGCTGGAAGCCACCACAGGCGGGACAGAGCTGCGGGGATGCCACCAGCAGAGCCTCCACACGGCAACCCCAACGTCTGCAGGGCGCTGCCCAGCGTGAGACGCAGAGAAGGGCTCCGTGCGCCCACCCCCAAGGTCACGTGCGTGCAGGGAGGCGGGGCTGCTCAGGAGAGCGGCCACCTACCCCAGGGACATCAGCTCAGCCATTGGTCAGGCCCCTGCAGGGAAGCTCTAAAAGCCCTGCACACCAGCAGCGCTCCTGCCTAGTCGCCCGGGAGACCCCGGCGCGGGGCCCCCGGGTGCCGTTGGAAGGCGTTGGCCGAAGGTGGGCGCATGGCCTCATGCTGCTGCACGGCCGCCAGCAGGGAGGCTGTGTAGGCTGGAGACTCAAAAACCTAAACTGCTGCCCAGGCCTTGAACTGTAGCAGAGCCATATATTCTTGTGGTGACAGTGGCCTTAGGAAAACAATTCTGTCTCTAGGATGATTAGGTCGGAGCTGCACAAGCCTTCTTAAATAATGCAACTGGCCTATGAGGTGGCCTTGGGGGAACCGCTGGAATATTTCAAACCTTGTCTTGGGCAGGCGGTTATACCGTGGATGTTAAATTGGGTTAAAATTGGTAGTTACACCCATAAGTACTGAATTTGAGCTGATTACTTTTCTTTAGCTCAAGGCTGGGGATTTTTAGCCAACTTTTCTGCCTGCAAGAGGGGAGCAGACATGCTTCCTGCTATGAGTGATGGCCTTGGGACCATGGACACCAATTTAGTGAAACCTACAACCGGTTAGGGTTCCACCGACTCAGCCTCTGCATCCACATTCCTGTTCCCACCAGACAAACCTAGGGGTTCCAGCTATCCAGGCCATCCCTGTTTTCCTTCCGTTCCTTTCTTTCCCCTATCAAAGCCCTTTCATCCTCTCATCTCTTAGGATACAACAGTGTAACCCCTCTTCCGCTTCTTACAAGACTGGAGGAAAACTAATTCCCCAAATGACTTTTAAGTCACTTTGATGTCTTTGGAGAAGTCGCTGAACAGTTAAGCGTGCTGTTAGGTTCAAGGGATTAAACAAAAGACTCTTGCCCTCTGTGAGTTCCCTCCCCAGTGGGAGAGTCCACTGCTCTCTTAATTAGTGCAGGTGTTCTGGCTGTAGGTTAAGTGGGGTGTGTGAGCTGCATGAAGGCTCTGAAGTTCGTCTGTTAACGAGGCAAACATTTGTGGTGGTCCTAAGTTGGAGCCCTGAAATGACATTAGATTGGATCTGGGTGTGGGCTCTCCAGAGTTGCTGGGCATTGTGGGATTGCCGGCGGTGGGATTGGGGTGTTTGTTTTTCCTGAGAGCAGGACTGGGGAACTAAAATAGACACCACCTGGGGAAGTACGGAAGGCTGCCTTTAAGGTCCTGTGGTCGGGGCCCTCTGAGAACTTCTTTTAAATTAGGCTAAGCCTGTGTAGGAATGTTCACTTCCATGGTAGCAATAATTAGAAAAGACTTAATCACCGTCCTCAGGGACCCAAAGGAAAAGAGGGTGGCACGTCACTGCTGATACTCATTCCTGACCTAAGGGACGCATGTGGAATGAGAGGAAGATGACTTCTTCCTTTCTTCTGTATCTCTGTAAGTGGGCCTGGAAGATAGAAACAATATTGCAGAGATAATGGAACAGCAGTCCAAATGCAATTTTAAGGGCTCTTAAGAATTTGGGATCCAATCTTGAGATTGAATACCTTTTAGGATTCAAGGTCTGGCAAGTGGTGTCAGAGCAGCGGGAGTCTTTGGTTGAGAAGGAGGCATCATATTCATTGTTAGGCAGGTAGTCACTATAAATGGCATCTCCATGGTCTGCGTAGATCCTCTCCCTGACAGGAAGGACACTGGAGGTATAATGTCAGTTATACATCCACATTCTAAACTGGAAAGGTCTTTTTTGACGGTTTGCTTCTTTGATCTCTTAGCTCTCCCCTCCATGTTAGTATCACCCAAGTGCCTAAAATTAGCCTGTGCTGTTGTGCTCACACTGAAAACCTCCCTCTGTGCTGCTAGGCTAGACTAAGTGGGAAAGAGTGTTGGATTTTGGTGGGAACCTTGGGTTGAATTTGTAAGGATCCTGAGTTTTGTCCCTTCCTCTAATTGTGAGATCATCTGAGGGGGCCAGAAACTTTTGGAACCCCGATGAGAGCTGGGAAGAGGGAGTTTGCAGAGGCATCAGCTCTGGGGGAGATGAGACTATGATCAGAAAACGGGGTAGGGACATGAGGTGCATGTCAGTGGCGCTGAGCAAAGACTTGTCCCCAGCCTTAGGGTGCTAGTCGGGGTCTTTGATGTCACTCAAAACAGCACCTGGAGCTGCTGCTTTGGAGCAGTGTGCAGAAAGACAAAGCACCAGGTGTCCCCGTGTTGAACGAGGAGACATGCCCTTGAAAGCATCAGTTCTTAGGTTCATGGTAACTAGAACAGCTTTCCGGGCAACTTTGAAGAAACCAGAGAATAGGTTAGAAAACACATGAATGGAAATGTCTTGTCTTTTGTGATAAGGCAAGGGAATTATGTGTGTTTACTGGACCCATGGGCCTTGCTTTTGTGGGCCTTCTCTTTTTGGCTGTTACTTTCCTTTTCATCATTTTGAGGTATTCTTCTTTTTAGCCTTTCTTTCCTTTTCACTTACCTTAGCTCTGTTGATCCTTATCATAAGGGAAAAATACATGAGGCCAAGAAGGATGACAAAACTAGAGCAAGCAAAGGAGAAACCAAGAAAATCATAGAGAATAAAAGTGTTAGGGAATTTAGACTACAGCAACAGAGGAGAATAATTAGGGGGAAAAAAGTCAGAGAAAATTTGATTTAGGTAGAAGTTATATGAAAGGAAAGATAAATGAATATTGAGGAAAGGGCAAAGGCTAAGAAGAGGAGTGGGCAGCAAGGGCAGAAACATAAAAGAAACCGATAGACGAAACAGGGAAAAACTAAACCTCCTTCCCTCTGTCTCAACTTTGCTTCTTTCCTCCCTCCTTTCCTTCCTACAAACACTTGAGTGTTGACTACATGCCAAGTACTATCTAGGTACTGAGGATAAAAGATGAACAAGAGGGCTTCCCTTGTGTCGCAGTGGCTGAGAGTCCGCCTGCCGATGCAGGGGACACGGGTTCGTGCCCTGGTCTGGGAAGATCCCACATGCCACGGAGCGGCTGGGCCCGTGCGCCATGGGCGCTGAGCCTGCGCGCCCGGAGCCTGTGCTCTGCAACGGGAGAGGCCACAACAGTGAGAGGCTCGCGTTCTGCAAAAAAAAGATGAACAAGAGTCCTTCGCTGCTCTAGAAGAGCTCATATGTAGTGGGGAGATAATGTCATGGCTGACTGTAGAGTGTGGGGTGAGAAGTGGGTTTCTAAGAACTCCCTTTTCTGTGTGTAGGTAAGGAGGGGGCTAAGAAAACGAAGACCCACCCCCTAGAATGTGTTTGAAGTTCTCTCTTTATAATTGCTACTGGACTGAGGGTGGAAGATCAGCTGACATACATGGTCTAAGCATTCAGACTCTCCTCATGGCTTCTCTTGGCTTGGTATGAGGGGTGGTGGTACAGGTACCGAGCAGAAGTCTGAAGTGAGTCAAGGATAGGATGCTTCCCGTGACCGGGTGATACACCTACAGGCACGGTGGGAGGGGTGACATTATCACCTCTCCTTTCCCTGAAGTACCTCTGTGTTGTTGTTCAGCTGCAACTCACCTTGGGCTCTTGCTTGGCTGTCATGCTATGTGCAAAATAGGGTAAAAGAAGTTATGAGAAAATTGGAAAATACAAACAAAGAGGAGTGAAGAAACATCTTTATCCCAAAATAACAAAAAATAAGCTGAAGAAAAACATTTTGGTATCCAATTTATGGGTCCCTGAAGTCCAGGAAGCCCAAGGGCCAGAGAAAACGTACCACTCTTATAGAAGAGACCACCGGTATTTAAGGGTTGGTTAAGGGTCTTTGCTGAGGCTGGGGGTGGGACAGAACAGAAAGACCCTAGGTTTTTACTCCTTGATGGGAGAGCCTTTTGGGGGGAGGTACTTTTTTGTAGGTATTTAAGATCTCCCATATCCTTACAGATGGAGGGTACAGAGAGTTTCCAGAATGGTAGCCTTCTGAGACAGTAAAGGTTTCCTATATACCTAGGTTTAGTTTTATAAAGCAGACATTGAAAAGTAGCTGAGAGTTTCCAGAATTTGAGGGGAACAAGGTTAGAAGGTTATGACTGGATCTGGAAACTCTTTCCTACACGGTCTATTTTCAAGGCATTAACTTCTGTTGAAACGAATGGGAGAAGCCAGAGTCCAAAAGACTCTGGAACTAAGGTACTGAGTTGGGTGGACACTCTAGCCCATAGACACAAAGTAGGGTGAAGGACATTGGCTGTACTGCTGTCATTTTACCAAATATTTTGAAGAGTGTTTTGTGTACCAAGTCCTGTAGTGATGGACAGTGCTTTAAGTTGGACAGATACCTTTACTAAAACAACAGCACCACCATATTTTTCTCATTTGCCGTGGGCCTTTGAAAACTTTCAAAAAATTGCCACAGTCCTTGGACAGCATTTAATTTCCATTGATCCAGCCAGCAACAATGGCATGAAGTCACAGAGTTTCCCCATCTTCATTTCTTTGAGCAGATGGCCAAAGGAGGAGTTCTGGGTCATCAAGAGTATGACCAGCGACCTTATGGAGATTCTGAAATCTCTGACTTACGGATTGGTTAGGGATTCTCACCCTCGTTTCCCATAGGTGTTTATGGCCATTTAGCAAATTTCCCAGCATCTTAATCTTTCTATGACATTTGCAAATTTTTTCTAGCTCTCATATCCCCATTTTGGTGTATGTTCTGCCTTTTCCAAGATGTTATCGGCTGTCCTCCCAGTTAACTTTCAGCTGTTCTTGGGGAAAAGATAACTCCTAACTACAGTGAAAAACAAAAAGAGAAACAAACCTGTGTGTCTTACCACTTCAGGCATCTGGTTTTGTTTTCTTTTGTTTTCCTTTAAATGGGGTTTACTGTCTGGACTCCAAAGCCTGCAATTCTAATGACATTCTTTCTGGTATCCCTGCCTGGGAGTAATGCCTGGAGAGTACAACAATGAATAGCATGATAGGCGCCAATCTGTAGTCTCTTATAGTCCCCTCATACTCGTTGTTCAATTTTAAAAAGAACAACTTGTTCAAAGGGGTTGCCCGTGAGTTTTCCCTGGGTAGAACTTTGATTCCAAAACAGAAAATATTAGATGTGAAGATGTTTTTGAACAGGGAACAAAAAGCCTGTGTTCTAGTCCTCGCTGCCTACTATTAGCCATGTGAACTTTGGCACATCGCCAGATTTCTTTGGGTTGTGGCTTACTCATAGGTAAAATTGGGATATTAATCCTCAATTGGGTTGAGGATTCATCCTCAACAGGATTGTTTTGAGGATTAAACGTGCTCTATAATCTGTCATACTACATAAATATTTGCAAATTTTTGTTAGGATTTAAGAGCTATTTAAAAATATTCCCTGGCCACATAGTAGACATGCTGACATTTCTGCTATCAGATTAAAGAGTGTCACTGTCCTGTATTGCATAGTTAAATCATTGGAGCCAAATTTTATGTTTCTATGTAAATATTTTTGGATGGAGAGGATCCATAGCTTTCATCAGTTTCCTAAAGGGGGTCCATTGAGGATCCATAGCTTTCATCAGTTTCCTAAAGGGGGCCCATTGAGGATCCATAGCTTTCATTCGTTTCCTAAAGGGAGTTCATTGCCCTAAAAAGTTAAAATTCAGTGCTTCAGAAATGGAAAGGTGGATTCAGTAACAGAAATTTATTGCTTCCAGAAGGTCCCTCTTAACATGTCTGCAGTAGTAGTTGCCATGTTTTCTAGATAGTGAAATTCTTAATGCAGCCTGATGACTATACAGAATATTTGAAATCGGGACTGAAAATCTTGGACATATGGTCATGGTAGCAATTAGATTATCCAGTTGCCTATAGTGTAAGGGTGGGTGTAAAACAAATTATTAACTATATGGCCCTACAAAAGTCACCTTCCCTCATGGAAGTAAGAGATTTGACCTTGAAGGTTTCCAGAGTTCCTAGGTTGAATTCTCTAGGAAAGTGAGACCAAAGTTGGACTTCAATGGAACCCTACTGTGGAAAATATGAACCAGGCTTTGTGGAAGAGGAAAAAGAGGGAGTGTCAGAGTGAGGAGGAGGGACAGAGCATCCAAGGAGCCCACCCTCGATAAAGGTGGGAAATGCGGGCCTGCTGAGGTGAAGAACCAGAGCAATCAGGGCAGGAAGAGGGCTTTACTTAAGACAAAAGACTCTGAGGGACCAGAGGCTCAACCTCCACCCTTCTCCATGGGACTGACTTGTCAGAACACAAGCTGTTCCTCAGTGAGCGAACACATCTTCTTCCCTGCACTCTCAGAACTTCCATTTCTCACGGGAGCAAATGCCTGGAGCCTTCCCACTTTCTACATCAGGAGTTTTGGCTACTTCCAGAAAATGCTTCTCTACAAATGCCTCAAGACACAAGTCATAGGGATGGCAAGGCTGTTTGGAGGGGTTAGGAGAACCTCATATCTGTACTTCAGGGTGGATTGGAATCCCCACCCCCACATGAGGAATTTTAAGCATAAAACCTTTATATTTTTAAACTCCTATCAGTACATTATTATTAACTAAAGTCCAGGGCTTCCCTGGTGGTGCAGTGGTTGGGAGTCCACCTGCCAATGCAGGGGACACGGGTTCGAGCTCTGGTCCAGGAAGATCCCACATGCCGCGGAGCAACTAAGCCCGCGCGCCACAGCTACTGAGCCTGTGCTCTAGAGCCTGCAAGCCACAACTACTGAGCCTGCGTGCCACAACTACTGAAGCCTGCGCGCCTAGAGCCCGAGCTCTGCAACAAGAGAGGCCACTGCAATGAGAAGTCCACGCACCGTGGCGAGGAGTGGCCCCCACTCGCCGCAACTAGGGAAAGCCCACGTGCAGCAACGAAGACCCAACAACGAAGACCCAATGCAGCCAAAAATAAATAAATAAACTTATTAAAAAAAAAAACCAAAAAACTAAAGTCCATGGTTTACATTAGGTTTCACTATTTGTGTTTAAAAAGCTGGGTCGAGGCTATTTGTGTGTGTGGGATGACTGGCTCATCCTGTGTATATTTAACAGCCAAAGAAACTATCAAACTGTTCTTCGAATTGATGGTACCGCTTTACATTCCCACTAACAGTATATGAACACTCTATCCTCACCAACACTTGACATAATCTTTTTAATTTTAGCATTCTGGTAGATTTAGAGATACCTCATTGTGGTTTAAATTTGCAATGCTCTAATGACTAGTGATGTTGAACATCTTTTTCTTGTGTTTATTTTCCATTTGCATATTTTCTTTGAAGTGTCTGTTCAAATCTGTTGTCCCCCTTTCCACTTTTTATTTGAGTTTCAAGAATTTTAAAAATCTAGATATAGGCCCTTTATCAGATATGTTATATCTGATATTTTCTCTCAGTTTGTGTCTTGTCTTTTCATCTAACGGTGTCTTTTAATGAGCAGAAATTTAAAGTTTTGATAAAGTCTAGTTTATCAGTTTTTTTATGTATTGTCTTTTTGGAGGAGTATCTAAAAAAATTATAGCCTAACTAAAGGTCACAAAGGTTTTATTTTGTTTTCATCTAGAAGTTTCATAGTTTTAGATTTTACATTTAGGCCTATGATTCATTTTGAGTTAATTTTTATATGCGGTAAAAAAAAATAGTATACAGTACTTTAAAAATATGGCTCAAAGTTAACTTTTTTTTGGCATATGGAGACCCAGTTGTTCCAAAACCATTTATTGAGAAGACTGTTGTTTCTCCACTGCTTTGCAACTTTGTCAAAGATCATTTGTTAATATACGAGTGCTTCTATTTCTGGACTTTCTATTGTGTTTCATTGATTAATTTTTTGATCTTTATGCCAATATCATGTTGTTTTCGTTACTATGGTAGCTTTATCATAAGTCTTGAAATCAGATAGTATTTATTAGTTTTCTGACTTCTTTTTCAAAGTTGTTTTGAATCTTCTAGGTCTTTTGCATTTCCATATGAATTTTAGAATAAGCTCAAAAATTGCTTACTGGGATTTTTATTAGGGTTACATTGAATCTATAGCTCAGTTTTAGGAGAATCACCATCGTAATACTGAATCTTCTGAACCATGAAACCATGGAATAGCTCTCCATGTTAGTTAAGTCTTTAATTTCTTTCAGCAATGTTTTGCCGTTTCAATTATAGGTCTTGTACATCTTTTGTCACATTTATCCTAAGTAGTTCACATTTTTTAATGCTCTTGTAAATGGTTTTGTTTTTTAAATTTCAACTTTCTATTGTTTGTTGCTGGTTTTGACAAATATAATTGATTTTTGGATATTGATCTTGTATCTTGCAAATTCACTAAGCTCACTTATTAGTTCTAGTAGTTTTTTTGAAGACTCCATCAGATTTTCTATACAGAAAATCCTATTATCTGTGAACAAAGACAGTTTTATTTCTTTTCCATTCTGGATGTCTTCTCTTTTTCTTGCCTTATTGTACTGGTTAGATACTCCAGTACAGTTCTGAATAGAAATGGTGAGAGAGAACATGTTTTTCTTCTTCCTGAACTTAGGAGGAATGCATTCACTTTTTAATAATTAATTAAATATGATGATAGCAGTAGATTTTCTTAGATGTCCTTTATCGTATTAAGGAAGTCCTCTTCCTTTATTAGTTTGCTGACCATTTTAAGTCAGGAATGGATGTTGGATTTTTTTTTTTTTTTGGTACACAGGCCTCTCACTGTTGTGGCGTCTCCCGTCGCGGAGCACAGGCTTCAGACTCACAGGCTCAGCGGCCATGGCTCACGGGCCCAGCCGCTCCGCGGCATGTGGGATCTTCCCGGACCGGGGCACGAACCCCTGCCCCGTGTCGGCAGGCGGACTCTCAACCACTGCGCCACCAGGGAAGCCCTGGATGTTGGATTTTATCAAATGTCAAATGGCTTTTCAGAATCCTCTGAGATTATGTATTGTTGTTGTTGTTTTGAAAAAATAAACTAGCTCTGTGGACTAGAAAAATTTAGGAACAGAAAGTTAATTTTTTTATAGTGATACCTTTGTTTTATGATTCCCTAGAATAGCAGTCGGCAAACTTTTTCTGTAGTAAATATTTTTCTGTAGTAAATATTTCAGATAATATTTTAGGATTTGCAGGCCACATACAGTGTCTGTCACTCGTTCTTCGTTTTTGCTTTTTAACATTCCTTTAAAAAATAAACTATTCTTAGCTTACTTTCTAAAATTTTGGTCTGATCACCTGAGCTGAAAACAGTTTTTACATTATTACACAGTTGGCTATATGGTTGTAAAAAGAAGCAACTGCAGCAGCGACAAAAATGTATACGGCTATCAAAGCCCAAGTTATCCACCACTATTAGCCCTTTACCCCAAAAAACTTTGCTAATCTCCTATTCTACAATGTTGTTACAAAATACTTTTCAAGGAGCATTACATTTCACATACGGTATATGGCCCAGATTAAATTAAACCAAGAGTGGCAGCTTCTCCTCATCTGTAATCCTACTCCTTAAACTGGGAATTTTTTTTAAAAAACAGCGTGATTATTAAAACATGTGGCATGAAGAAGCGGCTGGTAATGTCAATTTCATTATTAGTCTGGAAATTAATTGATGGTAACTATGCACGATTTCTCAGACATTGGAAGACTTGGTTCCTTGGTTTAGACGCAGCACTGGCTGAGACTTGGTTCTTTGGAAACAGACCAGGTATAGTCTTGATTGGCTGGGTGTTGAATACCCACTTTAAGTACATTTAAAACTGACACATAGCAGTAATTATATTCCAGGCATTGTTTTAAGGGTTTTATTGTCTGGGCTTGTTTCCTTGTCTGCAAAATGGGGATGATAATGATACTAATAATACCTTCCTCACAGAGTTGCTGAGGGGACTACTTCTGTTTAAGTAACTTATCTAAGATGCTCATACAGGTGGAAACAGTGTCTGGCTCTTAACTCTGTACTGTGCTATTTCCCTAGTGCATTGAGTTCTCCTTTCTCTGCTTCCTCACTTTACCATCTAGTCTTCCTCTCCAGAGATCTTCTAGGTTGTCCCAAAGACTGAAAAGTTCCATTGATACACAATTTAGTGAACTACAAGATTTATAGTAGTTTTTAAGCAGTGTCCAATTTTAATTTGCAGTACAAAACGATGTTTTATTAATCATCATTTAAATCTTGATTTAATATCTCTTCAAGAATTCAAAACCCTATGAGTGAGGAGGGCCAGAATATTTTAGAGGAAGAACGAAAGAGACAAGAAGTATGAGATTAAAGAAACTAAGAACTAGAAAAGCTTCCACCCTTTTCTTTTCCTCTTACCTGAAAACGGAATTTGAAATTTGGAGGTAGTCAAAGAGCTTTCCCTAGTTTAGCTTCACTTGGATCGATTTTAATTAGTTTGTGTTTTTTTAAAGGAATTTCTCTGGGGTAACCATAGACTGCATGTTAATTATGACGCAGACTACTTTTAAAGGTCAAGAAACAAAATAACCAAAATCAAAATGACATGTCATTCATTATAAACTATATTCATTCATTCCTTATAATGTGCACATCCCCAGGGACACTGATTTTCTTCCTTGGGAATGGGCTGGGATGCGTCTGTCAGTCTGGGATACTCCGTTCCACACAGTTCCATAGTACGGAGTCACTCCTGGGGCTAGTTTTCCATCCACTGTCCTGGGCCAGGCCTGGTTCAGTTCTCCCACAGGTTCATGGTTCTCGGTTTTCCCCTTTCAATATAAGTGCATTGTTCTCTCATCAAGCCCCTAGTTGTATGGCTTCGTATATATACCAATTAAGTAGTGTGGGTCTCTTTTTGCCTGGCAAGGGGCCCAGCATTTGACATATAAGGGCATCAGCGAAAGCTACACTATTATCAGGCTACAGCCTTTTCACTTTTTCTTGAGTTTTCAGGGAACTCATGTACTTTCCCATGTGCCTAAAACCTTTTTCTTTTACCCAGATTTGTCCTTTCCCAAGTACCCAGGCTCTGAAGTGGGAACTGTTACACTAACTATATTTAAAGTTGTTGGTTACTCAGATTCATTGTCTACTTAAAGTAGCTTCAGTTCCATCTCTCAAGAGATGTATCTACTTCTTGAGGGGGAGGGATTCTACTGTAGAAGTAATACATCTTCATTTTGATCAATCTAGAAAATACAGACCAGCAGATAGAGAAAGATTAGAATCGTCTGTAATCCAACCATCCAGAGTCAACTTGCTGGGAACATTTTAGTGGATATCCCCAGTGTTTGCCATATATACATTTTTCTCTTTCAGAAATGAGATCATTTCGTACAATTCTGTCTTAGAGACATTTTTCTTTTAATTTTTCTGAGCTTATACTCTTCTACGACATTGATTTTTAATGGTCTCTCACATAAGTGTGCTTTAATTTATTAGCAAATCTTCTGTTGTCCACAGGTCCCATTCCAGGAGGATTTTCATGCGGCAGGTGAATGGACACCAACTGGGGACTAGAGACACTGAGAACAGGGGCCCCCTGATACGATGTTTAGCTGTCTCCTGAGTGGGAGGGCAAGTGTGCTTTTGTGGTCAATATGGGATATTTGGGTTCTGTCATGTGAGGTTTCTTTGAAACTGTGCATTTCCACCCATGAAACAAACAGTGCCATAGTATGCCCAGCACCAAAGTATGTACATGTCTTATTGAAACCTGCTTGAGGTATGTGGTGTCTCACAACGTAAATACTTCAAAGTGATGCTAGAGCATTATTAGAAAGTGGACTTTTGATGACATATGATCTGACGAAGCATTTATTTGTGTGAAACACCTTTCAAAAATGACACAAACTGAATAATACTTAGTACTTTATGTATTAGATGAGGTTTTTTTCATACTATTTAGGTTACAAAAATGTCATATAATTTGAAGCCCTTGCTTGTAAAGGGCAGCAAGAAGTGTTATGTATTAACCATTGGAGGGTCCCTCACTATTTAGACTGTACCAAGACCCAAAGTCTTAAATTTGAGAAAATAGGGGAACGTGGGCAGCTTTGTTCTTTAGTCCACTGGTTTGCTTTGAAGATGCCTGAACCCCACTGACCCTGGGCTGGGCTGCCTACAATGAACTTACTTCACTGCAGCTCTCAAAAGTTATGCTCGGGTTTCCCTGGTGGCGCAGTGGTTGAGAGTCTGCCTGCCGATGCAGGGGACGCGGGTTCGTGCCCCGGTCCGGGAGGATCCCACATGCCGCGGAGCGGCTGGGCCCGTGAGCCATGGCCGCTGAGCCTGCACATCCGGAGCCTGTGCTCCGCAACGGGAGAGGCCACAGCAGTGAGAGGCCCGCGTACCGCCAAAAAAAAAAAAAAAAAAAAAAAAAAAAAAAAAGTTATGCTCATGGTATACAGCCTCCGATGGGGCCGTTATGTTTTCTCCCTTCCCACATGCCTCTGCTTCAGGGATGCCAAATGTGAGTAGAGTGATGATATTAGCCACGATCAAAACTGGAAAGCCCAGCTACCTCAGTGGATCCAGAATCCATCTTTTCTTCAACTTGGACAGTTCATCCTTAGAGCCTTATTGGATCTCTGTCATCCAATCAAACAAAGTGGTGAAGAAGTTGGGGCGGGGGGTGTTCCTTCAAGCTGGCTGGAAACATGCACATGGTTTCATTTCAATTGTGAGCCAGAAAATATGACTCAAGACAAATGTCAGACTGCACTTCTGTAGAGAGAGAGCCTTTCAACTCTTCTTTTATTAAAACACCCCAGTCATCTGTCTTAAAAAAGATGGCCTTTACAGCACACGGAACTTTAAAGAGTAGAAGGCACAAGGGACATGGCAGATTATACTAACCGTAATTGAATAAATTGTATTTAAGGGAAATGCTAATTGCAGAGAACATCTGGCATTTTAAGAGGAAAAATTTCTCTAAGATGAACCAACTTTTATCCTTTATAACGTTTATTGTGGAGAAGGAAAAATATTTTCATAGCCCTTTAAATTTCCTTAAGGAGCAACTGCTGTTCTTTAGCAAATTTGGGAAAGCTTCAGGGATGAGGGCCCTGGGAAAATTGGTGAGCTTTCATGTTTCCCTAAGGAAAGAAATATATTTGCATAGCCTTCTCCAAAAGCAGAGATGTAGAGGCGATCTCTGGTTGCTCTGCAGTGGACAGCTGATTCGGTTCCTATGACAATTCCTGTCTGTGTCCCAGCACTGAAGCAACCCCATCTTCTCAAGTTGACTTGAATGGATATTACTGACAGTAGTAATAGCAACAGGAATAATGTCCCACTTTTGTTTGCTGTGTGACTGAACCTGGCTGTTGTCATGTATCTCTAAAGTCCCAGGTCAAATATTACTCTTTCCTGTAGTGTTTTCTGTCTTCCCAAACAAAACTGGCCCTCTTTGGGTTTCCCAAAACGCTTGTCTTATACCTCCAATGCCTTGACTCAATAGTCCTGTTTTCTCTCTGAAACTAAGCTTTTTGACAGCAGAAACTAAAACTCATCTCTGATTTTGCAGTACCTGGTGGCATGTTGTGAACTAAATTGTTGATGTGACATCTGTCTTTAGGGGTTGTCACCCAAGTTTCTCAAGGACTACCCTTTACCTCGTGCTTTGTCCCTGAAATGCCTGTGACCGTCTGCTCCTAGATTCTTCTCTCTTGGGCAAGGCTTCTCAGGCTTCCTCTGGAGACATCAGAAATAGCAAACACTTGCTAGCTTATACCTTTCAAGATCTGGAGATTTGGTGCAATCTGAAACTTCTTGGAGTTTCATATTTCCCCTGAAAAATCCATCTACATTTTATGTTTTGTGTGTTCCATTACATGTGAGAAGTTTTCTCATAAAACTTATAGAAAATGTACATAATTCCATCATTCCGGAGAGAGTAGTTTGAGAAGCATGGTGCTAAATAGTAACTGATTACAGTGTACTGTGAGCACTTTCCTAGTAAGGCATCAGATGGCACTCTGTGAGGAGGAATTTCTGAAACCTGGAATCAAGGGGGATTTGCAGAGCAGTACCCAGGCAGCAATCACCTTATTAGTTGTATCTTATTCTAATAAAAAGTTGCTACTGACAGAGACTTTGGAATTAGTTCTGAGCCCAAGATTCACTCTTTTGTTAATTGCTGATGGAAAAAAATACCTCATAGACAGCTGAGAAAGTGAAATGATAATTGAGATGTATTTAGTGTTCTCTGAAAGTTCTATAAACATTGCCTAATATTATAAGAGTTTACCCAGGTTTAGACTGGTTCGTATGAATTTTAAACTAGTTTGTGCTTTTCCATGTAAACATCTCAACTTGGGGTAACCATTGACTGCATCTTAATTTTGGACACTGACCAGTATTAAAAATCAAGAAATAAATTAACCAAAGACAAAACTATACATGTCATTAAGAGTAAACCATTCCTTGGACTTGAGGACACAGGGAGTGGGAAGGGTAAGCTGGGACGAAGTGAGAGAGTGGCATGGACATGTATACACTGCCAAATGTAAAATAGCTAGCTAGTGGGAAGCAGCCGCATAGCACAGGGAGATCAGTTCATGCTTTGTGACCACCTAGAGGGGTGGGGTAGGGAGGATGGGGGGGAGATGCAAGAGGTAGGAGATATGGGGATATATGTATACGTATAGCTGATTCACTTTATTATAAAGCAGAAACTAACACACCATTGTAAAGCAATTATACTCTAATAAAGATGTTAAAAACAAAAATAAGAGTAAACCACTCTTCCTTAAAGGTGATTTCCCAAGTCATTGATCTTTATCCTTGGGAATGGGTCAGAATCCTTCCATCAGATGCTCAGTTCAGCTCAAGTCAACATCTGGTATGTAGGTGCAGTGGGCAGTTCCCGTGCAGCACCCCATGACAGGCATGAGGGCTTTTCCTAGGGGAAGACGTTAATGGTTGTCTGCAACGACATGGTGTTTCCTTAACTTTCCCTGACATGTAATTCCTTCAATTACATAGATTGACATACACACAATTAAGTGGTTGTATTTTTTTTTTTTTTTTTTTGCGGTACGCGGGCCTCTCACTGTTGTGGCCTCTCCTGTTGCGGAGCACAGGCTCTGGACGTGCAGGCTCAGCGGCCATGGCTCACGGGCCTAGCTGCTCTGCGGCATGTGGGATCTTCCCGGACCGGGGCACGAACCCGTGTCCCCTGCATCAGCAGGCGGACTCTCAACCACTGCGCCACCAGGGAAGCCCTAAGTGGTTGTGTTTAAGTAGCACCCAGAGCTCATTTGATGTGCTCATTTGTCAACCAATTCCCCTTTTCTGTGGTAGTCCTATGAAAGCACCAAGTAAAACTGCAAGGTTAGTGGGTATCCTGTGAGACAATTACTTCTTCAAATTGTTTGTACTTTGGGGAAGTATTTTGGAGAATTTATGCTTCCTGCTAAAGTCTAGACCAGCACTGTACAAAAGAAACAGGAGAAATTATATTTAATATTTTATTTTATTTTACCCAATAGATCCAAATTGTTAACATCTCAAGATGTAATATTAAAAATTATTAATGAGATATTTTACATTCTTTAATACTAAAGCTTTGAAATCTTGTATTTTACACTCATAGCACATCTTAGTACGAACCAGCCACATTTCAAGTACTCAGTAGCCACATGTGGCTGATAGCCTCTGTTTTGAGCAGCACAGGTCTAGACCTTCTTCTCTTACTCAGACTTGTCCTCTCCTAAATTTCCCAGACTCTGAAGTGGCCACTATTAATATACAAATTCCATTTACAGTCCTGTTCCTGATTTCTGCCCCTGGTGATTTAACAAATCACTATTTGATTAACGTGGTCACAAGGCCTACTCCTCACAAGGTGTATCTACTCTTTAGAGGAGAAACAATTTTTTCCCTATTACAAAAGTAACACGTTTATTGGGTTGATCCAGAAAAAAATACATTTAAGCAAAAGGAGAAAAATTAGAAAAATCTATAATCCTACTGTCCAAATATAACAACACATTCTGTTTTAGTGGCCATTCTGATAATTTTTTTTCCATAGGTATATCTTTCCCCAGAAATGGGATCATATGGTGCACACTGTTTTATTTTCTTATAATTATTGTGTTCTATAACTTCAGTTTTAATGATCTAACATATGGATGTGCCTCAGTTTATTTAACCAGTCTGCCCACAGGTTACCAGACCTAAGAACTTGCCCTAGACAAGGAGTGACTATCACCTGGATATACCCTAAGAGCAGCCCCACAGAGTAATGCTCACTTGTCTTCAGCTGGGAAGGGTACAAGTGCATATGTGATTAGATGAGTGGTGGGTGGATTGTGTTAAGTGGAGGAGTCTTTGGGATTAGATATTTCTGCTAATGGAGTGGAAGACGCCAGCCTGTGCTGAGGGGCCATGGTGTGTATTGAATGTATCAACCCCTCCGGTAGTGCCACCCCCTGTCACTCCAGAGTGAGAGCACCGTCACGTTGGAGGCTGTGGTGTGCTGCCCATACCACCCCCCACCCCCGGCTTCAGTTCCTAGGCACTCATTCTCCTAGCTGCTAACAAGTCACAGATAAATTCTTCTCCAGGAACTGTCTTAGTTAAGGGACCACCGTGATCAAGGTCATGTCCCCTTCCCTGGGAGAGCTCTCAGTCAATGACTGATCAATGGGCGGGGGCGGGGTGCGGTGGTGGCTATAATCACCTGCTTCCTTATCCCTCCCTGAGACAACTCTTCACGGCTCTCCCAATTCCAGAGCTCTTTGTGGAATCTGCAGAGGCCTGTGTTGGGACTGCGTTGCAACTCTTCTCCCTCTGCCCAATCCTGCTTTCTTCTCTTCATCCCCTACAGGTGTATCTCTCGAGAGCATCTTCCAATAACCTCCTTACGTGCACATCTGTAGTTCAGTCTGCTTCTCAGGAAACCCAATCTGTGACAGACACTAAAATAAAATTTACTGATCTGACAAAGAGTTTATATGTATGATATATCTTACAGAGACAAGTTAAATAATATTTAGTTCTAATTGTAATAGTTACAGATTTCTCCACAATACTGGTGTTGCTAGAAATGTAACATTTCCCTTGTAAGGTAAATCAGATCTGGCTTAGACTTCCTGCTTGAGAAGTCAACCAAAAGTGTTCTGTATTTGTCCTTCTCTATGGCTCTTTCCTCATCATTTGGGCTGTGCCAAGATCCCAGGTCTCTGGTCTGAGAAAAAGGTTCTGGGGAGGTGGGGAGGCCCTGCTGAGGCCTTCGCAGTCTTCTCCCAGGCAGGCCATTCCCCTTGTGGCACCCCTCGCCCTGCGCCGGCCTGGGATCCTCCATGCTCCATTCTGTACTGGTGTGGCTCCACAGCGCCCCATGTGGAGGAAAACTACTTCTACAACCTATTTCCTTCCTGGAAATTCCAGGCTTCTTTCATCCATTTGCTTGTTCATAATGAGAGGATTTATTCTTTAAACAGCAACTCTTGGCTGGCAGCCAGACTGGAGCAGCCTCAGGAAAGTGGCAGAGCTTTGAGTTGGCTAACTTTCATATTTCCCCTAGAGAGGAAACAATTATAAATTTCTCTACCCAAGAAGCAGAGGTGTAGAAGTGACCTCTGGTTCCTGTGCTGGGAATAATGGGTGGTTCAATTTTTATGAGGATTCCTAAATTTTTTCCTGCTCTAGGTCCTGAAATTACTGCCCGCCTCCACCATATTAAGTTGGGAAGCCATTGCTGACAGATGGATCAGACAAGATATGATTCAGTCATTGTTATGGGCTGAATTGTTTCCCCAAAAAAGATTTGTTGAAGATCTAACCCCCGGTACCTCAGAATGTGACCTTAGTTAGAAAAATAGCATCTTACAGATGTAATTAGTTAAGATGAGGTCATACTGGAGTAGGGTAGGCCCCTAGTCCAATAAGACTTGTCTTTTTAAGAAGAGGAGAGACACAGAGGCACAGACACAGGAGGAAGAGTGCCATGCAATGAGGCAGGCAGAGACTGAAGTGTTGGCAGCTGCAAGCCAAGGAGCTCCAGAGGTTTCCAGCAAGCAACCAGAAGCCAGGAGGAGGCAAGGAAGGGTTCTCCCTTACAGGTTTCAGAGGGAGCATTTGAGGAAGTTTTCAGCTCTGCTGACACCTTCATTTTAGACTTCTCACCTCCAGAGTTATAAGACAATAAGTTTCTGTTTTCTATTTCTCAAAAGACATCATAAAAATACGAAAAACAAGTCACAGGGAGATATTTACATACTTAAAAATGACCAAGAAGTAGTGTTCAATGTGTGTATATACATACAAAAGAAGGAAGCAACACAATGAAAATATCTTTTTAAAAAATCTAAAAGAATTTTATAGAAGAAAGCTGAATGGCTAATTGGCAAAATTGCTAAACCTCAATTATCAACAGTAGAAATGCAAATTAAAATTATAATAATTTACCATTTTTATACTAAGGTTTTTTGTTTTTTTGCGGTACACGGGCCCCTCACTGTTGTGGCCTCTCCTGTTGCGGAACACAGGCTCTGGACGTGCAGACTCAGCGCCCATGGCTCACGGGTCCAGCCACTCTGCGGCATGTGGGATCTTCCTGGCCTGGGGCACGAACCCGTATCCCCTGCATCAGAAGGCGGACTCTCAACCACTGCGCCACCAGGGAAGCCCAATAATTTACCATTTTTAACCCACTGTGTTAGTTTGCTAGGGCTGCCATAACAAGGAGCTACAGGTCAGGGGGCTTAAATAACAGAAATTTATTTCTGCATAGATCTAGGACTCCAAATCCAGGTTTTGGCAGGGTTGACTTCTTCTAAGGGAATCTCTCCTTGGCTTGTAGATGGCCATCTTCTTCATATTGTCTTCCCTCCATGCATGTCTGTTCTAATCTAATCTCTTCTTATAAGTATGCCACAATGAAGATCCTGCATGCCACAACTAAAGCCGGCCCAGACGAATAAATAAATAAATGTTTTAAAAAAGAATATACATAAATAATATATATATATACATATATCTGAATCACTTTGCTGTACTCCTGAAACTAACACAACATTGTAAAACAACTATTTTTCAATTGAAAAAACAATACTATTCCCAGCCTTCCCACTGCATCTTCTTCAATGTCTCCCATACCTTGTTCTTCTCATCCTGGGGGCATAGGTATTGGTATGTGTCAATTTGTGACCTCACTCAGGGTCCTTTACTTAGCTAAGTGCACTTCTTTTCCATCTTCACTGTGTCAGGCTCTAGCTGACAATAAATTCCCCGAGTCTTTATTATGTAAGTCACCTCAAGTCCTGTTTTGGAACAAGGTATGGTATAAATAAAGAGAATCAATACACTTCCTGAGAGGACAAAGATTCTGTCTACAAACAGTACAGCACTACTATGCATAACCAGTAATTTCCTGCTTATGACAATTGCATGCTTTAATCATTTAGGTGCTGGTATAATCAATAAGGTGTACAGTTTCAATTCAAGGCCTTGCACCAAGGGTCTCTTTTTCTTTTATCTAACCACTTAGAGAGGAGATGGAGTCAGGAGAAATAGCTTTGAGGCAGGCACTGTGGGGAAGTGTTTATAAGCACACAGAATAATGAGCCAGATGGATATGGGTTTGAGTCCCAGCTCTGGTCTCTCTGGATGGGAGACTTTGGACAAGTTGTTTATTCTCTGAGCTTTACTTTCTACATCTCTACCTTCTTTAGGGAGTTGTTTAGAGATTAAATAAGACCCCAGTATATAGTGAGGGATCACTAAACGTTATTAATGGTGTAGTTTCTTTAAAATAACAGTTTCAGAGCTTGAATACAAACGAGATGATAGTGAACCTTTTGTGGTCATAAGGCACAAAATAATGAAACAACTGGTATGATCAGAGTTTCCACTGAGGGGGTTGTTTTTCACTTTTTCCTATTGTGATTTAAGAATCAGGAGGGACACCAGGCCTCTGACGGCGGTTACAGCCTGCAGCTATGGGTTTAGATGAATGAATGACTGGAGTGCATCCCTGCGTAAGTAAGTTAAGTTCCCTGTATCTTATTTCTCTTCTGTAGAATATTGATCCATGGAAAACTAATAGTTTTGGAAAACCCTCTGCATAGAGATTGCATTTATAGCCATGCTTATGGTCTTCTGTGAACATGGATGTGGTGGTAGCACAGTTTCTCAAATCCCATGTCCTGCTTCCAGTGGATTTACTCACTGCTGAAATGTTTGTGTGTTCATGTCACGAAGGCCCTTTTCACTGAGGTCTCATTGGAAGCAGGCTGGCACATAAGCAGGATATAATGCTAGTTGCTCTGCTTCAGAGAAGACCATTGGCCCACGGATTTGCAGACCGGCCTGCAGAAGCAATAGGAAAGGATCCAGTCCGAGATCCCCTGGGGACTCCTCCGCTTGCAGGTGGGGCTGCAGCGGGTCTGGTTGCTGCTCTCCGGCTGCGTAGGGATTCATGCTTGCCATATCAGAAAGCACACACCAGAGGGCAGCAGTGATCAACTTAAAAAGAAAGTATTACTTATCCATGGAAAACACTCACTCTCCTTACCTTTAAATATTTGGAAATGATGGTACTTATTCCAAAGCAGAGATAATGGAAAATACTTAGCACACTGAGTTGCTTTAAGAATTAACATTCTGGGTGTCAAGTGCAATACAAACCATGAACATGTGCCCTGACACACAGTGAACTCAGTGAATGATATTGAACTGAGTGGATGGTTGGAGGGAGGAAGGCAGGAAAGAGAGAAGGAAGAAATTAGCAAAAAGCTAGGACTTACAATACATGGCTGTGACTCATAATTTGAACAACCTTAGACAAGTCTCTTAACCTGAGCCTCAGTTTCTTATATCGTAAACAGAAGCAATGTCCACTGCACTGGTTTGTTGTGAGAAAGACATTGAATAAAGCAGTTAGACAGATATGTGGTTAAAAGCACATGACAGTCATAAGACCTGGATTGTAGATCAGGCTGAATTCAACACGGTATAATTCATCAAATATTTACTGAGCAATTATTATTTGCCTGCCACTGTATCTCCAGATGCTGAAACTGGAGTTGAATAAGACAACCAGGCTTGTCCCTTAGGTCTGCTTTGGGATGGAGGCAGACCCAGGTTCTGGATCACAGCACTTCTATTTATTTTACATGTATTCATAGTAGGTCCACCAGACTCCTCTCCGGTTGCGTTACTGCAGTCCTTGCCCTCAAGAAACTCACAGTCTAGTAGGGGAGACAAACCTGTAAACCAAAAATTCCAAAGCAGCCTGCTAAATGCAGCAATGTGGTCCATAGAATGTGTATGAAGCGGCTGAGAACTGTAGTGGGGGAGTTGAGTAAATGTTCTGAAGGGGATGATGTCTGGCTGAACTAAAAAAAAGGAGTTCCTATAGAGAAAAAAAGCAGAGGGGGGCATTTCAGATAGCAGGAAGCATCATATACAAAGCCAAATAGACAGGAAATTGCTAGTTCCAGTTTCTGCCATTTACTAGCTCCACTGAACTTTTATGGAATTTCCTCAAGTCCCACTGGACTTCAGTATTCTCATCTTGGAAAATGAAGGTTGGGGGCGGGGTGGGGAGAGAGGCCATCTGGGTTTTCTGTGAAGTGCTTTCTAGCTGGATACCTCCATGCTGGAGCAGAGAGAAAGGGGTAGCTTTGGAAATACCAAGTGTCATTTTTAGGGCGTGAGCCGGAAACCCCACCTTTTGTGACCATCAAGATGATAGGCAGAGCCTGTAGTCATTCAGAAATTTTTGCATACATTAATTCACCCACTCCACCAATATATATGGCACTGACTGAGCCAGGCCCTATACTACTAAGAAGGCCACTGTCTAACGGAGGGGGACAGACGCATAAATAAGTACACGAGTACCATGGGAACTATATGTGTCTACACACTGCAGGTTCGTGGGGGCAGTAAAACGGAAGATGCTAGTACGTGTAGGTCACCTCCGGGGGGCCGGGGGGGGGCAGGATTTAGCTCCCAGCAAAAGGGAAATTCTTGTTTCCGTATCCAGCTGCACCTTCTCCAAGAAACCTCCAACATTTTCAGCCGCCGATTCTCCCTTGGCAGGCCGACTAGGCAGCCTCCCTCCACCGGCAACCTTTCACGGGCGGTTCCCTGCACGCACAGCGGATGCAGGTCCCAGGGCTGAGCAGAGGGTGCCGGCTCTCGCCACAGCTTCGCTCCCAGGAGAGCCCCCGCGACAGGGCCTGGTGCTGGCGAGAAGGGGCCGCCGGGAGGGCGGGCGGTCCAGCGACTCCAAGGGTTGGGCTCCGGGCCAGCTGGGCGGGGCTCAGCCTCCGATATAAGTGAGGAGCGCCCATCTCGCGGCCACAGTGCTGAAGCTGCCGCGCCTGCCTGGACCGCAAGGGGACGGGCACTGAACTTGCAACTCAGGAACCAGAGGGACTGAAGAAGAGGCAAAGGTCTGATTTCTACTTCTTCGTTTATTTAGTAACAATAAATGGAAGGCGGGTGGCTTTGTGGGCGCGCGAGAGCTCGGCCCGGACTGGCAGGAGCATTGGCACTCCCAGAGGGCTCCGGGGAGGGGTCCAGGCACTGCCGAGAGGCCCCGGGCGTACAAACTTAGTAGCTTCTCTCCCTCGCAGGAGCGTTTCTTCCCCCCACTCCCAGGCCCAGCCTCGGAGGATGCGGCTCCTCGGGAAACTCCGCGCCTCGGCCGCGGGCCGCGCGGCTCTGGAGCCTGCCTTCTCCAACGTGCTCACCCCGGACCGCATCCCCGAGTTCTGCATCCCGCCGCGGCTGCCCGCGCCCTGCGCGCCAGTGTCCTCGCCCCAGGCCGCCGCCCTGCCCCGGCGGTGCGCTGCAGAGCCGGACCTTTGGTTTCGAGGAGCCTACGACGGCGCGGGCCGCACGGACTGGGACCCACGCTCGCAGGCCGCGCTCTCGCTGCCGCACCTGCCCCGTGCGCGCACCGCCTACGGCTTCTGCGCGCTACTCGAGAGCCCGCACACCCGCCGCAAGGAGTCGCTCTTCCTTGGGGGCTCGGGCACCGCCCCGCTCCTGCCCGCGCCCCGCCCCCGGGCCCGCACCTTCGGCGGCGGCGTCGGCGACCCCCTCGCGACCCTGGGAAGAGTCCCTGCTGCGCCTCCCGCGGCCCCCGCCCGCCACCTCCCCCCGGTTGCGCTCGCCCCGCGGCCCCACGGCCGCCGCCTCCTGCGCGCTCCCGAGGGGCTGCTGCGCCGCGCACTGCGGGCCGGGAGGAGCCGAGGCCTGGCCCGCGCCCGCTCAGTCTCCAGCGGGGACGGGGATGACGACGACGACGACGGGCGCCGCTCCGGCTCCTGGTCCCCGGCCCGGGCCCCCGCCACGTCCCCTCCGCGGCCCCCCGACCCTCGGCCCGAGCGCCTGGAGGCTGAGGGCACCGTGACTCTGGACCGCGCCGGCGGCGCCCTGCGCCTGGCCGTCGAGTACAGTCGGGACAGCGGGCGCCTCCGCGTCCGGCTGCTCCGCGCCGAGGACCCGGCCGGAGGGGCCGCCGAGCCCCGCGTCCCCGTCGGCTGCCGCGTCAGCTTCGTTCTGCAGCCGCCGGGCCAGACGCGCCGGCCGCGGGGCGCCGTGGTCCGGCTGAGCCGCCGGGCGGTCTTGGAGCAGGACTTGTGCTTGGACGGGCTCTCGGAGGACGAGGTGCGCCGCCTGGCCGTGCGCGTCAAGGCCGAGAACCGGGGCCGCGGGCTGGAGCGGGGCCGCCTGCTGGGCCAGGGCGAACTGCTGCTGGGCCCCCTCCTGCTCCGGTGAGGGCGCGCCCTGCCCCTGGGGCCTCTCGGACAGCGCCAGCCGCTTTGTACCAAATAAATGTTATTTATTCATTTTTCTAATCATGTTCTCGCTTTGTTGCCGTTTTAGTTCTTAGGAATCTGCTTTTGTCATCGTTTATTGGTAGGGAAGGATAAAATAATGACGTCCTCCTCTATTCAAAAGAATCCTTTTTTCCAGAACATTTTTTACATAAAAAGGTTGTCTTGTGTCTGAAAGAGAGAAGAAAGAAGTACACCCCATCTGCGTTGTTTTCCCATTCCTGATTTATATCAATGCCAAACGGCTTATGGGTTTTAAAAAATGTCATTCCTTCAGGATCATGCCCAACGCTAAGATGCGTATAGACGGCTTTCCATATTTGATGTGGTGTGGATTCATATCCTCATTTGTGCACACGCACATCAGGGTGGGAACCTTCCTGTAACACGGATACCTTGATGGGAAAAGAATTCCTTTTCCATGAAGAAAGAACAAGAGTCTTTTGAAAGTGAAGTCTTCAGAAATTGCGGAGGAAAAAGAAAACAAAGGAAGTGAAGGATCTTCCAATGGATTGTACGTGGGGAGTATATTCCTGGCCTATCCCTCTACCTTCTCCAGAAGGAGCCCTGGGAAATCTTGCTATTTCAGAAAGGAAATCATTCCTATCTCTGTAAACAAGGTGATATTTTTTGTGGCTTTATTTCTACCCAGCTATGTATATGTACATAGTAATTAATGACTCTGCAATAGGATTTCCCAGATGAGTTGAAACGTAAACTGTCAGTTTTTTGAACACGGGGTTATGAGAGAGTGTTTCTTAATCCAACTTATTTTCATTTGTTGATTCAACAAATAGACCTGAGTCCACTGGAAACTGATTATACCCAAGGGGGTATGCCCTTTATTAGAGGCATCTATGATGTGGTGGAGAGCACAAGGAGGGTGGGGGGAGATGTAGATTCCAACCTTTTATCTGCCACTTGTCACTTGTCTGAACCATGGCAAATCAGTTCATCTCCCTGAACCTCATTTCCTACATCAGTGAAAAGGGGGGTATTAATACCCACCTCACCCGGTTTTGTGAAGATATGCCTTAATACCCAAATAACCCTTAAATACATGTGAAATAGCATCCCTGAAAAGGTTTGAACTGGGCTAGTGAGCAGGTGCTCAATAATGTTCCAGAAAATGAACTCCTTCGCTTATTCTCCTTCCTTTCCAATTGTTTCTCCCTGGTGTTGGAGGCCAACAGAATGGATGGCTACCTGAGACTGAGGACTTCCGGTGGCCCAGAGTGGGATTACAGACCCTCCAGGATCTCTGTGGCGAACTTCCCCAGAAGCAGTAGTTTGAGCGCATGCTACTTCAAAAATCCCTTCAGCATTGTTATTACCAGAATGAAGTTCTGGGTACAAATTTGGTTAGAGTAAATACATAAAAATCCTGGATTTTAAACATACTTTCAAAGTGGACAAATTAACCCTTAGAAATCATCTAATCAAACGACTTCTGAAACTGAGAAAATACCACAGAAGTGACTGGTCCGAAGCCACATATCTAGTTACTGGCTGGGCTCAGACAAGGACGAGGTTGTCCTAACTTCTCCAGAGGACTGACCTACCCTTTGCTTTTTCATTCAACAATTAGTTGTTGAGTTCTTCCATTGTGACAAGCACAGTACTAAGGCCTGGGGATAAAGCTATGAATAAGGCAGACCACATTCCTGTTCCCCCCAGGACTTAACCTTTGTGAGAGTAGCCAAACAATAGCCAGGTTTTGTTATTACAGATTGAGGTGACTATAATGAAGACAATAAACTAAGGAAGGTGCTAGAGATTCTGTGGGCTAGGGAGGTGGCCGGTAGGATGTTCTCAGAGACAGAGTGGTCAGGAAAGGTCTAAGACCTGAGGAAGGAATCATCCACACCAGGAACTTAATCTATCCAAATAACCACTTAATGTGTCCCTATGACCTATCGATGCATCCAAACCAGAATTCTTGATTTTCCCCTCCCAAATCCCTTCCTCCCCTAGGCTTCCGTATTTCAATAAATGGTACCATCATTCTTTCTTTCACTGAAACAAAAAACCTGCAGTCATCTTTAACTTTTCTCTCTCACACTCCACTTTCCTCAGATGTAAATGTTACCTCCTTATCACATCCTTCCCTGGCCATCTTATTTTTAAAAAGCATCATTGTCACTGGCACTGCTTTATTCTTCTCCCTATCACTTATCACTACTGGACATTATATTATACACTTATTGCTGTTTTTGGTTTATTTTCTCTTCCACTAGAATATATGCTTTATAAAGGCAGGGATTTGTTTGTTTATTCATTTCTCTATTTCCAGTGCCTAGAACAGAGTCTGGCATATAGTAGATACTCGATAAGTATTGATTTAGTGTTGAATGAATATAGGAAGAGATGGAGTAAGTAGAGGAGAGTAGAGGACCTAGGACAAAGCCTTGAGACAGTCCAACATTTAGAAATTTAATAGAGGAGGAAAAGTCAGTCTAGGGGACAGAGAAGCAGCAGCCAGTGAGGTAGTGGAGAGGCCAGGGTAGTGTGGAGTCCTGGAAGCCAAGATAGAATGTATTCCAAGAAAGAGGGGATGTTCAACTCATTTACATCCTGCTGGAAAGTCTAGATAAATGAAAACAGAGAAATGCCCATTGGCTTTGGGAAGGTGAATGTCAGTGATGAACTTGACAGGAACAGGTCTAGGAGAAGACTGACGTCAGGAACCAGACTAGAATGGGTTAAAACATGAGTGGGAGGTGAGAGAGTACAGAGTTTTGGAAGAGGGAAGGAGAGAAAAAGGGCTGTAGCGGGAAGAGAATACAGAGTCAAAGGATAATCATTTTGTTTTAATATGAAAGAATCCAACACATGTTTGGAATATCCAGAATGGAGGGAGACATTGATAATAAAGCGAAAGAAAACCAGCAATAATTATAGGAGCACAGTCTTTGGAAAAGCAAGAGACGGTCTAGAACACAAGTGAGTAGAAGCAGGATAAAGAACCCACATTCCTGATGCATACCTTTTTTCCATCGCTCCACCTATGCATCATTTCATTCTGGGATGGCTCACACTTGTAGTCCTAGGATGTCCTACCCCTACAGTTTCTCATCAGAGACCAGGCTGGAGAGAAGACCTTGCTTCTACAAACATTCCCGTAAGACCGAGAAAGAATTTCCCTGAAAAACCCCCAGCGAACTTCTCCATGTATTTTATTAGCGCAAATTGCATCTGTAGCTGAGTGTGAGGTCAGCGTCTGCTGAGGCCCATGCTTCTTCCTGTTAGGAAGTAAGATGGGAAATGATGTGGAGTATAAGAAGCAGCAGAAAGTCTGACGCCGGAAAGACGTAGCTTCAAATCTTGGCTCTGCTGCCAACTAATTGTATGATCTTGGGGCAAATGTTTAACTTCTTTGAGCTGAGGTTTTGTCTTTTCTAAAATATCGGGTGTGAAGATGGCCAGGGTTAAATATGAGAATTGCATTTTGTCCCAGCAAGCTTCATATTAACGTGAGGTGCCCTTCTGTTTTCAAATATGATGTGAACACCCTTCTTTAGCGCATGCAGATGAATATCATTTTGCCGAATGGCTTTATGCTCACCTGTGTTTCTAGTCTTAAGTCTGTACAAAGGGCAGGCTACTGAGAACTTGTCTGGGTGGCTGCACTAAAGGACACAAACACAAAGAATTGCATCTTTCCATCTGCCGTGTTCCTGAGAGGGGAACTGCAGCTCAGCTGATGTGTGCTTCTAAAGTCCAGCCATTACCATGAGGAGGTTTTCATCATCTGTGAACATCAAGGCCTTGATAAATATCCCCGGGTGATCAGACAGTAGTGTTTGTGCTGACAGGGAAAATCCATACTTTACTTGGCAAAAAGAATATGATTTATTTTGCAGATTGATAACAACTCGATGTAGAAAAGAACCAGTGTCTCCTGTCTTCACCTGTCTGTCAGGAGACGGTGCCTCGATTGTCAGCACTGTCCTCACAGCACTCAGGACCCTTGTCTGTTCCTCCTCCCAGTCCCCGGGCTGGAGCCACCCTATCTTCACCTGCGTAGGCTGCTCTACACTGCCTCTTCACCATCATCAAATTTTTAATTTGAAATAATTTCACATTTACAGAACAGTTGCAAAAATAGTACTAAGAATTCCCATATACCCTTCACTCAGATTCTCGAAGTATTAACATTCTCCATATATTTTATCATTATCTATATCTATATATTTATATACCTACGTATCCATCTGTTTATCTTTTTTTTTTTTCATGAAGGATTTGGGAATAAGTTGCACATATGTGCCCTTTTTCCCTAAAAGCTATTGTAAGGGCATAATATGCTGAAAGCTAAGCACTGAGGAGGCTCCCACGCAGCCCCTCTGTGTACAGAACCCATGTTCTTTCCTGAGAACCTCTGACACCTGGACCAATGCCAGGCACCAGTGACAGTGCTTACAGTTCATGTTGGTAAAACTTTATTTCTTGCTTTTAAGATGAAAATATAAACAAGTGTATTGATATCTTCTTCCCTGCAATGGATTATCATGCCCCTAGGGCAGGGGTCCCCAACCCCTGGGTCACAGACGGATGGATACCAACCTGCCTGTTAGGAACCGGGCCTCACAGCAGGAGGTGAGTGGCAAGCGAGCGAGCAAAGCTTCATCTGCCGCTCCCCACCGCTCTCATTACCGCCTGAACCATCCCCAACCTCCCCCCACCCCCCGGCCCGGTCCGTGGAAATATAGTCTTCCAGGAAACCAGTCCCTGGTGCCAAAAATTGGGGGACCGCTGCCCTAGGGTGCATAGAATACATTTTGAAGACCAGTACTCTAGATTTTCAATTATCAAGGAGACCAAGTACTGTCATTAGGGAGATAAATCTATCTATTCCTTGAAAGAAATGAATTTGATCTTTAATAGAGAAATTGAAGAATTCGAATATAAGCAGATGAATTCCTAGAGAATGAGCAGATACTTAGTGTAAATGTTGGCCCTTTTTGAGGCTGCTAAACATGGTAATTGTATGAGACCTTGTACTTGTGACTTGTCTGACAAGTGGTCCCTGGCCATTCTCTTCTAATGAGCACTCTGTCCCTTATTTGAATCAGTAATGGATATTTACTGGTCTTGATCACCTGGTAAGTAAGTACTCCTTGAAGCAGCAACATCTTGATTTTCTTAAGTGGAATCACTCAATCAGTTCTCTCAGTTGATACGTTTCAGATGATAGCGATTCCGTATCGTTTCAGGGACGGGTCTAACTGAGGCCTGGCCAATGAGAATATTTCATACTCTTGGCCGCAGTGATTGGTTCAAGGATGTAATTGTGATCCAGTGAGATTCACGTTCGGCTCAGTGAGATTCACGTTCGGCTCAGTGAGATTCACGTTCGGCACAGTGAGATTCACGTTCAGCACAGTGAGATTCACGTTCGGCTCAGCGAGATTCACGTTCGGCTCAGTGAGATTCAGATCTAGTAGTTGTATTGAGAAAGAGAAAAACTTTTCTGCTGAATTTGAACCTGACAGGTACAGTCCTGGAGCTCTTGTTTGCTATCTTGCCAGTACATGGAACCCAAGGAACCAAAGCCAACATGGAGAAGAGCGGAGTGATAAATGGAGAGACTCTGTCCCAGAGACATCACTTGCATTCTGAAGCTGTGACTGTAGTCGGGTTACCCTAATCTCTTTTCAGTTGAGCTGGGTTTGAATTGGACTTTCTGTCACTGAATCAAAAAAGAGCCTTGACTAGACCCTTCACGAGAACCTGAGCTCACCTTATTTCCTGTCTCCTACCCATTGTGGACGACACTCGTATCCTTGATTTCTAACCCAGGAAATCAGCAATGGAGTGAGGTGAGGGATAGAGCAAGACTCAAGGACGGGGTAAATATGTATATTTCATGCATTGATTGGTCACTAAAAAAAACGTCTAGAAGCTTAAAGATTTGTTTTGTGGGCCAGGCCAAAACATGCCCACATCAAGATGGCTGTCAAAATAGCAAATACTTTTCAGGTAAGACTGCACCTGGCAGCAGCTTACCTGAATTGCATGCATCACATCTTGTAGGAAACAGGTCTCTGAAAGTATAATCTTGGAAAATTCGACTTGCAAAGTGACAGAAACCTGAGAGGTGCTGTTTTGAGTTGTGAAAACATTTTGTATGAATAATAATAATAATTTTCTGAATATCACTTTCTGGTCTGTAAAGTGCTTTCACAGAATCAATTCCTTTTTTTTTTTTTTGCGGTATGCGGGCCTCTCACTGTTGTGACCTCTCCTGTTGCGGAGCACAGGCTCCGGACGTGCCGGCTCAGCGGCCATGGCTCATGGGCCCAGCCGCTCCGCGGCATGTGGGATCTTCCCGGACCGGGGCACGAACCCGTGTCTCCTGCATCGGCAGGCAGACTCTCAACCACTGCGCCACCAGGGAAGCCCAGAATTTATTCCTTTTGATCTGAACAGCAACCCTTTAAGTCAGGTGTAGGTACTATTATTATTATTGCTATTTGCCCTATTTTACAAATAAAGAATTGTAATAAATTACTCTTGAAGACCCAGTGAGTAAGTGAGGGAGCCAGGAATCAGTCCCAGGTCATCTTATTATTACCACTGTGTCGCAGTGGAATTGTAAATTCCTTGAATCAGGGTCCACTTCTTATACGTCTTTATATGTTCCTACCAACGCCTGCCAACCCAGCTGTATGTGCAGGAGGTAAGCCTGCAATGAGTACAGATGAAATGTTTCAGTGCTGGGCATTTGGTGACTAAATCAAAGAAGGCTAGAATGGAGAAAGATCACATGGAGCTTCAGGTAAACAACAAAACTACCCAAAAAACAAACCCCACCCCCCCCACCAAGAAAACCAGACTTGATATGCTTGGTTAATAATACAGGGGAAAAAAGAAAGAAAGAGAACTAAAGCTCATATTTTAACTTTGGTTTTGAGTTACTGAATACATTAATAAATATATCACTGGATTATGTGCTTACATAATTTTAGCAGTTCACATAGAGCCTTTGGCTACAGTGTAGTTCAGATTAAAAAAATAATGGCTCAGGGACTTCCCTGGTGGCACAGTGGTTAAGAATCCACCTGCCAATATAGGGGACACGGGTTTGATCCCTGGTCCGGGAAGATCCCACATGCCGTGGAACTACTAAGCCCGTGCGCCACAACTACTGAGCCTGTGCTCTAGAGCCCGCATGCTACAACTACTGAGCCCGTGTGCTTAGAGCCCATGCTCTGCAACAAGAGAAGCCACCGCAATGAGAAGCCGGCGTACCACAACAAAGAGTAGTCCCCACTCGCTGCAACTAGAGAAAGCCCATGCGCAGCAACAAAGACGCAACGCAGCCAAAAATAAACAAATAAATTTATCTTAAAAAAATGGCTCAGATATTGATCCTAGGGTACAACTTTCAGTTATAAGATGAATAAATTCTGAAATCCTAATGTACAGCATGGTGACTGTAGTTAGCAGTAATATATTACACACTAGAAATTTGGGAAGAGAGTAGATCTCAAGTGGTTTCACCACACACACACAAACACACACACACACACAATAACTGTGGGAGGCGATAGGTATGTTAATTAGTTTGATTGTGGTAATTATTGCACAATGCATACATGCATCAAAACATCACCTTATAGGGAATTCCCTGGTGGTCTAGTGGTTAGGACTTTGGGCTTTCAGTGCTGGGGCCCGGGTTCGATCACTGGTCAGGGAACTAAGATCCTGCCTGCCACACGGTGCGGCCAAATTAAAAAAAAAAATCACCGTATATACCTTAGATATATACAATTCTTATTTGTCAAAAAATAAATTAATTAAAATACTTTTAAAATTAATGGCTCAAAGAGACTGATTTGTATCTAAAGGGCCGCTTGCTTGATTCAATTATGTATCCATGTTTGATTATATATTTTTTTCTCTCAGGGTCAAACTGGAGTCATTCTGGATTTATTCCATGGTCACACTAGAATCCTCAGGGAGTCTTTCTGGGCCAACCCAACACTGCGGTGAGCAGGGCTCTCAGCTGCTCCACGGAGACAGTGAATCAGGAGAAAAGCCAGTCTTTGCAGAGATGGACAAAACTTGGTGAGTAATGCATAACATGAATATCACTGATATTAGGAAAGTGGCATTGTGGTCATGCTGTTCTTTATTCATAGTACTTTTTCAAAGCTGAGCTTATAATTAAAAAACAAATCAACTATACGCCCACAAAAAAATAAAATTATTAATAAAAAACAATTAAAGCACTCCACTCGATTTTCGAGATCTGTCTTAGAACCTGAAAGAATGATCTTGAGCAACGTACTTTTAATCTTGCTAAGCTTCAGCTCTACTTATGTTCATAATAGCCTGAAAACTAAGGTGGAGGCAGCCTGGGAGTAACTGAGCTGTCAGAGGCCTACCTTAGTGCAGGGAAACAGGCAAACCTGGCAACATGGACCTCTGGGCATTTGGCACTTAGTAATAGTAATGATGATGGTGTTATTGATAGCTCACATTGGTTGTGTTTACCAGTAAGGCATCATGCTGAGGACTCTACATGCTGAGATTTATTTAATTCTCACAACAAACTATGAAGTATGGGTGTGAAGAGAAAACTAAGCCTCAGAAATAAAAGCCTAGATTTTCAAGCCAGGCAACTGCAGGGCTGGGCCTCTGAGGCAGGTTGTTCAAGGTAGTGGTTAAGAGCATGGATTTTGGATTTCAACCCTCTCTCTTCTACTTATAAGCCATGTGACCTGCAGAGATTTAGTTTTTTCCCTGTGCCTCGGTTTCCTCGTTTTGAAACAGAGGTGTAATATCACCTCCTCTGGAGACTTCTTGGGAGGATTATGTCAATTAAAATGTAAAGTACTCGCCTATTCCGAGCACCTGTCAGATGGTTCCTGTTACACCAGGGCTGAAATGAAAGGACGTCTGCAGACTGAGAGTCCCAGTGGGACCTCCTTCTTAGCTGGAAGTCTAGAAGCCAGCTCTGCTGGCTGACTCTGCCCACGGTGGACTTGTGTTTTGGCGCCCAGCCCTGTCCTGATGTATCCCCCCATCCTCTGACTCTGGTACCTCTGCTGTGGAGATGCTGAGGCTGACTTTGCATATCCTGTCAAGTCCCTGCCCCTGGAGTGATCACCAGGGACTACAGGTGTCAATCACGTGGGTGCACGTGCCTGCCTTTGGGAGAACAGAGTGTGGGGAGAGAACCCCTGTGTGCTCCCCACACCATCTGCATCAGGACCTCAGGCACTGGATGGGGATGGGAAACAATGCTGGGAGAAGAGACGCTGTTACTGGACAAAACCCTGAGCTGGGTGCGGGGTAGATTTTCATCTATGGAGGGGTATGATGAAAAGGTAGAGAACATTTTCCCCTTTGGGGTGGCCTGGGCTGTGCCCTCCTCAAAGCCAGGAGAAAAAAATCAGTGATGAGGGATCTCATGCACTGGGATGACCTAGTTTCTCCCCAGCATCTGAGCAAGGAGGTCTTGGACTCTGTCCCACTTTGCAAAGGCCAAAACTTTTACCTCTGGAAGTGAGGTTCTCTGAGTAGGAGAAAAAGGGCAGTGCTGGGGAATCTCTCAGACTCCCGGAGCAGAACCAACCTTGGCTTCAGAGGATCAGGCTTCCAGCTTACCTCACTCCCCTCTGCCAGCTAGCAAGCCTGTCCTGAGGTCTTATCAAACCCCCTGGGGATGAAAGCCTTCTGTGGTGGGTACCTTTTGGGATGGGCTGCAAGCTTCCTGGTGAGCCTGGCAGGAGAGGCCCAGCTGTGGCTGGTGTGTGTAGCCCTTACCCAGAGCTGCCTGGGAGCAAAGAAAGACAAGGGAGCGAGGGAGCCGAGGGCAGTAGCAAAGGAGTGGGTGGTGCCAGTGCACAGGGACGTGAAAAGGGGAGGGTTGATGGGCAGAATACAGCAGCCCTGGAGCCGCTGTGTCCTTCTCCAGCTGCCAGAGCGTGATTGGAGGAAGGGTGAGAAAGGAAGGAGAGGAAAGTGTGATCAGGGGTGGGAAGATCTCTGTCGAGATGGACAATTCTTGGCACTGCTTTGAGAGGTTTTATTTGGGTGGAGGGCCACAGTTTTTAAAAGTAGTATTATTTATCAACTCATTCAGAGTACAAGGCATTGCTCTAGGTGCTTGAAATTTATTCAGATATTTCATGCTCGTTGGCAACCTATTATTGTTCCTGCTTTGCAGATGAGCAGACTGAGTGACAGTGGAATCTAGTAACTTGCCCAAGGTCACACGACTAGGAAGGGGTAGAGCTTGGCTTTGAATCCAGGCAGGCTGGTATGAGAGGTCAAGCTCTTAACCCTAGCTCCTCTCTATGGAAGACTCCAGACGTGGGCTAGGTTGCCTGCTGCCGGCAGGGACAGTGGTTTGGCAAAGGAGAGAGCATTTGAAAACAAACTTGACCCACCTCCCAACTTTTTTCCAGGCACTAACCTGAAAAAGTAAATCCTGCAGAAATCAAGGCTTAGAGAGAACGTCCTAATGCAATTTACCCTGAGATATTAGTGCTATGACTACACCAGGAATCAAACATATGTCCACATTCCAGAAATTTTTTCTGAAGATGCATATCCTAAGGATGCTTTAAAAAAATAAAAAGTAGATACATTCTTTGAAAGGGGGACAAATAAAAATTATTAGTAAAATAACTAACGTGCAGAAGAAGAGGCTAAAAAACTTAAAGAGGTGTGAATGGAACATTTGATGTGGATTTGTTTCCATGTACATAATGTGACAGGAAACTCCAAACAGTTTAATCAGTTCTGTTCTTTGTGTTTCCATTCACTGTAATGTGGTCATGGTCACAATGTTATTTCTGTTCCAAGGAACAGAAATCCAGAAAGGGAAAGGATCAGGTGAGGAAAAGAGGAGAGGGTGAGGGCAGAGAAGAGGGAGGTTTCCTTACGCCCTGAGCTTACCCTAAAGTGCCTTAGTGTGAACTGAGTTTTCCTTTGACAACAGGCCACCGTTGGTTCCTCCTCTTCTAAAGAGGAGAGCATGTTTATGGAACCTTAGAGGTTTATGGAGCACTTCCTCCGAGCTGCCTTCAAGAAACTTATAATCTTATGGAAGAGAAGGCATGTCTACAAGGCAAGACAAAGTGAGAGTCCAACAGGGGCAGAGGCCAAGATGCTGAAGGGCTGATTAGCTCCAAGGCTCCCTCAGGGGCAGGACTGGTCTATGCTCTTACCTTCTGCTTTCTCCCTCGGGGCTTCGCAAGTGGGAACACAGCACCCAGGACTGGCCCCAGTGGAGTTTAACTCAGTTCCCAGGGTACTTTCCTTGCACACACTGGAGGGCACCACAAAGGAAGGGAATACAGGTGGAGAGTTTGATTTTCATAGAGCTTAACCCAGGACATGGGGAGGCTTGGGCTAGTGAAATAGCCTGGGGTAACCTGCATGTGCCTGGGGGGCTGAGGCCAGGGCCAAGACCAAGGATGCAGGGACAGAGGTTGCCATCCTTTTGGGACGCTGACTTCCTGGGGGCTGGAGAGGGCACGCTCAGTTTTTGGGGTGTGAGGAACAAGGGAAGAGAGCATGGTGTGGACAAGGGTTGTGAGGTAAGGCCTGGTGCAGGATCTATGACCACACAAAGGATGCCCTGGGTGAGCTTTCTTATCTCCTCTCCCACCTCCTCAAGATCTGGTCCCAGAAGCTTATATGGGAACTGAATATTTGCAAAATGGATTCTATTTTTACGCCTTCCTGTATTATGCTTCCTAAGATGTTTTACCATTTCTGTTTCATCCTCAGTTGTCAGTGTTTCCACAAACTTCAGCTTTAACAAACTTTATTTCATCCTCTCCTCTCCAAGCCAAACTTCTCCCTAATTCTTCCAGTTCACATGTACACACTGTAAAATACAAGGCACGGTTTTGTTGAAAGGAACACTCCCAGAATTCCTACTTAGAATTTTGCCTTTCTTTTTATGCATTTCCCTCCTATTTGTATGGAGGCAGAGCGATGTCAGACCATCTAAGTCCCATTAAGGCTCATCCACTTAATACCTGAGTAACCTCAGGTAATTTACTTAACTTGTGTCAGCCTCAGTTTTCTCATTTGCAAAGTGGGGCTACTAATAATAACAAGACCCACTTAATTTAGGATTGCACTGAGAATTAGAGATGATACATGCAAAGACCCTGGCATCGTGCCTGGTACATAGCAAGCAGTCAGTAATGGATAGCTATGTTATCTCAAAAGAGGTCATTTCTGCACTTTTAATACCTTGGTAGATAATCCACAGCACAGTCCTGGGAATTTGTAACTCTTACATCGTGAGAATTGCTCAAAGCTTACAGAGCTTTTAGGCATGTCCTGTTTGGGGGGAAGTTTAATATTTCATGGGTTGTTTAGAGGTAAGAATTAAAACAAGCTCTGTTTTCACTGTGAAATGAGATCCTGTTTATTGTCTATCTTGACACATTAGAATCTAATTTCCATGAGATCAGGATTTATGTCTTGTCTTGATTATTACTGTATCCCTGGTACCTAGAATAGTCCTTGGCACACAGTAGGCACTCAAAATATTAGCTGATAGATGCATGTCAGGCTATTTCCAGGAAACTGTTTAGGGGAGCAAGGAGACGTGTCTATATCTGTACATCTATATGGCCTTCCTTTTTGGATCTCTAACAACATCGGTCATCACTTTAAATGTTACTAGATGAATGCCTCATCTTGGGGCCTGCTTGGGAGGACGGCAGAGGCTGAGGGAGGAGTGCCAGCCTGTGGAGTTGGGGAAAGCTCACTACATGTGAAAAGGCACAAGAAAACACATAGAATTCCCCAGGGCACCCAAAGAGGGGCTCAGCAGTGACTGAGGGCCATCCAGTCCACCCAGAAAGGCCTGGTATTGAAACCAGGAAGAAGCAGAGTGAGTGGGCCCAGTGAGCAGAGGCCATGGTGAGGCATGACCATCTATAGAGAGGCCAGTTCATAAAAACAAGGACCAGCTGAGGACCACGAAGCCACCACTCAGCACAGCCAGCCACCCCTGACAACAGTTCTTGGTGCAGATACCTCCCTGTTGGAAAGAGGAATGAAGGGTAGAGAAAGGTGGGAAATTTTGAACTGACAGAGTTTAAACTCTGAATTCACCATGTTTAAACATGGAATTGTGGAGTTATCTTCAGCCCAACACACATGTACACGCACTATGCAGGAATCCCACCAGACAAAAAGCTTTCATGGTATCTAAAGTCAAGTGTTTACAATTATGTGATTTTGAAAATAACAGGGGTAACAAAAGAAAATCTCAAAACACGAGCTTTCTAAAATCCTTGCGAGTTGGTTGGGCCTGGCAGGTGTGAGGGTCACAGTTAATTTGGTAACTAATTATTTATTGGAAATGCAGCTGCTTTTGGGAATTATAAACTGTTTGAACTTTGGTCTGAGTTGGCAGTTTCTAAAGAAACAGGTGGCTGAGGTGAAAACCTAGGGTTGGGTTACACAAGCCAGTGTCTGGCTTTACCCTCTTTTTTTTTTAATTGAAGTATAGTTGATTTACAATATTGTGTTAGTGTCAGGTGCACAGCAAAGTGATTCAGATATCACTTTGTGATATATATATATATATATATATAGAGAGAGAGAGAGACACACACACACACACAATATATTTGTGTTTATATATACATTTTTTCAGATTCTTTTCCATTATAGGTTATTACAAAATATTCAATATAGTTCCCTGTGCTGTACAGTAAATCTTTGTTGTTTATCAATTTTATGTATAGTAGTTTGTATTTGTTAATCCCATACTCTTAATTTATCCCTCCCCCATCCCTTTCCCCTTTGGTAACCATGTTTGTTTTCTATGTCTGTGAGTCTGTTTCTGTTTTGTATATAGATTCATTTGCATTATTTTTTAGATCCCATTATAAGTGGTATCATATAATATTTGTCTTTCTCTGACTTACTTCACTTAGTATGATAATCTCTAGGCCCATCCAAGTTGCTGCAAACGGCATTATTTTGTTATTTTTTATGGTTGAGTAGTATTCCATTGTATACATGTACCTCATCATTTTTATCCATTCATCTGTCAATGGACATTTAAGTTGCTTCCATGTCTTGGCTATTGTAAACAGTGCTGCAATGAACATTGCGGTGCCTGTATCCTTTTGAACCATGGTTTTCTCAGGGTATATGCCCAGGAGTGGGATTGTGGCACCCTATGGTAGCTCTATTTTTAGTTTTTTAAGGAACCTCCATACGTTTTCCATAGTGGCTACACCAATTTAAATTCCCCCGAACAGTGTAGGAGGGTTCCTTTTTCTCTACTCCCTTTCCAGCATTTATTATTTTTAGACTTTTGATGATTGGCTTTACTTTCAGTGGAATATTATGACTCTGAGGGCAATGCCCTGCAGCTCTGCAGGTGTTATGATGCTCACATGGGTGACATGAGACCCTTTAATTTCAATAGCTACTGTATCTTATCATTTTGTTGTTCTTGCTTTTCCACAAGAGCCCCACAAAATTCATTGTTCAGCTGTAGATAAAACATGTGGACTGGGAATCTGGGTTGGGGGACACTCAGGAGGTCACAAGGACAAGTGGATGGCATGAATAGGAGCCTGGAAATGGAGGAAGCTTCCATGCCTTAGAGTAGAGTGGGAAATACACAAGAATTGAGGGCTGAGTAAGAATTGAGGGCTGAGTAAGAATTGGGGTGTTCCAAAAGGGGACTGGTTGACACCAACAGTAACCCAGTTATCAAACCTGGGGCTAAACTAGTTGCTAAGGAGACTTGGTGCTGAACTCCACAACGTGTGGCTGGTCTGATTAAATCTTTTTGCATTGGATCGAGATAGGGCCCAGGATCTGGGAGGAAGGGTGACCCTGCTGGTGCAGATCCTACAGCCTTGGCCAGGAAACAAGCTGTGTCCAAGAGTCTGTGCCAGCACCTGCTGCCTTGAATTGCAGTGTAACAATGTGATAAGAGTCCCGCAGGCCTGTGTCCTGTCACCTCAGCTAGACTGGAAGGCAGTGACCATGCTGCATACTTCTTTCCATGAAGCCCACCCCTCATCTTGTTGTTGATGCTCAGTGAATGTGTGCTATGGATTGATGGGTCTTGGTTCCTTCAAGTCACAAAAAAAGATTGAAAAATCACCTTCTAGGGAGCTTGGCTCTGGTTAAAGAAGTCGTTTTCCCGGCTTGCTGCATGGCAAATGATGAGACAATAATCATGGAGCTGGAAGCAGGGTCTAGGAGGCCTCCTTGGGGAGGGGATGTATGTGAGGCGGCGAGGCTCACAGTCAAGTCAGGGACACTTTGGAGATGCTCTTAGTGTTCCCTGCCACAGACTCCCATGGGCTGCATTCCTCTGGAGCTTGGATCTAAAGCCCCTGCTGGACTTCAGACTCTGCCTCACTTCTCAAGTCTCCAACATGTACAGTCTTGGCACACGTGCCTTTCATTTTAGGTTTTGCTCACCGAATACTTCATGTCCCCTGTCTCCCAGAATCCTCATGCTCAAGGACCCTCCCTCCTCCCCTGAAACTTCTGGATCCCACCAGTTTGAGTGTGTAGAACAAGGCCCAGGCGTCCTTGATTCCCCATGATTGTCATTGTAAGGGAGGTCTAAACTTGGGCTTGGTGTGATTCAGAGATAATGGGAGAGAAGGCAAGATTCTCCATCTAGGCCCAGCAAGTCCAAAGAACTTGGTGCTGCCCTCTCCTCTGAAGCCCCTTGAAGGGGCCACAGCCAGAAATTCCAGAGCAGGGTTGGGGAGGCCAAGAGAAGCTCATGGGCCCTGAAGTGCTGGAGGCAGAAGGAATCAGGGAATGGATGTGGGTCTTAGGGAGAGCCTGAGGTCAGACCAAAATCGGGACAAGGGCTGGAAAGGAGGGTGGAGTTGGTCAGGTGGGTTGGCTTGATTCAAAGGCAAAGGTCCAAAGAGACACCAAAGCTCTGACAAGATCACGGTTGACTTTTGAAACACTTCTGTCCTTGGAAGGTGGAAAGAAACTATATGAAAGTCCCAGTGGAGAATATATAGAAATAGTTGAGATTTACACCTGCATCGATTCTTTTACTGTTTGTAGCCTCCATGTTATTGCCATGATAATGCCTAACTATGCCCAGTGTGGCAGTGTGGAAACAGTCCTAGCCAGGTTTTGGGGGGCCTGGTCTCTTTAACAGAAAGCCACTTACCTTTCTGAGCCTCAGTCTACTTATCTGTAAAATAGGACAATAATAATGCTTTCAATGTGCTGTCAGAATTGGAGGTAATTAAAGTTATTTCATACCAAGGGCCAATACCGTTGTAAGAGAAAGAGTTTTAATTATTTATTACCCCAGCTATGGAAAGATGTGGATTGAGAGGGGCTGTTATGCATGGAGATCATGGACAAAATACTAAAATTTTAAATTTATTTCACATGTTTGGTTTTTCTTTTTTGTGTCAGATACTAGTTGGGGCCTCTGAGGCCAAATTTTAAAAGGTAGAGAAGGACATCAATAAAATGTCTGATAGGCTGTGAGCACAGCCCAGTCTCCTGATAAGATATTTACATTTCCACTGGATATTAATGGACATGTGTTTTAACAGAAAAAAAAAAAGCGCTTTTCCAGGTCTTAATAACAGGCTACTTGAACCGTATTTCTTAACCAACTGTATTTCTGCTTGCCCAGAGAAACAAGATCTCTTTTCTTGTTGGTTGTTATTGATTTTTTGCTAACTTTGTTGATAATCCTGTTACAATTTCACCTCTTTTTAATATTTTGTAAATAGTATCTTTATGGCATATTTTACACTACAAAGGTTTCGAAGAATTCTGATGACATTGTTGTGCAGCCAGGGTTTACAGTGTGGACCTGTATCAAAATGAGGATTTGTGATGGAATACAGGGTTTAGGGTCTTAATCATAAATGCAAAAGAGAGTGAAAGAAATCGTCTATTAATTAAAATAAAAATAGTTCTTAAAGAGCTGATTTAATCCTAATGAGAAAAAATTTTAATGTGACACCAGGGGGAGATCTGGTAAAAACACGAGGAATCCTAGTAAAAATTTGAAGAATTAAGAGAGCAAGAGTGGAAATGATGCCCAGTAGAAAAGCTTACGAAATGGGGTCAGAAGTTTCAAGGCCCCCAGCTGTAAATAATATGCCTTTGTCTGTACTGTTTTATCACAAGTAACTTATTGAAATTATTTTAATTTGAAGGCTGGACTAACATTTCAGGAAGTTGGAAAACAAATAGGTGCTATCAGCCACAATTCTACCACCTTATCACAACAGAACGTTTTCATATTTCCTTCCCTCTCTATTTGCTTACAACAAAATTACAGTTGTACACTTCCTACAGTGTTGTACATTTTCACATTTTACAGTCTTCATAATTATAGTTTTCATGGGCATGTTTTGCTTTTTTTGTTTTCTTCACTGTTTTCTTTTCCTTGTCCCACAAACATATTCAGATTTCTTTTTTGTTGTTGTTGAAGTATAGTTGATTTACAATGTTGTGTTAGTTTCTGGTATACAGCAAAGTGATTCAGTTATACATACATATATATATATTCTTTTTCATATTCTTTTCCATTATGGTTTATTATAATGGTTTATTACATATAGTTCCCTGTGCTATCCTCAGATGTATTCATTGTAAAAAGAAAAAAAAACAGGTATTCCTTAACTCTTTACTTTAAATAGAAAGATTCAACATACAGTATATTGCCAGGTGAAAAAAAGCAAAGCTCAGGGGAAAAAAATGTGTAAGGAATGCTCCTTGCCCCTTAGAAGTAAGACATCCTCTTTGATTATAGCCAGTATTGATTTTTGAGATTCCTCTAGATAGGAAGGGTTATAATTCTACCAACAGCAAAGCTTTTATGCTCTTTTTAGCAATTCTTTGGCAGCTTTCTCTTCTCCCTAGGAATTCCTATGTTTCCCATATTGCTTCCTAATTTAACGAAATATTATTTCCATGTTCTACCTGGGGAACCAGATCCATAAAGTCACAGCCTCAACTTCCTGATTCAACATCTAGTAGGTGCCCATTGTTAAAAGATAAAGTGAGGCATATTAAAAATTTGAAGAGTGTATTTGAGCAAAAGTCTATTCCAATTGGGCAGTGCCAGACCGGACGTGGTTAGGAACCCTCTACCGACAGGAGCTCAGGGGGAGGATTTTACAGAGAAAAGGCGGAAGCAAAGTAAGGAAATCATTGATCGGCTCTAACTGAAAGCCTCCGTGGCTGCTTGTGATTGGTTGTCCTTAGGTTTCAATTTTGTAACCTGGAGACGTTCACCAGCGTAGACTTCGGTTTGCTTACATAGGCTGCCATGGCATTAGAGCCACCTCAGTCTGATGGTCTCCCAGTTTAATTGGCTTAACACCATTTAGAGGACCCAAGGGATATAAACCCCTTAGACCTGAGCCCAGAACTTCACCTTAGTATGGTACTTCTGTGTACTAAATTGCTTCCAGACTGCAGTCATTGCTCTGCCCGAGTCCCTTTAAGCCTCAGAATTACTCTCTACAAACGTCTAAGGCATGACAATACTTTGCATTTTAATTTCTGTATCCTATTAGTACGTATACTTAGGCCAACATTTCTTTCTTTTTTTTTTAACATCTTTATTGGAGTGTAATTGCTATACAATGGTGTGTTAGTTTCTGCTTTATAACAAGGTGAATCAGCTATATATAGGCCAAAATTTCTTGAAAAGCAGAAATGAGCCAAGTATTTTAATGAGATACCCCCACCAGTTAGATCAAGTATCATCAGTACTTGATAGAATCAACCAGGTATGGCTTCACTTTTCTGAACCATTTTTCCAGTTCCAGAACCTACTCCTTTAGAACAGCCAAAGCCCTTTCTCTCTCCTGCCTTCCCCTCTATTTAGCAATGCGTATTTCAGCACTCTGAACGCTGCCTGGGACAGAGTAAGTATTTACCAAATTTATCAAGTGAGAGAATGAAAAGTATGAATTCTTACAAAGCACTTACTGAGGTGCTATACAGTGTTTCACATCAGACCTCCTTTAAGTCCTGTAATCTTGTAAAATAGGTATTATTATCCCCATTTACAGAGGAAAAAATGATTCAGAAAATAAATTAACTTTTTTCAAGTTCACTGCTTGTGGTAGGCTGGATAAGGGCCCCTCAGAGATGTCCACATCCCAATTCCTGGAACCTATGCATATGTTCAGGGGTCTCCAACCCCCCGGGCCACAGACCGATACTGGTCTGTGTCCTGTTAGGAACCGGGCCGCACAGCAGGAGGTGAGCGGTGGGGCTGAGCGAGCGAAGCTTCATCTGTATTTACAGCCGCTCCGCATTGCTCGCATTACCGCCTGAGCTCCGCCTCCTGTCAGATCAGCGGTGGCACTAGATTCTCATAGGAGCGCCAACCCTACTGTGAACTGTGCATGTGAGGGATCTAGGCTGCGCGCTCCTTATGAGAATCTAATGCCGCTGCTGATCTGACAGGAGGCGGAGCTGAGGCGGTGATGCTAGCGCTGGGGAGTGGCTGCAAATACAGATTATCATTAGCAGACAGGTTTGACTGCACAGAGACCATAATAAATCAAGTGCTTGTAGACTCATATCAAACCCCTATCAGTGAGTGGCAAGTGAAAACACGCTCAGGGCTCCCACTGATTCTGCATTATGGTGAGTTGTATAATTACTTCATTATATATTACAATGTAATAATAATAGAGATAGGGACTTCCCTGGTGGCGCAGTGGTTAAGAATCCGCCTGCCAAAGCAGGGGACACGGGTTCGAGCCCTGGTCCGGGAAGATCCCTCATGCCACGGAGCAACTAACCCCGTGCGCCACAACTACTGAGCCTGTACTCTAGAGCCTGTGAGCCACAACTACTGAGCCCACGTGCCACAACTACTGAAGCCCGCGCGCCTAGAGTCCGTGCTCTGCAACAAAAGAAGCCACCGCAATGAGAAGCCCGTGCACCGCAACAAAGAGTAGCCCCCACTTACCGTAATGAAGACCCAGCACAGCCAAAAATTTAAAAATGTAAAAAAAAATAATAGAAATAAAGTGAGCAATAAATATAATACGCTTGAATCATCCCAAAACCATCCCCCCACCCCCGGTCCATGGAAAAATTGTCTTCCACGAAACTGGTCCCTGGTGCCAAAAAGCTTGGGGGCTGCTGAATATGTTACCTTACAAGGTAAAGGAGACTTTGCAGAAGATTTACATGAAGGGTATTGAGATGGGGAGATTATCCTGGATTATTTGGAGGGTCAGTGGAATCACAGGGTCCTTTTAAGAGGGAGGCAGGGGGGCCAGCTAGATGGAAGGCAACATAATGATGGAAGCAGAGAAAGAACCAGAAGCGGTGATGTGATTTGAGACCACGAGCCAAGGAATGTGGGCAGCCTCTAGAAGCCGGAAAGGGTAAGCAGACAGATTCCCTAGAACCTCCAGAAGGAACATGGCCTTGAGTTTAGCTTGTAAAACCCACTTTGGACTTCCAGTGTCCAGAATGGTAAGATAATACATTTGTGTTGTTTTAAGACACTAAGTTTGCAGTCATCTGTTAACAGCAGTCGTAGGAAACTAGCACACTGCTGTATCTGGTCATCAAAACGGCAGGACTCATAAGAACAATGCTACAGCAACTTAGTCTTTTCTCACCACACGTGAGATAAATCTCATGCCAGTGCCATAACTTCTCCTTTGTAATAAAAGTCCCCAGTCACCTTAGCCCTTTAAATGGTCTCAGATAATAATTAAAATGTCCAGTGCTATGTAATTTAATTATTAAAACACAAACCCTAAACTTTGAACATGAATCTTCTCCCTCTCCCCAGCCAGGACCTACGGTGGGAGCAAAGCCTGCTGTGGACGCTGGCTGTCCTGACGTCACGCTTCTTCCCGCATCAGACTTGCTCCAAGTTCTGATGGCTGCAGAGTTGCAGTGGCGAGAAGAAGGAAAGGCAAAGGACAGGAAGGGTCTTATTTGACCAGCACTTGTCTGATCTCAGTTTCCTCTGACCTGGCAAGTGTTTAAGGATGATTTTCTCTTTGGTGGATTTTTTGGAGATAGGCTTCCAGGCTGAAAATCCTTTCCCTGCCGTTCCCTTGTTGGCAGTGGATATGTCTCTTCTGGCTGGTCGCTTAGTAACTCTTCCCTCCACCCCTCTGTTGCTCAGTGCAACTTTGGCCTTCGTTCTTCCAAGGTGAACCCCTGGGGTGGAACCCCAAGGTCTCCAGGCAAGGTCTTTCTGCCAGGGGCCCCATCCGATCCTGGGCAGATGCCAACACATCTGGGGCCTCCAGGAGTGCACTGACACCATAACAGCAGCCCCTTCTGCTGCCCCAGGCGGCTTTCAACACCTTTCCTCTTTCGCTGTCTGTCTCCCTGGCAAATGCAGCCCTCTGAGCAAGCCCGTCAAGCCCCCCTCCCCTCCGCCGTCACACACACACCCCTTCCTCTTTGGCGTGAGGGCTGGGACTCACAGCATACTGGCATTTCTCCAAAGAGATGCTCCAATCTCCAAGTTCCCTCCAGCTCTCCCATGTTAACTTTTTGGTTTTGCAAGTGGTAACAGAGTTTGAGCTACCTCCTTTAAAAGCAATATTGACACTTTGCCCTGCTGCCTTAAGTAGTGTGTACCTCATTTTTTCCACAACCCAGGAGGGAAAAAAGTACAAAGCAGGTTGCACTGGGAGATAAAACAAAAATAAATAGATCACCTCCAGTTCTGCTCCCCTAAATAAAAGAAGCCTTGACCTTCTCCAGGAAAGACAGGTTTCCAGCCTCTGTAATCCCTTCCTCTCCCAACAGAGGTAGGGCTGTCATTTGATTCTTACCTGACTTGAACAAAAACTTTACTCTGCTGACATCTGACCATAAGCTATGAGTTTTGAGGATATGACAATCACGAGAAAGTTGCTGCTTTTCTATCATGACAGCTAATATAAACTAGGTAACTTTCCTGATACTGAGGGGTTTTTTCTCCTTAACTATCTATATGTATTTTTTTAAATTTTTTATTTTTGCCAGCCTGTCCTTTTGAAGCCTGACTTCCTTGAATTCTTTTTAAAATAAACTTCTTTTCTTTCTTAAATGCTTTTGTCTCTGAATTTTTTCTCAAATCCTGCATAGGCTGTCTATGCAGCTTATGTGATGGGCACCTGTTCTCTTGGACAAAATGTCTTAACCGGAACTGAGACTGACATTATTGCACTGTTAAATCAGCCCACGAGTCGGGTGCAAGCCTGGGGTTCATAGCTGGGTCATCTGAAGCCAGTCCATTTTCTCCCACACTTTGGTCTCCTGGGCATCATGGAGAGCAAGTGCCCAAGTCTGTCTCCTCAGTCTAATTGTGTTGAGACTTTCATCCCTCCTGGTGCTGGACAAGGTGAGCTGTTGTCACCAATGCCTCCATTTCCCTTAGGTGACCTAATAGCTTCATCGGAAACACACATTTGCTTTTCGAGCTGTGGGCTGAAGGGGGCAAGGCAACTTCGGGATGATGTGCAGTAAGAACGGACCAGAGAGAACCCTCCCCTGATGAAGGGTCACCCATTGGACCTTAGTGAACGCAGGCAGAATGCCTGGCATGGTGTCTTCCAGGTACTGTCACACCACTGCCCTCTCAGCATTGCCCATCAGTGCTGCCATCGTGCAGTTTGGGCCTCTCCCCTGTGTCTTCCAAGACGTCTCCTGTTGAAATTCCTGTCTCAGGACTGGCTTTGCCCCCTGCCTGCCTCCCCGCCCTCCACTTGGCACCCAGTCCCCCGATGCCCCTGGTGCTCTTCGCTATGTCTCCGCTCACCTGCTCAACGCACCTCCATCATACTGGCCTGACCTGAGGGGCTGTGAGTGTGCTGTTAACTGAGCAGCATTAGCATTAGCACAATAGCCTGAACAAGGTGACCGAAGTGGCAGTTTACCTGTCCTCATGCCTTTCGTTCTCATAACTTTTTTTTTTTTCTTTTTGCGGCATGCGGGCCTCTCACTGTTGGGGCCTCTGCCGTTGCAGAGCACAGGCTCCCGACTGCAGGCTCAGCGGCCATGGCTCACGGGCCCAGCCGCTCCGCAGCATGAGGGATCTTCCCGGACTGGGGCACGAGCCCGCGTCCCCTGCATCGGCAGGCGGACTCCCAACCACTGCGCCACCAGGGAAGCCCTTTTTTTTTTTTTTTTAAATGTGTTTTTAGGATCAGTGGTGTGCTGAGAACTGTGGAGACCTGAGTAGCTCACAGCCTGGTGAGGGGAGCTGACCTGCAGACAGATAACTGCCATTCAGTGTGATAAAATACTGTCAAGTTCATTTGTAAAAACTGATGGTGATCTTAGGGTGGTCTCCTTCCCAGATGAAGGCACTGTGCTCAGTTCTTTGGCTCATTCAATATGAGGTTCTTTTTTTTTTTTTTAAATATTTTTTTTTCTTTTGTTTGATGTGGACCACCCTTAAAGTCTTTATTGAATTCGCCACAACATTGCTTCTGTTTCATGCCTTGGTCCCTTGGCTGCGAGGCATGTGGTATCCCAGCTCCCCGACCAGGGATCGGACCCGCACCCCTGCACTGGAAGGCGAAGTCTCAACCACTGGACCACCAGGGAAGTCCCCAGTATGAGGTTCTTAAAGTGGAACAGGTACCATGATAGTTGTGAGAGTGTGTGTGTGTGTGTGTGTGTGTGTGTGCCACACGTCTCCTGGGGCTTCTCAAAGCCCTCCATCCTCTCTGTGATGCCAAGGGTAGGGCAACGCCCACAGGATTTAGGCAAAAGTCATAAATGCAGGTCATCTGCATTTAGCCAGATGACCTGGGGAAAGCCATTTAAACACTCTGAGTTTCGGTTTCCTCACCTTTGAAACAAAATTCGGATCCTGCCTCGCAGGGTTGTTGTGAGGGTAAAGAGAGGTGATGTATATGACAAGAGCTTTGTAAACTCTGAAGCGTTGAACGCTTACGACTTGCTGTGACTCCAGCCAAGGTTGGAAGTGTTTATTTAGGCCGCAGTCTGGCTCCCCAGGCCGGCCTTGTAAATAAATGCCTCTGGCTCTTGGAGAGCTGGGAAGAGCCCTGCTATGCCCGCCAGGTTGTCTCCTCCCACACGCCTCGTCCTGCACACACCTGGGTAGAACCCGCCTGCTTTGCTGCTCAAGTTGCCAGGGATGTTGGCCGCTGCTGGGAAACTGAAGTGAAGAAGAGGCAGCAGGCCAGGGAGAATAGGAAGTTGGCGCATTTGAACAATGATGGGGATTTCTTTTTGGGGGGCTGGGAGATAAGGGTGTTTTTGTTAGTTTAAGAGGGGCTGGGGGCTCATGGCCATCATGTGAACAGAATTTGTTTGTGATGGCTCTAGGCTCCAGAGCTGGCAAGTGCCGGCACTAAGTGAAACTGAAGTGTTTTGAACCCAGAGGAAAACCCCCGAAGTCTCCTGATTATTGCTATAGCACTGAAGTCTGCAGAGGGCACCAACACTCAGGACAGGTTATACCCACTGCGGAGGTCACAGAGATGCTGCAGAGGCCCTGGCACTTGTGTTGGGCTTTTGCTAAGATGAAACCAGGAGTTGTGGGGAGCCTGGAGAGTGTCAGGGTTGAGGCCTCTCCTCTCTCTAGTCTGCAGTGAATGAGCTGCAGTAGCTAACTGGGGGACCAGGTAAGAATTTCCCGACGCCCCAAGGATTCAAGGGTGAATTCCTAGACACGGGTACCCCTTTGCTGACTAGCTCTGCAGTCTAGGGTCACAGCCCTCTGGGCGCTGGCACAGTCTAGCCCACGCTCAACCTCACATCGGCCCTCTCAGCTACATACCCTTCACTCTGAAATTCCCTGATCTCGCACGTGCCCTTCTGTATCCCCATAACTTTGCCCCCGCTTGACACCCCCTCCCGCCTCTCCTGAGCCTGTTGACTTTCTCATTTGCAGCCCAGAGGGGCTGTGAAGCCTTCGTGTTCTCAGGCGGAGCTGATACTCCCTACTGGGTTCCCGTGGGGCCTTGTGCAAACCTGCTCTATAGCCTTTGCTGCAGCCCACACATAGGCATCTGTCTCTCCCAGTGAGGCTGAAGACACAGCCTGTGTCCCCTTATTTTTCTATTATTTCTCCAATAAATTAAATCTCTGATACATTAAACCTCTAAAGTATCCTTATAAACAGTTAGAGATATGGATAGAATTTTATCTTTTTTCCATATGGCTGTCCAGTTATCCCCAGTACTAGAATATTAACAAGCCCAGCTCATCCTCACTGACTTGGTATACCTCTCTGCCAATTTCAAAAGGATATTTAATTAACAAACAGATGCTAACGTTTACATGAAAGAGAAAATGTGTACACTAGTTTCCCCCTCCCAAGAATTTTTGCCAGAAAAGAACAACAAAGGAGGACTTACTAAATATCAAAATGAAATGAAAAATTATAGCACGTAAAACCGTATGATATTGATATTGGACTAGAATTAGAGATCAAAGAATCTAAAAATGAAACAGTCCTGCGTAGTTGAAAATTACGTGTTTTTTTTTTAATAATTTTTTAATTTTTGGCTGTGTTGGGTCTTCGTTGCTGTGTGCAGGCTTTCTCTAGCTGCTGTGAGCGGGGGCTACTCTTCGTTGCGGTGCGCGGGCTTCTCATTGCGGTGGCTTCTCTTGTTGCGGAGCACAGGCTCTAGGCACGCGGGCTTCAGTAGTTGTGGCACGCAGGCTCAATAGTTGTGGCTCGTGGGCTCTAGAGCGCAGGCTCAGTAGTTGTGGCTCACAGGCTTAGTTGCTCCACAGCATGTGGGATCTTCCCGGACCAGGGATCAAACCCATGTCCCCTTCCTTGACAGGTGGATTCTTAACCACTGCACCACCAGGGAAACCCTGAAAATGAGGTTTTTGATGAAGGTAATATTTTAAATCTTTGGGAGAAGGATGGGTAACATTTATTAAATTTTGTCAGGACAACTGGCTATCCTTTTTCTTTTTTTTCATTTTTATTGGGGTATAGTTGATTTACAGTGTTGTGTTAGTTTCAGGTGTACGGCAAAGTGAATCTGTTATACATATACATATATCCACCCTTTTTAAGATTCTTTTCCCATAGAGGCCATTACAGAGTATTGAGTAGAGTTCCCTGTGCTGTACAGGAGGTCCTTATTAGTTATCTATTTTATATAGTAGAGTGTATGTGTCAATCCCAATCTTCCAATCTATCCCTCTACCCCCTTACACGCCGGTAACCATGAGTTTATTTTCTATTTCTGTAACTTTACTTCTGTTTTGTAGATTAGTAACCTTTTTCAAGATTCCACATATAAGCAATATCTCATGATATTTATCTTTCTCTGTCTGACTTAACTTCACTTAGTATGATAATCTCGAGGTCCATCCATGTTGCTGCAAATGGCATTATTTTGTTCTTTTTTATGGCTGAGTAATATTCCATTGTATATATGTACCACATCTTCTTTATCCATTCCTCTGTTGATGGACATTTAGGTTGCTTCCATGCCCTGCCTATTGTAAATAGTGCTGCAGTGAACATTGGGATCCTTTCAAATTACGGTTTTCTCCAGATATATGCCCAGGAGGGGGATTGCCGGATCATATGGTAGCTCTATTTTTAGTTTCTTTAAGGAACTTCCAGACTGTTCTCCTTAGTGGCTGTACCAGTTTACATTACCACCAACATTGTAGGAAGCTTCCCTTTTCTCCACACCCTCTCCAGCATTTATTGTTTGCAGATTTTTTGATGATGGCCATTCTGAACGGTGTGAGGTGATACTCATTGTAGTTTTGATTTGCATTTCTCTAATAATTAGTGATGTTGAGCATCTTTTCATGTGCTTTTTAACCATCTGTATGTCTTCTTTTGATGCACCTCCCAGAGTAATGAAAATAAAAACAAAAATAAACAAATGGGACCAAATTAAACTTAAAAGTTTTTGCACACCAAAGGAAACCACAAACAAAATGAAAAGACAACTTTCAGAATGGGAGAAAACATTTGAAAACAAAGCAACCAACAAGGGATTAATCCCCAAAATATACAAACAGCTCATGCAGCTCAATGTCAAAAAAACAAACAACCCAATCAAAAAATGGGTGGAAGGTCTAAGTAGACATTTCTGGCTATTCTTTTATAAAGAGAATTTCTTTCTGATTTTTTTGGTGTACATATATAATGATACAATGAGAGGAGATTTGGGGCCTTCCCTTTTGGTCCAGGGACTTACTGGCTTAATGTGGCATATTGAGACTCCTTTTAGAGGGTCACCAAAATAAATGAGAAGGATATTAGGCTTAAAAATACAAACAATTTTTTATGATGATATATGATGTAAGAGTGAACACATAAGTATGATTGATTGACCAGGATGGAGTAGAGAAGTGAGCTTGCTGGGCACGGCTGGTAGTAATCACAGTTATACCCTGATAAGCTCTTGACACAACAAGTGCTTACCTTGGCAATGACCAGCTCTCTAGCTGTGCTGAGTGCTTGGGGGAGCACTGCCCATCCCGGGAGCTCCAGACATGAATGGTCCATGTCCCCTTGGCAGGGAGGAGCTGCTCCTTACATTTAGGGGGCCCTAAATTGGTCTAGCTGGGACCACAGCGGAATGGGTATAACTGTACAGGTGGCTTCTAGTTTCCTTGCTCCTACTCGCAGCTCTCTGGATCAAGGGTAGTAGAAGGCAACAATAAAATACGCTTGGGTTTTTATTGACACTCTTGGTATAAATGTGTGCTCTTTGTGTTAGGTCTAACCCACATAAACAAAAGCAAGACACATTGTAGTGGAACTGCAGAAGTTAGAGGATACAGAGAAAACCTTAAAAGGAGTGGATGGGAGGACAGGAAGGAAAGAGGCAGTTGATAACTGGAGAAAGATTTAGGAAAAGGTGAGATTTTTTTGGCCTGTTTTCTTGATTTTGTTTCTGAAGATGAGAGTGGTTTTGTTTCTGAAGATGAGGCTATTTATGCTGAGGGGAAGAAACTGTTTTTAAAAGGGTTTAAGATAGAGGAGAAAATTCTCTCCAGAATCTCATCGATGGTCATGTCTTCAATGACCACTTAAGCTATTATTCCCATTCCCCTCCTTCAAAATCCATATTCTCAACTACCTACCTGACTTTAGCCTTATCTGTAATATCTTAATTTCTTTTTTTTTACATCTTTATTGGAGTATAATTGCTTTACAATGGTGTGTTAGTTTCTGCTTTATAACAAAGTGAATCAGTTATACATATACATATGTTCCCATCTCTCTTCCCTCTTGCGTCTCCCTCCCTCCCACCCTCCCTATCCCAACCTTCCAGGCGGTCACAAAGCATGAGCTGATCTCCCTGTGCTATACGGCTGCTTCCCACTAGCTATCTACCTTATGTTTGCTAGTGTATATATGTCCATGCCTCTCTCTCGCTTTGTCACCGTTTACCCTTCCCCCTCCCCATATCCTCAAGTCCATTCTCTAGTAGGTCTGTGTCTTTATTCCTGTCTTACCCCTAGGTTCTTCATGACATTTTTTTTCTAAATTCCATATATATGTGTTAGCATACGGTATTTGTCTTTCTCTTTCTCACTTACTTCACTCTGTGTGACAGACTGTAGGTCCATCCACCTCATTACAAATAGCTCAATTTCGTTACTTTTTATGGCTGAGTAATATTCTATTGTATATATGTGCCACATCTTCTTTATCCATTCATCTGATGATGGACACTTAGGTTGTTTCCATCTCCTGGCTATTGTAAATAGAGCTGCAATGAACATTTTGGTACATGGCTCTTTTTGAATTATGGTTTTCTCAGGGTATATGCCCAGTAGTGGGATTGCTGGGTCATATGGTAGTTCTATTTGTAATTTTTTAAGGAACCTCCATACTGTTCTCCACAGTGGCTGTATCAATTTACATTCCTACCAACAGTGCAAGAGGGTTCCCTTTTCTCCACACCCTCTCCAGCATTTATTGTTTCTAGATTTTTTGATGATGGCCATTCTGACTGGTGTGAGATGATATCTCATTGTAGTTTTGATTTGCATTTCTCTAATGATTAATGATGTTGAGCATTCTTTCATGTGTTTGTTGGCAGTCTGTATATCTTCTTTGGAGAAATGTCTCTTTAGGTCTTCTGCCCATTTTTGGATTGGGTTGTTTGTTTTTTTGTTATTGAGCTGCATGAGCTGCTTGTAACTTTTGGAAATTAATCCTTTGTCAGTTGCTTCATTTGCAAATATTTTCTCCCATTCTGAGGGTTGTCTTTTGGTCTTGTTTATGGTTTCCTTTGCTGTGCAAAAGCTCTGAAGTTTCATTAGGTCCCATTTGTTTACTTTTGTTTTTATTTCCATTTCTCTAGGAGGTGGGTCAAAAAGGATCTTGCTGTGATTTATGTCATAGAGTGTTCTGCCTATGTTTTCCTCTAAGAGTTTGATAGTTTCTGGCCTTACATTTAGGTCTTTGGTCCATTTTGAGCTTATTTTTGTGTATGGTGTTAGGGAGTGATCTAATCTCATACTTTTACATGTAGCTGTCCAGTTTCCCAGCACCACTTATTGAAGAGGCTGTCCTTTCTCCACTGTACATTCCTGCCTCCTTTATCAAAGATAAGGTGACCATATGTGCGTGGGTTTATCTCTGGGCTTTCTATCCTGTTCCATGGATATATCTTTCTGTTTTTGTGCCAGTACCATACTGTCTTGATTACTGTAGCTTTGTAGTATAGTCTGAAGTCAGGGAGCCTGATTCCTCCAGCTCCATTTTTTGTTCTCAAGATTGCTTTGGCTATTCGGGGTCTTTTGTGTTTCCATACAAATTGTGAAATTTTTTGTTCTAGTTCTGTGAAAAATGCCAGTGGTAGTTTGATAGGGATTGCACTGAATCTGTAGATTGCTTTGGGTAGTAGAGTCATTTTCACAATGTTGATTCTTCCAATCCAAGAACATGGTATATCTCTCCATCTATTTGTATCATCTTTAATTGCTTTTATCAGTGTCATAATTTTCTGCATACAGGTCTTTTGTCTCCTTAGGTAGGTTTATTCCTAGATATTTTATTCTTTTTGTTGCAATGGTAAATGGGAGTGTTTTCTTGATTTCACTTTCAGATTTTTCATCATTAGTGTATAGAAATGCCAGAGATTTCTGTGCATTAATTTTGTATCCTGCTACTTTACCAAATTCATTGATTAGCTCTAGTAGTTTTCTGGTAGCATCTTTAGGATTCTCTATCATGTCATCTGCAAACAGTGACAGCTTTACTTCTTCTTTTCTGATTTGGATTCCTTTTATTTCCTTTTCTTCTCTGATCGCTGTGGCTAAAACTTCCAAAACTATGTTGAATAAGAGTGGTGAGAGTGGGCAACCTTGTCTTGTTCCTGATCTTAGTGGAAATGCTTTCAGTTTTTCACCACTGAGGACGATGTTGGCTGTGGGTTTGTCATATATGGCCTTTATTATGTTGAGGAAAGTTCCCTCTATGTCTACGTTCTGCAGGGTTTTTATCATAAATGGGTGTTGGATTTTGTCAAAAGCTTTCTCTGCATCTATTGAGATGATCATATGGTTTTTCTCCTTCAATTTGTTAATATGGTGTATCACATTGATTGATTTGCGTATATTGAAGAATCCTTGCATTCCTGGAATAAACCCCACTTGACCATGGTGTATGATCCGTTTAATGTGATGTTGGATTCTGTTTGCTAGTATTTGGTTGAGGATTTTTGCATCTGTGTTCATCGGTGATATTGGCCTGTAGTTTTCTTTCTTTGTGATATCCTTGTCTGGTTTTGGTATCAGGGTGGTGGCGGCCTCGTAGAATGAGTTTGGTAGTGTTCCTCCCTCTGCTATATTTTGGAAGAGTTTGAGAAGGATAGGTGTTAGCTCTTCTCTAAATGTTTGATAGAATTCGCCTGTGAAGCCATCTGGTCCTGGGCTTTTGTTTGCTGGAAGATTTTTTTTTTTTTTTTTTTTTTTTTGCGGTATGCGGGCCTCTCACTGCTGTGGCCTCTCCCGATGTGGAGCACAGACTCCGGACGTGCAGGCTTAGCACCCATGGCTCACGGGCCCAGCCCCTCTGCGACACGTGGGATCTTCCCGGACCGGGGCACGAACCCGTGTCCCCTGCATCGGCAGGCGGACTCTCAACCACTGCACCACCAGGGATGCCCTGTTGGAAGATTTTTAAATCACAGTTTCAGTTTCAGTGCTTGTGATTGGCCTGTTCATATTTTCTTTTTCTTCCTGATTCAGTCTTGGCAGGTTGTGCATTTCTAAGAATTTGTCCATTTCTTCCATGTTGTCCATCTTATTGGCATAGAGTTGCTTGTAGTAATCTCTCATGATCTTTTGTATTTCTGCAGTGTCAGTTGTTACTTCTCCTTTTTCATTTCTAATTCTATTGATTTGAGTCTTCTCCCTTTTTTTCTTGATGAGTCTGGCTAATGGTTTATCAATTTTGTTTATCTTCTCAAAGAACCAGCTTTTAGTTTTATTGATCTTTGCTGTCGTTTCCTTCATTTCTTTTTCATTTATTTCTGATCTGATTTTTATGGTTTCTTTCCTTCTGCTAACTTTGGGGGGTTTTTTTTGTTCTTCTTTCTCTAGTTGCTTTAGGTGCAAGGTTAGGTTGTTTATTCGAGATGTTTCCTGTTTCTTAAGGTAGGATTGTATTGCTATAAACTTCCCTTTTAGAACTGCTTTTGCTGCATCCCATAGGGTTTGGGTTGTTGTGTTTCCATTGTCATTTTTTTCTAGGTATTTTTTGATTTCCTCTTTGATTTCTTCAGTGATCACTTCGTTATTAAGTAGTGTATTGTTTAGCCTTCATGTGTTTGTATTTTTTTACAGATCTTTTCGTGTAATTGATATCTACTCTCATAGCGTTGTGGTTGGAGAAGATAGTTGATGCAATTTCAATTTTCTTAAATTTACCAAGGCTTGATTTGTGACCCAAGATATGATCTATCCTGGGGAATGTTCCATGAGCACTTGAGAAAAATGTGTATTCTGTTGTTTTTGGATGGAATGTCCTATAAATATCAATTAAGTCCATCTTGTTTAATGTATCATTTAAAGCTTGTGTTTCCTTATTTATTTCATTTTGGATGGTCTGTCCATTGGTGAAAGTGGGGTGTTAAAGTCCCCTACTATGAATGTGTTACTGTCGATTTCCCCTTTTATGGCTGTTAGTATTTGCCTTATGTATTGAGGTGCTCCTATGTTGGGTACATAAATATTTACAATTGTTATATCTTCTTCTTGGATCGATCCCTTGATCATTATGTAGTGTCCTTCTTTGTCTCTTCTAATAGTCTTTCTTTTAAAGTCTATTTTGTCTGATATGAGAATTGCTACTCCAGCTTTCTTTTGGTTTCCATTTGCATGAAATATCTTTTTCCATCCCCTTACTTTCAGTCTGTATGTGTCTCTAGGTCTGAAGTGGGTCTGTTGTAGACAGCAAATATATGGGTCTTGTTTTGTATCCATTCAGCCAATCTGTGTCTTTTGGTGGGAGCATTTAGTCCATTTACATTTAAGGTAATTATTGATATGTATGTTCCTATTACCATTTTCTTAATTGTTTTGGGTTTGTTATTGTAGGTCTTTTCCTTCTCTTGTGTTTCTTGCCTAGAGAAGTTCCTTTAGCAGTTGTTGTAAAGCTGGTTTGGTGGTGCTGAACTCTCAGCTTTTGCTTGTCTGTAAAGGTTTTAATTTCTCCATCAAATCTGAATGAGATCCTTGCTGGGTAGAGTAATCTTGGTTGCAGGTTTTTCTCCTCCATCACTTTAAATATGTCCTGCCAGTCCCTTCTGACTTGCAGAGTTTCTGCTGAAAGATCAGCTGTTAACCTTATGGGGATTCCCTTGTGTGTTATTTGTTGTTTTTCCCTTGCTGCATTTAATATGTTTTCTTTGTATTTAATTTTTGACAGTTTGATTAATATGTGTCTTGGTGTATTTCTCCTTGGATTTATCCTGTATGGGACTCTCTGTACTTCCTGGACTTGATTAACTATTTCCTTTCCCATATTAGGGAAGTTTTCAACTATAATCTCTTCAAATATTTTCTCAGTCCCTTTCTTTTTCTCTTCTTCTTCTGGAACCCCTATAATTCGAAAGTTGGTGCGTTTGATGTTGTCCCAGAGGTCTCTGAGACTGTCCTCAGTTCTTTTCATTCTTTTTTCTTTATTCTGCTCTGCAGTAGTTATTTCCACTATTTTATCTTCCAGGTCACTTATCCGTTCTTCTGCCTCAGTTATTCTGCTATTGATCCCATCTAGAGTACTTTTCATTTCATTTATTGTGTTGTTCATCATTGTTTGTTTCATCTTTAGTTCTTCTAGGTCCTTGTTAAATGTTTCTTGCATTTTGTCTATTCTATTTCCAAGATTTTGGATCATCTTTACTATCATTATTCTGAATTCCTTTTCGGGTAGACTGCCTATTTCCTCTTCATTTGTTAGGTCTGGTGGGTTTTTATCTTGCTCCTTCATCTGCTGTGTGTTTTTCTGTCTTCTCATTTTGCTTATCTTACTGTGTTTGGGGTCTCCTTTTTGCAGGCTGCAGGTTCGTAGTTCTTGTTGTTTTTTGTGTCTGTCCCCAGTGGCTAAGGTTGGTTCAGTGGGTTGTGTAGGCTTCCTGGTGGAGGGTACTAGTGCCTGTGTTCTGGTGGATGAGGCTGGATCTTGTCTTTCTGGTGGGCAGGTCCACGTCTGGTGGTGTGTTTTGGGGTGTCTGTGGACTTGTTACGATTTTGGGTAGCCTCTCTGCTAAAGGGCTGGGCTGTGTTCCTGTCTTGCTAGTTTTTTGGCATAGGATGCCCAGCACTGTAGCTTGCTGGTCATTGAGGGAAGCTGGGTGCTGGTGTTGAGACGAGATCTTTGGGAGATTTTCGCCGTTTGATATTATGTGGAGCTGGAAGGCCTCTTGTGGACCAGTGTCCTGAAGTTGGCTCTCCCACCTCAGAGGCACAGCACTGACTCCTGGCTGCAGCACCAAGAGACTTTCATCCACATGGCTCCTTAATTTAGGATGATTTGTTGTCTGTTCATGTATTCCACAGATTCAGGGTACATCAAGTTGATTGTGGAGCTTTAATCCGCTGCACCTGAGGCTGCTGGGAGAGATTTCCCTTTCTCTTCTTTGTTCTCACAGCTCCCAGGGGCTCAGCTTTGGATTTGGCCCCGCCTCTGCGTGTAGGTCACCGGAGGGCGTCTGTTCTTCGCTCAGACAGGACGGGGTTAAAGGAGCCGCTGATTCGGGGGCTCGCTCACTCAGGCCGGGGAGAAGGAGGGGCACGTAGTGCGTGGCGAGCCTGCGGCGGCAGAGGCTGGCATAACGTTGCACCAGCCTGAGGCGTGCCTTGCGTTCTCCCGGGGAGTTGTCCCTGGATCCTGGGACCCTGGCAGTGGCGGGCTGCACAGGCTCCCCGGAAGAGGGGTGTGGAGAGTGACCTGTGCTCGCACACAGGCTTCTTGGTGGCGGCAGCAGCAGCCTTAGCGTCTCATGCCTGTCTCTGTGGTCCGCGCTTTTAGCCGCGGCTCGCACCGGTCTCTGGAGCTCCTTTAAGCAGCGTTCTTAATCCCCTCTCCTCATGCACCAGGAAACAAAGAGGGAAGAAAAAGTCTCTTGCCCTTCGGCAGGTCCAGACTTTTCCCTGGACTCCCTCCCGGCTAGACAGCCGTGGCACACTAACCCCCTGCAGGCTGTGTTCATGCCACCAACCCCAGTCCTCTCCCTGCGCTCCGACCGAAGCCCGAGCCTCAACTCCAGGCCCCGCCCGCCCCGGCGGGTGAGCCGACAAGCCTCTCGGACTGGTGAGTGCCGGTTGGCCCTGATCCTCTGTGCGGGAATGTCTCCGCTTTGCTCTCCGCACCCCTGTTGCTGTGCTCTCCTCTGCAGCTCTGAAGCTTCCCCCCTCCGCCACCCGCAGTCTACGCCCGCGAAGGGGCTTTCTATTGTGTGGAAACCTTTCCTCCTGCACAGCTCCCTCCCACTGGTGTGGGTCCAGTCCCTATTCTTTTGTCTCTGTTGTTTCTTTTTTCTTTTGCCCTACCCAGGTACGTGGGGGGTTTCTTGCCTTTTGAGAGGTCTGAGGTCTTCTGCCAGCGTTCAGTAGGTGTTCTGTAGGAGTTGTTCTACGTGTAGATGTATTTCTGGTGTATCTGTGGGGAGGAAGGTGATCTCTGCGTCTTACTCTTCTGCCATCTTCCCGGAAGCCTCCTCTTAATTTCTTAAATGGAGAATCCATTAGTGTAGTTAATGAATAATTGGAAATTAATTAAAACCCCCCAATTCAGGAGAGAGGTAAGTTCTTTTAAAGGATGAGATCCAGAGCATAGGGGACACAAAGTGTAGTCTTGGATAGAGAGGAGTGAATGCAGTATTGATGAATAAAGATAGAAGAAAACTGACATACAAAATACAACAAAAGATAGCATCTTTCTGTGGGAAGCAATATGCACCTCCTTTCACACGCTGGGCACCAGTGGGAATGCCTTTTTCTAACCTTGGCAGGTTGAGAGAGTGTGCTTCTCAGGTTTCCATGAAAGGAAATGTGACCGGGTCCCCTGTCCCACCTATTGGTCAGTTGAATTTGGGGAAACTGGTCCTTTATAGCCATCTCTGGTAATTCATTGTGCTAAATGGTGTGAAGGCTCTTCTGAGCTGAGCTGAGAGAAGATGCTAGCAGGTGAGGCTTGCCTTGATGGACTGACTGACAGGGTCATAATGCATGGGCGAGTCTACTTGGCCTAAAGGACTAGGAACAAAGTGAGCAAATTACAGCGGGGATCATCTGCTGAGAGTCAGGGAGTGTGGAACAGAGAGGGGCTGAGGATGGTGTGTCAAGGAAGTTGCTAAAAGAATTGCCTAATAGCATCAAGGGGCCAAGTGAAGTTCTTAACCCTTCTCTCCATATGTGAAAGGGAGATAAGGAATGATTTCCTGTTTCATTTTACCTAAAATATCACCACTTCTTTCACTCACTAGTACTACTGCAAAATGATTATGTGTCTGAATTTTCCCAGGGACTCATGCATTTCAAACAGCTGGCCTGTAATATCAGGGATTCAGGAACAGTCAATATTTGTACAGCCTTGTGTTACTTAAGGTTGCAAATCATTGCCTCTCAGTAGAATACAAGCAGTTTCCTAATCTCTGAACGGGCTTATTTTTTTCTTATTGCAGTCTTTATCTTAGTCTTTTGTTGAGAAAGAAGCTAAAGTGGAAAGGCCCCCTTGACTTAGTGATTAAGAACCCAGTTTCTGGAGAGAGACTCTCGGAGTATGGATCCTGATTTCACTATTATAGCCCTGGGATCTTGCAAGCCACTCAACTTCTTTGGGTCTCAGTTTCCTCATCCTGCATAATGTGAATAATAATAGCATGGGCCCCATCACATTGTTGTGGGAATAAAATGACATAATCTAGACAAAGTGCCTTGCACAATACCAGGATCTAGTAAACACTGAATGCATCCTGGCTGTATGTAACATGTGTATTATTAATGTTAAAAGATGCTGGGTAGCCTATGAATTACTAAAAAATAAATCAGAAGTTTAGAGCTTGAGAGAAGAGATGCTTGAGATCATTTATATGAGGATGGTAAATATCTAGCCTATTTTCCACCGGCAACACACGGCAGATATCACTAATCAATCCTGAAATTCTTTCCTGCGGAACTCAATTAGGAGTTCAGAATCCTCCAACATGATATTTTATGTGATCGCTACCAACTGATTAGAGTTGACCCTTAAAATGAAACCCATTTGCCACCCCTAGTTGTACTCAACAGGCGAGGAAGTGACCTTCCTAGTGTGACCCAGGTGTTTAGTGTCAGAGCCTGGACAAAAATAGAGCCTCTTCTTGCATTGTTCACTATAGCCGTCTCTGTATAATTTGCAGCTTTATATAATACAAAATCTTAAAAGGATCTAAAAAACCTCTTTGAAGGAAAAGGGCAGTTGGAAGAAAATTTGGGGGCTGAAGGAAATGGGAAGTTATTATTTTCTATACTTGAACTGTTTTCAAACTTCATTATTGGTTACAGTTTGGATAATGCAAAAAATTAAGGTGACTGCAGAAACCATACATTCTGCACCATTCCAAGAAACTTTGTTTACTAATTCAACAAACATATATTTGGTAGAAATGAGATTGCATGGAGAAAGAGGTTCCTCTCTATCCTAGACAGAGAGAAAGAGAAAGAATTCCTACAAGAGAGAGATGGGCAAAACTGGGTACATCAGTAATGTTCATTTCAGTAAAGGCATGTACAGGGTACCATGCAGAACAAAGTGGTCAGTTCTACTCAGGGGAATGGGAATCAGGAAGACTGTTTGACCTGAAACTTCAAGGAAAAAATAACCTCATAACCAAGAGATCCTGGAAAATGTTAGCAACATTGTTACCGGCAAGACGGAAGTTACATTTTTAGGTGATGAAATATTTGTGGACTTGAATTTACTTTGTTAAAAGTTACTCATAATAGTCCATGTGGTTTTGTTAAGGAGAGGCCATAGTGAATGCTGCTGCCTGCCGTAAGACTAATATCACAAAGCAATGTTTGCCACACTCACATCTTCAGGAGCAGATTTTTTTGTATATTTGCCTGAGGGGCAAATACACTTCCTAGTCTAACTGACTCTCCTTGCGTGTCTGTAGGGCTGATGTCAAGGAGTTTACAATCTGACACATCATGGTGTAAGGGTTCACATAGGTTTGAACTCTGTAGGCTCAAACCTATGTGAACCCTGTAGCTCAAACCTGCAAGACCAAACTGATGCTTTACCCTGTTTGACGTCATGGTCTTAAAATCAAATTTGCTTACCCTCATTCTTTCATTGTTAAACACTCTCTGGTTATTGTTCTGCTGTTTAGGTAAGGGAAGAAGGTAAAGAGCCTCTATCCTGAAAATCCTGGTCTATAAACAAACTCATGGTGGCTGCAGACCAGCCATCCAGATGCCCTTGGTCAACTGGTGGACAATGAAACCTAGGGCCAAGTAGGTTACCCAACCTGTTAAGGCTAAAATTGTTGGATTGACTTCTAAAAGTGTTTTCCCGTTCTCTTTACCAGGGATAAGGGGAAATGCATTCATTTAGAGAGGTCGAGAAAATCAAGCTTGCCTAGAGCTTCATGGCTAATGAAAGGCTCTACCCCAATGTGGACCATGGCAAAATATCATTGACCCAAATCCTATGCTGAATCAACACCACTGAGGGATGCTGACCTAGCTTCCACGTGGCCTTTGCTTTCTCCTTTTACATTTGGATTTAGGTTGCTGCAGATGCCAAGAGACAAAGGTTCCTCTGGGTCAAAGACTTGGTGTGAAATGTGCAATCACTCCATTAGGAGCCATTGACATGAAATTTGAGGCCGAGCCTGGGATGCCCTTGGATAGTATCAGATGTAGATCGGACTCTTTCAGAGGAAATTTAGCTAAGACAAGTGTCAGTCTTACCCAGTGGTAGCTCTTAGTGCTTGAGACCACCATGGGGTTGGGGGTAAGATTGGAAGTTAAGATAGATTAGGAAGAATGGCGCATTTCAGGGTACAGTATGAGGGAGGGGGCAGGAGTGGACAGAGGTGCATGGATACCATGGATACCATGGGCAGGATAACAGTCTAGAGTCCCTTCAAATGTTGTTGAACACTTATTTGGAGGAACAGCCTGCCTCGGGCAAGAGCAATGAGGCAGGTGTGTCACCACCAAGAGCCTCTCCTCTCTGGTCTGGGCAACTCGGATGTGCATCCAAATTTGTAGACCCCTCTCAGCAAAGCAAAACTCTAAGGGAGCCGAGGTATTTACTGCCTGTTGTTACCAGAGCACACCTCTTGGGGCTCCACATCCTCCATCAAGCAGTTTATAACGACATACAGTACAATGCTGCAGTAACTATAATGTTCTCCGCATCACTGCATTTCTGGTGGGCCTTCAGTACCTTGTATAGAGGGCTGCCCGGGGGGGAATGACTGGCTGGCAATTCCTATTAGAGAGAACCAGTAGTGCCCGGGAAGAAAAGCAAGGATGCCTGCTCTGAGCCCGCACGCTGGCCCGGCTGCCAGAGAGGAGGGGTCTCTGAGGCCCCTTTCATCCAGCTGAGCATGGGTGGGCAGGGCTGAGAGCAGAGTCCTGAGAACAGAAGAGCAGCCAGGAGGCTGAAGCAGCCAACTCTGGCTGCAGGGCTGGGCTCACCAAACGATGGTCCTGTTGTGCTAAGTGTCCTGAAGTAGAACATCTTAAAACGTGATAAAAATATAATTTTTAAAGAAATATGAGTCTCAGTATTCAGAGCTTCTCATATTAGTGACAAACTCTTCTGTGTTCCATTTTGGCCTTTGGCCTCATGCCACTTTTCTGTTTTCCTGACTCTCTCTCCTCTGTTTATTCAACACATTCATACAGCATCTAATTTGTTTAGGCACAGTTCTAGGCACTGGAGGTGAGACCAACTCTCCGCTCTCTTGGATACTATGTTCTAGTGGAGGAACAGACAAAAACAAAGACATAAGTATATACTACATAGATTATATTACACCATATCACATCACACCATATCGTATCATATCACACCACATCACATCATATCATATCATATACACATTTTTTAAAAAGGTGGTGCTGAGTCTCTCTTCCCCCCGAGGAGGAGAGAAGGAGGGGTCAGAGAGAGGTGTCTTTTGCACATTGCACCTTCTCTGGCCTAGAGCGTGAATTTCCTCCTATGGGTGAAAACTTGGGCTGGGGAATAAGTGTTCCCTTCAATAGGAGCAACACAGGAGGCAGGAAATGTGGGTGAGTCCCGCGAGTGATACTTCTGCCCTAGGCAAGGAGCACCGCCGTGTTTATATTCCCTGAGGCTGACTTGACGGATGCTGGAGAGTCCATCTCTTGAGTGTGGTTGGGTGGCAGAGAACCATGCCAGTAGTCAGGGCCAGCTCATGCTCTGGGCTTCCCATCCCACTCTGACTGCTTCTCTATGTGTTCACCTGGATACCAGTTGTAGCAAGGAGGTGGAGGTTCTCTGCCGTCAGGGATGACATTGTGCTGGACAGCAGAGCCATCCTTACGGTTAGTGAAATGACAGTGATCCTGGCCCTGTGCTCAGCCAGAGGGACTTCATCCCTGGCGACCTGGCTGGTGATGATGGGGGGGATTCGGGGGCAGAGGGCCAGAGAGAGAAGGTGAGAGGTGTGAGCAAGTCTAGGTGTTGTCGGGACACAGTAAAGGGCATGGGGAGTGACTACTAATGGATGTGCAGTTACTTTTGGGGATGAGAAAATGGTCTGGAATTAGAGAGGGCTGTTGGTTGGTTGTATTAAAAACCATCCATAAAGGGTGAATTTCATGGTATGTGAACTATATCTAATTTTTTTTACATTTTATTTTATATATTTATTTTTAAAAATTTGATTGGAGTATAGATGATTTACGATTTTGTGTTAGTTTCAGGTGTACAGCAAAGAGATTCAGTTATACATATAGTGTGACTGTTTCTTAATTAACAAAAACAACTTCACATTCAGTAGAAAGAGGGGAGGAGACTTGGTCTGCTGACTTCAGCTTTTATATTCTTCCCATCACGCCGCAGCCACCTCTTAATTATATTTTTACGTTACCTTATTTTCCATCAAAGGAAAACATCATAAATCCAAAACCATCTGACCAATTCTGCCCCAGGGTTTCCAGGGACTTTCGGTTCCACTTTTGCTATAAGCAAAGTCATTTGATCCCAGTTCAGGCAAAAATAAAAGCCGTGCACTAACAGGAAGTCACAGCCGACGCCTGTACAGGACAGCACAAGCATGAATTACCATAAGAACAGCACGTTTCTGAATCACTGGTGTGATGAGTAAGTGGAAAAAAGGCAAATGGGGTCACAGTATTGCTGGAGGTGAGGGCTGAATTACATTTCCCAAACTGTTGAATTCTGGAGAGGCCTGGGGTGGGGCTACGATTAAAATCAGTAACCCCGTATTCTAAACACGAACTGACAGCACCGGCTTGACAGGAGACAGAAAGGTAGCACTCTGTGCAGAAGGTGAAAGCTTTTGGGGGAGAATGAAAGCGTCTTCCCACTGCTTCCTACAACCATAGTAACACCTAGAATCCAGTGGGGGTGGGGAGCCTCACAACCATCACCCCTCGACTTACTGGGAAATTCAGCAAAGGAATATCCCGCTTGTGCCACTTACACCTGTAAGACCTAAGGGATGTCACATGCCCTTCCTGAGCCTCAGTTTCCTTATCTGTAGAGTGGGGATATTAATTGTTCATCCCTGGTAAGGTTGATATGAGGGTTAAATGAGATACTGTCTGTGCCCCCTGCCTGCACACAGTAAGATGTCAAAAATAAGGTAGGTCTTCTCGGCTAGGAGGTAGCTGGGGAGGTATTGTGGCCTGATTTAACAGACAGAGAAACTGCAGCCAGAAAGAGTGATTCACAGCTTTTCAGAGACAGAACTGAATAAATTCCCCGTTTTATGGCCTAGCCTAACAAGACTGCTGACGTTATCTTAAAGATAACGTACAAAAAAGGTATAGCAGAAGCAAAGCAGAACATGGAGCCTTCCAGAGCCACTCCCCAGAGAACTCATGTTGCAAACTGTCTCCTACCTTGTCTTTTGAAATCACAAGTCAGCTCAAGACATACTACCCAGAAGGTTCACAAATCAAGTTAGTTCCCTTCTCCTTTCAGGAGAAATTCTAGGCTCCCTTCTGGGACATTTGAGGGGCTTCAGAGACGGACCCAGTTCCACTGCCTGGCCTTCCCTTGGGCTGCTCCTTCCCTGGGTCAGCTCTTGGTGTTTCCGTGCCATGTGGGTTACCCTGCATGCCTTAGCACCGGCTAGGGCCTCTGCCCAGATCAGCCCTTCATCTCCCGCTCACCCGTGAAGGTCCATTTTGAATGCTGCTGCCACGAGAAGCTTCTTCATTCACTGGGCTCTCATCGTTTCCTCCAACTCCCGTGCCCACGTGGCTTCGATGCATCAGTGACTCCTTACACCCAAGGACTAGGGCCTGAAGCCCCTGGAATGGGATAGGATGGGACAGTTTTGCTGTTAAATAACTTAAGGCCTTAAGTGAAACGTAGAATTGGAGACACTGAGGTCACAGACCTATATGACACCCTTATCTTAATTTTTATGGTTAACTAACCAAAATAACAAGAACTAATATTATTACTAAACCATCGGTAATATTTTTGTACATATTAAGTAATAATTCCTTAGAAATGTTTCAGAATCTACCTCTATTGCAGTTTCAGTGAGAAGCTTGTGTATGCATTTACTTTACATGCATGTTTTTCTTGTCTGATTTTATGACTTGAAACTGGTGATTCTTGCCATCCACCAGAAGAAATCCACTCAATGCCTGCTTTAACTCTCTTACTTCTCACGAATGGGGGAATGTGGTTTAAATGCTAGGGTTTACTTTCCTTGTCATTCTTAATCTCTCCCCAGGAGGCATTGTAAATACCTTTGCTCCTGCCCTGCCATATGGACTATACTTCTTTTTTTCTCCAGCAACCTTTTTTCCCCCTAATTATATCCATAGGAGTGACATGTGATATTCTGGGTGCTGAGAAAGTATGTAGAAGCAAATAATGCAAATACCAAAATTTGGCAAAAGGAGAATGTGTCACTAGGATGTAATTACTTTAACTTTCTTACTTGGGGGCAAGATATAGATTTCCTAATAAAAGTTCATCCAATGGATGAATGAATGAATAAATTTGTAAAGATAGAGACAGGACGAATAAAGTGCAGGGTGAACTTTGGCTTGAAGAACTAGAATAATGACTGTTTTTATTTGGTTCAGAGCAGGAAGAACTACGAAGGCATGAGCCTATTGTTTGGGGTAGATGATGTCACGTTTACAGATGACAAAGAGAAAATGCAACTGTTTTTTAACTTTGCCATTGTATCAAGGTTAATGATCAACACAGTGAAAAACATGGAGACCAGGAAATGGAAGCCCAAGATAGGGGAAGGAATGGGGGAAAAAAAAAAAAAAACTAACTGTTTTGAATAAGTTCATATCCTCCTTCAGGCAAATTGCGGGTAAATGGACCAGAATGCCTGTCAGTCATCTCTGAGGAATTATGGAAAACAGGAAAGTACTAAAAGACTGAAGGTAAGAAAACAGTGCCCTAATTGTCAAAAAAGGAAAGAAGGTGGAATCTAGAAAGTCTCTAGGTAATTGTTAAATGAATGTTCTGTGAATTCTTGGTAGAAATTCACCAAGAGACAGCAGTGGCTTGCTGTAAATCATGCCCAGTGATCATTTCTCCTTTCAAAAGAACTACTGGCCAGTCAAATTGGGGGTGTGCAACAGGTATGGTATATCTGGATTGTAAGGAGGCATTAAATGGACAAGATGAAGAAATGCTGATTGAGTTATGAGAGAGTTAATCTGTGACTTCTTTGAAAGATGGAACCTAAGGCATTATTGATTGAAGAATGAGTGACAGACTGGAAGAAGTTTTCTAAATACACTTTGTAGAGCTTTGATCTTGAACAGTCATGTTCAATGTTCATATCAATGACTCGGGTGCACACAGTATGTCTTATCAAATTTGAGGTTTATATAAAGATCAATGATAGTGAGTTTAACGGTAGCATTAGGACCCAAAATAATCTCAGCAAGGTGGAACAGCAGCCCGACGTCAACAAGGTGGAATGTCATGGATGGAAATGTAAAGTTTTGCACTGATTGATGAGTGGCTCTGTGAGAGCCAGCAGTATGTTCCGGATACCAGAAAACTGAATACAAGCCTTGGAATCTTGTTGGAAGTATTTGTATCCAATAACCAGAAAATAATCGATAATATATTTTTTTAAAAATAAGAGTATGGTGTTTGGATGAAAAATATTCCATCCTTCGTTTGCAGGGCAAACAACGTCTGGACACAGGGTTCAGTTTTGGGTGCTGAAAGTTAAAAGGGACTTCGATACACTGCAGGATATCCCAGAACAGACACTGGGATGTCCTGGGGCCCTGAAAACACCCTATGAGGGGATACTGAAGGTCCCGGGAGTGCTTAGCTTCTAAAGGAGAAGACCTGTGGGAAAATGAAGAGCCATTTTCATAAATCTAGGTAAGAAGGTCAGGACTACAGATGAGTGAGAACGTTGGTGTGGTCTTTCTGATGGTGAGAGTTGTCTGGCAGTGGAAAGAGGTAGTAAGCTCCCTGTCACTGGAGCTATCAGATCAACAAGGCTGAAGAACCCCTTACAGATGATATGGCAAAGTGATTTCCTGGACTGAATAGGAGTTGTGCTCTGTGGCCTCTAAGGGGCGCCAGGGCCAGGCTCTATAGACAGGGGGTCCTCTCCCACACAGGCTGAGCGGGCCCCAGCCATGTGGGAGGAAGTCAGCAGAGGAAGCTGGGAAGACAGACTTCTTGGGCTCCAGGCCCTCTCCTCACTGTAGGTGCTGTCCCACCATGGGCGTGCCTCTTAGTTCCCACGGATTTCTGGGGTGCTGACAATTTTGTTCACTGTGTATTTCTTGTCCCTTTAGCTGTCTTCTTTGGCTATCGGGAGTCCAGTGGAGGTGGGACCAGAGCAAAATTGAATGGGAGCAGGAGGTCGTGGGGATGGCCTGGGTCATCTTATGGGTGGAATGGATAGGCTGCGCAGGTGGTGTGGTGGCCTAAAGGACTAATAGTGGGGCAGCCATCTGCAGGGGGTGACTGCTGACCATGGGCTGGCAGAGCCTGATCTGTGTTGCCATGTGAGGGTGATGGTAATGGAAAGAATGAGACGTGAGGGAATTGCAAGCTCTCCTGGACAGCCAGACAAGAAAAGTGAGATAATCCCCAGGAGTGGGGACAGTGATGAGTGTTCACGAGCTTTAAAGTCAGAGAGCCTCAGGGTGGAATCCTGGCACTGCCACTAGTCAACTGTGTGTCCCTGGGCAAGTCATTTGACTCCTTGAGCCTCTCTTTCCTCTCTGGTCTGAAGGGCAGAGTAATACCAACTCCCATGTTGTCCAGACAGTAGTGGATTCTCAGGTGCCCGATGGGAAGCATGTGCCTGTCGCAAAGGGAATCTTGAAAGGAAGTTCATCTACGCTCTTCTCCTTTCCCTGGCTTCTTTGTTCTCCTTTTCTTTTCTTTTTCATTTACTTTTCTTAACGACGATAGGCTGGCCAAAGCCAGATGCAGTGCCTCATTTCTAAGCAGTGTTGGGGCAAACACTCCTGTGAAAACCTGACAAAGAGGGTGGGTCCAAGGTTGACAGCTCCATGGCTGGTGGGTCAAGGCCACCAGTTGTCCTTCCAGGGCCATTACTTCAATAGAATATTCCCTTGTGCAAGAGATGAAATACCATCTCCAGCAACATGGTGGTTGTACCTAACAAGCCCCCTACCCCTCAAGGAAACCACCTGGAGCTCCAGGGGTGTTAGTTCAAGTGAGATGTGTCCGTCTTTCCTATTCACATGGCAAGTCGTGCTTAGACACTAGCCATCTTCTTTGTGGCGGCAACCATTTAAGCCAAATTTCTTGCTCTTCCCAGGTCCCCTTTCTTTTCAAACTACCCCTGTATCCCTTGCCCATCAGACATCTAGGCAACTACTCCACTCTCCTCCACTCAGGAACATTCTCCATTTATATCGGTAGTAGTATCTTGGAAAAATGCACCCATCTTTTGAAGAAACAAAACCTGAAATCCAAATGTACACATGGGGTATCCCTCCAAGCATGAGGGAACACACCACAACAGCACTGGTGTGTGCTGCATTAATGATGGAAAGCTTCCTTTTCATCCTATAGCAGCCTTAGGTCTTCCATTTTGGGGGCAGTCATAGAGCAAGACTACTTGTACATGAAGCCATAAAATTGCCCCCCAAAATGAGTAGGACATGACAAGCTATTAAGAAACAATTGAGAAAAGTAAAGAGAGAAGCTAACTGGATTCTAGGCAGTTTGGGGGTTTCTGGGGACCAGAGTGTAGCCACACTCTAACCCTGGGGAGCACTGAAGCATCAATAAGCCTGGCCCTGAGTGTCTGATGGTGAGCTTGGGGCCTGACTGAGGGTAGGCCCTGAAGTGCTGGTGGGTGGACGTAGGTACATTGTATATCACTGTTTGACCACCTTCTCTACAAGCCACAGGTTTGACCATTGGCATGTCAGTTGTTAGACAGTATTTTGTTTTTGGTGTTGTTTTGGTTTTTTTTTAACACAAACTTCTCCAACAGATTTTCTTTTCCTTTTAAGTAATGGGTTTTGAAGAGAAAAAAACGTGTGTCAGAAAAGTATAGAATAGAAAATAAATACAAATGTAAGCTGTTTTGTTAATTGCTTTATAACCACAGCAAATTAGTACAGAGAATGCCCTGTACAAAGCAACACAATAGGGACTTCCATGGTGGTCCAGTGGTAAAGAATCTGCCTTCCAATACAGCGGACACAGGTTCGATCGTTGGTCAGGGAACTAAGGCCCCACATGCCATGGGGCAACTAAGCTCACACGCCATAACTCCTGAGCCCACGCACCTCAACTAGAGAGCCCACGTGCCGCAAACTACAGAGCCCACACGCCCTGGAGCCTGCGCGCCACAACTAGAGAGAGAAAACCCACACGCCACAACTAGAGAGAAGCCTGTGCACCACAACGAAACATCCCACATGCCTCAACGAGGATCCCGTGTGCCGCAACTAAGACCCGATGCAGCCAAATAAATTTAAAAAAAAAACAAAAACAAACCACAATAAAGGTTCGAGGATCGAGCTGTTCTCTTAGGCAAAGCTGAAGATTTCAGTCTCTGGTATTTGGAATTTAGGCTGCAGTCCTTGTGTTTGGATGGATCACTGGGTGTGTGGCACAGTCCATGCTTTTAACCAGATTTGAACAGAAGAATGGCCACATGGCACAGGTAGAAGTAGATGAAGTGTTGATTTCACGTGTCACATAACTACCTCCCCATGATGCAGTGCCAGGTGGGGTTGTACTTCTTGTCAAACTCTTTCTTGATATCACACTTTTTCCTCTAACCTTCCAACACAAGCTCAGTGACCCTCCTACCAACATGTCTCCTTAAATTGTTGAAAATGTACCTCTTTAGAGAAGGAACTCTTGCTCCCCCAGGTATGCCCTGTCTTCTCATGAGCTCAGCTTCCCGAGAGAACTCCAGTTTCCTTCCAACACAGTCCCTGGTTTTTGTTGAGCTAGTTGGCGAGGGTTTCTGTTCTTTTTGCCTGAAGGAAGGGGAGTCTGAACAAAGTGGAAGATGCCCAGTAGCTTCCTGAGCCTGGGGCAGTGAGAAGATGCCTGTGTTTAGGAGGGAAAATTGGCTTCGCTGAGGCAGCACTAGAAAGGCCTTTGAAATAGTTGAGGTGTGGACAGAGGTGGAATTTCTTTACTAATTCCAAGTTTGGTCATCGTTCCTTTGTTCCATGATTAGAGAATGTAGATTGACCCTTTAACCACAGGGCTTCATAACCATTGTTGGAAACACTTTGCATTTTATTCTCATGTTTATCATGTCTCAGCTCAGCCGAGAGAAACCAGAGCCCATCGGTGACATTCATATTCACATGGTCAAAGAGACACATGAATAATGTTTGGCTCCAGGAGAGAACGTACAATAATGATGAGAGAGATGTGAGTAAATTATTCTGACAGTGACTTAGTCATTCTGCTGCCCCACATGAATCACTTGTAGAGGCCAAACAAGTATTAATACAGAGATGTGTCCCAAACAGAGGGACAAATGTGACATTCTGTAATAGCTCTCTTTGTCATTTATGGTCCAAAACAGATGAGCTTTGGAACATGTTATTTTATTGCTGAAATCAATCAAGGCTGGCCTCAGGCCAGTGCTTAGAATAGCTGTTGCAACTGTCTGGCAGATGGAGAGATTGCTGCCCCAGGCCTCCTGGGCTTGCCCTTCTGTTGGCCCAAACTCAAAGCCCGCCCCCACCCCCCACCTTCCGCTCCAGTCCACAGTGGTTGCATCCCCTCGCCACATTTACTGAGGGGCCCAGCGCAGACCCAGCATGACCACACCTTGGCGTGATGTAGCTTGGCTCCCTCTCTTTCTCAAAAACTAAACCAGGGCTTCTCTGGTGGCGCAGTGGTTAAGAGTCCGCCTGCCGATGCAGGGGACATGGGTTCGTGCCCCGGTCCGGGAAGATCCCACATGCCGTGGAGCGGCTGTACCCGTGAGCCACGGCCACTGAGCCTGCGCGTCTGGAGCCTGTGCTCCGCAACGGGAGAGGCCACAGCAGTGAGAGGCCCGCGTACCGCAAAAAAAAAAAAACAAACCAAACAAACCATGCTTTTTCCAATACTCCACAGCACAGGCTGAGTCATAAAAGCCACTGGTCATTTCGAGAATTTTCTCTCCCCTGTGGGAAAGGATTTCACGCTTGGCTATATGCTGTTGTCTACCGCTGGCCTTACTGTGGGACACAGGGAGCCTCCCAGGACTCTGGTGTCGTGCTAAGAGCACTGACCGCCAAGGAGGCTGAAATTTCAGGTTCTCGTCGTAGTTGTGCCACTAATGGGCTGTGTGAGCCGGGCAACACCCTGCGCTTCTCTGGGCCTGGTTCCTCCAACTGTATTGGGCTCAGCTTGGGCCGGGATTGGGGTCCTGCAGAGATGCTTCTGCAAACTCTTGAGTCAAATTTCATTAAAAAATGAAAGTGCCTTTAAACAGTAATAAAAGACAACAATCAAACAGATTTATTGTAATTTTAACCATAGGAGGTATGAGCGCATTAATTTATAGTTCCATGTGAACTTCTTCTGTGGCCTTGGAAAAATCTTGTTGGAACATCTCCGCTGTGCATATATATATATATATATATATATATATATATATATATATATTTTTTTTTTTTTTTTTTTGGCTGTGTTGGGTCTTTGTTGCTGCTAGACTTTCTCTAGTTGCTGCTAGCAGGGGGGCTACCCTTCCCTGTGGTGCACGGGCTTCCCATTGCGGTGGCTTCTCTTGTTGCAGAGCATGGGCTCTAGGCGCGTGGGGTTCAGTAGCTGTGGTGTGCAGGCTCAGTAGTTGTAGCTTGTGCACTCTAGAGCGCAGGCTCAGTAGTTGTGGTGCATGGGCTTAGTTGCTCTGTGGCATGTGGGATCTTCCCGGACCAGGGATTGAACCAGTGTCTCCTGCATTGGCAGGTGGATCCTTAACCACTGCTCCACCAGGGAAGTCCCTTCGGCTATGCATATATTTAAATCTCTTGTCGATGTGTACTGACCTGGAATTGTGTATTGACCAGCCACTCCTCACTGGTCTTGTGTGAAAGTCAAGGCTATGTATGTGTCTTAGCACAGCCCCATGGACCATGCTGGATTCAAGGCTGGGCCGAGCTCAGATGCATCATTACAGACTAATTCTCACTTGTGGGATAACTAGTGAATTGCAAACATGTGGCAATGGGAAAATATTATGTTATAGATAATTTAAGCAATGATTGTGCTTTCTGGGTGTTTTTTGCTATATAGGTATTTATGTCTTCAAGCTTTAGGGACAGTTTTCTCAAAGGATCTCCCAAGATTGCCAGAAGAGCTGTTAAGAGCCTGGAACCATTAACAGTGTGCAGCAGGGTTTCCTTGATACTGAGCAACCCAAACAACAAGTTACTGAAGATGATAGAAAATGTAACTGTCATCTAATGTCCTAATTTCAACACAGTCTCCTGTTCATACATTTTTGGGTTATAATGAGCAAAGGTTATACATTTTCACTGAAATTTTTTATATTAATGAAATAGGATACATTTCTGTTTCATAAATATCAGTATCTAGGGTAAGATTTAGTTTGAAAGAAGAGAGATGTTTCCTACTGGAAATGTTTGCAGTCCCCTGGGGTGATGCCCCTTCCTATTTCTACTGCCATTCCAGCTGCAGCCACCCTTGTGTGAGGGGGACACCTATCTGGTGTGATCTGAGGCCACCAGAAATGTCCTTGCTATTGATGTGGTTTTCTTTACCAAGAGGTAAAGCCTTTCTTTTCTCTGATGAGGCTGAATAGTTACCGTTGCCATGCTTCTGGAAGGAATGTCCAGAGAAGTAGAAATTCACATGAGGTTGAAAAGATCAACATTAGGACCTTCCCGGAGAGTAGGTTTTGGCTGCTGTGGAATCTCCCAGCTATATAAATGGGGTAAAAAGGGGAGAATTTCAAGGACAGTGGAAACTGGAGTTTTCTGATTTCCCCAGTGGTTTTGGCAAGAGAATTTTTGTTCTAACTCTAGAGAAAATAATTTTCTGATGATTGGGGTGGGGGGCTCAGTATTATTCATAAAGTACCAACTATGAACTCACTGTGGTAGGAGACATTCTTACCTGTGTGATCTCTTTAATCCTCACAACAACAACTTTGCAAGGTAGTTACTATTACTTCCAAATTACAGGTGAGGAAATTGAGATGTTGAGAGAGCAAATAATTTGCTCCAAGGGGTCTGCCTGGTAAAAGGCAAAACGGGACTGAAAAGCCTGGTGTTTCCTTCACGTTCCACGTCAGGGCAGAGGCTAGAGCCTGTAGCCTTTCTTCCCTTTGCTATAAATAGGAGGGGAATGTGCTTCCATGACATTGGAGATTTGTGAACACGGCCAAGGTGGTAGCCACCAGATGAAGCTGGAGGGCAGCTGGGGACGCACTGTAGGAATGAACATGTTGGTACTGGGGTTTCGCCTTTGCAGGGAATCACACGGCAATCTGAGTTGAGTCATTTCTCCTGGTTTCAGCTGGAAGAAGTATAGATTAAGCTCCCGGCAAAGGAGAACTGAGGGAGAAAGCAGGATGAGCGTGAGTGGCTGAACTTATCCTCGTGGGACTTTATATTTGTTACTGATTGATAAGTCATAACAAGTCTTTCTTGCATCCAGCTGATTCTAGTTACTGATTTAACCAGGGCATGGTAATGTGGCTGCTATTCCGTGCACGAAGCTTTTAAAGATGTCACTTTCATCCACTGGCTCGGAGCTCCTAGTGGGCAAAGGCTGTACATTCACCACCCTCCCCACCCAAGCCCCTGGCACACCAGCTCTCAAGCTCAGTGACCCCCTGCAGAGATGGGGCCCAGAAAAATGTACTGGAAAACAAAATCTCCACTGCTAATTTTGTTATCATGTAATCAGGGTTGAGACTCACTCACCTAGTACCTAATAGGTGGTCAATTTATTTTTCTTGAGCAATTTAGTAAATGAAGATTGAAGGTCGTGGTGACCATGGAAATGCGCCACAGATCTCCTGCCAGCAGGGGGATATTTAACTGATGGCCCCAGCTGCAGCCTCTTTGAATCCACCATGGTGTTTGCACAAGGCCAAGCTTCCTGTGGGCTGCTTCCAGCCAAGGACAGAACATGGCGGGGATATTCATGGAGTCCCGTGGCTGTGAGACGCATGGCTCCTCTAATGGGCAACTTTGGCTTGAGGACACCCTACCTGTCTGTTGCAGAGTGAATTGTGTCCCCCCAAATTCATGTGTTGAAGTCCTAACCCCAGTACCTCAGAATGTGACTTGTTAAGAGGTAATTAAATTAAAATGAGATCATGATGGTGGGCCCTAACCCAATATGACTGGTGTTCTTATCAGAAGAGGAGATTAGGGTACAGGACTATACAGACGGAAGATGAAGTGCAGACACAGGGAGAGGATGGCCATCTACAAGCCAAGAAGAAAGTCCTCGGAATAAAACCAATCCTGCCAACACCTCGATCTCAGACTTGTAGCCTCCAGAACTGTGGGAAAATTTCCATTCTTTAAGCCACCCAGTCCACGGTGTTTTGTTCTGGCAGCCCTAAGAAAATGATTTCAGTCTATCTGAAACATTCTTAGAATGGTGCTGTAGGTTTGAGACCCTTCCTCCCCAGCCTTTCTGTGTCCCCCTCTCCCTTCCCAGCTGACAGACCTGCATTGGGTCCTGGAGGTTCTCTCCACCTCCCCCAGTTCCCCCTGCTCCTTTTCCCTCACAGGTGTTTCCCTCCCCTCTTGGCATCTGCTTCTCAGAGGACCCAAACTATCACAAGTGTGTAGAGAAAAAATTATTTGGGAATGTAATACATTCCTGAGATTATTTTATTTTATACTTTTTATTATTTATTTATTTGGTTGCACCAGGTCTTAGTTGCAGCTCACCAGCTCCTTAGTTGCAGCACATGGGTTCCTTAGTTGTGGCATGTGAATTCTTAGTTGCGGCCTATGCATGTGGAATCTAGTTCCCTGACCAGGGATCGAACCTGGGCCCCCTGCATTGGGAACGTGGAGTATTATCCACTGCGCCACCAGAGAAGTCCCCCTGAGATTATTTTAAACTAAGTTCTAATAGTAGGTGACAGTGCAAATTTATTTTGCACATCAGTCCTACTTGCCAGTGTATACAGGTTTTATGCCCTGACCATGTTTCCTGCCCTGGTCCTCTGGTGCCCCAGCTGTTATGGGGCTGCCTACCACTGCTTGGGAAGGGAGGGAAGGGAAATGACCCTCCATCTGGTAGGACTGTAGCATGCCAGAGCTGGAAGGGACCTCAGAGATGATCACTCAAGTCCTGTCCCTCACCTCACACCTGGAGAGACCGAGCACCCAAATGTTAAGTGTCCAGTTGACTCACCAGGGTCACAGAGCTGACAAATGGCTCTTGTTGACGTTTCCAGGAATGTGTTTCTTAGAAGTAAATAGAGATTGTTATTTAAAGTGACATGTTTGGCTTCCCTGTGGTTACTAGTCACTTCTACTGGTTACCTGTGGTCCTGTTAATGAAATACTGGCTTTCTAGTCACACATGCGATTAGAAGGAAAGATGCCTTTCTCCCTTTCATCAACACTAGCTGTTTCTAGGCACAGGCTTCTGATAGCATTGAAGACTGTGTTGATTTTTTATGAGCTGTCACAGAGAATAAAGCCTGGCTCAGTAACTGAAGCCATAACATGCCCCCACAGAATAGGAAGGCCTGCCTTGGTCTGGCAGCAAAGTGGATAGGGTCTGCCTCTTCCTCCATTTGTCCCCAGCAGATTTCACGTCGTATTGCCAGCAAGCTGGCTGAGCCTGCCCTCATCAGCTTGGGGTGGAGGAGCCTGAGTGAGGGGCTAGAGATATTAGGCGGAGGCTTAGCTTGAATCCAAGGCCCCCCAGCATTCTTTCTTCAAAATCTAGTGAATGGCTTGTGCTGTTAATATGGAGTTTGATCTTAATTGTTAGGGAAATGGGGCATCCTCTGCTTTTCCACACCTCTCTGAATCAGGAGGCCAATTTAGAGTTGTCATAGGAAAAGAGCATCTCACAATTCCTGGGTTCCAAGAAGCCTCAGGGACCAGATAGTTTCTTCTTGAACATCAACGATTTTGCAGGCAGTCGTGAGGCAGAGCCTAACTCCCAAAGGAGGTAGCCCAGCCACTGTAATAAAAACAGGCAGCCAGTGCTCACTTTGGCAGCACATATACTCAGATTGAAACAATACAGAGAAGGTTAGCCTGGCCCCTGTGCAAGGATGACACACAAATTTGTGAAGACTTCCATATTTTTTTAGAAAAAGGCAACCAGCTTTCAGGCTGCAGTTTGCTAGTTCAGTTTTTGAAAACAGTGCATTAGGGCTTCCCTGGTGGCGCAGTGGTTGAGAGTCCGCCTGCCAATGTAAGGGACACGGGTTCGTGCCCCAGTCCGGGAAGATCCCTCATGCTGCGGAGCGGCTGGGCCCGTGAGCCATGGCCGCTGAGCCTGCGCGTCCGGAGCCTGTGCTCCGCAACGGGAGAGGCCACAACAGTGAGAGGCCCTCCTACCGCAAAAAAAAAAAAAAAATAGTGCATTAAAATATTATTTAACTTGCTGAATTTTTGATGCCCTCTTAAATTTCACTCCCACGGAAAGTCCCAGCTCTGGGATACTTATTGCTTTCTGTCCAGCATTTAGTCCCTTCCTCCCTGGTACCAGGACACCTAGTTCCTTTGGAAAATTACCCCTCTGTCTCTATTCTTATTTGTGTGGTTTGGGTGGGATTGACTTCACCCCCAACCCAGGAATGGGCTGTGATTGGCTTAAACCAGTCAACGTATCCCTTCCCCATATGATGGTTGGTTCAAGGGGAGGGAGGGCAATTACACTTGTCCAAGAAGAGTCACCTTGGGAATTAAGCTGGGAATGCAGGGCCACAGACACTTTCTCCTCCTTGGGTTTGTGGTGTGAGGATGTCTGGCCAGAAATTGCTGAGACACCTGGAAGTGAGCTTGCAGCTCTGAGCCACCCTCTGGGCCCTGCCGAAGGAAGAATCCAGGAATAGATTCAGGTCCTGTAGGATCTGTATCTTACACGATTTTGGTGCTCTCTTTAGGAAAATGAACAATAATTACAAATACATAAGTACTAATGTGAACATTTAATTAGAATGAGAAAAGAAGTCATCACAAATTACAAACTGGAAAGACCTGACAAATACCACAAACATCACAAAATCCGGGTAAACAGCACATTTTATTTAATCAACATCTGACACACTTGAAAGTACTTTCCCCATGTTTTAGCCTACATACTATTTGATCACCTCTTTATATTACAATAATTTAATAGTGTAATTTTTTTATAGTGAGGAAAGAAAGATAATCTTTCCTTTAGTATGGGTGATTTAAATATTTTATTACTGATGGCTTAGAAAAGTTTGTTTCAGCGTCATGGTTCATTAATGGTAGTGTCATATAACATTTTTAGGATTGCTGTCAAATATGAAAGTTTAAGCTTCATTAGCTTCACGGTAGATCTACTCTTATCTCATTCTTTTCCCCGATGTAAACTACGTATTAGATGATACTCCCCTGCCTCTTAAGATCTCTGTAAGACTTAGCTCAAATTCCTATTCCAGGCTTTGTTAAAAAATATAATGCCCTCCCCAAGATTTCTACAATTCCTGGGTAGGTTCTTCTATACTCATGGCAGTTATTTTAGGGTAGCCCAACATCTATTCACCCTATGTCTAGTGACAGTATTTTTGGTCTTTCCTCTCTTCTCCCTTTATTAGTCTGTATAGTGGAATGGGACCTACCTCCAAAATTCAGGGTTGGAGCACCTGTCCCATATCCAAGACCTCCTGGCCACCACCTTTGGCTCTGGGATGGGCATGAGACTCAGTCAGAATTCATGATATTCAATTAGTCTTTTGTTGAAACTTTTGGGAAAGAGATGTAGGTGTGAGGTCTGATAAAGTATTAAAAGTGTCCAAGGGATTGCAACACTGGGTGAATAAAAAACTGAATTTGATTCTCTTAAAAAGGGGAAGACATCCAGCTTCTTAACCTTTAAGGGTAAAGAATGAGCCCAGCCAAGGGCAAGACAAGCCAGTCTCTTTATAGCAAAAAAGTTTCATAAACCTTAACCCAGTGACCCATCTATTTCGAGTCACATTTAATACGTAGAATGTTTGAGTTTGGAGGGCCCTTCTTATGAGGCAAGGATCGGAAATACTAGGATTTCATTACTAAAAAATAAAGTTCATATTCAATAGGAGTCTGGCTTGTAATTTTTCACTTTTTTTTTTTTTTTTTGCGGTACGCGGGCCTCTCCCGTTGCGGAGCACAGGCTCCAGACGCGCAGGCTCAGCGGCCATGGCTCACGGGCCCAAGCCGCTCCGCAGCACGTGGGATCTTCCCAGACCGGGGCACGAACCCGTGTCCCCTGCATCGGCAGGCGGACTCTTAACCACTGCACCACCAGGGAAGCCCTGGCTTGTAATTTTTATTAATCTTGCTTCTCAAACCTCCCACGACACCCAGAATCCCTATATATAAATAGAGAGAGAAAGAGAGAAAGAGAAAGAGAGCACAAAAACTCACGACAGAATTAGTCATTCAGCCTTTTGATCTCCCACACTACTTTGCTCATTCCATTCATGAGAGCTCTTTTTTTAGTCTATGTCAGTGTGTTTATGGACCTACCTCCTCCTCCACTAGACTTTCAAGGTCCTTCAAAAATTCTTTTTATATTGCATGTTCCCCAACAATGCCTGGCCACATAATGGGGACTCAAAATAAGCAAGACAGACTTAGAATCTCAGTTCTTTCACTGGCTGACTAGATATCCTTGGAGAAATTATTTTAACCTTTATGCAAGCTCTCAGCACATGCTTGGTGCAGAATATATGCTCTTCCCTCTGAATGAATGAAGCTGAGGAAGAAACTGATGATTCCCAGAAAACTATTAAGGATATGTGTGACAAGAATCCATGACTTTTGTACTCTTGGCCTAAGAGTCTTACCTGCGAATCTTTCTTCAGATAAGAGGAAGCCATTGCTGGAACTCACCTCCCAAATCCAGCTTTTTCATGTTTGACAGGAGAGCTGTAACCCATAGCAACTCCTCGCCATAGTGGATAGAATGCTATACAGAAGGAACCATGTGGCTGGGCTTTATGCACAGCTGATTAAATATTTGAGCAACTCATTTTATAATGTGACTTCACTAAGTGCGTACTTATCGCACCAAACCTATTGGCAATTAGAGGGCTCAGAAATCACCTTGAATGCAAAGGCAAATCCTTCACTGCTTAAAACAGAAAAATCACTAACACTCTCCTGGTGGATGCAAATAGAGATGTTGGGACATATGCCATGTTTAATGACTCAGCCAGAGACAAGTCCCTGTCAATGGGACTCCTCCAAGCTTGCTCAAATGTTATATGACAAGCAGTTGTAAAGTATGATTTAGAACTTTTATTCTGGTAGTAAAACCCAGTGAATGTAGCTAAGGTTGGGGTTTACATTCATGTTAAGCCTCTGGCGAGCAATAACTTCCTTTTGAGTTGTCCGTGGCTGCTTGACTTCCTCTGACGTCAATGAATTAGGCAGACTTCCTTCTAAACACATATTTTTAAAAAGAATGCATAGAATAGAAAACATCAGCATCCTTCACATGTAGTAAGAGTAGGAATGTTCCATGTAGTATTTATTTTAGTTTTCATGCATGAAATATATTATGATATAAGTGTATTATTTATTGTGGGTCATGATAAGAAAAAAAAAATTGAAAGCCACTGGGTTTGACAATGTGGGATCTTAGGTCCCCGACCAGGGATTGAACCCATCTCTGCTGCAGTGGAAGTGTGGAGGCTTAACCACTGGACTGCCAGGGAAGTCCCAGGACTCTTCTGTTTTTAAGATGGTTTTACCAAATATTTGTTTTCATCTAGTGCCACAAATCTTTCAGTGAAAATTAAATACTGTCACAGATCATTTTGGTAATGACATCTACAATTTGTTGGATACCCACTACATCCCTGACATTGTAGAAGTTGCTTCCCATAACTTATTTGCAAGGTAAGCTTTAATATTCCTATTTTAGCACTGAGGAATCTAAGGTTTAAAGCTATTCATTGGTGTGCCCACCATCACACCACTTGCAAATATCTCACTTTAGGACTCACCTCCTTTTGCTTATGCATAGCATTTTAATGAAAAAATAATAAAAGAATAGTTAAAGTGCTCTAAAAATCTGTTAATTTGGGTTTGGAAGAGATCTGAAACTCTTTGGATGCAGTTGTTTGGGAATTTGCCCTGCACACACAAAATCTGGATCTGTTGGGAGAATACTGGGAAAGAGAGAGGCAAAAGAATGGATGTCCAGGGGCTTCCCTGCTGGCGCAGTGGTTGAGAGTCCACCTGCTGATGCAGGGGACATGGGTTTGTGCCCCGGTCCGGGAAGATCCCACATGCCGCGGAGTGGCTGGGCCCGTGAGCCATGGCCGCTAAGCCTGCGCGTCCGGAGCCTGTGCTCCGCAACGGGAGAGGCCACAACAGTGAGAGGCCTGCGTACTGCAAAAAAAAAAAAAAAAAAAGAATGGGTGTCCAGCTGCCTACGCTTCCTAGAAACTGACTCAGATGATCTAAGGAAGATAAAAATAGAAGACACTCTGCATCAACTCTGAAACCACAGAAAGTGTCCTCTGTATTGTCAGCTTGGAGGAATTTCTGTCACATGTAATCATCCAGGGCCGAGTCACAGCTCTGTTTACTGAGAAAGTAGTACTAAGTCATGGAAAATCCTAGTAGTATCCCTGGTCCCTGGCTCAGACATCCTTAAATTTAGAGAGTTGATAAACTGTCATCTCTAGTTCTAACCTCTCTTCCTCTCTCTACCAGATCATCTTCTTCCAATGCTTATCAACACATGCAAAGAGATACCTTGACACAGGTTCGATCCCTGGTCTGGGAGGATCCCACATGCCGCGGAGCAACTAAGCCCGTGTGCCACAACTAATGAGCCTGCGCTCTAGAGCCCACAAGCCACAACTACTGAGCCCGCGCGCCTAGAGCCCATGCTCCACAACAAGAGAAGCCACCGCAATGAGAAGCCCGCGCACCGCAACTAAGAGTAGCCCCCACTCACTGCAACTAGAGAAAGCCCACGCGCAGCAACGAAGACCCAACACCACCAAAAATTAAAAAAAATTAAAAACTCTTTTAAATAGGTCCCGAAATAAAATTCATAAATAATAAGACCTACCTATAGTTATAACTTTAAAAAAGTAATATAATACCACAACTATAATGGAGAAATAAATGTAATAATGATAAAATTTATTTCAACATTGAAATGGTAAGGAACAATTTCACTAAAAGACATCGTGAATTGGTCAGGTGGTTGCACCTATGCTTGATAAATGAGTCAGGCTTTAAGAGAAGGAAACAGATAAGATAACACCCAATATACAAGATATAAGGGAGAATGAAAGAGCAATAGTAGCTGGGCAGGACGCTGAAGGAGGAACTAGTGTGAGGATACACAGTAGCAGACCAGAGTCATTTGTCTGTGATAAGAGAAAGCAGGAGGTAACCTTAACTGAAGTAGGGATAACATGCCAAGATAAACTACATACTAATATAGTGGAGAAAATGAGGAAGTGTGACACCATCTCCCTAATAAGCTGGGACTTATTCATAAACGTAGCATCAATTGTTGCTTTTGTTATGAGATGAACTGAGGAGGGACAGAGTTTTATGGAAACCTTCCTATTTTGAAATCCTGCCACATGGTGAGTTGTTTGTTTTTTTTTTTTTTTTAATAAATTCCATCTCTAGTACGTGAGTACAACTTTGGGGACGATATACTTCAATAGTGTTGGAGGGTAAAAGATAAACTGGAAGAAGAACAGTCATTCAAGGGTAGACATTGAAGGTCCTTGTAGAGTAAGATGGAAAAGAACCCAGGCAACCCTAAATGTATAATTGCAATACTAGGTTTCTTATCATTGTTCTAAAAAATTATAAATAATTGATAGTAAAATTGTAAATATTAAGAAAAACTTTTATTAAGGAAATTCCATGATGTTTATGCATTTAATATATATCCATATTTTAATAATATTTGGATCTAAATCTGCTTAAGAATCTACTAAAGTCTGCAAAAGGGAGTCTCAAATGTCTTCTGTTACATTTTTACATGAGACAGTTTTAAGTACAAACTAACACAGGTGTGTGCAGTACAAAGCCAGCAAGTGGAGTGATTCTCCACAGTGATGAACAACTTTTGATATATTTCCAAGCAAAACAAAGTACTGATTTGCATGGTAGTTGTACTCTTGGAAAAATCAGTGTTTCTATTAAAACAAAGCAAAACCTACTTCATGTTGGATGGACCTAGATTTTGTCATACTGAGTGAAGTAAGTCAGACAGAGAAAGAGAAATATTGTCTGATATCACTTATATGCGGAATCTAAAAAGAAATGATACAAATGAACTTATTTACAAAACAGAAACAGACTCACAGGCTTAGAGGAGGAACTTATGGCTACCAGAGGGAAGGGTGGAGGGAGGGTTAGTTAGGGAATTGGGGATTGACATGTACACACTGCTGTATTTAAAATGGATAACCAACAAGGAACTACTGTGTGTAGCACAGGGAACTCTGCTCAGTATTATGTAAAAACCTAAATGGGAAAAGAAAAAGGATAAAAAACAAACAAACAAAAAACCTACTTCATGTTATATGTAAAAACAGAGGTAGGTTCTAGGCTTGGGTAATGATAAAGAGGTTTTTCCAGTATGTGAATACCTAGTGGAACATTCAAACGTCATGCCAGACTTGGGAAAATTCTTCGTTGTCTGGGACTGTCAAATTGCAGGTCATTTAGTATCCCCAGTTTATCCACCACATGTGGACAGTGTTCTTATAATCATCGTGCTGACCAAAAGCCCTTCTTCAAATTACCAAAATGCCCCCTGAGATATATCACCCCATTAAGAACCACTGCTTTAAGCCATGAAATGATCTAATCTGCCTGTTCCCCAGCTGTTCTGTCAAGAGCCCTTCTTCCCTCCCCACTCTGATGCGGGTGCGACCTCAGGGCCTGAGCTGAAGGCTGTTAACCAGCGCCTGCCCGGCTGATGTGGCTTTCCTGGGCCATGACCCAGCTGCTGTGGTTCTGAGCATCATTAACATCCCACTCTCTCACCTACCCCCTCCTTCTAGAGGCAAGTGGCACAGAGTCCACTGACTGGGATGTGAGCCAGGGAGAGGGAGGAACACAGGTTTCTATCACGTACCCCACGAGAGGATGCATACTGATTGACTCCTAAACTTATCACCGCAAGTGTAACAACTGCTTATTCAGCAGGATTCCTCTTGCTGTTCCTCCCACTTGCAGTGATTTAAAGATTCAAGATCTCTTCAAGGTTGAATGCCCATCCATCAATTCCTCTGTCCAGGGCCTTGCTAACCCATACGATGGAGATGATGGTGCCTTCCTGTAAATTACTAATAGGCACCCGCTAGACACTTCTGTAGGAAAATGCCGTAACATGCTGATTTTGTCATAATAAATCCACAGATCTGTACTGTCTACAATGTGAATGTTCCCCTCCCCCACCCCCAGTACACAATAGGCTCAAACCTAGAGGCAGTCCTGGACTTTTTGGTCTGGATGATTCAGGCCATAGCTACCTCCTGGTCACTGCTGATTGTAATCATTCTGACTCTGAATTAAATCAGCAAATGCCAGGACTTCCCTGGTGGTCCAGTGGTTAAGACTACATGCTCCCAATGCAGGGGGCCCAGGTTTGATCCCTGGTCGGGGAAGTAGATCCTGAGTGCTGCAATGAAGACCCGGTGCAGCCAGATAAATAAATAAATAAATCAGCAAACAACTATTAATCACCTACTATGTGTAAGGAGGGAAATATAAAAGGGATTAGGACATGTCCCCTTGAGACACTCATAGTTTAAGTTTGTGAAAAGAAAGTGTGCTGTATATTTCCCTGTCTGCTGCTTTTGGATTAGCAACTTGTTGTAGATAATTTACTTAACTTTATTGCATATGGTTTTCCAATAGGGATTCAACTGGTCTCCTACCAATATCATAGTAATCATGTGCGATATGAGGCTTTGGAGAAAGATGCACGCACCTTAGACACTTGAAAAATTGGGGCTTACATGATTTTTCTCCTACGTAAACATGACTGCTTTGGAATTAGAATCTTGCTGGAAAGTGTAACCTCTTGCCTTGAAAGAGACTCGATTTTATCTTGCGGCCAGTTGAAAGATATATCACTTGTTAGAGTGATGACTGAGCATTTTTTTTCTAGTGATTTCCTGGTGAGCTGCTTTTATTTTTCAGCTGACAATGCACATAGGATGTGACCTTCTCAGAAACTAAGAAAAAAAACTATGGTTTTAATTAGTTCTTTGACATAAATACAACAATCATATTTTCCTTTAGAAGCACGTCAATACTGTTCTCGTGATTAAAGTGCACTAATAAAGTCAAAGGACCACTCAGAAAGTCATAAGAGTTCAAGGGTTAGAACAGAACTGACTTGTTCGCATTCCAGACTCCAAATGATGTCATTTAAATTGGTGAAAACAACATAGTATAACTTCAAGAAAAATGTATTGAATCAAGCAATACAAATTCGACAAAAGGTGTAAGAGATATATTTCTTTTTTTTTTTATTTTAACATGTTTATTGGAGTATAATTGCTTTACAATGGTATGTTAGTTTCAGCTTCACAACAAAATGAATCAGTTATATATGTACATATGTTCCCATATCTCTTCCCGCTTGCGTCTCCCTCCTTCCCACCCTCCCTATCCCACCCCTCCAGGCGGTCACAAAGCACCGAGCTGATCTCCCTGTGCTATGCGGCTGCTTCCCACTAGCTATCTACCTTACGTTTGCTAGTGTATATATGTCCATGCCTCTCTCTCGCTTTGTCACCGTTTACCCTTCCCCCTCCCCATAGCCTCAAGTCCCTTCTCTAGTAAGTCTGTGTCTTTATTCCTGTTTCACCCCTAGGTTTTTATGACATTTTTTTTCTTAAATTCTATATATATGTGTTAGCATACGGTATTTGTCTCTCTCTTTCTGACTTACTTCACTCTGTATGACAGACTCTAGGTCTATCCACCTCATTACAAATAGCTCAATTTCGTTTCTTTTTATGGCTGAGTAATATTCCATTGTATATATGTGCCACATCTTCTTTATCCATTCATCCGATGATGGACACTTAGGTTGTTTACATCTCCGGGCTATTGTAAATAGAGCTGCAATGAACATTTTGGTACATAACTCTTTTTGAATTATGGTTTTCTCAGGGTATATGCCCAGTAGTGGGATTGCTGGGTCATATGGTAGTTCTATTTGTAGTTTTTTAAGGAACCTCCATACTGTTCTCTACAGTGGCTGTATCAATTTACATTCCCACCAACAGTGTAAGAGGGTTCCCTTTTCTCCACACCCTCTCCAGCATTTATTGTTTCTAGATTTTTTGATGATGGCCATTCTGACTGGTGTGAGATGATATCTCATTGTAGTTTTGATTTGCATTTCTCTAATGATTAGTGATGTTGAGCATTCTTTCATGTGTTTGTTGGCACCCTGTATATCTTCTTTGGAGAAATGTCTCTTTAGGTCTTCTGCCCATTTTTGGATTGGGTTGTTTGTTTTTTTGTTATTAAGCTGCATGAGCTGCTTATAAATTTTGGAGATTAATCCTTTGTCAGTTGCTTCATTTGCAAATATTTTCTCCCATTCTGAGGGTTGTCTTTTGGTCTTGTTTATGGTTTCCTTTGCTGCGCAAAAGCTTTTAAGTTTCATTAGGTCCCATTTGTTTACTTTTGTTTTTATTTCCATTTCTCTAGGAGGTGGTTCAAAAGGATCTTGCTGTGATTTATGTCATAGAGTGTCCTGCCTATGTTTTCCTCTAAGAGTTTGATAGTTTCTGACCTTACATTTAGGTCTTTGGTCCATTTTGAGCTTATTTTTGTGTATGGTGTTAGGGAGTGATCTAATCTCATACTTTTACATGTAGCTGTCCAGTTTTCCCAGCACCACTTATTGAAGAGGCTGTCCTTTCTCCACTGTACATTCCTGCCTCCTTTGTCAAAGATAAGGTGACCATATGTGCGTGGGTTTATCTCTGGGCTTTCTATCCTGTTCCATTGATCTATATTTCTGTTTCTGTGCCAGTACCACACTGTCTTGATTACTGTAGCTTTGTAGTATAGTCTGAAGTCAGGAAGCCTGATTCTTCCAGCTCCATTTTTCGTTCTCAAGATTGCTTTGGCTATTCGGGGTCTTTTGTGTTTCCATACAAATTGTGAAATTTTTTGTTCTAGTTCTGTGAAAAATGCCAGTGGTAGTTTGATAGGGATTGCATTGAATCTGTAGATTGCTTTGGGTAGTAGAGTCATTTTCACAGTGTTGATTCTTCCAATCCAAGAACATGGTATATCTCTCCATCTATTTGTATCATCTTTAATTTCTTTCATCAGTGTCTTATAATTTTCTGCATACAGGTCTTTTGTCTCCTTAGGTAGGTTTATTCCTAGATATTTTATTCTTTTTGTTGCAATGGTAAATGGGAGTGTTTTCTTGATTTCACTTTCAGATTTTTCATCCTTAGTGTATAGGAATGCCAGAGGTTTCTGTGCATTAATTTTGTACCCTGCTACTTTACCAAATTCATTGAGTAGCTCTAGTAGTTTTCTGGTAGCATCTTGAGGATTCTCCATGTATAGTATCATGTCATCTGCAAAGAGTGACAGCTTTACTTCTTCTTTTCCGATTTGGATTCCTTTTATTTCCTTTTCTTCTCTGATTGCTGTGGCTAAAACTTCCAAAACTATGTTGAATAAGAGTGGTGAGAGTGGGCAAGCTTGTCTTGTTCCTGATCTTAGTGGAAATGCTTTCAGTTTTTCACCATTGAGGACGATGTTGGCTGTGGGTTTGTCATATATGGCCTTTATTGTGTTGAGGAAAGTTCCCTCTATGTCTACGTTCTGCAGGGTTTTTATCATAAATGGGTGTTGAATTTTGTCAAAAGCTTTCTCTGCATCTATTGAGATGATCATATGGTTTTTCTCCTTCAATTTGTTAATATGGTGTATCACGTTGATTGATTTGTGTATATTGAAGAATCCTTGCATTCCTGGAATAAACCCCACTTGATCATGGTGTATGATCCGTTTAATGTGCTGTTGGATTCTGTTTGCTAGTATTTTGTTGAAGATTTTTGCATCTATGTTCATCAGTGATATTGGCCTGTAGTTTTCTTTCTTTGTGACATCCTTGTCTGGTTTTGGTATCAGGGTGATGGTGGCCTCATAGAATGAGTTGGGGAGTGTTCCTCCCTCTGCTATATTTTGGAAGAGTTTGAGAAGGATAGGTGATAGCTCTTCTCTAAATGTTTGATAGAATTCGCCTGTGAAGCCATCTGGTCCTGGGCTTTTGCTTGTTGGAAAATTTTTAATCACAGTTTCAATTTCAGTGCTTGTGATTGGTCTGTTCATATTTTCTATTTCTTCCTGATTCAGTCTTGGCAGGTTGTGCCTTTCTAAGAATGTGTCCATTTCTTCCAGGTTGTCCATTTTATTGGCGTAGAGTTGCTTGTAGTAATCTCTCATGATCTTTTGTATTTCTGCAGTGTCAGTTGTTACTTCTCCTTTTTCATTTCTAATTCTATTGATTTGAGTCTTCTCCCTTTTTTTGTTGATGAGTCTGGCTAATGGTTTATCAATTTTGTTTATCCTTTCAAAGAACCAGCTTTTAGTTTTATTGATCTTTGCTATCGTTTCCTTCATTTCTTTTTCATTTATTTCTGATCTGATTTTTATGATTTCTTTCCTTCTGCTAACTTTGGAGTTTTTTTGTTCTTTCTCTAATTGCTTTAGGTGCAAGGTTAGGTTGTTTATTCGAGATGTTTCCTGTTCCTTAAGGTAGGATTGTATTGCTATAAACTTCCCTCTTAGAACTGCTTTTGCTGCATCCCATAGATTTTGAGTCGTCGTGTCTCCATTGTCATTTGTTTCTAGGTATTTTTTGATTTCCTCTTTGATTTCTTCAGTGATCACTTAGTTATTAAGTAGTGTATTGTTTAGCCTCCATGTGTTCGTATTTTTTACAGATCTTTTCGTGTAATTGATATCTAGTCTCATAGCGTTGTGGTCGGAAAAGATACTTGATACAATTTCAGTTTTCTTAAATTTACCAAGGCTTGATTTGTGACCCAAGATATGATCTATCCTGGAGAATGTTCCATGAGCACTTGAGAAAAATGTGTATGCTGTTTTTTTTGGATGGAATGTCCTATAAATATCAATTAAGTCCATCTCATTTAATGTATCATTTAAAGCTTGTGTTTCCTTATTTATTTCATTTTGGATGATCTGTCCATTGGTGAAAGTGGGGTGTTAAAGTCCCCTACTATGAATGTGTTACTGTCGATTTCCCCTTTTATGGCTGTTAGTATTTGCCTTATGTATTGAGGTGCTCCTATGTTGGGTACATAAATATTTACAATTGTTATATCTTCTTCTTGGATCGATCCCTTGATCATTATGTAGTGTCCTTCTTTGTCTCTTCTAATAGTCTTTATTTTAAAGTCTATTTTGTCTGATATGAGAATTGCTACTCCAGCTTTCTTTTGGTTTCCATTTGCATGAAATACCTTTTTCCATCCCCTTACTTTCAGTCTGTATGTGTCTCTAGGTCTGAACTGGGTCTCTTGTAGACAGCAAATATATGCGTCTTGTTTTTGTATCCATTCCGCCAATCTGTGTCTTTTGGTGGGAGCATTTAGTCCATTTACATTTAAGGTAATTATCGATGTGTGTTCCCATTCCCGTTTTCTTAATTGTTTTGGGATCGTTATTGTAGGTCTTTTCCTTCTTTTGTGTTTCTTGCCTAGAGAAGTTCCTTTAGCAGTTGTTGTAGAGCTGGTTTGGTGGTGCTGAACTCTCTCAGCATTTCCTTGTCTGTAAAGGTTTTAATTTCTCCATCAAATCTGAATGAGATCCTTGCTGGGTAGAGTAATCTTGGTTGCAGGTTTTTCTCCTTCAACACTTTCAATATGTCCTGGCAGTCCCTTCTGGCTTGCAGAGTTTCTGCTGAAAGATCAGCTGTTAACCTTATGGGGATTCCCTTGTGTGTTATTTGGTTTTTTTCCCTTGCTGCTTTTAATATGTTTTCTTTGTATTTAATTTTTGACAGTTTGATTAATATGTGTCTTGGCGTATTTCTCCTTGGATTTATCCTGTATGGGACTCTCTGTGCTTCCTGGACTTGATTAACTATTTCCTTTCCCATATTAGGGAAGTTTTCAACTATAATCTCTTCAAATATTTTCTCAGTCCCTTTCTTTTTCTCTTCTTCTTCTGGAACCCCTATAATTCGAATGTTGGTGCGTTTGATGTTGTCCCAGAGGTCTCTGAGACTGTCCTCAGTTCTTTTCATTCTTTTTTCTTTATTCTGCTCTGCAGTAGTTATTTCCACTATTTTATCTTCCAGGTCACTTATCCGTTCTTCTGCCTCAGTTATTCTGCTATTGATCCATCTAGAGTACTTTTCATTTCATTTATTGTGTTGTTCATCATTGTTTGTTTCATCTTTAGTTCTTCTACGTCCTTGTTAACTGATTCTTGCATTTTGTCTATTCTATTTCCAAGATTTTGGATCATCTTTACTATCATTATTCTGAATTCCTTTTCAGGTAGACTGCCTATTTCCTCTTCATTTGTTAGGTCTGGTGGGTTTTTATCTTGCTCCTTCATCTGCTGTGTGTTTTTCTGTCTTCTCATTTTGCTTATCTTACTGTGTTTGGGGTCTCCTTTTTGCAGGCTGAAGGTTCGTAGTTCCTGTTGTTTTTTGTGTCTGTCCCCAGTGGCTAAGGTTGGTTCAGTGGGTTGTGTAGGCTTCCTGGTGGAGGGGACTAGTGCCTGTGTTCTGGTGGATGAGGCTGGATCTTGTCTTTCTGGTGGGCAGGTCCACCTCTGGTGGTGTGTTTTGGGGTGTCTGTAGACTTATTACGATTTTGGGTAGCCTCTCTGCTAATGGGTGGGGTTGTGTTCCTGTCTTGCTAGTTGTTTGGCATAGGATGTCCAGCACTGTAGCTTGCTGGTCGTTGAGTGAAGCTGGGTGCTGGTGTTGAGATGGAGATCTCTGGGAGATTTTCGCCGTTTGATATTATGTGCAGCTGGAAGGCCTCTTGTGGACCAGTGTCCTGAAGTTGGCTCTCCCACCTCAGAGGCACAGCACTGACTCCTTGCTGCAGCACCAAGAGCCTTTCATCCACATGGCTCCTTAATTTGGGATGATTCGTTGTCTATTCATGTATTCCACAGATGCAGGGTACATCAAGTTGATTGTGGAGCTTTAATCTGCTGCTTCTGAGGCTGCTGGGAGAGATTTCCCTTTCTCTTCTTTGTTCTCACAGCTCCCAGGGGCTCAGCTTTGGATTTGGCCCCGCCTGTGCGTGTAGGTTGCGGGAGGGCGTCTGTTCTTTGCTCAGACAGGACGGGGTTAAAGGAGCTGCTGATTCGGAGGCTCTGGATCGCGGCAGAGACCGGCGTGATGTTGCTAGCCTGAGGCGCGCCGTGCGTTCTCCCGGGGGAGTTGTCCCTGGGTCCCGGGACCCTGGCAGTGGCGGGCTGCACAGGCTCCCGGGAAGGGGGTGTGGATAGTGACCTGTGTTCGCACACAGGCTTCTTGGTGGCGGCAGCACCGGCCTTAGCGTCTCCTGTCTGTCTCTGGGCTCCGCCCTTTTAGCGGCGGCTCGCGCCCGTCTCTGGAGCTCCTTTAAGCAGCGTTCTTAATCCCCTCTCCTCGTGTACCAGGAAACAAAGAGGGAAGAAAAAGTCTCTTGCCTCTTCGGCAGGTCCAGACTTTTCCCCCGGACTGACTCCCTCCCGGCTAGCCGCGGTGCACTAGCGCCCTGCAGACTGTGTTCACGCCGCCAACCTCAGTCCTCTCCCGGCGCTCCGACAGAAGCCGGAGCCTCAGCTCCCAGACCCGCCCGTCCCGTGGGGCGAGCAGACAAGCCTCTCGGCTGGTGAGTGCCGGTCGGCCCCGATCCTCTGCGCTGGAATCTCCCCGCTTTGCCCTCCGCACCCATGTTGCTGTGCTCTCCTCCGCGGCTTCGAAGCTCCCCCACTCCGCCACCCGCAGTCTCCGCCCGCGAAGGGGCTTCCTAGTGTCTGCACACTTTTCCTCCTTCACAGCTCCCTCCCGCTGGTGCAGGACCCGTCCCTATCCTTTTGTCTCTGTTTATTTTTTTCTTTTGCCCTAATCAGGTACGTGGGGGGTTCCTTGCCTTTTGGGAGGTCTGAGGTCTTCTGCCAGCGTTCAGTAGGTGCTCCGTAGGAATTGTTCCACGCGTAGATGTATTTCTGGTGTATCTCAGAGATATATTTCAAATAACCTGCACATCATTATCATTTACCCAAGATCATCAAAAAGAGAAATTGAAATTATCTGTAAATGTGCTACGATAGCATTACCTACCATGAAACGAGGGCAAGGCTTTTTGAAGCATATTCTTTGCAAGTTTTATTTTTGACAACTTGCATTACTAGCAGAATAGTTTCTTTCTTCCCAAATAAAAACTCTTTAAGGAACTCTGGAGGACAAGAAAATTTAACAAGTTACCTCAACTTAGAATTAAAAGCTAGGCAGCTGAAAAAAAGGAAGTTATAAAATTATCAATGATCTGATTCACATTTTAAAGTTTGTTTTGTATTGACAGAATATCTTCTTTACTTTTTGCTGCTGTTGGTTTCAAGCTTCCAAGTTGACAAACGTAGTAATTTTTCCTTCACCACAAATAATGATATTTGGTTATTAATAAAGTTATGTTCTCATGTGTGGCAAAGTAAGCCTATTTTTAGGTACTAGGGGTGGGTGTTGGAGGACTAACATCTGTTGTTTTTGCTTCGCATCCCTGTGCTCTCTCTCCTGATATAACACCCCCTTCCTTGGAGGAACTGCCCCTCCACTACTCCGTGAGGTTCTTGGTTCTACTGCCAACAGTGGTACCCTTCCTTGGCCATGGTGATTGGCCCAGGGAGGGTCCCATGACTATGCCGAGCCAATCAGAGGCTTCCTTGGGGACCATGTTGCTCTTCTTTCCTCTGGGGTCATTAGGCTAGTTGAATATATGCTGAAAATGTTGGCATCCATGGCCTCCACCCATCATTTTCTCCTCTCCATGGAAGAAACCTGATCACAGTAGGAGAGTTGGAGATGGAGAGAAAGAGAGAACCACAGACTGTGGTTGCTGTGGCCAAATATCTTTTGAAGATGCAAGTTCCCATCCTGCTTGACAATACCCTGTGCACCCTTCTTGCCAGCATAAGGCAAAAGTTATCTGAACCCTGTACCTAACTGTAAACAATAATAGTAATAGCAATAACAGTGAATACTCACTAAGCTTGTATGATGTTTAAAGCTATGCTAAGCCCTTTACTCCCAGTGTCACGTTTTGTTCTTACAACCACTCCAGAATTTGTATAGCCTAATAGAAATACTACCCCCAGTTTATAGTTGAGGAAACAGACACAGAGAAGTTAAGAAATGTGTCCAAGGTCACAAAGCTAGTAAGAGGTAGAGCTGACATTCGAAGTTAGGAAGTTGCACCCCAGAGTCTCAGTCAGGTTTCCAGGATTCCAATATGAGAGATGCAGACATAGGAATTCATGCCTCCTCCTTGAAGCCCTCCTGCATTACACAGGCTACATTAAATTCCCCATTGTCTCAGCTTTATTTACCCTTCTGGCCACTTCACCAAGCAGGTAACATAAGAGGCAACACAAAGTGTGGTTAAGAGTCTGGGTTCAAATTCTAGCTTGACCTCTGCTAGCAATGTGACCTCAGCCTCAGTTTCCTTGTTTGTAAAATGGGGATAAAAAATAGTACCTAGCTCTTGATGTTGTTGCATGTATTAACATGTTAATATATGTAAGGCATTTAGAGCAGAATCTGTCGCTTACTGTATAGTGTTAGTTGTTATCAACCCGATGTTTTCCAAATGTTTTCGGTGTCCATGTTGCCTCTCCAAGTAGAGTTTAAGGTCTGTGAATCCTGGGTCCTTTGTCCCCCTTGCAACCTCTAAAGAGGCTGATGACTACATCACACAGTGTGTGAGGAAGAGCACATAGTAGGCATTTATGGGTTAAATGCTTGTGGGTGAAGCCTGCTATGTTTTGACTCGGTGACCCCTCTCACAAGCTTTATTAAAGATGTATAAGGCAAAAGTACCCATTTGGAATTTTGCTTTTTATGCCCTAAATTCATATTATCTGTGACAGTGGAAATCTGCAATTAAATGTTTCTGCCCTATAAAATCAGAACTGTAGACATGAATATCAGGCACACTTTCTGGGAAATTTCCCAGTCCTGGGTCAGCATCTGGAAACCTGACCTTCTTCCCAGCAACCATCTAACAGGTGGTGGCTTGGGGAGGAGTGGGGAAGGGAGGGGACCGGAGAGGAAATATGAGCTCTGAGAAAACAGTCATCTCTTTCAAAATATCACTAGCAGAATGAGGTGCGTCACATCCAGCTGACATTTCCATTTTATTGAAGGATGCAAACAAATGATTGGGTAAGGGCTTCAGCATTTATTGAATCAGTGTTAATAGCCCTTGGGGCTTTACTTAGTGAAATCACAAAGATCATCAGGCTTATGCTACTAGAGTCATCTTTGAGATGAACAACTTCGTCATTTTGTCAGCTGGAGACATCCATTAGTAGATAATTTACCTCTGCAAATTATGTGCATGAGCTCATAGCGCCAATTTCAAATTTGAAAAGAAAGAGCAAAGCATTGGAGGTGGGTTCAGAGCCTTTATCTGCCACCTGTACCTGTGTGACAATCCAGAGTCTTCTCTGTAAAACGGACATAAGTCACATCTACTTTGCTGGATTGTGGTGAGAATTTGAGATAATATATGGAAAGTACCTAAATCGTGCCTTGAAAACACTGGATGCTCAAAAAGTAACTTCCGTGAAAGATATGATGCCAAAAGGCAATAGACAAAACAGCTGGGTTGAATGTTATCAGATTTGCATTCAACAATTATTTCCTAATCAAGCAGATTTGGGCCAGGCTACATCCAATTTAAGGATTCAGATACATACTTAAGAAATGGAGTTTACGCCTCAAAACATACATAACATGTGAATGGATGGTCAACAGGTTTCGTTACTAGTAATTATTTTCTGCCCATTTCTATTTTAAATGGTACCTTCTAAATATAGGGCTTTTGAACATAAGAGAAAGGCTTAAAATAGGAATAAAATATGTAACAGTACCTTCTTACCACGTCCATGGCAGACACTATTAATCAATTACAGTTCTTTTTTATTTCTTGTTGTTGAACCTGGATGTGGCTTCACTATCCTTCTCAACACATTGCTCCAGATAGCCTTTACTAATTGATCACATTTGATATTGGAGATAAATTCTATCTGTCATCCTGGCTTAAATTTGGATAATTGTAGAAATAATAGAAGCCTATGGGATAAATAATTTAGCCAGGTGGTCCCTATGTGCTGCTCAGATCAATTCACAAGCAGCTTATAAGTTTCGACTAAAGTGGACAGAAACCAAAACTCCATCCTCCTTTATGACTCTGCAATTTTGCTGCTTATAATGTTGTTTTTATATGGAGCTACTGGTACGGGTTTGAATCAACACAACCTATTTCCTTTGAGAACTTTCTGTATGTAATACATGGAGTTATTACCAATATGACAGTGCAGAAAGCCCAGAGGCCGTCTGCGGAGGGATCTGAGTCTTGAGTGCATGCTGGTCCCTTTCTGTCATTCACAGGAGGAGGAAGGATGGAACATGTACATGAGGGCCTACTGCACATTTGAGGCCCTCATTGGAATTCTTGCCTGCAGTGAGGCACACGAGGCTGTCCTCCAAGCCAGAACGGCTGGTGTGCAGGCTTGAGGTAGACTCCGGTGATGACTTATAAGCCAAAATATTTCTCACTACCCAAAATTTAAATGTTTGGGCTAGGGAAAAAGTTAGGTCCAGCAGATCATACCATTCCCTGGGCAGCGCTTTGAACATTCGTGATTAGTGCTCTGGCTCTATTAGAGATAGGAACCAGGGCCAGTAGGGAAGCTGGCAGGTCAAGATGCCCATGGATTTGCAAACTGTGCTCTAGAAGTCCAAGGGATTCCAGGAGGACCCCAGAAGCAGCTATGGGAGTGAGTAGGAGGCTAAGGGGTAGGGCCTTGAAACTATGTCCAGACCCTGGACATATTTCTCACCATCTCCAATGCTACCGCCCTGATCTGGGCCACCTCATTTCTGCCCTGAATTAGTCTCTTGGCTTTCATCCTCATTGCCATCTAGCTTATTTTCAATGCAACAGCTACAGTGAGCCTGTTAAAACAGAGGTCACATTAGGCAATTCCTCAGCTCAAAACCCTGCTCTGGTTCCCCATTTCACTCAGCGTAAAAGCCAGATTCCTGGCCAGACTCTTCAAGGCCTTGCACAGTCTAGTCCCCTTTATCTCTCCAATCTCTTCTCCTGCTCCTCTGCTCATCACTCACTGCCCTCCTGCCACCCTGGCATCTTTGTTGCTGCTCCACTGTGCAGGTGTGCTTCCATGCAGGGCCTTTGCTCAGGCCGCTCTCTCCTGGATGCTCTTCTCCCAGACACCTGCTTGGTGGTTTCCTCGCTCCCTTCTCAAATCTTTGTTCAAACCTCACTTTCTCTATGAGAACTTCCCCGACTACCTCCTCTATTGCAGTTTTCCCCATATCAGCTGGGCACTCTGGATTCCCCTTCCTCTGGTATACTTTTCTGTTTCCTGTTATATTTATCACCTTCTAACATACCATACATATTTACTATATGTTGATTTACTCTGTTTATTGTCTAAACAATTTACTCCCCTTGTTAAAAAGTAAGTTTCATAAGGGCAGGGATATTTATCTGTTTTGCTCACTGATGTTTTCCAGGCAGCTAGAACACTGCCTGACACATAATAGGATTTCAAAAAATATCTGTTGAATTAGTGTCTGCATGAATGAATGGGTTTCTGGGTCCATCACTTCTTCATCAACCAGAGCAACTTCATCTTTAAAATTAGCATTGATGTTAAGTTTCTGCATAAGATTGTATTTGAAAAAAAGATTCAGCAGCTAAAAAGACCATTTAGAGACCACTGCTCTGGTCCAATGCTCCATTTACGTATATTAGGGGGCCTGGGCCCAGAGGACTCACACATCCAGCTGGAGCAGAACCAGAAGAGGAATCATCTCCCCTGATTTATGATCTCAGCCTTCTTCAGTCTCTTTCACCCTCATCATGCCCGCCTAAAGCCTTCCCTACTTCTTCCTTAAATTTTTACCCCTGTTTTGAAAGAAGAATCATTTCACAGTTATTACAATCAAGAGTTTCACTGCTAAGAAGTAGTAACAGGAGCTGCTCTCTGAAAAGCTTTCGCCTTCCCCCACCTTCTTTTTTAAGCTCTGGTTACCACAAGTGACAGGTTTACAAGTATGTGATAGCTGGGTTTTCTGCTTCCAGCTCAAGCACCTCAGGTGTGGTTAGGTTTATTGATGCTGTTAGTACTAGCAATTAGCTTATATATTTTTTTTTCTTCTGGCAATGCCCGGTTCCCAGAAATTTCGCAAGCACTTCTCACATATGCAAAGGTTAATGAAGTAATAAACATCACCATCTGTTCTGTATTTTCCTCCCCAGGATTTTTTTGGTTGCTTTTTTTTTTTTCCCCTTCTCTTCTCCTTTATGGTATCTTATGGGAAAAACAGTTGGCGAATCAGCCAGACAGACACTTTCCAGGCTTTGTCCTGTGTCCAACTTTAAAGAAAAAGAAAAAAAAAATCCACAAAGGAATTGTTAATGCTTATCTCAGTGAGATTTTGAGGTTTTGGAGTGAATAATTTGACCCAGAGGGACAACATTATGCTGCTGGTGGCACAGCATTATAATGGTAGTAGGGTTGGCCTAAGCTACCTCAGCCTCTGTATTATCACCTTCATCTGAGACAGGGCTTCCCTGACCCCAATCTATCACATCACTCTGTTGCGTCATTTCATGTTACTTCCCGTACCTTGTTTAGCTATTTTTAAAAACTCATTCACTGTTCGTTCTCAATCCCATGGGAGCTGGGATCTGTCTTCTTTGCTCCTTTCTGTATTCCAGTGCCTGGAAGAAGGGTTGGCATGAGTTACATTCATGTAACCAATCTTTTAAAAGCTTGTACCTCTTATTCATCTCTGGGTCATCTCAACATCCCTTTTTGCAGACACAATCCTTCCCACCCCGTGGAAGCAATCCTCTGTATTTTCTTACCTTTGTTTGAAATATCCAAAGCGGCTTTGTTTTGAATGGACCTCGTCAACAAGTGATGAGACCACCACTCAGTATCTGAAATAAAGAACAAAGCTGAGGGCTTCCCTGGTGGCACAGTGGTTAAGAATCTGCCTGCCAATGCAGGAGACAGGTTCGAGCCCTGGTCCGGGAAGATCCCACATGCCGTGGAGCAACTAAGCCCGTGCGCCACAACTACTGAGCCTGCGCTCTAGAGCCTGTGAGCCACAACAAGAGAAGCCGCCGCAATGAGAAGCCTGCGTGCCGCAACGAAGAGTGGCCCCCCACTCGCCACAACTAGAGAAAGCCCACATGCAGCAACAAAGATCCAACACTGCTATAAATAAATAAACAAACAAACCAAAGCTGAGATTATTGCTTACTATAGTAAGGGAGGGATACGCTGGTCAGGCACATTCATTTTGAGCTGAGAAGTCTGCTAATATCTTTTCGGGGTTTGGGGAAGCACGGAGCTCAGGAATTGGAGGAATTTTAGAGCCAAAACTGATGACGTTCTCCGCAGCAGCTTGGTTACTCAGCTGAGACTGTTGTTGATTGGCTGTCGCTCAGAGGTAGGCTTAGGTGAGTCCATCTCTCATTGGCTGGCTTCCAGAAGTGAAGGTTGTCACTGATTGGTTGGCTTGTAGAAGCATGTTCAGTGAGGCATGTTGCTTCCAAAAAAGAAGTTTTTGCGACTTCTCATTACCGTAGTTACATACCAGTCTTTTCCTAAGTTAAGGGGGACTTTTTTTTTTTAATGCTCAACCCTAATCCGTACACCTCCCTTAGCCTAGTTCTAAACTGTGGGTAAGGTAGGTTTGTTTCCCACTATACCCCTTATTAACTTTGTGACATTTCTTGAAAAGTCACTTAACTTTACTAAATGTCAGACTCCTCATTTGCAAGATGGCTAATGATACCTACTTCTAGGATTATTGTGAAGATTAAATGTTACAATGGTTGTGAAAACTCTGTAAATTATCAAGCATCCTGAAAATATGAAACACACTTGAAATCTTCTCAAAATTTGATAATATATGCCAAGGTGATGTGTAAATTCTAAAGTGCTATAATCATAAATATATGATCTTTTTTAGTATTTATGTTAGTATTATCTTTCCCTGTTCAGGACCCAATTCAAGTGTTCTTTCCTCCAAGAAAATATCCATAACTACCCAAGTCTGAATTGATAAACTGATCTTTGTTGTCTCTGAATTTTGACCTTTATCATCTGTGCCACACAAATTAGCCCTCATAATTATTCCACCTCGATTTATTCAATTTATTTAATTTCTGGTTGCTGGTCTTACTTCTGCAAACAGATTTTAAGTTACTTAGGGCAAGAATCTTATCTTCATTAACATCAAAGAATATCAGAGTTGGAGAGCTCATGAGCCCAGGGTCAATAAGTAGTAGCACATGTATCCGTACTTCAGTATGAACCTATACAGACATAGCTAATCAGTGAACCTATACAGACATAGCTAATCAATCACAGAGCTCTCTCCCCCTAAGCCCAGATGTTGTCTTAGCATTCTTTTCACTATAGCACTCCAGGCCACCACTATAAGTTCAGTGGAGCTTACACCTGAGATAAAATCTACTTGCTATTCTGGATCTACTCCAAGCCTCTCACTTTCCAAATGAGGAAATTAGGGCCCAAAGAGGGAGTGACTTACTCATGGTGTGCAGAGCCAGAACTAGAACCAGTGTCTCCTATTTCTTGTCATCTTCTTTCTTCAGCATCACTAAGCATGCTGTGTTGTTAATATCCCCAAGGGTGCCCGACACAGTTGCTGGGTTCATACTGGGTGCTCAACAAACACTATGACCATCTTTCTTAGGGCTGAGTTTACTCAGGTATTTGGAAAGCAGAGTATTTCACAGTGCTATTGACATTGTAATTTAATATCATTGGGTCTGCCTGGGGTGGCAGCTTAATTCATGACTGTGAATTATCTGACATTTCAGTTCAAATTTGTAGTTTTCAAACTCTTTTCCTTCTGTAATGAGATCCACAGAGGATATCCCAAACCTATTAAAGTATATGCCCCTCTCACCACTTGCCATAGTCTATACCAGTCATACACATGGAAAGAGTCTGTAGTTGTACAAAACCTTCCTGGTTAAATATGGCAGGTTAGATATAAAAAAAAAATACATCAATCACATTCATAATGAAAATTAGATTTAAAAAGCATAAGTCTAAAAACATATTTGCATGAAATCAGTTTACTCTCCTCCAAGTTATTTAAGATGGATGCATCTGAGCAAATTGTTCTTCTCGGTTCTTTCTCCAGGCACTTAGAAGGGCTCTTAACAAAACAGTAATTAAAGAGAGTAGGGTTTTTAAAATCCCAACAGAAATAACATTTTTGTGCTTTGGAGGCTCTTGCTGCAAACTAGACCCTGATACAGGAAAAAGGAGACTGGAGAGGAAGGGGACCCTTGCTCAGAAGCAGCCCAGGCCAGCAAATCCTTTGAGAAAGAGTCTTTAATATCAATAATTAATATGTAACAATAGTGTTACTTACCATAGCAACCAAGCCATACTCATTCCTTTTCACTTGCTATTTCATCTCTGGAAACACTGTGCCTTCTACAAACATGTTCAGTTCTTTAGTTACAAACCTATTAAATTTCGGGTTTTTTCTCTCCCTTCCTCACAGTACTTCTCTTCCCCATTTCACTTTGTAAAAGAAAATATTAACAAACTGGAAAAGGCAGTTTATTAAGGTGTATTAGGAGATATAACCTTGTTCATAGCCTTTGATCCTGAAATCACATCACTTAGAATTTATTCAAGAAAAAAAATCAAAAGAAGAAAAAAATTGGGAAGTGTGAATAGTGTTCAACAATAGGGACATAGTGATATTTATTATTATATATCTACTTCAAGGGCTATGATACCAAAGGCCAATGGCAACATGAACAACTCAAATTATAATCATAAATAAAAAATAGAAAAAAATGCTATGTGTGTATACACTATTCTTGAAGTTGTATAAGTACAGGTATACTTATGAACAAAGACTGGAAAGTAGTGAATAAAGACAAAAATAATTTACATCAGAGTGGCAGGGGAATGTTTGTGTTTTGATGGTGATCATTTTTCAAAATGTTCTTTAATAATACAAAAAATTGAGAGTTCACCAGTGTAGTTAGTATTATGGCAGATGAAGGAAGAAGGGGCTCTAATTTGGGAGTCAGGATATGTCACTAACTGGCAATATGACCCTGCAAAATCCTTTCACTGTTTGATCTCACTTTTGTCATCTATAAAATGAAGACACTGGGGCTTCCCTGGTGGCGCAGTGGTTGGGGGTCCGCCTGCCGATGCAGGGGACACGGGTTCGTGCCCCGGTCCGGGAAGATCCCATATGCCGCGTGAGCGGCTGGGCCCGTGAGCCATGGCCGCTGAGCCTGCGCATCCGGAGCCTGTGTTCCGCAACGGGAGAGGCCACAGCAGCGAGAGCCCCGCGTACCGGAAAAAAAAATAAAGAAAATGAAGACACTGAGCAACTTTTTTCTTAGTTGATCTAAATTCTATTATCTTCATGGACTTACCTTCTTCTTTATTTAAATTGAAATTTGAAAGGTTTTACTACTATGTATAAAATAGATAACTAATAAGGACCTACTGTATAGCACAGGGACTCTACTCAATACTCTGTAATGACCTATATGGGAAAAGAATCTTACAAAAAAGTGGATATATGCATATGTATAAGTGATTCACTTCGCTGTACAGCTGAGAGTAACATAACATTGTAAATCAACTATACTCCAATAAAATTTTTTTTTAATTTAAAAATAAAGTGTTTTAAAATGTTTAAGGATGGTAGATACATGTCAAATTTTACGGCCTTGGTCCAAAAAAGAAACTTTCAAGCCTCACTCAAGCTTAGAGAACTGGGTTACCTAAAATAAAAAGTAATATATCTGTCTTGGCTCAAAACCAGTCATTTTTTCTTAAGCAAAAAGCTGTGACTTATCCATTTTTCAGAAAAGCTCATACTTAGAACCTACTGCTGAATACATAGTTAATCATGCAGTAAAATACCTTTAAAAGATGGAGAAATAGTGTTGTCCAAGGGCGATGTGATATTATGAGTGAATAAATCATGACTGCTAACATAGGATGAGCTGTTCTCTTCTAACTGTTGCAAGGCACAGTGATATCTATACTTTACTTTTATGTGCCAGCAAGTCGGCAAGTCAAAGTTCTCCACAGGTGGGACAGGATCACCAAAGATGATCCCAGGGGCTGCTGGGGATCTAAGAAGCCGTGTTTCCACAACACAGTTTATTAATTCTTATCTTGATCCAAAACTTAGTTCCTTTTCTAAGGCTGCTCTTCTCCCTTTTCTCTTTAAACCTAAATCCAGCCCACCTTGAGCAAAGGCTGTGTGGTCATATGTATCCCAGCCGTTCCAAATCCATGTCTTCCCCTTTACCAGCCATATGACCATGCATCATCTCTGAGCATCAAAATCTACTTTTAAACTCTTTCCTCACTCGGCAGTGGCACAAAGATGTCTAATACTGAATGTGTGTCTAGTATAATGTCTGGAACATCAATATTAAATAAATGGCAGAGCCTTTCTCATTTCCCAATACCCTTTTTAAAGAATCCTTGTCTGCTTGCTTTGACACTTTGTATTGTTCCTGAAATGACTCATATGTGTATAACTTATCTCCTAAATCCCTTAGATGTAGGGTCCCACCTATAGGATAAGCACCTATTGAACATGCTAAAAGCTTGGCGGGTAAGTCCAGAAACATCATCCATTATGAAGAAGCCAAAAATAGAACTAGGATTTATTGAGTGATTCTACATACCAGGCCCTGTGTGGAAGACACTGAATTCATTACCTCCTTTAATCCTTACACAAATCCCATGTGGTAGGTAATATTACTACCTCTTTACTTAGGAAGAAGTGACATTTAGAAAGGCTAATCGACATGACTGAGAGACACGGATAGAAAACAGCAGCTGAGATCTGGAACCTACATTCCTCTGATTTTGAATATAAACTCCTCTTTGAAAAAATGAATTTGCTATCAGCAACCAACACTTGGAGAGTTGCTGCAGAATATCCAGGCCCAGATTTGAATGTGGAGTGGCACCTTGGAATAATGAGTGTCAGAAACCGGCTCTGCAGCAGTATTCTAGCTCTGATGTCACCAGATAGCTCCTATTTCTGCTCCCCAAGCTTCAGGGTGATACAGATAGGAAAGAAGAGATTGTCAATTCTTCGACAAAGGTGATTTCTATTAACCTACCTAGAAGAAAAGCAAGAGTGTCTCTAATCCCCATCTCGATTCAGACTTTTCTCTAGTGGTATAATTGTTATTTCCTTCAACTGACTCTCACAAAATTTGATCCTGATCTATGATAGATCTCTTTTATCCAAATTGATTTTAAATGACTAAATTAATCTCTTTGGGAAAGAAACTCAATGAAACTTGAAAACTATTGAATTGGCACTGAATATTTTTAAAATTCTGATGTTCTAGGATTTTTTTAATGAACCCAGATATTTTATAGATATCTTATACCGAGATAATAATGGTTACATTACTTTGAAATTCTGCCCTAAATGGGGATTTTGCCTAATTGTTATTGCTACTTTTTAATTATTAAAGTAAAACTGTCCTCAATATTCTCGAGAGGACTGAGGTACATGGTTGTAATAACACATAGGTAACAGAATTGAAACTTTGTAAAAGGTAAAAAAAGAAAAAAAAATAGAAACTTTGAGTATATGTTTCCTTCAAAAGGTCCTCCTATGTGCAAGTTTTGGCAAGGTGTAGGGCAAACAGAACTCTCACATGTTGGTGGTGGGAAAGTTAAATGATACGACCATTTTGTCAGTTTCTTAAAAAGTTATCACATGATGATTCACCCATCTACTCTAGGTATTTACCCAAGAGAAATGGAAGCATATGCTCACACAAAGTCTTGTACATGAATAGTCACAGCAGCTTTATTCAGAATAGTAAAAGACTGGAAACCATCTAAATCTCCATCTGTAGGAGAATGGATGCTGATTCTGGAAGTCTAGTTTCCTAAATGGGGTCAGATTTTCTTTTTTTTAAATGTATTTTATTGAAGCATAGTTGGTTTACAAAGTTGTGTTAATTTCTGCTGTACAGTAAAGTGATTTAGTTATATATATATATATATATATATATATATATATATATATAAATGAAGAAAGCAGATGGTTCCCTGGGGACCAGAGAGGGGACGTGAAGGGGACAGGAGAGAGGGATTACAAAGGAACATGAAGAAACTATTAGGAATCATGACTGTGTTCATTATCTTGATTGAGGTATTGGTTTCATGGGTGCATGTGTATGTCAAAATTCATGAAATTGTATACTCGAAATAAGTGCAATTTATTGTATGTCAGCTGTACATCAGTGAATTCGGTAAAGTAGCAGGATACAAAATTAATGCACAGAAATCTCTGGCATTGCTATACACTAAGGATGAAAAATCTGAAAGTGAAATTAAGAAAACACTCCCATTTACCATTGCAACAAAAAGAATAAAATATCTAGGAATAAACCTACCTAAGGAGACAAAAGACCTGTATGCAGAAAATTATAAGACACTAATGAAAGAAATTAAAGATGATACAAATAGATGGAGAGATATACCATGTTCTTGGATTGGAAGACTCAACATTGTGAAAATGACTCTACTACCCAAAGCAATCTACAGATTCAATGTACTTCAAATTTTTTTTTTTTTTTTTGTGGTACGCGGGCCTCTCACTGTTGTGGCCTCTCCCATTGCGGAGCACAGGCTCTGGACGCGCAGGCTCAGCGGCCATGGCTCACGGGCCCTGGCTCACGGGCCCAGCCGCTCCGCGGCATGTGGGATCTTCCCGGACCGGGGCACAAACCTGTGTACCCTGCATCGGCAGGCGGACTCTCAACCACTGCGCCACCACCACGGAAGCCCCAAAAAAGTTTTTTTAAAATAGCTTACATGAGGAAAGATGGTGAGGTGAAAAAAGCAGTGAGCATGGAGTTTTGAGAGGTCTGTAATTAAATTCATGATTTACTTGCATGATCTCAGGCAACTTATTTAATTCTTCTGAATAGAAGTGTCCTTCTCTGTAAAATCGACACTGTCTCTGTCAGTTAAGATTGTGTTCATATATATCTGAAAACTTAGCAATGGCTGAAACAAGTAAAGGATGTATTTGTCTCATGGACATGAACTTTGGGTGTAGGCTGTCCAGCGCTGGCATGGAGGATCAGTGATGTTACTGGTGAACCAAGATCATTTTACTGTCCTTAGTGCTGGCTACCATTCCTCAGGCAACTTGTGTATCCCAGCAGGGAGAGGGAGGAAGGGGAAGAGGCACCATCAAGTGACTTCTCCCCATCTTTCATTGGCCATAGATGAGTCGCATGGCTATCCTTAGCTGGAAAAGGGGCCTGGGGAAGGCAAGTATTTGTTCTCTAGCCTCTATAGCACAGAAAAGAAAGCAATAAGGGGTTGGATTGTGCGTTGAAGGAGCCAACCTACAGCATCTACCCCAGGTACAATAAGAGTAACTAGCCCACACTGTCGTTGAGAAGATTTAAGCATATACAGAATTAAAAATTTGCTTGAAAACTACAACATTGCAAACAAAACAAAACAAAACAAAAAACATGTTGCTATTTGCTTCCTAATGTCCTGAAGGCCTAATCTGACCAGAGTTTGTAATCCTCTCAAATTAACGCCAGAGCCATCATGGCACCATAATAAAATTCTTAGCTATGGGATGCACGGTAGTGAAAACTGGGTTTGTAAACCCCATGGACTGTCTCAGGTCAATTCCATCTGTTGAACTAGTAAACTTGGAGGCAGAAAATCTTCTACATAGCAGGGCTGAACCCCACAGGAAGTATTTCTCACTAGTGATAACATACTAGCAGAATTCCTAGGAAAACCGTTGTCAGGTTCCCCTGGGAGGTCAGAAGTCCCCAGATCAGCACACTGGATTAAAATATGATAGCAGTATGTACATGACCATAGAAAAGAGGCTCAGTGTTGGGTCCTCATACAGGTCTTTCTTAACCATCCAATCTAAGGTGCCCCTTCACCCTAGTCACACTCTTTCCCATTAGCACATTTAATTTTCTGAAGCACTACTAAAATTATTTGTTTGTTGTCTATCTGCTCCCCTGCCTTTGAAAACTTAATTCCGTATGAGCAAGGACCTTTTGTGTCTTATTTACAGCTATAAATCTAGAACCTTGAATATGATAGGTGTTCTAAATTAACCTTTTGGATACCTTTCTATCCACTTATATATTTTTATTGCTTTAATGTTATAGAGATCACATAGTACCCACGTTTTGCTCTGTCTTTCAAATATCTTTGACCAAAAGAGTATTTTTACCTAGGTCTTGGGGATGGATATGGGGAAAATGTTTGGAATTGTTGAGTGTGGGTAAAAGAAAATTAGATTCTAAAGAAACAATCTTCTAGGCAGATTTCAGTCATATTAACGCTAGTATTTTAGGTATAGAATGAATTATCTTTGTAAGACTAAGTGACAAAAATGATTTGATTTTAAATTTGTACTTAACACTATTTAAACTGACATATTTCCCGTTGTTGTATAGGGTTTTTCTTTGAATATGTTCAGATATTTAAACCTCAAAGAGACAAGATTGGGCTGTGTCATTTGTGGAAAAGATATGGGTACCTAAAGCCCAATGGGAAACATGAGAACTCTTAAAGCAGTTTTCTGCAACCAACATGCTGTTTGCCACACACTCCCAGCTTCATTATTACTGGGAAAAGTTGTTTTTTTTTTAAAATCTAAAGTATTTTGGCACCTTCTTTGCTCAGATAGCTATATTTAGTTATTTTTAGAAGCAGTTTAGTTAGTTTAGAAGTATTTTTATATTTAGTTATATTTAGAAGTAGTTATTACTACTTCTTCCTGTAATCTGATATTAGCACACATCTTCAAGGTCCTTGGGTCCTGGCATTAGATTGGTTGAGATGGTCTAATAGGAAGAAGATAGACCCACTGACAAAACACATGAGGGATCCACTAGAGGGCAGCAAAATGCAAATCAAATTTAAATTTGCCCCCAGAAAGGCTGCTACTGTATTATCACAAAAATTTGTACTGCAAGTAAGATTTCTTAAATGCAAAAATTTCAGATTAGATCAGTGATGTAAAATAATTGATGCACAAGTATTTCTCCTTTCTTGGAAGTAGTGGTCCAAGAGCAAAATGAAAATAGAATTGGTTTCAGTCCCAGCTCTTTCACTAACTGCATGATACGGGGCAATCTACAGTTTGCCTCTCTGGTCCCCTTCTATGATATGTGGATTTGTACAAAATGATTCTTAGCATTCTTTTCAACTCTGAAGTTCCATGGTTTTATGATTAATGATTCTATTTAAGTCATTTAAAATCTTGTTGATTAGGCTATTGCATTAGTCAATCAACCATAACTTGACATTAGTGGAGATTCTGTTTGGAAATACCCACCGTTATTTCATGGAAAACTTAGGTCCCTGATATGCATTGATTTTCCTTCTTAGTAAAATGCCACTTCTGCCCCCAAACTTTAAGAGCTCTCATGTTTAAGAGCTTTAGGAGTTCTCATGTTTCCCATTACTTGTATATAATCTAGTGACAATAGTGGTTGCAGTGTTTTCTGCAATAAATTTTATGGTTTAAGCTATCAATACAATCTGTTTTTATTAAAACAAACAAACAAACAAAAAACCCCACAATGATCTTGTGCATACCCAGGTTGTTCTCACTCTCCATTTATTTTCCTTTTAAAGCACTACACATGTGAACTCAGTATTAGTTACTCTGCCAAACTTCTAAAATCATTAAGAAGGTTATATGTATGTATGTGTGTGTGTATATATATATATATATATATATATGTATATTTTTAAAAATCGTTGGCTTGAAGACCAAGGAAACTGTGACTGAGCGTAGATAAAAGAGCATCTTAAAGATCTGAACTACTGTGATGTCGTCATTCATTTGGTCAACCATTTTGAGCTTCTGGATGTGATTGATTTTGACAGTCAGTTAATTCAGTTACTCTTCGCATTTGTTCAATGAATGTCATTATAAATATCTACCACAATAACCCACTTTCAGTTTATGCTTGAGCTGTTATTAAAACTGAAACTCTTTTCTAAGTAGCATTTTTCACGAGCACCAATGGATAAAACTGTCAGCAGTTTAGTGAAAGCAGAAACCATTTCTGAACCCAGACTGATGAAGTAGTCATATTTAACAGTGCACCACATATTTAAATATTTTCAACCCTCATTTAGGACACATTTCCCTCCTATATGCCTAAGAAAGGAAGAAATATGCCTGGCTGGCAATGAATTTGAGGGATGAAGGAAAATCATCCTTTAAAACATAGTAAACCTATTATTACTATCAGAAGCCAGAGGAGGTAGAACAATGTTACAGGTACTCTTGACTCTGCCCTGGTACATTAGCTCATCTGGTGCCGATAAGGCTGGTACCCGTTTTTCTAGGACTCTGAAGTCTTTAGCTTCTGCCTCAGTCAGTCGTAGACCCAGCTTATCTCAATGCCTGAAGTCAGTAGCTTGAGATGATAAATCACTCATTTTAATCTATTTGCTTTTCTATTAGAGGGTGAGAAATGTTTAGAGACCTCAACCCCAGAGTCAGCAATTTCAGATATAAGTTGCAGTTTCACGACTCTAGTAAGATGAGCCTTTCCGACATTGCAGTGTTACTAATACAGAGTAAAGAGTAAAATACTGATCACCTAGGTGCAAATCCGGCATCTGCCTTTATTCTGTGCCTCCATATCCTCATCTGTTAAATGGGGATAGCTGTACCAATTTTGTGGGTTGTTTTAAGAAATAAGTTGATAATGGGCTTCCCTGGTGGTGCAGTGGTTGAGAGTCCGCTTGCCGATGCAGGGGACAGAGGTTCGTGCCCCAGTCCGGGAAGATCCCACATGCTGCGGAGCGGCTGGGCCTGTGAGCCATGGCCACTGAGCCTGCGCATCCGGAGCCTGTGCTCCGCAATGGGAGAGGCCACAACAGTGAGAGGCCCGCGTACTGCAGAAAAAAAAAAAAAAAGAAATAAGTTGACACTGGTAAAACTATTATAATAATTATTTAAGCTTATAAATATTAAAATGGTTTCACTTCTTCCTGTGCTCTTCCAACAAGATGTAGCGAAGAGTATCAGATTGGAGCTCCTACTCATAATTCACTGTTGACCTTGAACAAGTCACTTCCTCTCGGCCTCATTTTTCTTATTCAGGATCTAAAACAATGTTTCAAAAGTAATACATGTTCTAAGATTGTCTCAATGGATGTTGTGGAATGAACAAACTTCAAAATGAGGATATTGGAGCAAATAGATCACCAAGAAACCCTCTAATTTCAATACTTCATGTAATTCATTATCTCTCAAGAGTACCGTGGGGAACACCTGCAATGCCATTGGCTAGCAACATTGGGAAACACCACTGCAAAACAGCATACCGTTTACTTAAAAAGAATATTGACAGTATGTACACAAAATATAACACCCTTTACAGTGGTAATTAATACAGTATTATCTCTGCCAACACTAGACTGAAACAAAGGCCAGAGTAGAATAATAAAAACACGTTTATTTTGTACAAATCGGCTGTGTCCGAGGGACAGAGCTGGGGCAGGGCGCGCCCTCACAGGAGCTGGACGGGGCCCAGCAGCAGCTCGCCCTGGCCCAGCAGGCGACCCCGCTCCAGCCCGCGGCCCCGGTTCTCGGCCTTGACGCGCACGGCCAGGCGGCGCACCTCGTCTTCCGAGAGCCCGTCCAAGCACAAGTCCTGCTCCAAGACCGCCCGGCGTCTCCGCCGGACCACGGCGCCCCGCAGCCGGCGCGTCTGGCCCGGCGGCTGCAGGACGAAGCTGACGTGGCAGCCGACGGGGGCGCGGGGCTCGGCGGCCCCACCGGCCGGGCCCTCGGCGTGGAGCAGCCGGACGCGGAGGCGCCCGCTGTCCCGACTGTACTCGGCGCCCAGGCGCAGGGCGCCGCCGGCGCGGTCCAGAGTCACGGTGCCCTCGGCCTCCAGGCGCTCGGGCCGCGGGTCGGGGGGCGGCGGAGGGGACGTGGCGGGGGCCTGAGCCGGGGACAGGGAGCCGGCGCCGCGCTCGTCGTCGTCGTCGTCCCCGTCCCCGCTGGCGACGGAGCGGGCACTGGCCAGGCCGCTGCTCCTCTGCGCGCAGCGCAGCAGCCCCTCGGGAGCGCGCAGGAGGCGGCTGCCGCGGGGTCGGAGAGTGAGCGTGTCCAGGTGCGGGCGGGAGCCGCCGAGGGCCGCCGGGGGCACAGCAGGGACTCTTCCCGGGGGCACGAGGGGGGCGACTACGACGCCGCCTCCGAAGGTGCGCGCCCGGGGGCGGAGCGCGGGCAGGAGCGGGGCGGCCCCCGGGCCCCGGAGGAAGAGCGACTCCCTGCGGCGGGTGTGCGGGCTCTCGAGCAGCGCGCAGAAGCCATAGGCTGTACGTGCCCGGGGCAGGTGAGGCAGCGAGAGCGCAGCCTGCGATCGTGGGTCCCAGTCCGTGCGCCCCGCGCCGTCGCCTGTCCCTGCTTTTTCGCCCCTGTTGTCTTGGATTGCAGCCAGGGTCGGGCAGGGCGCGAGTCGCGGGGGGATGCAGAACTCGGGGATGCGGTCCGGGGTGAGCACGTTTGCGCACCGGGAGGGCCTGAGAGCAGTGGCTCGGCCGGCCTGATCCTGGAAAAGCCGGTTTCTGCCCCGCAGGAGGTGCTCGGGTCCCAAGCGGAGCCGCTCCAGGCACCACATCAGGCAGCAGGTGCCGGTTGCAGAGGAACCTCTGCTGGAGCTGGTCAGCCTGCAATGCACAAGCACACACGGATCGTCATAGTGAGCCCTGCTGGGCGCAGCAATGCCCGTCTCTTCTACTCATTGGGTGCTTCCTCCTGCCTCCCCCAGACCAGGCAAATTGCCCCTCACGCTGCTGTTGCAAATCTTTCAGTGTTTCCCTGACGGTAAAACAATCGTTCTTCTCTCTTCTGTAGTAGTGTAAACTTTGGGTTTGTTGCCTTAATCTAGACCTGTCCTCGCTGGCCTCAGGAGGAGATTCTCAAAATGTTTGCCTCGTGCTGTCCTCGGTGCCAAGTGGCACTATGCTTGTGCAATAGTTTCCTGAATCCTTGGATTATTGCACTCAAATCCTCAGAGAGAATTAAAATAATTATTATCCTTTCCAGGATATTCGGCTTGCTCCCCGCTTCAAGTGCAAAGAGCCTCAAACGAGTCCCTGAGGGAGTTAAGCAAGGCTATATAGGTCTCTCATAATGTACCTGGGGTCCAGCGTCATATAGGTCTCCGCACCGATCCTCCTGTGGCACCAACCTCTACAGGCATACAGCCTCTGGGAAGATCAAAGCTTGTGTGGCGGAGTTCTGTACAGCTTAAAGGCAGTCGGCTTGAGCCTTTATACCTGGGGCCTGGGACGCCCGCCAGTGGGCTGGCCGGATTGGCACTGATAGGTAACCTGACGACAGGCCTTCCAACTTTCCCTCTGCCACGTGGCTGGATCCGCTTTCTCTCCTGCTTCAGGTAGGGATGTTTCTGTTTACTCACGTGCAAAAAGTCTTTACTATACGGCAGAGTCATTGTGAGGATCGATGGACATAATGAGTGTGAATCACAGAAGCACTCTACACCTACCACTAAGAGGAGATAGAAGTCGAATCTGTCTTATTCTTACTTAATATCCTCCCCCAAATCCAGCCCTTAGTTTGCCCAGCTTTCGAAGTTCCTTACCTACCTTCTGGTTTTCTGTTCTGATTTTAAATCGTTTTTGTTTGTTGATTACAAACCACTCTGGATACAGGGAACCTTATGGGCTGCTGTAAATATTCTGTATCTTGATCTGGGTGGGGTTACTGGGGTGTATCCATATGTAAAAAAAATGATCTATCATACACTTAAGATTAGACATAAGATTGTGTCTTATACCTCAATTTAAAAAATAACAACCCACTTCTTAAACCTTGTGCGCTGATGTTTTAATTGGGAAAATATACTCCTGCATACAACTGGGCTGTTGGAACCATCCTTTGACGGCACGTTTGTAGGCTGTGCCCACCTGAGACATCCTTTTCCTCTCTTTTGAAAACTGACCTGTGTTCACTTTGTAAGAGACCTGCTTCCAACTAGCTTAGGTTGAAAGAGATCTGAGGCATTTTGTTCAGCGTTTGGGTGTACACTATTTCTGCCTAAGATACCGCCTTGCAAATTAATTGCTTATCCAAATGATGTTCAGTAAATTAAACTGAACTCATGCAAAGGTGATTTTAGGATGGAGCATGTGCATTTTGTTTCCAGGATATATACGTACACAGCCACTGTACTTGATGATTTACATATAGTCTCTGGAATAGTCACATAAACCCTGCAAATTATGATTATTCCTAGTAAGGTATCCAAGTTCACATAATGATGGGAAATGGAAGAAAAATACATACTGATGGGCATAAATGAGTTGTTTTGGGGATTAAACAACTCTAATAAGGTAAAATACTTAGCGCTGTGCTTGGAACATGGTAAGTGCTAAATACATATAAACTGTGATTATTATTATCATTAATAAAAATAGAAGGGAGGGACTTCTCTGGTGGTGCAGTGGTTAAAACTCTGCACTCCCAATGCAGGGGACACGGGTTCGTGCCCTGGTCCAAGAAGATCCCACATGCTGCGGAGCAACTAAGCCCGTGCACCACAACTACTGAGCCTGCGCTCTAGACCCCGCAAGCCACAACTACTGAGCCCACGTGCTTCAACTACTGAAGCCCGCGCACCTAGAGCCTGTGCTCCGCAACAAGAGAAGCCACCACAATGAGACGCGCACCGCAACGAAGAGAAGCCCCCGCTCCACACAACTAAAGAAAGCCCATGTGCAGCAACGAAGACCCAACACAGCCTAAATAAATAAATAAATAAAATAAATAGGAAAAAGAAAAGGAAAGAAAAGAAAATTAAGTCCGAAATCAGTGGTTTTGACTCTAGAATGGCCGCTCACTATGTGACCATGAGCAAGTTACTTAACCTTTCCAAGCCACAGTATCAAATGTAAAATTAGGAGGTGGGGACTTTGGGAGGTAATGAGATTAATGACCTTATAAAAGAGACCCAGGAGAGCCCCCTTGCCCCTTCTGATAATAATAGTATCTATCTATCTATAAAATAAGATAATGCAGGTGAAAACTTTAGCATAGAGCCTGATATACACAATGTCAGATATTTATTGTTACTACAGAAGAGAGCAAATGTTCGTTAGTCCATTTATTCATTCAAAGCAATATTTACTGAATGCCTCCTGGGTTTCAGCCACTGTGCTAGGCAGGTAGGTCCAGGCTGTACAAGATCATATCAACTATGTACATCTGTCAGAGGAGAAATGAAATGATGAAGATGACATATTTGAACTCCATCTGGCTGAGGCAGAAATGAGAAGAGACTATTGCACACTATTTATATATTTAGTCTGGGGGCAGGGTTGATGTGTCCCTGGGTTTGCCATGCCCTTGACTAGCTACTTGTTTGTCTTTATATGAGCTCCACTCCTGGCCAAAATTCTTGGTCCAGTGCCAAATCTGTTGCAGAATGATTACCAAATTATATACTTGAGGGTCACGTGAATGTGTTTTGACTCATCTTTTCTCAGGAGACAAGATGCTGTTAGCTCAGCAAATGAGAGCCCAGAAACCCCTAGGTTAAAATGGTGAGGCTCACAATCTGAGAAGTTGTCTGAGAAGTTGTTAAGCAGAGCTGTGTCGTGAAGGGAGAGATGATTTAGGGGTAAAGAAACATGAACTTTGGAGTTGATCTATCCTAGGTTCAAATGTTATGCAACTTTTTAACTATGGAACTGTGAGCAAGTTAATTAATTTCTTTGAGCTGAAGTTGTATAATGGGGGTTATAATACCTACCACACAAGATTGTTGTGAGGGTTAAAAATGCATGAAATGCCTGGCATACAGTAAGTGTGGCTATCACTTAGCTGTTGTTATTATACAGGTCTGCGTGGCTAGGAATTAGGTGATTCACACATGGATTCCCTTAAAAACATTTCTCTTTCTGGCCAAGCCAAGCAGCATTGCTTTGTTTTTATTAATCATTCACCTTCTTTAATAACACTTTGGAAGCATTTTCTATATAAGGTTTCTTGAAACAGCAGAGACATGCCCTCGCATGGCTGGTCCCCTGTGACCACATTAAGCCTTATGTTTTACTTACCTTGGAAGCGTGGGCCATGCAGTACTTGGGAGGATGGTGTAACAGGATGAGGCCCTGAGCCTGGAACACCCAAATCTACTCAGAGGGAGACTGTTATCATAGCTTCATCACAACTATGGGAACATTCACTGATGGAGCTGAAAAAATTCTGCAAAGTAAGCATAAATAGATCACACACCATCGAGGTCAGAGGTGCTCTTGGAGTAGAAGGATATGGAACCACTTAAAGGAGAACTGCAAAATAATATATAGGAGGTTGGGTGTCAAGGAAAGCAAGAAGAAGAGAGTTTATAACCCAATAAAATACCGGTGTTCTGACTCATCCATCTCATTCAACAGAATTGGAGGGTGGAGTAATGGAAAGTAAACAGATAACGGAGTTGGGACACCTGGAGTTTAGCACTGATAGTCACTAACTTCTTGTGGGACCCTGGCAAGTCACTTAATTCTCTCTCGCAGTCAGTGTCCCCTCCATCAAAGAAGAAGGTTGGATTAACCAAATGATATTTGATTGCCTCTGTCTCTGACATTCTGCAATCCACTCCTGTGCTTTCTCCCAGTTAAACTTCCTAACTTTTCTGAAAACCCATGCTGTCATGCTTATTCTCTAGCTTTTCCCTCCATTTCCTTTTCCCCCCAAATCCCTTTTGCTTTTCTCAGCAAACTCCAGGGCTGGGGAATGGGGTGTGGGTATGAGGTAGTAGTGTGACATTGGAATTTCTTATTTTTCAATTTTTAAGCAAGAGTGTTAATTTTTAAAAAGTGTCCCTAATTTTGACTTTTGTTTTTAACAGGAAGAATATTTTGCACATTTGTTTTTATTGCTCAGTCCCTCCTTGCAGTTTAGCTTTGCAAACCTTCTCATTGTTCTGAAGCAAGAGCCATAATTACTAGAATGTTCATTTCCTTTAGTTAACCTTTGTATCCAAATTCCTTTTGGTATCTGTGCGTTAGAGTGCTAATGGTGTTTCTTTTTAATTTTATTTTATTTTAGGCTGCGTTGGGTCTTTGTTGCTGAGCACAGGCTTTCTCTAGTTGTGGCGAGCGGGGACTACTCTTCATTGTGGTGCGCAGGCTTCTCAATGTGGTGGCGTCTTGTTGCGGAGTACGGGCTCTAGGCGCGCAGGCTTCGGTAGTTGTGGCTCGTGGGCGCTAGAGTGCAGGCTCAGTAGTTGTGGCACACGGGCTTAGTTGCTCCGCAGCATGTGCGATCTTCCTGGATGAGGGCTCGAACCTCTGTCCCCTGCATTGGCAGGCGAATTCTTAACCACTGAGCCACCAGGGAAGCCCTAATGGTGTTTCTTAACATTGGTTATGGTTTGTTTTGGATTAGGAGTTTTTCAAGAAGTATGGGATATTTGGGGCATTACTCTGTGTACATAATAACCAATCCCTCAAAACATACTTAAAAAGTAAAATATTAAAACTTAAAAGCTTTTTATCTTCTATGGTAATAGCATTATTTGTACTGACAATTTTGAGCTGAATTTTTCCACCATGAGAGTTTCCATTCTGTCATCAACCTTTCAGAGCAAGAAATCACCTAGTGGTGATTTAACTCTACTTATTAAAAGAGAAAAAGTGTCAGGGCTCAGGGAACTGAAGGAAAGAAACACTTGCTGTGTAGTTTTATGTAAATCATTTAATTTAATGTAAATCACTGACTTTAATTTTCCTATAAATGAAGACAATACGACGACCTGCATTACTTGTCTCACAGATCTTTCATGAGGCTTATTTGAAAATGCATGCCTTGGCATAATAATGGCATGATAGCTCATGAGGTATAACTGGAGAAGTATTAATAAGATGGAATAATGCTTATAAAGGCAGGCACATGCATTATTCTTTCAAAAGTGTAAAGTACCATAGAAGTACAAGAGATTAGGGCTTCCCTGGTGGCGCAGTGGTTGAGAGTCCGCCTGCCGATGCAGGGGACACGGGTTCGTGCCCCGGTCCGCGAAGATCCCACATGCCGCGGAGCAGCTGGGCCCGTGAGCCATGGCGGCTGAGCCTGCGCATCCGGAGCCTGTGCTCCGCAATGGGAGAGGCCACGACAGTGAGAGGCCCGCGTACTGCAAAAAAAAAAAAAAAGAAGTACAAGAAATTATTACACAAGGATCAGTACTGCCCACTTTTCCCCAGCAGATTACTCCTCTGTGCCATTTGCTTGACTATACTCTTCTGCCCGTGGCATCTTTCATATCATCTTGCTGTGTTATTCATACATCTTTGCATTGTTTACTTTTTATCTTTTTCTGGTGCATGCCTATCCCAACAAGAATATATATATATATATATTTACAAATACACATATATACACATATACATATATATATATATTTCTGCATTCTCCTCAGTACATAGTTGGTGTGCATGTACAAGGAGAGAGGGGTTGTTGTGGGTAGATTAGAAACAAGTTTGGTACAGGTTGAAGAGGGCTTTCTGAACACTGGAAAGTTATTGGGTCTTTTTGAGCAGGGGACTAACCTGAGCTCACCTGTGCTTTGGGAAATTAGCTGTGGTGACAATGTGAAGATGGATGGAGAAGGGAAAAACTGGAGGCCAGGAGGCCAGTTAGTGGGTGATTGCATGGTTCGGATGAGATATAAAGAGAATTTAGGAAATATGGCCAAAGCAGAATAGCCAGGTTTGGCTGTTAATTGTTTGTGGATGGTGGAGGGAAGTATGACGTGCTTCAAAATACATCCTAGGTATTTTGTCAGGGTGACTAAGCTCGGAAAAACAAACGGTTAAGGTTTTATATTCTGTGTGCTGAAGCGAAGGATGCAGGTGGTTACTGATAGCACCAGTACTGGTTAGTATTGGTTTTTTCTTTTACATCCATTTTACATAATACCAATTGTAGACATTTTGACTTTTTTTCTTTTCCAATGGATTTTGTATTTAAGGAATGATTTTTCTTTTTGAGCCTCTTCGTCCATTCAGGCTGCTATTACAAAATACCATAGAGTGGGTGGTTTAAAAACAATAATTTATTTTTCACAGTTCTGGAGGCTAGGAAGTCCAAGATCAAGGTGCCAGTTGATTCAGTGTCTGGTGAGGGCCCACTTCCTGGTTCACAGATATCTGTCTCCTTGCTGTATCTTCACACGGCCGAAGGGGTGAGGGAGCTCTCTGGGGTCTCTTTTATAAGGGTACGAATCCCATCCATGAGGGCTCTGCTTAATTACCTAATGATCTCCCAAAGGCCTCACCTCCTATTACCATGACAACAGGGGTTAGAATTTCAACATAGGAATTTTGGGGGTACACAATGTCCATAGAAGGTTGTTTAAGAGCAATTCACACATAGTTTTTCAGACATTATGTGTAGCAAAGCATTTAATAAACTTGTGACTACAAATGATCTTATTATTTCTTAGGTTCATGTCTGTTTACAGTATCTCAACAGTTTTTTGAAACAAATTTTAGAAAAAGAAGTCCTGTTCTCTAAAGAGGATTGGCTTGTCAATGAGCGGCTAAACTTTACTAACGTGAAAGTCCTTGCATTATAAAAGCCCCACTTTCAAAGCTTTGCCACACCAGAAACAGTTCAATGATTGCATGAAAGAGATAAATACACCTACACCTAAAGGAAAAAATGGAAGTACTACGTCGTTTTATTTCCCTACCGAGGTATGTAACTAAGAAGTGGCTTATGAGTTAACTAAGAGCCACTTAGCAACAGAAGGGAGTAAAAGAACGAGTTAACGAAATGCACATTCAGTTCCCATTCTATCTGCCATCTTATGATGCGGCTCTGTTCCTCCTCCTCCCACTTGTGAATTATTAGTGTGTTTTCAGGAAGCAAAAGTAAGCGGAGAGATGGTGCTAGGCGGAGCTGATATGTAGCAGGAGGAGGGTGCAGCGTCTCCTTTTTTGCCCTCCTGAAGGGGTGGTTACTTAGGAGGCGCTCAGGGTGCACTGGAGGCCTGGGAAGCGCCGGGCACCCATAGGGTCGGCTCCGAGGCCGCAGAGCTGCTTCCCGCGGGAACGATTGAGCCCTGCGGACCCGAGGTCAACAGAAGGCGACAGCAGGGAAGCACAGCGGCCACAGAGATGTCTCCGTGCACAGCAACTCCGGCTTCCCCTTTTCTTTCTCTAACATCCCTTTCCTCTGGGTCAGGCCCCAAACCGGCTCCGCCGCCCACCCTCGGTTGCCCGGGAAGCGGCTACCACGAGGCCGCGAGTCGGCAGCGAGTGCACGCACCTCCCGCTCCCGGCAGCAGCGGCGGCGGCGGTGCGCCTGCGCACAGGCCGAGTCACGCGCGGTGCGGCGCGCCGCGGGGGCGGGTCGGCGCCCGGGGGGGGCTGTCATTCGCTGCGCTGGTCGCCGCCCTCAGCTGCGCCGGGCGGTTCCGGGTTCTCCCTCTCCCGCGCCTCAGACCACCATGGTGCTGGAGTCGGTGGTCGCTGACTTGCTGAACCGCTTCCTGGGGGACTATGTGGAGAACCTGAACAAGTCCCAGCTGAAGCTGGGGATCTGGGGCGGTAAGCAAGAGGGCGTGGCCGCGGGCTGTCTGGGGTTGTCGGCGCTGGCCGAGGGGCCCACTCCGCGGGCTGCTCCTTTCCTGGCTCCAGCCCGGGCCGTACTCCCTTCGCCGCCCGCGACTCCGCCTCCGGGGAGGGCGCTGGGCTGGGCCCCCTCCCTGGGCCGCAGGTGCGGGTCGTGGGGAGGTCTGCGCTGGCCTCCGCCGCCACGGGGTGTCCGCCCGGGCTGCCAGGATTCCCAGGTTTCGCGACCCTGAGGTCGAAGCCCTTGCCCCGTCCCACCTGCTCACCCTGGGCGGCCTCTCCCTGCCCTCAGCCTGGCCCCTCTGGCCCCGAAGCATAAAGAACCCCTCCCTGCATCTCGCGTGGAGCGAGGATGGCTGCGTGGCCTCACACGTTCAAAGTGGCACCAAGGAAGAAGAAAAAAGAAATTGTGTTTTGCAGTGATCTTTTTGGCAGTTGATAGCGAGCGGGAGCTGGCTTCTCTTTAAGATTGCAGGATTTGGGAAAGGATCGGCAGGCAGGGGAGGATCATTACGAAAGGCTTGTCGGTAGGGATTCAAACTCATAATACTTCTGAGCTTCTGAGAAAGTGACAGCTTCCCTTAATATTGCTTATTCTCTCAATAGGAAGAGGAATTTCAATTTTGTTTTGGAGCGATAGAGAGAAATTCAGGCCACGAACAGCATCATCATTAGGTGCTGCTTGGTTGCACGCCGAAGAATTTACACCAATGCTTCTACCCTAGGGGTTGTGTATAGAAGTAGATTGTAGTGTGCTTCTCCATTCTTCAAAAAGATTAATTATTTGCACCATTTACATGTTAAGCTTTGGGGACACTGGGGATACCTTTGCATTCTGCAGAAGACTTTTGGGCATTTTGTCAGCTTTGGAGGGAAATCTAAAGAACTACTCAAGTGGATGGAACTGCTTTTAATTCAGTCAACAAGTAGTCCTAGCCCCATCTGTCCTATACAGTAGCCACTATAGGAGCACTTGCAGCCTAGTTAGTTAGTGCAAATTGAGGTGTGCTAGAAGTATAAAGTACACACCGAGTTTTGAAAATACTTAGTAGGAGAAAGATTGTAATATCTCAACAATTTTTTATGTTGATTACATGGTGAAATAATAATATTTGAATACATTGGGTTAAATAAAATATATCATTAAAATTCATTCCCCCGTTTCTTTTTACTTTTTAAAAAAATCTGATTCCTAAAATTTATAATTACATATATGGACCATACATACATATATATATATATATATGTGTAGAGAGAGAGAGAGAGAGAGAGGGCAATTGTGCTGCCCTGAATTACGGAGGAGCCTGCTTTTAGTAGTTTACTGATCTTTTTATTGGTTCTGTGTGGTTTGCCTAGCAATAACATACTTTATTTACATGCCCTCCCCTCACACTTAGTGCAAGAGAAAGAGAAGTAAAGGAGACATTTAAGGAATTAAATGGCCAGTGCCTTCTGCAGGGATCAAGTGTTTCTTCAGGCTACTGTCTAATAATAACAAATTATTTCTTGTAGTTTGTAAACACTATTTGAAATCTGAAAAGGCTCTGGCCTAGCATTTAGGAAAAACCTGGGTTTGAGGTTGGTGTGTTCGACAATCCATTTACCTCACTGGTCCTTAATTTCTTCATCTTAATTTCACCTTTAATAGAAAAAAAATACCAGAAAATATAATATTCCTATGTAATCACTAAGAATTGCTTACCCAAGTTAAAACGTTTTGCCCTATTTATCTCAGATTTTTAAAAATTAAAGTTTATGGATACATTCGAAGATTCCTTCCCTCCCATATCTTATTTTCCTTTTTCTTTTTCTTTAAGACTTAGGGGTTGGACTAGGTAACACCTAAGGGTCCTTCCAGTGCCAATACTCTGTGATTCTAATTGTAAACATACTGTGAAATTGTGAAGTATACTGCCTGAGGCTTTTGAATTTTTTCATGTTAGAAATTAAAATGCCATAATAATAATTCATTCTTCCCCTCTTTTTTGGTGAAGTGTAGGAAAGGAAACTTTCTTTTCTTACAATTTATTTTGTTTTTTTACAATAAGGTATTCTGCCCATGGCCAACATCAACTTTATAACAGGCCAGAGCAAATAAACCCATTTCTTTTAGGAAATGCCTCCAGTGGAAGTCCAATCAGGTTTATTAGCCCATAGCTGTGCGTCTGTAAAGTTTTGCTGCCTTTTATTTTTGTGATAGTCATAAAGGAGGGAATAAGTCATGAGCTTTTTATAGTTATTGCTCAAATATTTTCTTTGTAGCCCTAATTTCCTCATTAAAATAGAAAGGCAAAATGTGAGTTGACTATTTCTTTTTTTTTTTTTTTTTTTTTTTTTTTTTTTTTTGGTACGCGGGCCTCTCTCCGTTGTGGCCTCTCCCGCCGCGGAGAGCAGGCTCAGCGGCCACGGCTCACGGGCCTAGCCGCTCCGCGGCATGTGGGATCTTCCTGGACCGGGGCACGAACCCGTGTCCCCCGCATCGGCAGGCGGACTCTCAACCACTGCGCCACCAGGGAAGCCCCGAGTTGACTATTTCTGTGTTTTGAAGAAATTTATCTTAAACTTTTTATAGTAAACAAGTGGGATTATTAAGTTATTTAAGAAAACAGCTGATATTTGTGACATCTATGACGGTGACAAGTTTTATAAAGAATTTAAAATTTTATATGACCTTACTTGAAAACTATTTGCTTTAGCAGATAAGGTTTATGAGTCATAGAGTTTGGCTTTTTCAGGTTTTTTTTCTTGTTAAATTTTCGTATCTTGAGGAGGGGAATAATTCAACCTGCAAAAATTTCACACAGCTGATCTTACTATTCTTTCCAAACAAGGGATAAATGGATACTTTTTTGCCTAGCCTATGACAGTGGTTTTCAAGCAGGAATGAGTTTGCCCCTAAGAGGATATTTGGTTATGTCTGAGACACTTTTGATTGTCACGTAGTGGGGAGAGGTGTGCTTGTGGTATCTGGTGGGCGAACTCCTGAATGCTGTTACATTCTACAGTGCACAGGACAGCTCTCCACAGAAAGGAATTACCAGCCCAAAATGTTTGTTGAGAAACCCTAGTCGAAGGGGAATATTGAGATTGTATTCTGCATTTATAGGAGACCTTCTGGTGCTAAACAGGTTGTAGTAGGAAGTAAAAAAGGACTTAGAGGAATTATATGCTTCATGAAATTTATAACTTAAGAGAGAAACAGAAGTCTTAAGAAGTGACTTGGTATCATGTCAGTAAAAAATGCATAGTCTTTGCTTGGATGATATCAGGAAGTTTTAGAAATCAAAATGTGTTGACATAAGTTGAAAAACGTGCTGTGCATATATTCATATATATATATATAGGCATTCACAATGAAATCCACAATAAACAAAAAATTACAGAGTGAGAAGGATGGGGCAAATTATTGGAATGTCTAGAATCAGGAAGTATACTGTCGGTATTGCCTTAAATTGGAGAAGAAAAATAAAGAAAACTTTATCATTTTTCTTGTTTTTATTCTTTTAAAGATTTTTTTTAATGCCAAGAAATTCCTATGTATTTTTATTTATTTTTTTTATTTGCGGTACGCAGGCCTCTCACTGTTGTGGCCTCTCACTGTTGTGGCCTCTCCCATTGCGGAGCACAGGCTGTGGACTCGCAGGCTCAGCGGCCATGGCTCACGGGCCCAGCCGCTCCGCGGCATGTGGGATCTTCCCTGACCGGGGCACGAACCCGTGTCCCCTGCATCGGCAGGTGGACTCTCAACCTCTGTGCCACCAGGGAAGCCCTCCTATGTATTTTTAAAAGTGATTTAAGCATAATGATTTTTTAAAAATTCTTGCTGTTGTAGAAAAATGAAAAATTATTTACTAGCTGTGGGACATGGGAGAAAAATTTTAATTCTTTAAGCCTCAGTTTCCTTATCCCCCTTTTAAAATGGGGAAATAACATTCTGTGTTTGTAAAATAAGTCATGTGAAAATTCTTTGTAATTATAATTGTTAAATGGTTAATACTGACAGGAGTAGTGACGATACACAAACCTAGCCAAGTGATGGAAACCAGCCTGCTTATTTTATTTTACAGGCATACCTTGGAGATTTTGTGGGTTTGGTTCCAGACCACTGCAATAAAGTGAATATCAAAATAAAGCAAGTCACATGAATTTTCTGGTTTCCTAGTGCATATTAAAGTTAATGTTTATACTGTACTATAGTCTCTTTAGTGTACAAGAGCATTATGTCTAAAAATATGTACATACCTAATTAAAAAATACTTTATTGCTAAAAAATGCTAACCATCATCTGAGGCTTTGATGAGTCGTGATCTTTTTGCAATAGGAACATCAAAGATCACTGATCACCATAACAAATATAATAATAATGAAAAAGTTTGAAATATTGCAAGAATTACCAAAATGTGACACAGAGACGTGAAGTGAGCAATTGCTGTTGGAAAAATGGCACCAATAGACTTGCTTGACAGGGTTGCCACAAACCTTTAATTTGTAAAAAACAGTACGTGTGAAGCTCAGTGAAGTGCAGTAAAATGAGGCATGCCTGTATTTTCCTAAGTATATTTCTTCCAGGGTTTTCACATTCTGCAGTGTGATAATTTTGTGTAGAGTTAACACCACGTGTCTAAACACCACATATCTAAAAATATCTTATTTTCCAAAATTTGTTCTTTAAAGAAAAAAAAAACTATTTGCATACGAGTTTACACTTACAGTACTTATACTATCTGCCAGTTATTTTGTCAGTCAGATTTTCAGAGGTTCAGAAAAATGCCTGGTGGGCATGTTGCTGCCTATGCAGGTCAGAAGGTTTATCTAGATTTTTGTTCTCCACAGACTGGTACCAGGAGATAAATTGCACAGCTCTTAGCTATTTTTGGAGTGTCCAGGATTTAATTGTTTTAAGAGTAACATATATTTGAAAAGGTATGTTGAAACATCAGATCTTTTGCAATTCAGTTTAAGTAGGATTGTTGCAATGTAGAACCTTTGTCAGTTTGATTTTTCAAAGTCATTTACTGTGAAAAGTCATCAGAAGATGTCCGTTCAGAATTCTGCTGCTCTCACTTCCATTTGACAGGTAGAATATACATAGAGGCTGTAATGTGTTGGGTGCAAGAGTTGCCTATGGTGACCTGCTGCCCACCAGTAGGATTAGGAGCCAGGTGGAGTGCCTTCAGAGTTTGTAGCTCTGCAAGCCAGGCTGAGCCCATGCTTATTACCCTATTGTCCTACACTCCACCCCTGACACTTCTCCATCAGCTGCCAGATGTTGTCGGAGCAACAGGATAAGGAAGGAGGAAACCTGGGATCTAATTACGTATCCAGTACTGCCTGGTTCATTGGCTTTTGGCAGTCACTGACCAGTGACCACTGGCTTCTTATCTGTAAATGAGGTGAGACAAGGTCATTTCTTCTCGCTTTGAACTTCTGTGACTTGAATAAGGCCAGAGCAGCGTGAGCTCCTTCATTAAGTTGTAGTGCCACTTGCTCTGCATTCATGGTGAGAAATGGTAGTCAGATCATGTTTCTTTCCTTTCTGTTCTTCACTCGGTACCAGTGAGCAGAGAGCCACAGTCATGAAATACGACAAGAAAAATAAAGTTTCAGCCTCATGCTGATTATTTGAGAATCCAAATGTATATATATAGTCTTAACAGGTAGTCAAAGGGCAGCTTGAGAATGCAAGAAAAAACAGGCCTCTTTGCTTCTTTTTACCTTGATCCATAAAACATAGCAGTATCTAAGTGTTTCTAAACCTGTTGAGGAATTTTTTTTTATTCCTTTCCACCCAGCCAGCACTTGGTGTAGTGAAAGCCACATTTCTTATTAGCTTGTCCTATAGTATGTAAAATGAACAACAAAAAGTTCAATATTATAATGTACTTAGGCTTAGTTATCATTATTTAAAACAACACTTTAAAATTTTATTGAAAACAACTTTCCACATACTTGAATAGTATCATAAATGAAAACTTCACCTCTTTTCTACAAATAGAGCTGGAAGGTGGTACTTGGGTAACCATTCTGCTAGGAGGCTCTGCCATACTACTCATTCTTATGAAAGCCCTGAAATGTACTTGAAAAGGAGAAAGTTCAGTGGTGACATGGCAGCTTTCCACCTTTCTTTGCCAAAACTTCCTGTTTCAATAGGGAAATGGAAGAGTGAGAGTCAGTTGTTTCTTCTCCTTCCCTTAGCTTCCCCTCCCAAGATAAAGTTACTGTGAACTACTATTAAAATGAGTCTGGATGGGTTAATTTGGGTTAAATATTGAGTGATCCAAAAGGTTTGTTCGTTTTTTTCTGTAAGATGGCTCTAGTAGCACTTAGTTCTTTAACTTCATTCGAAAACATTTTGTTAGATTGTATGTGACAGCTCTCACATCAGCATGCATTTAAAAAAAGAGTTTTCAAAATTGGTGAATTTTTGTGTAGCCGTTTTAATATTGAAGATGGAAGAAAAAAGCAGCATTTTCGGCATATTATGCTTTATTATTTCAAGAAAGGTAAAAACGAAACTGAAATGCACAAGAAGTTGTGCAGTGTATGGAGAAGGTGCTGTGACTGATCGAACGTGTCAAAAGTGGTGTGCGAAGTTTTGTTCTGGAGATTTCTCCCTGGACGATGCTCCATAGTCTGGTAGACCAGTTGAAGTTGATAGCGATCAAATCGAAACAATAATTGAGAACGTCCAACGTTATACTGCACAGGAGATAGCCAACATACTCAGAATATCCAAATCAAGCGTTGAAAATCATTTACACCAGCTTGGTTATGTGAATCGCTTTGATATTTGGGTTCCACCTAAGTTAAGTGAAAAAAACCTTCTTGACCATATTTCTGTGTGCGATTCTCTTCTGAAACGTAATGAAAACGTTCCGTTTTTAAAACAAATTGTGACGTGCGATGAAAAGTGGATACTGTATAGTAATATGGAACTGAAGAGATCGTGGGGCAAGCGAAATGAACCACCACCAACCACACCAGAGGCCGGTCTTTGTCCAAAGAAGGTGATGTTGTGTAATGGTGGGATTGGAAGAAGTCCTCTATTATGAGCTCCTTCTGGAAAACCAAACGGTTAATTTCAACAAGTATTGCTCCCAATTAGACCAACTGAAAGCAGCACTCGACAAAAAGCGTCCAGAATTAGTTAACAGAAAAAGCATAATCTTCCATCAGGATAACCATTTACTACATTGACACAGTAGTCTTAGGCCAGTCACTTAAGCTCTCCAAGCCCCAGTTTCTTTCCGTGTCCTGCCTCCTTCACCAGGAGGCTGTGAGGATCAAGTAATGTAATAGCTCTGAAAGTATTTTCTAAAATAGAAAGGTTTATGTTCTTATTGTATTCATTCCTATTTCAGTACAATATGCATTCTAATTAATTGAGTCAAGACTTATTGAGTACCTACTATGAGGAGAATCAATAAGGAGTTTATGATCAGGTTGGGGATTTAAATAGTTAAGTGTTAAGTGCCATAAGACAGGTGTAGTGAAACGTCTGTGAAAGTTCAGATAGGTTATTTCTGACTGGAGGTATTTAACGTCAGCACTATATTTCTTGCATTTATTTTGTAGGTCATTTTGTGTTTTAAAAGCCATTCTTCGACTGAGGTGGGCTTGTTCCAAATTATGCCAGTACCATTTGATTCTTATTCATAAATATACTAACCTTGTTATTTTCTGTAATTTAGCAACCATTTCTTTTTCTATTGAACTTTTCTGAGATGGCTCCAACACTGCTTGCCTTGGTTTTATTTGCTAATTTAATGGATTTACTTTCATTCCCCTCTTCTGGTTCATTTGTAAAGATTATTAGATAAATTTTGATCCAGGATTTACTTTTGTAAGATACTTCTTAAAATATCCTGCAAGATTAGCTTTGAAACTGTATATGTGACTCTAGTCAGATATGCTCATCCAAAATGTTTCTGTTTATTTATGAGTATCATACAGGGTTAAAAATTAGAAATTTTGTCTTCTGAAGCCAGACTACACTTATTGCTTGCTGTCATCCTTTAGGGTTGCCAATCCATCATAGAAGGAAATCATTTCACAGAATTTCTCTACTTGTCTCTCACCTTGGTTTCTTTAGAAATTCATGGGATTAGGGACACTTGATTGTGGGATTGGCGTTAGTGCCTTCCTTGCTGGCAGAGTTAAGTCTATCCATCTCCAATGATTAGTCATTCTCCCCTCGCCTTTTTTGTTTTGGTTATTGTTAAAAGATTAGACACATATTTACCCTTCCTCTAGGTTTTCAGGAACTTCCTATGGCCTCTGTGTGTTCTTAGCCCAGGGTGATCTGATTACAGTTATTCAAGTTATTTGCATGTGTATAGAATTATGTTATCTTGAATAGAAATGGAAAGCTAAATCTTAACTTTTTCCTTAGTATTGAGTTAAATATAAGATGGTTGATATTTAGGAGGGAGTCTGCTTTCTGTATCTCCAGAAAAGCGTGCATTTTAGTGGAAGAGTACTTCTTAGCACAGTGCCTTACTTAGATAAGGCATGCATCTACTGGTTGAATGAATGAATGCACTTTTACCCTGGTGCAGAAATACACTGCTGTTCCTCCCCTTTTCTTTGTGTTAGGACTAGTGGCTCCTCCTTCAGTGCAAATAATTCATAGACTGTATCATTCTTATTTCATTGTTATATTTACTGTTTGTTAGGTAACATTCACATTTTTCAGAGAGGAAGTATGCATTTGTTTGCTGGACTCTAAGTAGTAGAAATAGATCTTTTTTATGTGTCTGTAGAGACGGTAAATAGTAAATATAGAAAGAATTTGTATAAAATATATTGAGGTCATATTGACATTAGAATTTACCTTGTTTTGTTCCCCATTTCATATTACAATTTGTATAATAGTTTTTAACATTAAAGTAATACATGTTTATTGTAAAAACTAGAAAATACTGAAGAACATTAATAAAAAGTCCTTAATTCTACCTCCTAGCAATAATTGCCATTACCGTTTTTTATCTGCCTTTCTAAATATACTTGTTTAGCTCTGTTAGCCATATTGGTAGTTTTCAGTATTTCACATGTTAAATACCATCTATTACTTCATTAAAGAGTGAGAATGTCACTGCAGTAGAAAGTGTGCTTTTTATGAGGGCGCTTATTATGTTAGTGCCTTAATAATTATTAGAAAATGCCTCATATCTACTGCAGGTTACTTGTGAGCACTCCTGGTGACCCTTGACCCACTAGTTGAAAATTAATGGGTAGGACAATCAAAATTCATGAGCAAGTTTACAAGTCTCCATATGGTCTTAGATCGTGTTAAATTGGTTTGGATTCCTTCAAATATGCACTAGCTTCTGTGCAGATCAATTCTTTTGGCCTGAGTAGAATTCCCACTTGTAATTTTTTGTAATTCGCCATCCGACAGAATTAAACCCAGGAATATTTTTCCACTTTATATAATTTTTATACATATAATGCGTTTTAAGGATTTTTTCCCAATTCTCGAACATGTCAGTTTTCCATGACTACTGTATTATCCCTATATTTGATCAGTGATGACATCTTGTCAGTTCTGCCTCCAGAGTAACTTGTTGTTGGTGGTGTTGTATTGGTTTTTATTTTTACTTCTTTTTTTAAAAAAATTATTTATTTTTTTTATACCACAGGTTCTTATTAGTTATCTATTTTATACATACTAGTGTATATATGTCAATCCCAATCTCCCAGTTCCTCCCACCACCACCACCACCTTGGGGTCTGTACGTTTGTTCTCTACATCTGTGTCTCTATTTCTCTCTTGTAAACTGGTTCATCTGTACCATTTTTCTAGATTCCACATATATGTGTTAGTATACGATATTTGTTTTTCTCTTTCTGACTTACTTCACTCTGTTTGACAATCTCTAGATCCATCCACGTCTCAACAAATGACCCAGTTTCGTTCCTTTTAATGGCTCAGTAATATTCCATTGTATATATGTACCACATTTTCTTTATCCATTCGTCTGTCGATGGGCATTTAGGTTGCTTCCGTGTCCTAGCTATTGTAAATAGTGCTGCAATGAACGTTGGGGTGCATGTATCCTTTCGAATTATGGTTTTCCCTGGTATATGCCCAGGAGGGGGATTGCTGGACCATATGGTAGCTCTGTTTTTAGTTTTTAAAGGAACCTCCATACTGTTCTCCATAGTGGCTGTATCAATTTACATTCCCACCAATGGGATAAAAGGGTTCCCTTTTTTCCACTGCCTCTCCAGCATTTGTTGTTTGTAGACTTTTTGATGATGGCCATTCTGACCATGTGAGGTGATACCGCATTGTAGTTTTGATTTGCATTTCTCTAATAATTGGTGATGTTGAGCAGCTTTTCATATGCCTCTTGGCCATCTGTATGTCTTCTTTGGAGAAATGTCTGTTTAGGTCTTCTGCCCATTTTTTGATTGGGTGGTTTGTTTTTTTAATATTGAACTGCATGAGCTGTGTATATATTTTGGAGATTAATCCATTGTCGATTCATTTGCAAATATTTTTTCCCATTCTGAGGGTTGCTTTTTCTGTTGTTTATAGTTTCCTTTGCTGTGAAAAAGCTTTTAAGTTTCATTAGGTCCCATTTGTTTATTTTTATTTCCATTACTCTAGGAGGTGGATCAAAAAAGATCTTGCTGTGATTTATGTCAAAGAGTGTTCTTCCTATGTTTTCCTGTAAGGGTTTTATAGTGTCCGGTCTTACATTTAGGTCTGTAATCCATTTTGAGTTTATTTTTGTATATGGTTTTAGGGAGTGTTCCAATTTCATTCAATCACATGTAGCTGTCCAGTTTTCCCAGCACCACTTATTGAAGAGACTGTCTTTTCTCCATTGTATATCCTTGCCGCCTTTATCATAGATTAGTTGACCATAGGTGTGTGGGATTATCTCTGGGCTTTCTCTCCTGTTCCATGGATCTATATTTCTGTTTTTGTGCCAGTACCATATTGTCTTGATTACTGTAGCTTTGTAGTATAGTCTGAAGTCAGGGAGTCTGAGTCTTCCAGCTCTGTTTTTTACCCTCCAGATTGCTTTGGCTATTCGGGCTCTTTTGTGTCTCCATACAAATTTAAGATTTTTTGTTCTAGTTCTATAGAAAATGCCATTGGTAATTTGATAGGGATTGCATTAAATCTGTAGATTGCTTGGGGTCGTATAGTCATTTTCACAATATTGATTCTTCCAATCCAAGAACATGGTAAATCTCTCCATCTGTTTGTGTCATCTTTGATTTCTTTCATCAGTGTCTTACTTTTCTGAGTATAGGTCTTTTACCTCCTTAGGTAGATTTATTCCTAGGTATTTTATTTTTTTGTTGCAGTGGTGAATAGGATTGTTTCCTTAATTTCTCTTTCTGATATTTTGTTGTTAGTGTATAGGCATGCAAGAGATTTCTATGCATTAATTTTTTATCCAGCAACTTTACCAAATTCATTGATTAGCTCTAGTAGTTTTCTGGTGGCATCTTTAGGATTATCCATGTATAGTATCATGTCATCTGCAAACAGTGACGGTTTTACTTCTTCTTTTCTGATTTGGATTCCTTTTATTTCTTTTTCTTCTCTGATTGCCGTGGCTAGGACTGCCAAAACTATGCTGAATAATAGTGGCGAGAGTGGACATCCTTGTCTTGTTCCTGATCTTAGAGGAAATGCTTTCAGTTTTTCACAATTGAGAATGTTGTTTGCTGTGGGCTTGTCATATATGGCCTTTATTACATTGAGGTAGGTTCTCTCTATGCCCACTTTCTGGAGAGTTTTTATCATAAATGGGTGTTGAATTTTGTCAGAAGCTTTTTCTGCATCTATAGAGATGATCATATGGTTTTTACTCCTTCAGTTTGTTAATATGGTGTATCACATTGATTGATTTGCATATATTGAAGAATCCTTGCATCCCTGGGATAAATCCCACTTGATCATGGTCTATGATCCTTTTTTTTTGTGGTACGCGGGCCTCTCACTCTTGTGGCCTCTCCCGTTGCAGATCACAGGCTCCGGACGCTCAGGCTCAGTGGCCATGGCTCACGGGCCCAGCCGCTCCATGGCATGTGGGATCTTCCCGGACCGGGGCACGAACCCGTGTCCCCTGCATCGGCAGGTGGACTCTCAACCACTGCTCCACCAGGGAAGCCCTATGATCCTTTTAATGTGTTGTTGGATTCTGTTTGCCAGTATTTTGTTGGGAATTTTTGTATCTATATTCATCAGTGATATTGGTCTGTAGTTTTCTTTTTTTGTAGTATCTTTGTCTGGTTTTGGTATCAGGGTGATGGTGACCTCGTAGAATGAGTTTGGGAGTGTTCCTTCCTCTGCAATGTTTCGGAAGAGTTTGAGAAGGATGGGTGTTACTCTTCTCTAAATGTTTGATAGAATTCACCTGTGAAGCCATCTGGTCCTGGACTTTTGTTTGTTGGAAGATTTTTAATCACAGTTTCAATTTCATTACTTGTGATTGGTCTGTTCATATTTTCTGTTTCTTCCTGGTTCAGTCTTGGAAGGTTATACCTTCTTAAGAATTTGTCCATTTCTTCCAGGTTGTCCATTTTATTGGCATAGAGTTGCTTGTAGTAGTCTCTTATGACACTGTATTTCTGTAGTGTTCTTTGTAACTTCTTTTTCATTTCTAATTTTATTGATTTGAGTCCTCTCCCTCTTTTTCTTGATGAGTCTGGTAAAAGGTTTATCAATTTTGTTTATCTACTCACAGAACCAGCTTTTCGTTTTATTGATCTTTGTTATTGTTTTCTTTGTTTCTATTTCATTTATTTCTGCTCTGATCTTTATGATTTCTTTCCTTCTGCTAATTTTGGGTTTTTATTATTCTTCTTTCTCTCATTCCTTTAGGTGTAAGATTAGATTGTTTGAGATTTTTGTTGTTTCTTGAGGTAGGATTTTATTACTATAAACTTCCCTCTTAGAACTTCTTTTGCTGCATTCCATATGTTTTGGATTGTCGTGTTTTCATTGTAATTTGTCTCTAGGTGTTTTTTGATTTCCTCTTTGATTTCTTCAGTGATCTCATGGTTACTTAGTAATGTATTGTTTAGCGTCCATGTGTTTGTGTTCTTTATGTTTTTTCCTGCTGTACTTGACTTTTAATCTCATAGTGTTGTGGTTGGAAAAGATGTTTGATATGATTTCAATTTTATTAAATTTACTGAGGCTTGCTTTGTGACCCAAGATGTGATCTGTCCAGGAGAATGTTCTGTGTGCACTTGAGAAGTAAGTGTAATGTGCTGTTTTTGGATGGAATGTCCTATAAATATCAGTTAAGTCTATCTGGTCTGTGTGTCATTTAAGGATCGTGTGTCCTGATTACTTTTCTGTCTGGGTGATCTGTCCATTGATGTAAGTGAGGTGTTAAAGTCCCCCACCATTATTGTGTTACTATCGACTTCCTCTTTTATAGCCGTTAGCAGTTGCCTTATGTATTGAGATGCTCCTATGTTGGGTGCATATATATTTATAACTGTTATATCTTCTTTTTGGATTGATCCCTTGATCATTATGTAGTGTCCTTCCTTGTCTCTTGTAACATTCTTTATTTTAAAGTCTATTTTATCTGATATGAGTATTGGTACTCCAGCTTTCTTTTGATTTACATTGGCATGGAAAATCTTTTTCCATCCCCTCACTTTCAGTCTGTATGTGTCTGTAGGTCTGAAGTGGGTCTCTTGTAGACAGCACATATATGGGTCTTGTTTTTGTATCCATTCAGCCAGCCTGTGTCTTTTGGTAGGAGCATTTAACCTATTCACATTTAAGGTAATTATCGATACGTATGTTCCTGTTGCCATTTTCTTAATTGTTTTGGGTTTGTTTTTGTAGGTCCTTTTCTTCTCTTGGGTTTCCCACTTAGAGAAGTTCCATTAGCATTTGTTGTAGAGCTGCTTTGGTGGTGCTGAATTCTCTTAGCTTTTGCTTGTTTGTAAAGCTTTTGATTTCTCTGTCGAATCTGAGTGAGACCCTTGCCAGGTAGAGTAATCTTGGTTGTAGGTTCCTCTCTTTCAACACTTTAAATATATAGTACCATTCCATTCTGGCTTGTAGAGTTTCTGCTGAGAAATCAGCTGTTAACCTTATGGGAGTTCCCTTGTAAGTTATTTGTCATTTTTCCCTTGTTGCTTTTAATAATTTTTCTTTGTCTTTAATTTTTGTTAGTTTGATTAATATGTGTGTCAGCATGTTTCTCCTTGGGTTTATCCTGCCTGGGAGTCTCTGTGCTTCCTGGACTTGGGTTGCTATTTCGTTTCCTATGTTAGGGAAGTTTTCGGCTTTAATCTTTTCAAATATTTTCTCAGGTCCTTTCTCTCTTCTCCATCTGGGACCCCTATAATGTGAATGTTGGTGCGTTTAATGTTGTCCCAGAGGTCTCTTAGGCCGTCATCATTTCTTTTCATTCTTTTTCTTTATTCTCTTCTGTGGCAGTGAATTCCACCATTCTGTCTTCCAGGTCACTTATCTGTTCTTCTGCCTCAGTTATTCTGCTGTTGATTCCTTCTAGTGTATTTTTCATTTCAGTTATTGTATTGTTTATCTCTGTTCTTTAATTCTTCTAAGTGTTTGTTCTTTAATTCTTCTAGGTCTTTGTTAAACATTTCTTGCATCTTCTCGATCTTTGCCTCCATTCTTTTTCTGAGATTCTGGATCATCTTCACTATCATTATTCTGAATTCTTTTCCTGGAAGGTTGCCTATCTCCATTTCGTTTAGTTGTTTTTCTGGTTTTTTTTTCTTGTTCCTTCATCTGGTACACAGTCCTCTGTCTTTTCATTTTGTCTGTCTTTCTGTGAATGTGGTTTTCGTTCCACAGGCTGCAGGATTGTAGTTCTTTTTGGTTCTGCTGTCTGCCCTGTGGTGGATGTGGCTATCTCCAACATAACTTTTTTTTTTTTTTTTTTTTTGCGGTACGCGGGCCTCTCACTTCTGTGGCCTCTCCCACTGCGGAGCACAGGCTCCGGACGCGCAGGCCTAGTGGCCATGGCCCACGGGCTGCTCCGCGGCACGTGGGATCCTCCTGGACCGGAGCACGAACCCGCGTCCCCCGCATCGGCGAGTGGACCCCCAACCACTGCGCCACCGGGGAAGCCCCAACATAACTTTTTAATCTATCTCTTTGACTCTGAAGTTACTGCCTACTTCAGGTTTTAATTTTTCTGCAGTATATTGTAGACGCTTTCTTCCTATTATCATGCTGTAGTATTTTCTTCACGTTTGTGAGGCTTCTTACCTCTTACTTTCCTTTTGAAGTTTTTAAGTTTATCTTAGGAATTTACAATATGCTTATACAAAGGAAATGAACTTTATTACATGGCAATAACAGCTGTGATTATTTTAGTATCTAGTCTTGTAGTTGTTATCTGTGCATAGGAAGCATAATATTTTTAAAAAAATAAATGTGTCATGAGTGATTTAGAAAATGCATAACTGCATAATTTATACTTGTATTTAGTGTTGAAACTTTAGTTTTAGTAATCTTTAGAGAATTTAAGTGAAATGAAAACCTTTTTCTTTTGCTTAAGTTTTTATGTAAGTAAGAATACTTACATATTGTGTATCAACATGTAAGTGCAGTGTTTAAAATTTGAGTCATGTAATTGTGTTATTGTGGCTTTAGTTTTTTATAACTTAATATCTGAATAGACTTTTAAAAAATTGGACTAATAAAAGAATATTAGAACCATAAACAATAATTACTGGGAAAGTAGGATGTTTGAAGTTTTAAAAGATTAACACTGTGGTCTTGTAGAAAATATTCACTGACACCATGATTAAGGAAAGAATCCTGGATTACAGGATAATTGATCTGTTATAATAGTCACCTCTTTACTTCCTTCTTTTGAGATTTTGGCTTAATCATTAAAAATGATGGATACTTTCTTTGGTTCTAAAGTTCTTTAGTCTGAAAATCTTCAACTTCTTTCTTTTTTTTTTTAACATCTTTATTAGAGTATAATTGCTTTACAATGGTGTGTTTCAACTTCTTTCTCATTAAATGTTAGCCTGATTAACTGGTTTGTAATTTGTTTTGCATTGGGCTAACCTAAAATATTTACAACTAATACTTCTTATAAGTAGCAGCTCTTTTGTGCCAGTAGCTTCTTAAGTTCTTGAAGTTTGCTTTGCTCACTTAGCATTTAGCATAGTGTCATAGTGTTTGGTTTTGCATTAAGACAGGGTATACTATTTGGTGTATTAACTTCATATTTTTGTCTTTTATTTTTTAAAGGTAATGTGGCTTTAGATAATCTACAAATAAAAGAAAATGCTCTGGTAAGTTGTTTTTTTTTTTTTTTTAACTATGTTGAGTACTCAGTTAATTCAGTAAGCTCTTAGAAACCCTGGTTACTAGGTATCTGGTACCAGGTGCCAGATGAAGTGATTGAGTCGCTCAGAGAAGGATTACTTTTTTAACTGTTTGCTCTAGGAAAATCTGAGATTAAAGATTTAGGAAAAAAATTTTTTTACTGATGATAGAAATAGTATCTCTTGGAAAATAATAATGTTTTTCCCTTTTATATATTTGACTGTATAGCTTTGTAGTAGACATTTGTCTTAATGAAATAGTTTTCTTCAGAATTATCTTTAAATGTTTTACAGGTAAATAAGGGCTTTATTTTAACAATGTATCTAATAAATAATTGTATTTTTTTGAAATATATTGGCAGTCCAGCCTTATAATACTGTGGTAATTTTAAGAGGTAAAATAGATTTTTTTGGAATCTAGCTCTAGACAGTAATTTGGGTCATTTACTATTGAGCTAAAAACAAAACTCTCCCCATCTTCCAAGACCCCTACCCCCCTTTGTTTTTAGCCTCTTGGACTTAATTTGAGTTTATGAAATGTCTTAAGAATGAGTTTATTCTTTAATCAATAGGTCAGATTTATAATTAACGTACATTATGTTTTATAGTCCTAGCTTTGACCTCTGGTTGAATTTCTACATGATGAACTGTGTAATTAAGGAGAGCCTTATACACAAAGTTCTCCCATGACTGGGCTCATGGAAGCCAATTTTGAATGTTGAAGATCTAGGAGTAGAACTCAAGAAGTAACAGTTTATTTTGTTACTGGCATAGTGGAAAGGTCATGGACCTTGTACTCTGGCCGACGTGGGTTTGAGTGGTAGCTCTGGCTTTGACCAGCTGTGTGACTTTTGGGAAGTTTCTCAATTTCTTTGAGCATCAGTTTAATCATCTTTAGAACGAAGTTAATAATACAAAACAGTATAATATTTGTGTACCTTTGTGGCTTGAATAAAATAAAAAGTAGAGCCTGGCAAGTAGTGGACTCTCAAAATATTTAAATTTTCTTTCCCTCCCTTTATATAGGATGCTATAATTTTAAAAATTTTATCCAAAATTTTAGAACTTAAGATTCCATTGCTAGAGATTGGAATAAGGCTATTTTTACTCTACTTACGAAAATATTTTGGAAGATAATAAGTCTAAATAGAATTGTGGTTGCAGGGTATAAGTATCTAATATACTTAGATGACAGATTGCACTCTGTTAGCCTAATTTGAATTTTGGTTATGATTAAATCAATAAATTATTTTGTAATTTATATTCTCCATTAATTCAAACTAGCCTCCTTTCCCTAGTTAATCCAGCTTGGTGAGGTTTTACTTTGATATGGGTTCTTTACATTTATTTTGTGTGAAAAATTATTTCAGGAGGATTAAAATGTGTGTGAGACCACACTCATAGAAGTGTATAGTTTTCCATTGGTATCCTGTATGATATGAAGACCCTTGAATTTATTTGTCCCCTTCCCCTGCCCAACCCCTGGAGGGTAGAGCTGCTCTCTCATTACCAGTGAGGATTTTTTGTTTGGGTCTAAAACAAGGTTTATTGTCAAAATCTGTTAGCGTTTTGTTCAGTTTCTGTTCACTTAGAATAGTTGAGTAATCAGATAAGTGGGTAAATTGATTCTTTAGTTAATTATTTATTTATTTATTTTTTAGTTAAATTTTAATTGATTGGTTAATTCTTACCTAAAGTATGTATTTAAGTTGCCAGATTTCCATAGTATTGGCATGTAAGGTACACCTAACAGAAAGGCTATTCTGACTGGTTGAATTTTAAATTATTTTAAAGACTCAAGCGAACGTTGTGAATATCAGTTATTGTTTAGTACTCTGTGAATAAAAAAGTTATTTGAACTTTCTAGTGATTTGGAATCTAGATAAGTGAAAGTTCATCGTTATTGATTGGTACCTGTTAGTAACTTATCTAAAGTAAATGCTAATATGGTAGATAATATGTTGGGAATCTGCCTTTTAAGATTTGTTTATTCATTTACTGAATATTTTACTTGAAGAAGATTGTTTTCAACTTATTTAAGTGAAAAGAATCTTCCTTTTCCTTCCTTTTAGTATTTCACATAAGCAGTGTCCACCTGTTACTTTAAAAATTCATGGAATTTCCATCTGGCTTGGTTTGGTTTATTAAAACAACTAACTAGTTTACACAATTACTTTCTTTAACTACAAACTCTTTTTCTGTTGTTCTTATTTATAATTTTGCTTCTCTTATGAATTCTTTCTTTAAAGTCAAGTGTAAGTTAATAAAAACTTTTTTCAGCTGAGAAACATATCCTTTATGAGTTACTCAAATATAGAAAATCTATTTTGTTTTTCCTTAGAGATGATTGTGTATTTAAATTATGATAGAAAGGTGATTTGGGTGGGAGCTTAATAATTTAAGATGTTCTTTAATCTTTTTTCTTTCTTCTGAAGAGTGAATTGGATGTTCCTTTTAAAGTCAGGGCTGGCCAAATTGGTAAGTACTTCACTCTTCATTTGAATTTTTCTTCGTCCTTTTAGTTTTTTATTGTTCCTGTTATTTAATCTCAAACATCATTTTTAGCTTGAAAAAAATGTGAGAGGTTTTTGGTTTATGTTGATTAGAGCTTTCTGAGTTCTGAGCCTAATGTATACTATAGCTAGTATATACATCAAAGTTTTTGACAAAAGTTTAGGAAATTACACTCTAAAGTGGAAGGACATTTGAACTGCAATGATGTTTTTCAGGCTTGGTTCCACCACACAAAAATATCTTCATTTTCAAAATCGAAATGCAAATTTTGTGTGATTTTTCTTCATATGTCAAAGTAGTGTAATTTGCAAACTCTAGTAAAGAGAATTTAAGTGTAGCTTATTTCCCTCATATTTTGTTCAGCCATTTCACTTGATACATTGTGCAGCAGTGTGGCATAGAGGATATGTTTTGTTAAGCAGAAAGTCTTCCTTTGCAGCTAAACTTTTACACCAAGATCAGCCATAACTAAGCATACATCTTTGTTCGAGAAATTTTTTAATAGGAAGTTTAATATATCAAGTCCTTTCAACTAGTCCATACTACTTGGTTTTTACTTTTTTAAAAAATATAAATTACCACCCTACATGACTTACCCTTACTTTAGAATTTTCACTTATGCCACCATCCGTCCTTCTATCCCCATCACCCTGCTACTTCACCACATCACTTTCCTTCTTCATTCATTATTTTGTATTCAAGGGAGGCTTTGTCTTTTACTGTTCTAGTATCTCTTAGTAATTACTTGAATACTTCTGTGAATCTACATTATATATATGTGTTCGTTTTATAAAAATTTAAAAATTTTCCTTGAAAAAATTCCCCTTCGATCGAAAGTATCCCTAGGGCTCGCATTAGATTTTTTGTTCGTCTGTTACACAGAGCCTTGTGCTTTGTGAGGCGGTGATGTTTAGCAATGTTCTAGAAGTATTGTTGTAGCCCTACATGCTTAATCGAAATCCTTGAGTGAAGTTATAGCCATTCATTCATTCTTTTCCTTTTGAGATACATTGCTGTGGGAGAAGCAAGGCTAAATATATCTTTGTCCTTAAAGAAGTTATAGAGATCTAAAATTAGTATAAAATATTGCAGTGTCATTTCCAGGGTATTGGATGAGTTATATTTGACTAAAGAACTTATATGTTATTCATTATACTATTACCACTAGACATATTTTGGAAGAGATTTTCTAATGGTTCAGAATTTTTTCTGTTTGCTTTTAAAGTATTATAAGAATTTAATGGCTTCCTTCAAGGTTGCTCACTGAATTATGAGAGACCCTTTACATGTAAGGATGCAAAGCATATTTTCTTTCTACTTATCCCTGCTTTTGGGTTTATGGGGCATTTATATTAGTTATTAAATAACTGTTAGGCTAAAATATTACACCTAACCTGTAGAGTTAGTGTGGCTAAGTGGGCTCAAGGATGTTTTGGTTTTCTAAGAGCTAGACATATTTGTGGATACTCCTTTTACTTAAAAATTAAAAAAATTTTGTGATCTATAAAAGGAAGGCAGTAACATAATTTCAGTGGAATACAGAGTAATTAAGGATGGGAGGATAACGAGTTAGGGTAAAAGGAGAGAAGAAAAGGTGTAGAGAACAGGTAATCTCTTTTTGGTATATTAAAGGGGCATTTCCCACTTTTTCAGTCTCATGCTCACCAAGAAGGCAATCAAATCAGTTTTTACGAGTTGGTGAGATAACTACAAATAAAACACTATCCATTATAAATATATGTGGTACTCACTGTAAGATCAACAGACTTAGAAATGACTACCTCTAGGCATTACCTCTAGGTCCTCTGAAGTGGGAACCATTTAAGAAACTCATCAGTTTTATAAGCTGGAGAAAAATAAAAATTTAGATGGAGAAATAATTCGAGATTTTAACCTTGGTATGAGATTCCCAGCTAAAACTGGCTTGTGTCCATAGCCATTCAGGTGAATCAAGATATCCTCCCTTTGCATTGCATTATTTTATTTCCTCTTCAGCTTTTTATCCTGTTTGACAATTTTTTGAGCTTTGAGCATCTTTATTTAAAAGTGCCAATGATTCTGGTGGTATAAGTAGCTTAGTCATTCACATATTAGCATGAGTTAGTTGAATCAGATTCTTTGTCTTAAGAGTCTGATTGGCAGCACTGAGAGAACTATAGCTCTCAGTATAATGACTGTAGGGTCATTGTTTTTTAAATTGTGATGAGAGAAGGTATTTAATTTTGGAACATGGAAAACTGTGGGGTAGAAAATGTTTGGATAGAATTGTTCTAATACAGTTGAGAGCAGATTGGGACATTGGCTACCTGGAGACCTGGAAAGAGGGCATACTGAAGATTGGGAAGAGAGTAAAGAAATAAATGTGGAAAGATACCAAAGACAGATTTTGCCCATTTCAAAATTTAGCTGAGAATATGCCCTTTTTGTCTTCTCTCCTGCTTTGCGTAGCTTTTTTCCGTAAAACTCCAAACTTGGCTTAGTGACAGTTAGGGCCATAGTTCATCTATTATTATGGGTGAGAAAGTTTCTGTAGGTAAATTTCTGCAGAACCTGATATTAATCCCATTGTTTCTAAGAGAGAAGATGCGTTCTGCCTTTCATGAGATTTATAAGTAGATATTTGGAATATAACTGGTCTGAACTCCTGTAACTCATAATACTAGTAACCATAAAACAGTATACCTTGTCTTTAGGGTTGGCCTCTTCCAGTTGTAGCAATTTGGCATACTGTCAAAGTTCTATTCCTTTGGTACTCTTCTCTGTGTTGCTGCTTCAATTCCTGAGATCTTGAACAGATTTTTTTTTTTATACTAATGCTGTAGAGATGAAGTTGTAGGTATGGCTAGAACAGCATGTACAATATTCAGACCATCAGTTCTGGTTCCATTGATGACTTGGGTGCACTTAAGCATATAATTTAACCTGTCTGGGACTGAGTTTCCTTTTTTTTCAAAACTTAAGTAATAGTTGCCTCATTTTTCTTACGGTTTGGGAATATTAAATGAATTAATAGTTATCAAAAAGTTTGAAAAATATAAAGCACAATGTGAATAGTCACCTTAATGGTAATATAATATGGAAAAGATGTTTTAAACTGTGTTGGGTTTTTTTTTCTTTTTTTTTCTGAGTGATGTACATACTGTATGTGTGAAGGGTTTTGTGTACTTTTTCTCTTAATGAAAAGTGAGAAATGTATATCTTCTTGAGCATCCAAATAAGAAGGTTGAAATTATGTTCCTTTAGATAAATTAACTTTGAAGATTCCTTGGAAGAACCTTTATGGAGAAGCTGTTGTTGCGACCCTAGAGGGATTATACCTGCTTGTTGTCCCTGGGGCAAGTATGTTATTTTAGGTTTATAAGCATTATAGTAAACATCATAGTAAAATTATATAGCATCATAGTAAAATTAAATTGTTACCTACGTTAAGTATTTTAATATGTTTAGTAAAAAAGAAGATAATAGAAATAAACTAATCATATTCATATATGTACACATATACAATACATACATTTTACAGATACACATATATTGCCACATTTTATATAAAGTATTTTTATGCTATTGTTGGAAAGAATAATTTCAACCATTTTTGAAATTTATTCTATTGTCAACGAATAATTATTCTACAACTAAGGCTTCCTATTAAGTTGAGATACATTAGACTTTTACTTTTGGGAATAAAAGTAAATAAGTTTTTAAAAATGTGTTAATCTACAGACTGGAAAAATTTTTTTTCCCATTTTGTTGCTTCTGATTTTGAGTGAATGTTCTTTCAAAAATGTGTGTAAAGTAGATAATTGTTTTCATTATAAACTATAGTATTTTAATTTTTAAAATACTGATGTTTTTTAAAGTGATATCTTTCATTATTAATGTTTTTCCAGTTTGAGTACAATATATTGTTAAGAAAAGTTTGGGTATTTTAGGGGAAAATTACTTATATTTTCTCAACCATAAAAGAAACAATTTTTATTTTTACCTTTTGTTTTCCAGTCTTTACTGTATACATGCTTGATTTGATGTAGCATTTATCATATATACAACTGGATCTGGCTTTTTTGGTTAATATATATATTTTTGATATGTTTCACAGTTTTCATGGTGATAGTGACAATTTTGAAAGGCTATATGATATTCCATTATGGTCTGCCAACTGTTTTTTGCTATTATAGGGAACATTATAAACTCCTCCTTCTTATAGATATCTTACTCATTTTGTGTTACTTCCTTAGGATACATGATCAGAAATGAGATTACTAGATTAAAAGGATATATATGTTTTATGATTGTTGATACATGTTCTTGAATTACTTTCTGAAAGTCTTTTTATCAATCTTACATTGATACCAGCGGGTATTGAATATTACATGTTTTTTGTAGTTACTCAAAATTTTACCGCTCAGATATAATAACTGGAAATTTTTTGGTATACATTCAGCTTTCTCTTTGTTCCTCCCTTTCACCTTTCTACTCACCCTTTTCCCCGAATATCCTTTTTCCTATCTTCTTTCTCCCTTTAATTCCTTTCCTTCTGTCCTTTTCCTTTTGATGTAAGCTTTGTAAATAAATAAGAATCATTTATGTTTAAGCTTTTTGTAAAACCAATCTAAAGAATATAAATGTTTTTTGACTTACAAAAAATTACTTATTACACACACAATACAATATTATAATGAGCCTGAACTTTTCTTATTTATTTATTAATTGCCTTTCTTGATGTGTGAATTAACTATACATTTTTAGGTATTAAATATGATGCTGAAAAGGAAGAAAAATCCTTGCAAGATATTAAACAGAAAGAGTTATCCCGAATTGAAGAAGCCCTTCAAAAAGCAGCAGAGAAAGGTACAATAAGTTTATGTTTTAGATAAATGTACATATACCTATATTTTAGATATATTTAATGCTCTGTAAAGAGGGTTCTTTCATAGGCCTTCATAAGTTCTAGTTCCAAAGAAAGAATCTTCTTTTAAAATCATATCTCACAATATTGATTGTAAAGATTTTAATGACACACACTTGGGAATCACTGCCTTTGTGATTATTTTATCTCACTGCCAGTTAAATTTTCTTACTTTTCTTACCAGTCATTTCTACTGTGCTACTTAATGGAGACTTCCCAAATTCTTTGAGTTCTTGCAAGCCTGTGTGTTTTTCCCAAAGGTTAATGGTTTCTTTGTCTGCATTTTCACACGTGTTGTTGAAAGATAATAAGGTTTGGTATATTAATATAGTGAAATAATGTTTAGAGGAAATGGTGCTGTAATCCTTTTCCTAGCTATCTGTTTATATTATACATGATAGTTTTAAAAACTTGATTTTTCAGATTTCAGCATTTTAACATCTTGTCTCAAGTTTCAATGTTTTGTTTTTATCTAAAAATAAATCTGGTGAGTATTTTAATTTGCTTTATGGAGCAACAATAAGGATAGGATGAAAAAGAGTAGTCTGTAGGATGGTGAGTTGAAGGAGTTTTCCAAGCCTTTCCAAGTTTGGTTTTCTCTTTCAAATCAAATCATACCCCAATTGCAGATTGGGGTGTGAGAGTTATGGCATTTTACATCATTTTTGTGTCATTCGGTACCATGTTTATATATTTCTGTGATGAAAGAAGATTGTACTAAAAATGCTAAGGCATTTCTCTTTGGTCTCTCTTAAAAAATATTGAGTTGAGTTGAGCAAATGTTGAGTTAGAAATGACAAAAATTATGTTTAGATATTATAATAAGGTATCTTTCCTAGCTTAAGCTGCTGATATTTGTTTAAATCAATAAGAAATCTCTCTTAAAAATAGCTTGCTGATTAAAATTCTTTATTAATGATTCTAATTCTTTTTGCCACAAGTGTTTTTCTCTTACTCAGAATTACTGATTCTTTTACAAAGAAGTACTAAATACTTAAAATACAGAGGCTGTCTTAATGGTAGAATTTTTTAAAAGTGTAAACATGTTTTTTCCTTTCGCTTTTCATATTTAACCATATCTTATGTTTCTGCTGAAACTTAAGGATCTATATTTCCATGAAAACAGTTTTCTTCATTTCTAGTACTTTTATGTACCAGATAAAGCAAGGTGGTAGTGGTTTTGTTTTATGACAGTTCAGTGTGAGTATTTCTTTTTATTCAATTTTGGTTAATTAGAAGTAGTTTTATAAAAATGAGGAAAAAGGCTTGGAGAGTACTAAAATTTTATTTCTTTCTTGAATCAATTCAGATTAAATCTGTTTTCTTAACACAAATGTATATAATTATATGTAGTCATCAATAGGTGTATTTATATATGCTTGGATATATTGCTATAACATGTAGTTATACACTTATAATAATTTATAATATGTATAATTAAGTTATATTTTCCCTCTTGAGAAACAAACCCCAAACTCATTATTTTTTTTATTTGGAATGGAAATAGCTGTGATTGCTTAAAAAATATTTTAGTGTTTCCAGTGAACTATAAGAAAAAGCATGGTATATACTCTCTCCTGTTTTAGTAGTTGACAATCAGCAAAATGATAACCTGCTATACATTTTGTATTAAGTGCCTATGAAATTTTGACTCCTGGGTTTTCAATACTTAGGAAACTTATATGTTTGTGTCTGGCAGAGAGGCTATTAAGGATGATCTGATAAATATATAGGGGATGAACATCTGTAGTATTAAGCTTGTGTAAATGGGGCTGTTAGGCTTATATAATATATAATCATTACATTGTAGCTTCTTGGATGATAAAATTTAGGTTTTTTTGGGTAGAACTAAAATTCAGAAAGTGAAACTCAGTTTTAACATTATTACATTAGATTTGTCAGAAAAATGTTTTGAGTATAAAAGATGAATTCAGGAATTGGGAAATATGTTGATAGAGGTTTTTTCCTTTAATTGTCAAGAAATACATTTAATTATCTTGACTGCATATAAGTATTTTTTCTAGTTTGTGTGAATATGGATCCTACGTTCATGTAATGTTATTCGTACGAATGATAAGACAACCCTGGCCTTTAGGTGCTTTCTATTTCACCATTATTAATTAATAGTTTTGACTTGATTACCGTACTTTATTTTTCATACTTATTATTTTTCCACTTATTTCTTGATTTTAAAAGCACTGTCGTGTATGTATAGAGACTAGGAGGTAAGGAGAGGAAGTGATTCAATTATAAGCACCAGATGATAAAAATGAAAATAGAGTCCTCAGGCTGATCTGCTTTAAAAAATTATTTTTACTTAATTTGTTTCATTTGTTAAAATAAAGTACTGCCCACTATTATGTGGGGAAAAAAGAAAATTGAAATATAAATTCATTTCTAGAGAGCTTGCTTAACTGTAAAAATAAACTTTCTTGATATTTTTCTTCTTTTATTTCATTGTAGTGAGCTTATTTTCCTGGAAAGGCTATTGTAAAGTAAAGGGAAATATTAAATTCCTAGTGAGGCCAAAAGGTTTTTAAATGCTATATAGATTCTGTATTTTAAAATGTTAATTTTATCAAAAACTCTAAAATTTTAGAGTTAACATTAACTCTAAAATCAAATAGTTTTTCCAAAAAGACTTATGATGAAAAATGTCAGTTTCGTATTCCACCATTCTCTACCCTCTAGACCCACTCCTTAGAGGGAACCATCTATTTTAGAAATATTAACTTTCTTTGTTGTCTAATGTATTAATGTAAGGCACTATTTTGGATTTCCTGTTATAGTAGTTAAGGAGTTCACCTCTCCTACAATTTTTTCACCCTAAATTCCCCTTTCTGTCTTCTCACAAAATGGTTATATCATAATTTTTGTCCAATTACGAGTCAAAATTTACATTACTATGACAATATAATTATTATTCACTGCATAGGTCAAATAATGTATTGTGATTATATTTCCTTTGCTATGTAGCCTTTTGTTTTTCTTGAATTTGTAAATGCTTCTTGCCTGGTCTTCTTTGTAAATTTATCTTCAATTCTTTTTGTGTACTACATGAAATCTATTTATCATATGACTATCAGTGTTATTTTCCGATTGGCCAAACCCATTTGTTGGTCCTCTCCCTGTTCCCCTGTCCCTCTTGGAGATCTTTCTCTGAACTGGTTGTTTTTTTAGTTCTGCTGCATAATTGTCATCCTGGAACTGGTCTTCACTGCTCTTCTGTTTTAATTCATTGGGTCCCTTGCCTTTTGTTCTTTTTTAGTTTGTTCCTTTGTTTTGCTAGAACATTTCTAATAACTTTTAAGAAAGGATACACTGGATATAATTTTAAAAATCCTTTCAAGTCTGAAAGATTTGTAATTTACTTCCATACTTGTTTGATTTGGCTGGGGATAGAATGCTGGGTTTAAAATTAGAATTTTGAAGGCAAAATCTTCTAACTTCCAGGTACTTTTGAGAAGTCTGATGCTATTCTGTTCAACAGATTGTTGGAAACACAAAAATTAGAAAATTCCTGGAGCCTACTGTTGAAAGACTTCATGTATAGTGATAAATAGGAGAGAGTGTTGAGTCTTATCAAAGAGGTATAGCTAAGAGTGTTACGGGAGTTCATAATGGGCATATTACGTTCAGCCAGAGATCAGGGTGGACACTGAAGGTATATATTTCAGCTGAGTCTAAAGGATGAGTATGCAGAAAGGAGAGAGGGCATTCTAGGTAAAGGTGACAGCGATGGTAAAGGGGACAGTGAAAAGAAAAAATGTAGAGCATGTATGGGGAGCAGCTAAGAATTTGGAAGTTTGATAGCACAGCCGGACGTGAGTTGGAAAGCTAAGTTTAGGTCAGTTTTAAGAGATTTGAATGCCATGATGGTGATGACAATAATTATTGAGAACTTACTATTTGCGGGTCACTCTTCAAAATGCTTTATGTCAGCTTACTCATTTAATAGTCGTAATTCTATGATATAAAGGCTTTTATTGTTCCCATTACATAGTTGAGAAAGCTGGAAGTTAAATAACTTGTTCTAGGTTATGCTGCTGGAAAATGACAGAGCTAGAATTTGAACTCAGTCTGGCTCTTGACTCTGGTTTATAATGGACTTTAATTGGTAGTCAGTGAGAAAGTAAGTTTTACTTTTTTAAAAGAAATCTGGAGAGTGATGTGATCACAGCTGTGTTTTAGGAAGGTAAGCTTGTAGTGGTGTTTAGGCTAGATTTGAGGAGGGAAAGGGAAGATGGTGCTACCTAGCCATCACTGACAAAAATGGATAGAAGGGATTCAGACAATGTGTCTGAAAGGGAACATACACTAAAGTAAGATGAATTCATTTCAGCTGACTCTAAAATTAGCATGAATATCACAGCAATATTTCATTCTGAAAATGGGCAAAATGGTGGGGAAAAGGGAACCAAAACAGCAGATTTTTGCTTTCTTTGAAAATTTGGCAAATCAATGAGACATTAGCCATAATTGATATTTGTCTATTTTGCTTAATTTGAAATTATTATTTTAATTATTAAGAATTTTTGTTTTAATGTTATGAAAACAAAGTTTATATGTTGAAAGAATGAAAGTGGTGTCACTGAAAATATTTCCTTAGAAGTAAGTTGTTTTGGTGTCACTGGATTTTACTTGTTCTGTTACATGATTTCTAATTCTTTGAACTAAGTTTAGACATATTTTATGTGTAAAATTAAAGGTGTCTTTTAAACGCTTTGCATTTTGGTTATCGCTGCCATGCGGATGCAGGCGCACATTCAGGGGAGTTCATATATGGCTTGGAAAACTTTGTTTACAAGGACATCAAGCCTGGTGGGTATGCATGGTTAATTATATTCAGCTACATACAAAATTATATTCTTATCCATGCTTGTGCTTTTAATGGAGTTCATATGACGTGTCATCCTTTTAGAAAATATGGAAATGTAATTCATGTTTTTCCCCTTTACCATCATTTCCTTTTCTCTACCTTCAGCATTTTATTCATTCACCAAATACTTAATGTCTTCTAGTAGCAAGCACTATGCTGGATGCTGAATATTCATGAGGTGAAACAGACACAATCCACTGCCCTTATGAAGCTTACAGTTTGATCTATAGATAACTTTCAGATCTGGACTGCCTTTTTGACTTTAGTTCTGTAGAATAGTAGTTTCTCAATTAAGCAATTCCTCTTCTATAGCAGTGGTTTTCAGACTTTTAAAAAGCAATAAATTGGAACCTTTTATTTTTTGAGTGAGACTTTATTTAGAACCTTGATAAGAGATGTTTCTGTGACTTTCTTCTCATGTCCTCCCTGATTTGCTTCACCTCTGTAGTAGCTTTGGAGGCACCTGTAGACTACTGTCCTGGACAGCCTCACAAAAGGCAAATTTGAAGGCTCACTGCTTTAAGATTTACAGTAGGATTCTTTTGTATCCTAGGAAGTTTACCAAGCGCATTAAAATAATAATTTCTAATATTTTACACAGTAATTTGATTTATTTAACTGTATTCCCTATAACTTTTCAGGAATTTGTTATATTAGCTCAGTCACACTTAAAATTTCTTTGATTAAATGGCAAGTGGGGTCTCTATCTCAAAATGTAAACAATAATAAGCACTACGATATAATTACTTTTTTTTTTTTTTTTTTTTTGCGGTACGCGGGCCTCTCACTGTTGTGGCCTCTCCCGTTGTGGAGCACAGGCTCCGGACGCGCAGGCTCAGCGGCCGTGGCTCACGGGCTTAGCCGCTCCACGGCATGTGGGATCTTCCCAGACTGGGGCATGAACCCGTGTCCCCTGCATCGGCAGGCGGACTCTCAACCACTGTGCCACCAGGGAAGCCCTGATATAATTACTTTTGCTGCTAGAAACTTCTTTAATGTTTAGGTTCATTATGACAAATGGAAGAATAAGTTGCATGCAGATTTCACAGCATTGAATGAAATTACCCTGAAAGGAGTTTCTCTTTGTACAAATTTGCCCCTTGAATAAGTGTGGCTGACTATGTTAATTTGTCTTTGAGTCACTTTGTTTAATATAAAAGAGCATGGGGATACTCATGGTTCACTGTCCAGTTTTGTAGGTTGTAATTGAACCAGCTTTCTGTAGTCTGCCAGGGGCAGTGTTTTCTGATCCTACTAGGAGCAACCTGCCTCCAGGATACAAATGAATTCCACTGGCCCATTCAAACTTGTAACAAAATCATTGGGCAGCATTGCTAAAAACAAAACAAAACAGACAGAGGTCACTATAAAGTAAAACCTCATTGATTCAGAGTTTCCTTTTATTCCAAAAAGGTATATTAGCCTGGATAAAAACCTAGGCCTAGAATTTGATGATTCTGAAATGAGAATAAGTTTGTTTATGATATCTTTAGTTGTCCAGGACTTTGTGTGTACTTTATAATCCTTTCGTTGTTTTCAGTTTGAGTGTATATTCCTTCCGCGTTAAACAAACAACCAACCAACCCAAAACTTCTAGAGCAGTGGTTTTCAAAAAGTCAAAACTATTTTCATAATAATGCTAAGACATTATTTGATGTTTCACTATGTTGACATTGGTGCTGATGGTGCAAAAGTAATGTTGTGTAAAATTGCTGGCTGCCTTAAATGAATCGAGGCAGTGGCACTGAACTATACTATTAGGAGCCATTGTATTGTTCCTTACCAATCACTCACAGTAAAAAACAAAATAAAATGGAAAAAGCACCAATTTTACTTAAGAATATCATTGATGAAATAGAAAAATTTTAATTTTAATAAATTACAGCTCTTGAGCATATGTGTCTTTGAAGTTTCGTGACAAAAGAGGAAGCATACACAAGGTACTTCTGCAGACTGAAGCAGGATAATTGTCTCAAGGAAAAATACTTGTGCAGTTGTTCGGGTTGTCAGTGAAACCAGTTGCTTTTTTCATGGAAAGCCATTTTATTTGGAAGAACAGCTGACAGACTATTATTACTCAGATTAGGGTGTTTAGTAGACATTTCAGCAATACAACTTTAAGAAAAAACAACTGACAGTGTTTGTTGCCAGCAGAAAGATTTGAGTGTCTGAACAAAAATTAGAATTTTGGGGAATTTGTATTTGCCACTTTGAGCTTGATGGCTTCCCATACTTAAAAGACTTTTCTGATGAGAGTTGTGGTGGTGTTAACAATGTGATTTTTGATATTAAATAATAAAGTGACTCAGTGTTTGTAATTGCATAATTCAGTGAAGTAATATTTCCATATTATCAGTGGGTGGTAAAAAATTATGAATGTATAAAAGAGCAAGGTAGACTGATTTTAATTCAGACGAAAGATACACTGATAGAGTTTCAGTTTCCAAGGTGCAACTTTAAGAAGCTATCACTAGTTGAGTTTGGTGTAGTATCCATAATTGCATGAAAAGACCGTGAAGATGTTCCTTCCTTTTCGTATTACATATCTGTAGTTAGGTCAGATTTTCTTCACATACTTCAATCTAAACAACATATACCAAAAGAGCAAAGGCAGAAGCAGATATTTGAATCCAGCAGTCTTCTACTAAGCCAGACATTAAAGACATTTGTAAGATTGTAAAACCATGCCACCCTTCTCACTACAACTTTTTGTTTGGAAAATATAGTTATTTTTCATAAATACATGTTAACTGTACTATCACATAATGGGTTTTTTAATGAGTTAATATTAAAAAGATTTTCAGTGTTGATTTCCAATATGGTAAATATCAATAGCTGTAACCCACACTAATGAAAAGCTATTTAAGGTTCTTAAATTGTAAGTGTGTTAAAGGAACCCTGAGACCAAAACATTTGAGAATGGCTTTAGACAGTGACTGGGGATCATGAATTTATTGTCCATCCGATTAAACAGAAACTCTCTCTTAAGAAATATGTAGTACTCAGATTAGATTTTGCAACTATTTGAAGATGTTTAAACGTGGTGCATCTAACACTGAGATCAAAGACAGAACAAGGTGCTAGAACAATTGTGAAACCAGAAAGATAATAGGAGGTCAGGTGAGAAGAGTGAGTTATGGTAGATTCTAAACCCAGGCAGCTGAACTCCTGTCTCCAAAAGCTTTCTACTTAAGTGGGATGGTTTTCAGGGCTACTCTGGCTTTCTTAGCTGTTTCTTTTCAAATGGTATTTCGTTGAGAACTTAGTCTTTTTCTGAATGTTTAATTTATAAATGAAAAAGGCTTAGGGAACATCACTGTGACAAGAACTACTGGTAATAGCAAAGTCCAGATTTTGTTATACGTTTATTAAATATTTTCTTCTTGAAACTTAGGGTTTTATTCTTAAAACCCAGGATTTGATTCTTAGTTTTTTGTAGTGACAGGACCATTTGCTTTAAAATATCAAGGAAGAACGAATTTAAAATTTTAAGCTAAATATCATGTATATTCTCTCAAATATATGTAACATTAACTGAGCTTATATTTTTATTATAATGTTCAGATGTGGATTTTTTTGATTCATTTGAACAGATACGTATCATGTGCTTTGTGCCTGGATGTTAGGATAATTCCTGTCCTAATGAAGACTCCTGCCTGGTAACAAGACAGTTGTGCAAACACTTCAAATACAGTGTAATCACTGCTTAATGGAAGTCTATATAAGGTGCAGGGGTAGATGGCCTTGGAGATGCTTGGAAGAGTCAAAGAAGGCTTCACACAGGCTGTAGTGCTGGACCTGAGATTTGGAAGCCTCCTAGGAATTTGCCTGGTAAAGAACTTCAGGGAGAGGAAACCAAGTTCAGGGAATGAAACGTAGAGGCATTAGGCGTTAGAAAGTTACGGTTTGTTTTGCAAAGTGTAAGTAGTATTCCTGAAGTATCCAGTGCAAGGATGAGTGGCAGAAGATAGAACAGGACAGGGTGATAGGGGTCGGATCATGAAAGGACCTTTGTGTCATGCAAACACTTTCTCATTTTATCTGGCAGGCTGCAGAGAGCCTTTAAAAGAATTTTGAGCAGGGAATTAACAGGCCTGAATAGTATTTTAGAAGATGCAAGTCTGGTGGCGGTATAGAAGGATGTTAGGTTGGCGGTAACAGTGGAGACTGGAGGCAGGGGAGACCATACAGAGGCTGCCTCAAGAGCGTGGACTGGAGTTGATGTGTAATAGGCAGTTGAATGTAACGATTTGTAAGTTGGGTAAGATAGGTTTGGGTTAATGCCATGAAGTGAGGCAGTGCCAAATAAAAGTGGATGAGGTGTTAAAGGAATTATTAAGCTAATTTCAGTGTACAAGTCCATGTACTTTTTTTACCCTTTTTGTATTCTTTATGTCCTCAAGTTATTAAAGTATTCTGCTTGTGAGGTGTATCATCCAGAGGAAGTCATCTGTCGGCAGCCTACCCATTCATTTCATTTGTGTTCCTGTGTTCCTACCACACACTTATCAAAACCTTTCTCTGAAAGTCTTTTTATCCTGTCATTATTACATTTCCAATATTTTGGTAATGCTGAAATTAAACTTCATACTGTAAGCAGTCATAAATATTATAAAGGGCATTCTGTATGGCTATTTTACCCAATTTTTGTATAATTGCACCTGCCAAGTTATTTTCTAGATTAAAGAAGGTTATTCTAGACTAAAGAAGGTTTGTGAATTTCTGCTTGTATTGAAATAACAGATCAGTTTAGAATAAAGTAAGGTGAGTTGTACCAAAATTTGCTGTCAGGAAGAAGTCTCTTGTTTTCTTTTCTGTCCTCTCATCTGCTAACTTGAATTTTATCCTTTTCTCACTAAAATGCTTCCACTGAGAAGGACGTAAACGTAAAAAGCACAAAAAACATTTTAAGAAACCTTTTAAAGGTCTTGATCGCTCAAAAGGTAGGTAAAAGTAGTTTTTATGCCACGTGTTATTTATACACATTGCCACTTAATTTCTGTCTTCAAAGGTCAAATGAATGTTAGATTACAATGTAACTTCAAAAATAAGTTTTAATTTGGAAATGCATATTAAAATCTAAAATAAAAGAAGGACACTGGAATAGGTTGTAATTTCCATTGAGTAATGCCTTAGCTATCGTTTGGTCATTGATTATGAACTATGTGAGAATTTCAACTCTTTTTTTTTTTGAATCTTATTTATTTTTTATACAGCAGGTTCTTATTAGTTATCTGTTTTATACAGATTAGTGTATATATGTCAATCCCAATCTCCCAATTTATCACACCACCACCAACCCCCGCCACTTCCCCGCCTTGGTGTCCATACGTTTGTTCTCTACACGTGTGTCTCTATTTCTGCCCCGCAGACCGGTTTATCTGTACCATTTTTCTAGGTTCCACATATATGCATTAATATACGATATTTGTTTTTCTCTTTCTGACTTACTTCACTCTGTATGACAATCTCTAGATCCATCCATGTCTCTGTAAATGACCCACTTTTGTTCCTTTTTATGGATGAGTAATATTCCCTCATATATATGTACCACATCTTCTTTATCCATTCGTCTGTCGATGGGCATTTAGGTTGCTTCCATGACCTGGCTATTGTAAATAGTACTGCAGTGAACATTGGGGTGCATGTGTCTTTTTGAATTATGGTTTTCTCTGGGTATATGCCCAGTAGTGGGATTGCTGAGTCATATGGTAATTCTATTTTTAGTTTTTTAAGGAACCTCCATACTGTTATTCTCCATAGTGGCTGTATCAATTTACATTCCTACCAGCAGTGCAAGAGGGTTCCCTTTTCTCCACACCCTCTCCAGCATTTGTTGTTTGTAGATTTTCTGATGTTGCCTGTTGTAACTGGTGTGAGGTGATACCTCACTGTAGTTTTGATTTGCATTTCTGTAATAATTAGTGATGTTGAGCAGCTTTTCTTGTGCTTCTTGGCCATCTGTATGTCTTCTTTGGAGAAATGTCTATTTAGGTCTTCTGTCCATTTTTTGATTGGTCTTCTGACCATTTTTTGTTTTGTTTTGTTTTGTTTTGTTTTTGCGGTACGCACGCCTCTCACCGTTGTGGCCTCTCCCGTTGCGGAGCACAGGCTCCTGACGCGCAGGCTCAGCGGCCATGGGTCATAGGCCTAGCCGCTCCGCGGCATGTGGGATCTTCTCAAACCGGGGCACGAACCCGTGAACCCTGCATCGGCAGGCGGACTGTCAACCACTGTGCCACCAGGGAAGGCCTTCTGACCATTTTTTGATTTGGTTTGTTTTTTTAATATTGAGCTGCTTGAGCGGTTTATATATTTTGGAGATTAATCGTTTGTCCATTGATTTGTTTGCCAACATTTTCTCCCATTCTGAGGTTTGTCTTTTCGTCTTGTTTGTAGTTTGCTTTGCTTTGCAAAAACTTTTAAGTTTCACTAGGTCCCATTTGTTTATTTTTGTTTTTATTTCCATTACTGTAGGAGGTGGATCAAAAAAGATCTTGCTGTGATTTATGTCAAAGAGTGTTCTTCCTATGTTTTCCTCTAAGGGTTTTATAGTGTCCTGTCTTACATTTAGGTCTGTAATCCATTTTGAGTTTATTTTTGTGTGTGGTGTTACGGAGTGTTCTAATTTCATTCTATTACCTGTAGCTGTCCAGTTTTCCCAGCACCACTTATTGAAGAGACTGTCTTTTCTCCATTGTATATCCTTGCCTCCTTTGTCATAGATTAGTTGACCATAGGTGTGTGGGATTATCTCTGGGCTTTCTCTCCTGTTCCATGGATCTATATTTCTGTTTTTGTGCCAGTACCATATTGTCTTGATTACTGTAGCTTTGTAGTATAGTCTGAAGTCAGGGAGTCTCAGTCCTCCAGCTCCATTTTTTTTCCTCAAGATTGCTATCTGGGAGAATGTTCCTTGTGCACTTGAGAAGAAAGTGTAATCTGCTGTTTTTGGATGGAATGTCCTATAAATATTAATTAATCCTCTCTGGTCAATTGTGTCATTTAAAGCTTGTGTTTCCTGGTTAATTTTCTGTCTGGATGATCTGTCCATTGGTGTAAGTGAGGTGTTAAAGTCCCCCACTATTACTATGTTACTGTTGATTTCCTCTTTTATAGCTGTTAGCAGTTGCCTTATGTATTGAAGTGCTCCTATTTTGGGTGCATATATATTTATATGTAGAGCTGGTGCGGTGGTGGTAATTTCTCTTAGCTTTTGCTTGTCTGTAAAGCTTTTGATTTCTCTGTCGAATCTGAATGAGAGCCTTTCTGGGTAGAGTAATCTGGGTGGTAGGTTCTTCCCTTTCATCACTTTAAATGTATCATGCCACTCCCTTCTGGCATGTAGAGTTTCTGCTGAGAAATCAGCTGTTAACCGTATGAGAGTTCCCTTGTATGTTATTTGTCGTTTTTCCCTTGTATGTTATTTGTCGTTTTTCCCTTGTGGCTTTCAATAATTTTTCTTTGATTTTTGTCAGTTTTATTACTATGTGTGTCAGCTTGTTTCTCCTTGGGTTTATCCTGCCTGGACTCTCTGTGCTTCTGGGACTTGGGCAGCTATTTCATTTCCTATGTTAGGGAAGTTTTTGACTATAATGTCTTAAAGTATTTTCTCAAGTCTTTTCTGTCTCTCTTCTTCTTCTGGGACCCCTATAATGTGAATGTTGTTGTGTTTAATGTTGTCCCAGAGATCTCGTAGACTGTCTTGATTTCTTTTCATTCTTTTTTCTTTATTCTCTTCTGTGGCAGTGAATTCCACCATTGTCTTCCGGGTCACTTATCCATTCTTCTGCCTCAGTTATTCTGCTGTTGATTCCTTCTAGTGTATTTTTCATTTCAGTTATTATATTGTTCATCTCTGATTGTTTGTTCTTTAACTCTTCTAGGTGTCTGTTCTTTAATTCTTCTAGGTCTTTGTTAAACATTTCTTGCATCTTCTCGATCTTTGCCTCTATTCTTTTTCTGAGGTCCTGGATCATCTTCACTATTATTCTTCTGAATTCTTGTCCTGGAAGGTTGCCTATCTCCACTTCATTTCTTGGGTTTTATCTTGTTCCTTCATGTGGTACAAAGTCTTTTGCCTTTTCATTTTGTCTATCTTTCTGTGAATGTGGTTTTCCTTCCACAGGCTGGAGAATTGTAGTTCTTCTTGCTTCTGCTCTCTGCCCTCTGTTGGAGAATTTCAAGTCTTGAACTTGTATTTTCCTGTTTTTTATAGATAAACCAAAAGAAGCCAAAAAGGATACATTGTTGGAAAAATTGGCAACTCAAGTAATTAAAAATGTACAAGTAAAAATCACAGACATTCACATTAAATATGAAGATGATGTAAGTAACTTAGTTTACTTGGTTTAAGTTAGTAATTAAGTGTGTATTTTATGACACTAATTCTTGATTTGCCCATAAATAGCAATTTTGAATCCAAGATAGATTTTTTTTCCTGATTAGTACACTACCATATCTCCTTCCTTGTGTTAGGCTTTTTTCATCCGGCATTAATGTGTGTACATATATCATAAAACTTCCATATGTTCCTTTCTAAAGCTAATTTAAGAGATTTTTGGATTTTTCTCTATCATTTATTTTGAATTTTGTTTAAAGACTTAGACTAATATAACTTTAAGGAACTAATTTTTTTTATTAATAACAAAAAATTAGTTTCCAGAGGTGATGAAGTAATCGTTTATAATGGTAGTTGGTAGAGAGGGGACTAAAATTTGGGTCAGTTGGCTGCTAGTCTCATTCACTTTACTTTCCACCATGTTGGATTTTAACACCCACAGCTACTCACACACATGTGTAGCAATATTTAGAAACCACACTTCACTTATAAGCAACAGTTTAACATTAGTTGATTAAGAACTATTTTACTGATTAATTTTAGTTAAAATGTAACAAATATTTTGAACTTAATAGGCACTGCTTTGTCTTAAAGTTCGAAACATACATGAGAAGCCTTGAATTTTTTTCATTTACCTAACAAATTGGAAATGCTTTTTCATCTTTTCCAAAAATGAGTTTGCTTTCTTTTTTGTTTTTAGTTTGCTTTAAGTTTGGATTGAATTAAAGTCATACTGCCATGTATAGAATTTATTTTACTTTCCTGATAAGTTCCTTTTGTAACTTAATATTCAGTAAGACACACCTGTGGTTTTTCAAGATACACCATCTCTATCTTACACTGACTTTTATGTTTTGGTTTTTCTGTAGTCATTACACTGAATTTTGCTAACAAATAATGTCTAAAAACCAAAATAATAAATCTCCTTGTTTAAAACAAACTTAGGAAAATAAAATTGACTCACCCCATCTTGGAAGTAAAAGAATTATTCTTAAAGCTAATGGCATGTTAGTGAATGATAATCTCAGTTTAAACTTAAACTAAGCTTTTTTATTGAGCAAATACAATTCAAAAGGTACATTATTTCTTTCTCTTTAATGAAGAAATACAGAGATGCATAGGAGTGGGACAAGTAGTATCAATTACATTTAAATTGGTGTCAGCGACAAAATATATTAAAATAACCTAAAGGAAAAAAATTAAAAGCACAAAGGGATCTTCCTTCTATTGCCTCTTTCAATGTGATTACCTTAATTATTGTGTCTAGAAGGATAGTGAAAAATATAGAAATGGGGGGAGGAAAAGTATGATTATCATAAAGATGTTCTTTGTATGATAGCAGTAATTTATGGGTAGTGCATTAGCAGCTGAGGAGTTGTGTTTTATTAAAGTTCCTTCTGAAATAACTGCAAGTTATTTTGAGCTTGATATCCATAGGTATAAAAAGATGAATATGGGAATGAGGGGAAATACATTTTGCCACAAATCATAATATATCTAATATTAAAAACAAAGCTCACAAAGCTCTTTGTGCTTTGCAGCTATACCAGAGCATGCATTTAGGTGACTAAACTCAAGTCTGTGGTGGATGATTTAGAACATGATTTTTCTCCTCTCTCTAGTTTCCCTATTTTCTTTCATGACCAAAAAACACTGACTTTTGGACATCTTTGAGATGTCGAAAACAATGACATCGTACACACCATGGCACAGTTTAAGCACTGTGTATAAATATAATTTAGGTATTGAAGATGAGAAATAGAAGTTTAACATTGGCATATTTTGAGTTAAGGGATTGAGGAAATTAAACGTTAAGAATCTTGAAGCATCTTCTAACAAACCATTTTTAAAGTGTCCGGGAAATTAAAGGCTTAAATAGACAGTTCACATGTCTAAATGTGAAAATCTTAAATGTTTTAAAAATAATTTAGTGGCATGGTTTTACCTGCAACTCCTTGTTTTATTTATCTATGGAGAACATCTTTAACGGTATATACATAAAGAGACTGTCTCTTTTAAACTATGTAGACAAGAGTCTGTTTAGTCCTAGTGAGTGAATCTTCTCACTTCTAGTAAGAAAATAGTTCCACTAGGAAAGTATCATGTTAGTGTCATGCCTACAAAATATGGAAAATCCCAGCCATGTTACTGTCTTCCTTCCCTTTCTTTTACACAAATCCGTTTGGTTGCGTTACTTTTAAACTCATTGTCCTATGTTGCCTATTGTAGAGTGGAGAATGGATTTACCCTCACTATCAGTATATTTTAATGTCACCTTTTTGTCTTTGATAGGTAACAGATCCAAAGCGGCCTCTTTCATTTGGTGTCACACTGGGAGAACTTAGTCTATTGGTAAAGTTACCTTATTTAAAATTTCTGTGGAACCTGTGAAATATCATTCTCAAGTCACGGGGTGAATTTCCTAAAATCAGCTATTACTACAAATAGCTGTTTTATTTTTACGTGCAATCTTTCTACAGCTTTTCTAGGAATTTACAACTTTTAGTGATACTTTTATTATAGTCTCTAATTATTTTGATTTACCTTTGAATTTAACAGATTTCAAAATATCAAGAACAAGTGTTTTGAAAGTATTAAAAGCTGTATCTTAAATCTTTAGTAAATTAGGGGAAGATAGATTTCTATAGAGTCATGTTATTGTCCATAGTATAATTTCCAAATAGTTTATACATTGTATCTGTTTATTATATTGAAATGTACATAAGCTAATTTATTTTGATTAAGTATTTTATAATGCAGTTTGGTTTTCCTCTTAAAGGTCTTTAAGGATACAGAGTGTGTATATCCAGGTTGGACATTTTTTTACTATTATGGACAACTAAGTGGTAGGAAACATGTTTTAAAGTTAAGGACAGTGAGCAGTAGATCATACTGGGTACATTTTTGCCTTTTGATTAGTTATATGAAGAGGGCCTTAGTAGGGAAAGAAGATGAAGAAAAAAAGAAAGAGAAGTAGACTATTAAACAGAAAAAGGACATTGTTACATGGAGGCCTTAAGAAGATACATGCATGCAGAGAAGTAGAGGTATACATCAGTTGAAGATCAAAGCAGAAAAATGAAAGAAAAGGTACTGGAGAAACAAAGGAAAGGGAGTCAAGGAAGCTAGTGTTTAATACACTGTTTATCCTCTGCTTGTTTCCAAAATGAATTTGAAGTAGCTTTCAATAAAAAAGAAATAATACTATAACGCTTCTAAAGAAACCAGAATCTGTGTTCTGAAAGGCAGAGAGAGAATTGTTCCAGAAAAATGAGACCAGCAATATTAGTCATAAGTGAACTCACTGTTTAATGTTGAGATTCTAGAAGACCAAATGAAAAATACAAAATAGTCACACAGTTCCCATTGACTGATAACAGGCATTCTAAGGATGGTGTGTAGTTTCCTTAGTGTGTGCTGTTGTTTGATCCTCTGTATCTTTGCTCAGATTGTTCATATGGTTTTCTTTGCCTGCGTTGTTCTTTTCCCTTAATCTGCCTGGTGATTCTATTCAGGCTTTAATAGTTCCTTCCGATACTACCGTCTTTCTCATTCTTTTTTTTTACTTCACTTTTAGAAGTTACCATTCCTTCTTTTATGTTCCCCATTATATTTTATCAAAGCACCTGTGACACATTACTGAACTGGTTATCATGTTGGTTTCCTTCTATCCAGCCTTCATTCATTGATACAATAGTACCTATATTTTAGTGTTTTTGTGATGATTAAATTAGATAGTTTGTGTAAAGCATTTGGTACATTGTCTGGCTCAGTTTCTGCTTCAACTACTACATTGACTATTATAACAACAATAATAGCAAACTCTTAACTCTTTCTGTATCTATACCATTCCTTCTTTCCATCTTTCCACTTACAAACTAACTTTTATATCTAAGATAATCTTCCCACCTCTGATCTGGATCCTGTCATCCCCCATGTCCTTAGGAGACTTTTTCCCCCTTTTCTCTCACCCCCTCCTACCTTTTGCCTTTTCTTCCTTATTTCTGTCAATTTCCTTCTCTTTCCTAAATCTTCAACCCTTCTTCTTCCCTCTTCTCCCTTCCCTACCTCCTTCTTCTAAGCATTTAAATACATTCAAGCGTCTCTTTTATATTAAAATTAAAAAGCCTCTCCTTAACCTTCTCCCACTGCACCCAGGCCCCATCTAACTATTGCCTTCTCCTTCTCTTCTTTCTAAGTTTGTGAGAAAATTCTCTACCTTTGCTATCTTTATTTCCCCACCTCCTAATGACTCCCTACCCACTATACTCTTATTCTACTGCTCCACTGAAACTGCTCTTAACAAGTTCATTGGTAATGCCCTGGCCGCTTAAGTAAGTTTATTTTAGTTTATCTCACAGCAGCTTTTGGCATTGCTGACCATACTGACTTTGTAGAAACATGGTCATGCTGTGATTTCCATATTCTCCTGGTTTTCTTCCTACTTCGCAATAATTATTTATTTATTTAATTTTTACAAGAATGTGGACCTTCTTCAATAGTTTATAGGCTGGCTCTCTGTTTTTATTCATACCCAATTCCTTCCACACACAGACACAGAGTAGCTCAGTAATTATTTTCTGAATGAATGAACTCAGTTAAATTAGAACCTCCTCAATTCCATTTTCACTGTTCCTTTGATTTTGTAATATAAATATGTAAAGAAACAGGTAACTAACATTAGCAATCATTAGCTAAATGTCTTTTTATTCCCAATTTATTTTGTTACGGTTATTAGAGCACTGTTTTGTTGATACATATACTTCATTTGAAAGTTACTCTTTTTTTTTCTTTTAGACTGCAAATGAATACTGGACTCCATGCATATTAAATGAAGCAGAAAAAATTATATACAAGGTATTAGACTAGACTTTTTAATCCATTTATTTTCCTAAGTACAAACACTTAATGTATTTTCTTCAAGAAACCTTGATGGAGCAGAATATGCCATTGGAATATGAGTTAAAAGGTTTGGGTCCAGTTTTGGCTCTGCTACTTACTATGTGACCTTCTGTAATCACTTAACCTATTCTGAGGTTTAGATTCTTCACCTAGAATATAAAGAAACGGGATAAAATTAATGTTTCCCAAATTGTATTCATGGAGCATAATATACCATTGGAATGTGGGTTAAAAGTTTTGGGTCCAGTTTTGGCTCTGCTACTTACTATGTGACAACCTTCTGTAATAACTTACCTATTCTGAGGTTTAGATTCTTCACCTAGAATATAAAGAAACTGAATAAAATTAATGTTTCCCACTTTGTACTTCATGGAGCATTAGGTAATTAAGATATTATCAGATTTGTTGAAAAAATATTCTCTGGTCAAGTAAGATTACTGACTAAAGTAGAAAGCTGTACATAGTTAAACAGGTACATTTTATTTTGTTTTAAACTCCAGGACTTCACAGTACTTTAAATATGCTAATAAACATTGTGAATCTTTAAGAAGGATATTTAGTATGTAGCTTTCCCCACCTTTGTTCATCATAGAATCCTTTCCCCTCACCCCTCCCTTGAAACAGCCATTTGTAACCACTGGAGGAATCATGTCTTTCTTTTTTTTTTTTTTTTTTAATAAATTTATTTATTTTTGGCTGCATTGGGTCTTTGTTGCTGCACGTGGGCTTTCTCTAGTTGCAGCAAGCGGGGGCTACTCTTCCTTGGGGTGCATGGGCTTCTTATTGCAGTGGCGTCTCTCATTGCAGAGCACAGGCTGTAGGCGCGCAGGCTTCAGTAGATGTGGCACACAGGCTCTAGAGCGCAGGCTCAGCAGTTGTGGCGCACAGGCTTAGTTGCTCCACGACATGTGGGATCTTCCTGGAGCAGGGCTTGAACCCATGTCCCCTGCACTGGCAGGCAGATTCTTAACCACTGCGCCACCAGGGAAGTCCTGAATTATGTATTTCTTATTCAGTGAAATATTTACAGTCTGTTAAATACTAAATTCTCAATAAATATTTGATCACTGAATGAATGAATCCCCTTGGGAATAGTGTTTCTGGAAGCACAATTTAGCAAATTCTAGATTAATAATAAAGTCTCTGTATAACATACATATATTTTCCTCCATTTTTGCAATATCTCCTTTCCTTTAAAAGTTCAGAATGGCAACTGGAGAATTTTGGGGTAGTGAACATGAGAATAATCTCTTAATATTGATTCATAATTTCAGTGTGTTAGTTACCTGACCTTTTCCATTTTCTTCTATAGCTTATACGGCTTGATAGTCTCAGTGCCTACTGGAATGTTAACTGCGTCATGTCTTACCCGGAGTCAAGGGAACACATCTTGGTAATTTCAGTTCGTACCTTGAAGAGCTAACCACACTCCATAGATTTGTTTTACATAGCGGTCTTTAATGAGGACAGGATATCAGTCTTTTGTTTAAGTTGTATGTAACTAAGTCAGAAGTGTGCAACACAGTTTTTGGAATCACTCTATCTTTAAAAAAAAGCACTTTTGATTTTGAAGATCTTTGTGAAATCATTCTCTTGACAGTGAGATGAGAACCTATACGATCACGTTAAAACTGTGTTTATGGTTTTTTACACTCTCATTTTGATGGTATTCTGGTTGCGTTGTGGAGTTTCATATGAGAATGATTACTTGAAGAGTATTGTAAAGAAAGGTGATACCTTTCAGATCTAAAAAATGTGTTCTTAGCAAATGTTTTAAGCATTTGTGATGATGCATTCTTGAATAGTGAACGATTGCTTCAAAACTAAGCGTGCTAAGCCAGTCTTAGTCATGTTTATTTACTTAGAGAAAGGAAGAACAGTTGAATTTTCTGAATTGAATTAATTCCAAGATTCTATCTTTTATTTCTCAGAAAGATATTGTAACATTAGGTTAATTTGCCTTTGTCTAGAAAGTGTTTGAGATCCTAATTCATGGATGTGTGTGTGTGTGTGTGTATGTATATATATATGTGTATATATGTATGTACACATATACGCATTTTAAGTCAAAGGGGAACACAGTCTTAAAATCTTGTTTCCAGATATTTAGAATTTATAAAAATTATCTACTAAAGTAATATTCTAAAGAAATGTATCTGTAAATAGTGCTCAGTGTGTTTTTCTTATAGACTAATAATTGTGAAGATGGGAATAAAGATATTGATTTAGGACCAAATTTGTGTGTGTGTGTGTTTGTGTGTGTTTGTGTGTGTGTCTGAATATGTATGCATTTTCTTTTTCATTCTCATATAATTCAAATTTTTATTTAGGGTCAGCTGAAAAGTGAAATTCTTACAAGTAACAATATACCCCCAAACCATCAATACAGTAAGTAATGGTAAAAGTTTATTTCATGTTATAAGAAGCATGGGATTAAATACTTTATTTTAAACTACTTTTTCTGATAAAGTTATTTTGACAAAGAGAAAGTATTAATTTTTTATGTTAGTTTTATGATACAGCATATTTGGTATATAATTTAGTATTTAGAAATAGATTATAACACACCACTGGAGAGTGCGAAGGGCACTGTGGCTGTAGTTCACTTCCAACAGTTAACCCCCTTGACCTCCATGTTTTCTTCCTACCTTGTTATTGTCTACTTTGTTTTAGGAATTAGGTTTTCTTTTCTTTGTTTAATAACGAAATCTCTGAGATCTTGATTTTCAGGATCTGAGCATGTCACTATTGCAGTATTAAGACAGACTGACTACTCCAGAGATTTTTTTTTTTAATGAAGTATAGTTGATTTACAATATTATGTTAGTTTCAGGTGTACAGCCTAGCGATTCTGTATTTTTACAGATTATACTTCATTATGGATTATTATAAGATAGTGGGTATAATTCCCTGTGCTATACAGTAAATCCTTATTGCTTATCTATTTTATGTATAGCAGTTTGTATCTGTTAATCCCATAACCCTAATTTGTCCCTTCTCCTTCCCTCTCCTCTTTGGTAATCACAAGTTTGTTTTCTACATCTGTGAGTTGTTTCTCCTTTGCATATACATTCATTTGTGTTATTTTTTAGATTACACATATAAGTGATATCATATATTTGTCTTTCTCTGTTTTATTTTACTAAGCATAATATTCTCTAGGTTCATCCACATTGCTGTAAATGGCAGTATTTGATTCTTTTTTATGGCTAAGTAATATTCCATTGTATATACGTACCGCATCTTAATCCATTCGTCTGGTGATGGGCACTTGGGTTGCTTCCATGTCTTGGCTATTGTAAATAGTGCTGCTGTTAACATTGGGGTGCATGTATCTTTTCAAATTAGTGTTTTTATTTTTTCAGGATATATACCCAGAAGTGGAATTGCTGGGTCATATGGTAGTTCTATTTTTGTTTTTTTTGAGGAACCTTCATATTGTTTTCCATGGTGGCTGCACCAATTTACATTTCCCACCAACAGTGCACAAGGGTTCCCCTTTCTTCACATCCTCTCCAGCATTTGCTATTTGCAGACTTTTTGATGGTATCCATTCTGACAGGTGTGAGGGGGCACCTCATTGTTGTTTTGATTCATATTTCTCCAGAGATCTTTTTTCAGTAAGCTTTTCTATCTCTTGGCAGCCTCACCTTTACTTATTTTTAAATAGATCTCTAACAAAGCTGCCTCTGTATTTATCCCATTCATTTTCTCCATTTCAGTTTTGTTCTAAAGATGCTATTCTTTTGTTTTTATTTAGTGTACCACTTGATGTTTGTTCTCAGCTTTCATGCCAGTGTTCTTCTATACTCCATACTACTCTCATTCACTGTTGTTTTCTTCTTATTCTTTTATAGCTAATTGCCTTTATATGAGAGCTGGCTGGCACTTCCTCTTTATGTCCACAAACCTCTCTATTAAACGATGACAGAGTTTTTGGATACTGTTAGTTTGTGAGAGCATTTAGTTTCACACATGAAAGAACTTGTTCAGAAAAATCTACAACTTTTTTCTGAGACATGTTTCATTTATAAATAACCTCTAAATAAGTTAAAATTTTTATACAGTCTTATGCAAATTGTAACTACTGTAAGATACCACAATTTATATAATTTTAATACTATTTGCAATTAAAATTTATTACATTACTTTGCTCTGTCATCTTCCCTAATATGCTTTTTCATACTACTTCTCAACTTCAAAAATATTGCCTTTAGTTGAGTCTAAGATTATGTATGTAATGATCATTTTGAAAATTATAAAGTAGTAGGCAATTTTTTTTCTGGGTAATATGAATTTCATTCATGATTCTGTTCCTAAATTCTGACTATGATTAAATAATATGGAAAGTAATCAAATTTTGTTTCCTACATTGTATTAGTATTTTTTTTGGGGGGGGCCATGTCAGGCAATACTTTGTAATTATTTTTTAAATTTTTATTGGAATGTAGTTGATTTACAATGTTGTGTTAGTTTTAGGTGTACAGCAAAGTGAATCAGCTATACATATACAGATATCCACTCTTTTTTAGATTCTTTTCCCATATAGGCCATTACAGAGTATTGAGTAGAGTTCCCTGTGCTATACAGTAGGTTCTTATTAGTGATCTGTTTTATATATAGTAGTGTGTATATGTCAATCCCAATCTCCCAATTTATCCCTCCCCCTGTATTATTATTTTTAATGAATACTAAAATCATTAAATGTCTTGTAGCAAGGAAGGGAAACATAATTTTACACAGACTGTGAATAACCAAGATTAGATTGTCTATATTTTGTACATTTCTTACTTAGAAGCATAAAGCGCCAGTTTCCTCTTTGGAGATTCCACTTTTACATTGAGTTTGACAGTTTGTATTATGCAGATAAGTAGATGCTTACATAGTTTTTGGTAGTGATTTTTTTTACATATTTTTGGTCATTTTTCTTTACTTTCAAAGTAACAGTGTTCTCATAATTATTTACAGTTGCTCATATGTAAGGGCATGTAAACATATCTTACGTCTTCCCATGTTATATAAGTTTTCCAGCCAATATCAGCCTCTGCAAAACTCTACATGAATCCTTATGCAGAAACAGAGCTCAAAACACCTAAACTTGATTGGAACATAGAAGTACAAAATATTGCCATTGAATTGACCAAACCTCAGGTAAGATTCATTTGGGTATTTATAGCTTTGATTAACCTTGAATTTCAGTGGCTTTTGTCCTCTGTGATTATTCCTTCTCCAGTGCTCTGGTGGTTCTTTTGGTTTGTTATGTTGAGATTTGATATATCTCCTAAAAATAGATTATATGTGTATTTTTAAAAGAAAATAAATACCATATATAAGAAATAGTTTTCCTTCATTTTATCTGATTTTTCCCTTCTTGGTGGAGAATCTTACCAAATTATAGTGAATGACATGATTCCCATTTAATTCCCAGTTCTTGATGGAGGGTTTTAATAGTTTTTTTCTTCCTCAGATTTTAATAGCAGACACTCTTACATTAAATATTGTTCACTTAATTTTTAGAATAGCTATGTTGGCAAGCTTCTTTTCCTTCACTTGTTTCTCAAGTTTGGTTATGTGCCTAAGGAGTTTGGATAAGACATCTGGAGAACTGGAAGTGAAAGGAGGATGGGAGATTTAGCTAACTGAGCTTTTAGCCCAGTGCAGTCCAGTACAAATATAATGCAAGTCATATGGGTAATTTTAAATTTTCTAGTAGCTGCATTAGCAAAATAAAGAAAAGAGGAAAACAATTACTAAAATGAATAACATTTTATTTAACATACCCAAAATATCATTTCAACATGTAATCAAAATTAAAAATTGTTACAATATTTTATATTTTTATTTTTTTCTTAAGTCTTCAAAATCTGGGGTTTATTTTATACTTACAAATATATTTAAATTCAGACTATCTGCATGTTAAGTACTGAATAGCCGTGTGGTAACTCTTAGGTAGAGTTGCGTTAAGAAAAAATGGAGAAGAAGCTGGACTTCCCTTCTTTATTTTGCCTATAGTTGTGTGTGTGTGTTTCCCTCCATTTGAGCTGTTTACCAGATACACACAGAGTTGTTGTATTGGTGGTTAAGATGGGTGGTTAAACAGCTTTATCTTGCTTTAGTTATGCAATAATTTTCTGGAGCAATTTGAAATTCAGCTTATAGATAACAACTGCTTGAAATGATGGTCCAGAGAAAAATATGTAGTTTTAGGAATCGGCATGTTTCATGTTAGTAGTTACAGATACCATATTTCATTGGTTCTAAGATTTACATTTATTTCACACTTTAATATATTTGAAAATAGGATGTATATTATTATTGGTGGTATGACAGTTTAATTGGCAGTACTGTTTTTTTTTTGTAGTAGAACTTAAAATTATCTTACAACTTATAATCATTGTTGTCTTAAATCTGATGAAATATATTATTGAATTACCAGACAACTATGATATTCATTGTTCAGAGAGTTTGAAGTCTCACTATACTGAAAATATAACAGAATTTGGTGTTTATTCATGTGTGTGATGTAACAAACGTTAACTTGGTTTTTGTTTTAATAGTACTTAAGTATGATTGACCTTTTGGAATCAGTGGATTATATGGTTAGAAATGCTCCTTACAGGAAATATAAGCCTTATGTACCACTTCATACCAATGGTCGACAATGGTAAGTTAGAATTTTTAAAAAAATATTTTATGAGAACCATGTAATCATATAGTTAGGGACTCTCAGAGCTAAGAGACCTTTAAAGCCATGTAATGAAGCCACTTAATTTTTTAGAGACATGAGAGGGATATCTTTTATATTATGTTCTTGTTACTCTTTTTTTTTAATAAACACGTTCTCTTGTACTCCTGTTCCTAGATTATTCCCAAATTCTTAACTCAGTATTCAAGACTTTCAACTTTTTTTTGATCTTATTGCCCTTCAGTAATGGATATGAACTCCAGTGTGGCAACCATATTGGGATACTGTTAATTTCACACAACATGTCATTTTGTGTCTTTATGATTTTGCTTTGGCATATCCTCTTCCTGGAGTGGTTTGTTCCATTCATAATCTATTTAAGTCAGAGAATTGAAGTACTGGGGAATAGAAATGTTATCGCTGAGCTTTTATAGGAATACAGTTAATAAGAACAAAAAGAGTAACAGTGTAGCTCTAAAACGTCAAAGCTATTTTCCTCCTGTTTCTTAAACCTTCGTATTCAAATGTGCATTAACAAAATTTGATTTGCAGGTGGAAATATGCAATTGATTCTGTTCTTGAAGTTCACATAAGAAGGTATACACGGATGTGGTCATGGAGTAACATAAAAAAACACAGGCAATTGCTCAAGAGTTATAAAAGTGCCTACAAAAATAAGCTAACCCAGACTAAAGTCCCAGAAGAAATACAGAAACAAATTCAGGTATATCTTGTATATATTGGTGAGAGCTATTATTTGTTAAATCATCCTTTAATGTTAATTTAATTTAACTTAAATTTAAATATAATTTTAGAAACAACAGAACTGAGCTCTTTTTGAGAGAATTGTATGGAAAATGCAGAGTATTTTTTCCCCTGTTATTTCCTTTGAAAAAAAGCTTCCTAATATCAGGGTACTTGTAAACTATTTGGAGAAATGTGTTTGGTTTTTATAATAATGTTTAGAAAATCAATATCAGAGCTGTTCACATATGTGTTTAATATTAGCTAGATGTGTATTGTTAGTTTTGTTAGTGGCTTTTTTTTTAAGAGTTCAAAGTATTATTTGTAAAAAATAGTTCTTATCCTCAAGATAGGAGTCTTATTTACCCCCTTCTGAAATATAGAAAAACACATAATTTGCTTAATATCATCTGATCTTGATTATATCACTGTTTTTGCTACAAATTCATAACATAAAGAGTTAATCAAATTGTTATTCTGAAATATATAACAATCACTAATATTATATATTAGAAAAAGCATCAAGTTTCTCAGTATCTTAGATCTGGTATACTCATGTATAAAATGGAAACAGTATCTGTCTTACAGCGTTGTGAGAATTGCATGAAATAACACATAGAGCATGTGACACACAGGTCACCCACTACATGTTAGATTCCTCTTACATAAATTCCCCAAGTTGGTTTCTGCTTTAGTGTACTTGATTTGAAGAATTTTACATTCTTAAATTTTGTGTTTTATTAAGGTGCCTTTGGTACGATGATTGTGAAATAACACAGAAAAGGGGGAGTCAGAAGTAACAACCATAAGGCTAATACCTAAAACAGGTCCCCGTCCTAAATATTTTTGTTTCCACTTGCATGTATGGCTATCTCTGTATTATAGTGGTCTCATTAAAATTCTTATTTTCATATTGTATTTAACAAGCATTTACTTTCTTGGAAAATTGTTTCTCACATTGCAAAAACGTAAAAATGTAAAAGCCAAGTGTACATTCAAATTTATATATATTATACTTTCAATAGATCACAAATGCTGTTTGTTCACGGACTAGAATAATCCTAGAAATCATGGAAGAAAAAAATGTTTTTAATCTAATGACCATTTTCTTTGTTTACAAGTGTCTCTTTGTTTTTTAGGATTTGGAGAGGCCACTAGATGTTTTTAACATAATTTTAGCAAGGCAACAAGCACAAGTTGAGGTAATCTTTTTTTCTTTTTTTTTTCTTCATGATAATTTTTTTTTTTAAACTGGAGTATATTTGCTTTACAGTATTGGGTTAGTTTCTCCTGTACGACAAAATCAATCAGCTATATGTGTACATACATCCCCTCCCTCTTGGACCTCCCTCCTATCCCCCCATCCCACCCATCTAGGTCACCACAGAGCACTGAGCCGAGCTCCCTGTGCTATACAGCAGGTTCCCACTATCTATGTATTTCACCCATGGTAGTGTATATATGTCAATCATTTTTATTAGCTGATTTTATGTTTTAAACATGTTAATACTACTCCTTTAAACCTGGGATCAAGAAATTTAAGTTTCATAGGAAGTTGTTTAGATTTACTCACGTGAGAATAAAGGTTGAGTTTTCATGTCTTAATTTAGTCTCAGGAGAAAATTAATTGGAATATTGGAGGAGAAAACCCTACTAATATGAAGGGGCAAATTTTCTAATTTTATAACTAAAAATTTGCTAACCCCCCAAAAGAAAGTAAGTAAAAGTCATCCATAATCCTACTAACACAGAATGCTGGTGTTAACATTTTGATATGTAGGCTTCTAGTTTTTCTCTCATGCATATGTACCTAGTTATTTATGCTTTTGTATCCCCCATTTCTTTCCCTTTATTTTCTCTTCCCTCCCTTCCTTCCTCCTTTCTTTAACACATTTTCTTTTTTTCCCTCCTTCCCTCCTTCTCTCCCTCTTCTCTTCCTTTCTTTTTTTTCTAAAATTGGACTCAGTCTGTTTGTAATGTTTTGTAATTGCTGACTTATCCCACTTGGTACCTTGTCCTCATTGTTCCATGTCATTTCTATTATTCTGTAACGTGACTTTTTTGGTAAATGAAAAAATAAATTATAAGTGCAATAAACTCATTGTAGAAAAGTTAGAAAATAAAGATCCCCAAAAAAAGAAAATAGAAATACCCTTTATCTCACACACTAAAGATAACTACTGTTAATAACTTTTTGTGTATTCTTCCAATCTTTTTTATAGTCATAGATCTTTATACACATACTCATTTTTTTAAATGGGATTAAAGCATATGCACTTGTTCATTCATATACTTAGTAAGTGCTCATTGAGTGCCTGTTGTACTAGCATAATAGTTAAGAGTGTAGACTTGGGAGTCAGATGGTCTGGATTCTAATCCCAGCTTTGCTATCCGCTACTTGTTTGACCTTGGGTTGACTATTTAACCTGCCAGTGCCTCAGTTTCCTCATTTGTAAAACTATATTAATTCACAGTACCTACATCATAGGGTTATTGTGTGGAGTACCTGATAAACCATATAAACCACTTAGACTGTTATGTGCCTGGCACAATGCTATGCACATAATTATGTACATCTCATCATCCTTGCCGTATTTTATTGGTTAGAAACGAGTCACAGGTCATGCCCACACTCAAGGGAAGGGGACTGTCCAAGGGTAAGAACACCAGGAGGGAGAAGTTTTAGGGCAGGTGGGGGATGAGTACAACATGTGAAAAAAAAAAGTGAGGAAACTCACTATTGAAAAGGTCACTTCTCCAAGTGTTGACTTCCCTCCACCATCTGCCTACTTTGCTAACTTTTCAGAGTCTGTGGTAGATACTTTTTATGTTTTGTCCAGAATTTGTTGTTGTAATAAGCAATGAAGGATGTGTTGTAGAGGGCTTAGGTAGGCCATCATGGAACTGAAAGTTCATCATTGGATTTAGCCTTAAAGAAATCATTTAAAGAGCAAGTTTTATAGAATAGTATGGGTAGAAATTTGATAGGAATGAGAGGGAGTGGAGGATGAGGAATTGGAGAGACTAAGTACAGACAGTCATGATACTTCACTGTAAGTGGAAAGCAAGATAAAGGGAGTGGCAACTTGTGGCGATTGTGGAGTCAAGAAAAGGTTTTGTAAGTTGCTTTTCTTTCTTTAAAAAAAAAGTTAGTGTTCTGTTTTATATAGTATTCCATAGAATTGTTTATCCAACATAATTTTAAATAACTGACTAGTATGCAATTCTGTTCGTATACCAGAATTTGCTTACTATTTCCCACTGGTTATATTTGATTATAAATGACACTACAATGAGGAGCCTTGTCTTTACATTTTCTCAAACGTCTCTTATTTTCTTAAGGACAAATTCCCCAAGGTGGGGCAGAGAGTGTGAATATTTTAAAAGGTATTTGCTGCTACTGTGGATTTGTTCCTATGAATTAGAGAAACATTTTGCCAGAAGAAACAGATAATTCTAATCCTCCCTAAATTAAGTTGCTTCAGTTTAATTGGGTGTTCTTAATACTACTTATCAGTTGCCTCAACATTGAGGGAAGAAGATAAATTATTGGATGCTGTGGCTAAAGAAGGATGGGATATAGATGAAGAGAAGGCAATTAGATTCATCCAAGATTGATGTTTTTTCATTATAGTGGAAAATCTGCAGGGCCAGAGAGTTTAAAATGTAGGTAGAGGATTGGATGAAGTTATTTACCTTGGCCTCTTAGCTGGACAGGGAAGGGAAGTGAAGGCAACAGAGGTGGTATTTAGGAAAAAGTGAAAGGGTTTTGCATACCTCTTCATATTAAATTTTATACACATTTAAAAATTTATGGTCTCATAGATATATTTTACTGTGAAAAATAAAAATGCATACTAATCTTCTATGCTAGGAGAATAAAGAAGTTAAATATTATTTCATATAAAATATAAACTAATCAGCTATATATTTTTTTACCCATTACATTTCTGACTGCTGAAAATAGATTAAGCTTGACAAAAGTTAGAGCTGAGATATAACTGGGACCATCAATGATTTTGTGGCCAGATATAGACCTATTCCCCTATTATTTGTTTAATGTCTACTTGTTAAAGATAACTTACTTAGTTTAAACTGAGTTGTTAATCAAACTTATTCTCTTTACTATAGAATTCAGCTCTTTAACTTGTCTTTTGGATTATTTCACTTTTTGGTACACACAGAAGCTTGCAGTATGTTACCAATTTACTACCAATTTAAAATATTTTAAAGTTAAAGTGGGAAAATTATTTACTTATTCAGGAAATGAGAAGATAGAGTCTAAATTATTTAAGCCCTATATTGTTTTCATCCTTTTGTTTTCCACTTTTGAGTTATTTGTCTGTGTTTTACTGAAAAGTGGGTAAAGACAAGAAGCAGCAGATAATCAAGCCAGGATTTGTTGAGAAACAGGATGAAATGAGATTTGAGGACTTTCTAATTTTATTTATATTCTGTCCCCCAAACATGTTCATAGTTAGCAAGTCAACAGTGTATGTGAATTATGAAATAGGATTCTTAAATTTTATTTTTGAGTGTGGAAGTGTCTTCCTTTCAGGGAACTTTTCATTTTAAAAATCTCCTGTCATAGTAGCTCCTTACCTTGTAAATTTGGAAGACACATTGCTCAGAAGAATTTTACTTGAAACCTTAACTTACTCACAAAATGCAACTTCGTCAGAAAGCTATCAGTAGGTGTGACAAGTATATAAATTAATAGACTGTATTAACCAAATAATGTTGAGAATCGTTTCAGAAGGAACTAGCTTTATTGACTGCTTTTAACTTAATTTAGTGTTAAAAAAATTAACCATTGTTCTTACCTGGCTACACCTGAAAGTGAAGAGGGCATTTATTCTTTAATTAAATTTTTTAATTTTTATTTTTTAGGTGATTCGATCTGGGCAAAAATTAAGGAAAAAGTCTACTGACAGAGGCGAGAAACGTGGAGGCTGGTTTAGTGGGTTTTGGGGTAAGAAGGAATCTAAGAAAAAAGATGAAGAATCTTTGATTCCTGAAAGTAAGTTCCAAGTCAGATAGTTTATTGTACACTGATAAGGAAAAAATATATAAATTATGTTTTAACCAGTCAGTGGAATTTTATTTCATAATATTTTTGAAATAAAAGTAGCTTAGTATAGTAAACATATAAACAAATACATCAGGATGGAACATTCCCATGTTTATTTAACTAAAATAAAACTTCGAATTTTTGAGAAAAGTTATTTGTGTGAAATTTTAAAACTTGAAATTCAGAAATCTCACAGGTAGCATTACTTATTGTTACTTTTTTACATGGATATTTAATTAGATGTTTCACTTAATTTTTAAAATACTTAGGGAATTATAAAATTGTTATGTGACATCTGAATTCCCTTAATGGTGTCTTTTTGCATTTTCTTCACCTAAATAAGCAAATACATGATGTTTAACAAGTCAAAATAGTATATTAGAGGAAATTACTTTGCTGCTTTTGCTTTAGCATTTGTGTCTATTGATTTTAGGCCACTCGTTAGTTTGGTTTGATTTTTTTTATTGTATCTGTAAGACTGAAGCAATTGATTTCTTAAAATATTATCTTTTTGTAGCTATTGATGACCTTATGACACCAGAGGAAAAAGATAAGCTCTTCACGGCTATTGGTTATAGTGAGAGCACCCACAACCTAACTTTACCCAAGCAGGTAATTGTTTAGGTGGTAATTATTTAGGTGGTTTCGTTTTTCTGTGTTATCTTTAATTGGGTTAAACAAGTTATTGATTTTTAAAGTAACTAATAAAAATATGTTACAGTTTGTTTCTGCTTTACTTTTTGTTAAATGTTTCAGTCAGACCTTACCAATTAAAACTGTCTCCAACTTTAGATTTAGTTGCTTTAATGAATGTGAGAATAACCTGATAAAAAGTACTTATTATAGAGGTAAATTGTCTTTTAAAAATTTTATCTTAAAAAATCTGTGTGTGTGAAATGTAACTCATGTATAAAAGAGTCATCAAAACCAAAATGTATTGCTCATTTGATGTGTCATAAAGAACAGCTGTGTAATTACTATCGGTTAAATTATAGACTGTGCAATAGATAGGGCATTACTGTGAGATCTCTCTCTGTTCTTTCACTGTGTGTATTTTGCTCACTTTCATTGTTGTGTAGGTATTTTCATTTGAAAATACCACAACTTATTTATTCATACTTTTGTTTATGGGCATTTGGGTTGTTTTTGTTTTTTGGTTGTTATGCTGCTGTTAACTTCTTGTAAATATCTTTTAGTGGGCATATGAGATTTTCTGCTCAGTATATCCTTAGGAGTAGAATTGGTGTATCATAGGATATGAGTATGTTTAACTTTAATAGATTCTGCTAAATACTTTTCCAATGTGAAAAACATTTCCATCATTGGTATATGAGGATTCTTATTGTTCCACATCTTTACCAACTCTTACCATCATCAGTCTTTTAAATTTATCCATTCTAAATGGTTAGTATGTAGTATTTCATTGTGGTTTTAATTTGTGTTTTCTGGATGACTGAAGAGGTTTTTCACTTTCTTGTACTGTTGTAGGCCTGATAGATATCCTCTTTTGTGAAGTAGCTTTTGAGTCTCTTGTTCATTATTGGGTTGTCTTTTTCTTATTGGTTTGTAGGAGTCTTTTATGTATTTGTTAAATTACATTACATCCCTAGAAATTAGTCATTTTATAACTGGAAGTTTGTACCTTTGACTACCTTCACCAATTTCCCCCATACCCTGCTCCCTGTTCCTGGAAACCACCAGTCTATTCTCTGGTCTTTTTAGATTCCACATATAAGTGAGACCGTACAGTATTTGTCTTTCTCTGTTCGACTTACTTTACTTAGCATAATGTCCTCAAGCTACATCCATGTTGTTGCAGGATTTCCTTCCTTTTTATGGTTAAATAATATTCCATTGTGTATATCCACACCACATTTTCTTTATTTTTTCATCAGTCAGTGGACACCTAGGTTGTTATAATGTCTTGGCTGTTGTGAATAATGCTTCAGTGAACATGGGAGTGCATATATCTCTTTGAGGTATTGATTTCATTTCCTTCAGATAAATATCCAGAAGTGGAATTGCTGGATCATAAGGTACTTCTCTATTTAGTTTTTTGAGGAGCCTCCTCACTGGTTCTTATAGTGACTATACCAATTTACATTCCCACCCACAGTGTACAAGCATGGGAATATAAATTGGTACAGCATAATAGCCATTCTAACAGATGTGAGGTGATATCTCATTGTGGTTTGTTATTTTTTTTTTTCTAAAGAACATTGGCAAATGTTCTCCATATGAAGTTATTAATGTTTTTTAGTTGAAGTATAGTTGATTTACAATATTATATTAGTTTCAGGTTTACATCATGGTGATTCAGTTTTTTTATAGATTATGCTCCATTTAAAGTTCTTACAAAATAATGACTATATTTCCCTGTGATGTACAATATATCCTTGTTGCTTATTATTTTCTATATAATAGTTTGTACCTTTTAATTTCCAAACACCTTTTGTGCCCATCCCCCTTTCCCTTGCCCATCTGGTAACCACTCGTTTGTTCTCTATATCTGTTGATGGACATTTAGGTTGCTTCCATATCCTAGCTGTTGTATGTATTGCTGCTGTGAACATTGGGGTGCATGTATCTTTTTGAATTAGTGTTTTCGTTTTCTTCAGATACACACCCAGGAGTGGAATTGCTGGATCATATGACAATTCTACTTTCAGTTTTCTGAGGAATGGCTATACTGTTTTCCATAGTGGCTGCACCAATTTACATTACCACCAATAGTGTAGGAGGGTTCCCTTTTCTCCACACCCTCTTCAACATTTGTTTGTTATTTGTGGACTTTTTGATAATAACCATTTTGACAGGCGTGAGGTGATATTTCAGTTTTGACTTGCATTTCTCTGATGATTAGCCATGTTGAAATTTTTTTCATGTGTCTTTTGGCCATCTCTATCTTCAGTGAAAAAAATGTTTACTCAGGTGTTCTTCCCATTTTTTTAATCAGGTTAGTTGTCTTTTGATATTGAGTTGTATAAGTTGTTTATATATTTTGGATATTAACCCCTTATTGGTAATATCACCTGAAAATATTTTCCCTTATATGGTAGGTTGCCTTTCCATGTTGTCAGTGGTTTCCTTTGCTCTGCAAAAGCTTTTAAGTTTAATAGGGCCTGTTTATTTATTTTTGCTTCTGTTTCTTTTGCCTTAGGAGACAGATCAAAAAAATATTGCTGCGATTTGTGTCAGAGAATATTCTGCCTGTGAATATTCTTCTGTGAGTTTTATGGTTTCAGATGCTTACATTTAGGTCTTCGGTCCATTTTGAGTTTATTTTTGTATGTGGGGTGAGGAAATGTTCTAATTTCATTCTTTTACATGTACTGCCCAGTTTTCCCAGCATCACTTATTGAAGAGATTGTCTTTTCTCTGTTGTTTATTCTTCCCTCTTTTGTCATAGATTAATTGACCGTAAGTGTGTGGGTTTATTTCTGGGCTCTCTATTGTGTTCTGTTGATCTCTGTATCTCTTTTTATGCAGGTACCATACCGTTTTGATTACTGTAGCTTTGTAGTATACTCTGAAATCAGGTAGCGTGATACCTCTAGCTTTGTTCTTTTTTCTCAAAATTACTTTGGTAATTTGGAGTCATTTATGGTTCCATATAAATTTTAGAATTATTTGTTCTAGATCTGTGAAAAATATCATGGGTACTTTGATAGGGATGACATTAAATCGGTAGATTGCTTTGGGTAGTATGGCCATTTTAACAATATTAATTCTTCCAAGTTAAGAACATGGGTTATCTTTTCATTTCTTTGTACCATCTTCAATTTCCATTATCGGCATTATATAATTTTCAGAGTATAGGTCTTTCACCTTCTAGGTTAAGTTTATTCCTAAGCTATTTTATTCTTTTTGATGTGATTTTAAATGCGATTGTTACCTTGCATTCTGTTCCTGATCATTCATTACTAGTGTATAAAAAAGCAATAGATTTCTGTTTATTAATCGTCTATCCTGCAACTTTACTGAATTCATTTATTAGTTCTAAGAGTTTTTAGGCAGAGGCTTTAGGCTTTTCTATACGTAGTGTAATGTCATCTGAAAACAGTGATAGTTTTACTTCTTCCCTTCCAATTTAGATACCTTTTATTTCTTTTTCTCGTCTGATGGCTGTGGTTAGGACTTCCAATGGTATGTTAAATAGAAGTGGTGAGAGTGGGCATTCCTGTCTTGTTCCTGATTTTAGAGGAAAAGCTTTTAGCTTTTTGGCATTGAGTATGATGTTAGCTGTGGGTTTGTCATAAATGCTCTTTATTATGTTAAGATATGTTGCGACTGTACCAACTGTGATGAGACTTTTGTCATGAATGGATGTTGAATTTTGTCAAATGCTTTTTCTGCATCTATTGAGATGATGATGTGATTCTTATCCTTCCTTTTGTTAATGTGGTGTATCATATTGATTGATTTGCGAATATTAAACCATCCTTACATCCTTGGAATAAATCCTACTTGATCATGGTGTATGACCCTTTTTATATATTGTTGAATTCAGTTTGCGAATATATTGTTGAGGACTTTTGCAACAATATTCATCAGAGATATTGGCCTGTAGTTTTCTTTTTTTGTAGTGTCTTGGTCTGGTTTTGGTATCAGGGTATTGGTGGCCTCAGAGAATGAATTTGGGAGTGTTCTTTCCTCTTCAGTTTTTTGGAATAGTTTGAGAAGGATAGGTGATAACTCTTCTTTATATGTTTAGTAGAATTTCGCTATGAGCTGTTTTGTTCTGTACTTTTGTTTGCTGGGAGATTTCTGATTACTAACTCAATTTTACTACTAATGGTCAGTCTGTTCAGATTGTCTGTTTCTTCTTGATTCAGTCTTGGAAGGTTGTATGTTTCTAGAAATTTGTCCATTTCTTCTAGAAAAGTTGTCCAATTTGTTGGCATATAACTGTTCATAGTATTCTCTTATGATTTTTTGCAGTTCTGTGGTAATGGTTGTTATTTCTCCTCTTGCATTTCTTGTTTTGTTTGTGTGGGTTCTCTCTTTTCACCTTGGTGAGCCTAGTTATTGGTCTCTATTTTATTTATTTCCTCTCTGATCTTTATTGTGTTCTTCCTTCTGCTGACTTTGGTCTTTGTGTCTTCTTTTTCTTATTACTTTAGATGGTAAGTTTTGTAATTTGAGATTTTTCTTATTTCTTAAGGTAGGCCTGTATTGATATGAACCTCTGTCAGAACTGCTTTCACTGCATGCCATAGATTTTGGAGAGTTGTGTTTCCGTTTTCATTTGTCTGGAGATATTTTATGATTTCCTCTTTGATTTCTTCATTGACTTTTTGGTTTTTTAATAGCATATTGTTTAGTCTCCATGTGTTCATGCTTGTCCCCCTTTGCTTCCTGTAGTTGATTTCTAGTTTCATACCACTGTGCTTGGAAGAATTGCTTGATATGATTTCTGTCCTCTTAAATTTGTTGAGACTTGTTTTGTGGGCTAGCATATGATATATCATGGAGAACATTCCATGTGCATTTGAAAACAATGTGTATTTTTCTGTTTTTGGATGGAATGTCCTAAAGATATCTATTAAGTCCATCTGGTCTGTTGTGTCATTTAAGACCACTGTTTCCTCATTGATTTTCTGTCTAGATGATCTGTCCATTTATGTAAGTGGAGTGTTAAAGTCCCCTACTATTATTTGTATTATTGTCAGTTTCTCCCTTTATGTCTGTTAATATTTGCTTTATGTATCTCGGTGCTCCTGTATTTGGTGTATATATGTTAATGAGTGTTATATTCTATTTTTGTATTGATCTCTTTTTCATTATATAATGCCTTTCTTTGTCTTTTTTAAATAGACTTTGTTTCAAAGTCTGTTTTTTCTGAAATGAGTATTGCTCCCCTCGATATCTTGTCATTTCCATTTGCGTGAAATATCTTTTACCATCCCCTCACTTTCAGTCTGTGTGTGTCTTTAGCTCTGAAGTGAGTTTCTTGTAAGCAGCATAAAGATGGGTCTTGTTCTCTTATCCAACCAGCCATCCTTTGTCTTTGATTGGAGCATTTAGTCTGTTAACATTTAAAGTAATTATTGATAGGTGTGTACTTATTGCCTTTTTGTTACTTGTTTTCCAGTGTTTTTGTAGTTCTTCCCTGTTCTTCTTCTTTTAGTTTCTTCCCTTTTGGTTTGATGATTTTCTTTAGTGCTGTGCTTGTGTTCTTACTCTGTATTTTTTGTATATCTATTGTAGGTTTTTGATTTTTGATTACCGCAAGGTTCATGTTTGTTGACCTATAACTATATTTACTTGTTCTAAGTAGGAAGTCATTTAAGCTCAAGCACATTCTAAGTGATACACATTTTTTTCTCCCCTCCTTCACATTTTGTGTTTTGATGTCGTATTTTACATCTTCATGTTTATCCCTTTACTGATTGTTGTAGTTATAGTTGATTTTATAATTTTTTTCTTTTCATCTCCATGATAGCTTAATTGATTGATCCTCAGCCTTTACTATGTATTTGCCTTTACTAGTGGACTTCCCTTACTACCTGATTCTATGTGGGTCTTTCTTAAAGCCTTAGTTTTGCAGGAGTCTTTTTGCCAGTCTGCAGTTAGTTTTCAATGAGAATTGTTCACATGTAGACATTTTTTTTTTTTTTTTTTGCTGTACGTGGACCTCTCACTGTTGTGGCCTCTCCCATTGCAGAGCACAGGCTCCGGACACGCAGGCTCAGCAGCCATGGCTCACGGGCCTAGCCGCTCCGCGGCATGTGGAATCTTACTGGACTGGAGAACGAACTTGGGTCCCCTGCATCGGCAGGCGGACTCTCAGCCACTGTGCCACCAGGGAAGCCCTGTAGACATATTTTGATATGTTCATGTTGGGTAGTTGAGTTCATTTCACATCCTCCTACTCTGCCATCTTGATCTTCTCCCTCATTGCGGTTTTGAATTGCATTTCCCTGATGATTAGTGATGTTGAGCATCTTTTTATATACCTGTTGGCCATTTGAATATCCTCTTTGGAAAAATGTCTATTCAGGTCCTTCACCCATTTTTAATTGGATTATTATTTTTTTTGCTATTGAGTTGTATGAGTTCCTTTTATATTTTTCTTATTAACTCCTTATCAGATATGTGGTTTGCAAATATTTTCTCCCATTCTGTATGTTGCCTTTTCATTTTGTTGCTTCTTATTCTTTGCAGAAGCATTTTAGTTTGATGTTGTCCTGCTTATTTATTTTTGCTTTTCTTGCTTCTGCTTTCAGTGTCACATCCATAAAATCATTGCCAAGATTGCTGTCAAGGAGGTTTTTCATTTCCTTCTAGGAGTTATGGCTTCAGGTCTTACATTTAAGTTGTTAACCCATTTCTAGTTAATTTTTGTGAGTGGTGTAAGATAGGGGACCAGGGACTTCCCTGGTGGTGCAGTGGTTAAGAATCCACCTGCCAATGCAGGGGACACAGATTCGATCCCTGGTCCGGGAAGATCCCACATGCTGCGGAGCAACTAAACCCGTGCGCCAGTGCTATTGATCCTATGCTCTAGAGCCTGTGAGCCACAACTACTGAGCCCACGTACCACAACTACTGAAGCCTGCGTGCCTAGAGTCCATGCTCTGCAACAGAGAGAAACCATCGCAATAAGAAACCTGCGCACTGCAAGGAAGAGTAGCCCCCACTTGCCACAACAAGTGAAAGCCTGTGTGCAGCAATGAAAACCCAACACAGCCATAAATAAATGAATTTAAAAAAATAGTTAGGGGACCAGTTTCATTCTTTTGCACGTGAATATCCAGTTTTTCTTGCACCATTTAACGAAGAGACTGTCTTTTCTCCATTGGGTATTCTTGGGTTTTTTTTCAAGTATTAGTTAACCATATGTGCATGGATTTATGTGTGTGCTCTCGATTATGTTCTGTTGGTCTGTGTGTCTGTTTTAATGCCAGGACTATATTGTTTTGATTTCTATAGCTTTGTAATACAGTTTGAAATTAGGAAGTGTTATGCCTAGTCTAGCTTTGTGGGTTTTTTTTTTCCTTTCAAGATTGCTTTTGCTATTCAGGGTCTTTTGTGGTTCCATGCAAAATGCCATTGGAGTTTGTAGGGATTGCATTGAATCTATAGATTACTTTGGGTAGTATGTACATTGTTAAAAGCATTAATTTTTCTAATCAATAAACAGAGCATAGCTTTTCTGTTTATGTTTTCTTCAGTTTCTTTCATGAGTGTCTTATAGTTTGAAGTGTAGAGATCTTTCACCTCCTTTGTTAAATTTATTCCTAATTATTTTATTGTTTTTTTGCTGTTGTAAATGGGATTGCTTAAAACTTTTCTTCAAAGTAGCGTATAGAAACACAAATGATTTTTGTATGCTAATTTTGTATCCTGCAACTTTACTGAATGTTTTCATTAGTTCTAACTTTTTTTGGTGGAGCCTTTAGGATTTTCTCTACGTAAGACATATCATGTGCATAGAGAGGCAATTTTCCTTCTTCCTTTCCAATTTGGATGCATTTTGTTTCTCTTTTTTGCTTTATTTCTCTGGCTAGGACTTCAACTGCTATGTTTAATGGTAGTGGTGAGAGTGGGCACCCTTGTCTTGTTCGTGATCTTGGGCAAGAACATTTTACCTTTCAACATTGAGTATGGTGTTAGCTGTGGGCTTGTCATATATGGCCTTTATTATGTTGAGGTACATTCCTTCTATACCCAATTTATTGAGAGTTTTTATGGTGAATGGATGTAGAATTTTGTCAAATGCTTTTTCTGAATCTATTGAGATAGTCATGTGATTTTTATCTTTTTATTCATGTGATATATTACATTAATTTCTTTTCGTATGTTGAACGATCCTTACATCCCAGAGATAAATCCTAGTTGATGATGGTATATGATCTTTTTACTGTGCTGCTGAATTTGGTTCGATAGTATTTTGTTGAGAGTTTTTGTATCTGTGTTTATAAGTGATATTGGCCTGCAGTTTTTTTTTTCTCATAGTGTCCTTTTCTGGCTTTGATATCAGGATAATACTGGACTTGTAAAATGAGTTTGGGAGTATTCCTACTCTTCTGTTTTTTTGAGGAGTTTGAGAGGATTGGTGTAGATTCTTTAAATGATAGAATTCACCAGTGAAAACATTTGGTCCTGGGCTTTTTTTCTTGGGATATTTTTAATTACTCATTCAATCTCCTTCATTATTGGTTTATTCAGATTTTCTGTTCATGATTCATTCTTGGTAGATTATGTTTCTCAGAATTTATCAATTTCTTCTAGGTTTTCCAATTTGTTGGTGGATAGCTGTTCATAGTAATCACTCTTATGGTCTTTGGTATTTTTGTGGTATCAGTTGTAATGTTTCTTCTTTAATTTATAATTTTATTTATATGTGTTGTCTCTTTTTCTTTGTTAGTCTATCTAAAGGTTTGTCAGTTTTGCTTTTTGTTTCAAAGAACTGTTGGTTTTGTTACTCTCCATTGTGTTTCTGTTTTTCTGCTGTATTCTCTTTTTCATTTATTTCTGCTGTAATGTTTATTTCCTTTATTCTTCTAACTTTGGGCCTAGTTTGTTCTTTCATAGTTCTTTGACGTGTAAATTTAGGTTGTTTACTTGAGATCTTTCTTTTTTCTTGATGTAGGCGTTCATCACTATAAACTTTCCTCTTAAAAATGTTTTTCCCGTATCCAGTAAGTTTGGTATGTTGTGTTCCCCCTTTTTTTTTTTTTTTTTGCAATACGCGGGCCTCTCACTGTTGTGGCCTCTCCTGTTGTGGAGCACAGGCTCCGGACAGGCAGGCTCTGTGGCCATGGCTCACGGGCCCAGCTGCTCCACGGCATGTGGGATCTTCCCAGATCGGGGCACGAACCCGTGTCCCCTGCATCGGCAGGTGGACTCTCAACCACTGTGCCACCAGGGAAGCCCTGTTCCCATTTTTGTTTGTCTCATGATACTGTTTTCCCTTTTGATTTCTTCCTTGATCCAGGAGTGTGTTCAGGAGTATATTGTTTAATTTACGTGTATTTGTGAATTTTGTACTTTTATTATTATTACTGATTTCTAGTTTCATTTCATTGTGATTGGAAAGACACTTGATATAATGTGTATCTTCTTGAATATTTTGAGACTTTTTTGTGGTCTAATGTATGATCTATCCTAGAAAATATTCCATTTATTCCAGAAGAGTATTTATTCTGCTACTGTTTGGTGGAATTTCTCTCTATGTCTCTTAGGTCCATTTAGCATGTAGTGTTACTCAAATCCATTGTTTCCTTATTGATTCTGTCTGGATGATATCTCTTTTGTTGAGAATGGAGTCCCCAACTAATGTTTTATTGCTGTCTATTTCTTTTGGTTCTGTTAGTATTTGATATATGTTTAGGTGCTCCAGTGGGTACATAGCATATTTACAGTTGTTACCTCTTCTTGATGGATTGACCCCTTTATCATTATATAATGACCTTCTTTGTCTCTTCTGACTATTTTTAACTTAAAGTCTATTTTTTTTTTCTGATGTAAATATAGCTACTCTGTCTTTTTTGGTTAATGTTTGCTTGAAATATTTTTCCATCCCTTCACTCTCAGTCTGTGTGTGGCCTTAAAGCTATAGTGAGTCTCTTGTAGGTAGCAGATCATTGTATCTTTTTTTTTAAAAAAATCCATAATTTCAGTCTCTGTCTTTTGATTGGAGAATTTAATTCATTTACATTTAAAGTAACTACTGAGATATAAGGGTTTACTATTTACATTTTGTTAATTGTTTTCTGACTCTTTCATAGATTCTTTGTTCCTTACTTCCTCTCTTCTGGTGTGGTTTGATGAGAATCATCTCTTTAGTTATCTGTCCTACCTGTATTCTTGACCTATCAATTTTGGGGGCAGAATATTTTTTTCTCAGTGTCTTACTAACTCTCCAAAGTCATCAAGCAGATATTCTTTTTATTTTGTTCAGTTTTTGAGCTAGAGGATTGGTTTGAATTAATTTGCTTTAGTGAAAGCTGCTGAATTGAATCTTTAGGCCACAAAATATTTTATCACATTTCATTTTTATTACCTTTAAAACTAAGAGAAATTAATTTTGAATCTTTTGTAAATGTCCTATTTGAGCAAGCAATTTTGTATTGAGTTTTCTAATGTTCTTTTTTTACAATGAACATACGTTTTTTTAGATCATTTTATAATTTAGCAGATTTAAATATGAAGAAATGAAAGAATTACTTAAAATTTAACCATTTTCATTCATTCTTTCATTTAGTATGTTGCTTATATTGTGGCACTGAAGTTAGTAAGCACCTCTGTTACAATAAGAGAAAACAGAAATATTCCAGAAATACTGAAAATTCAGATAATTGGCCTTGGCACCCAAGTATCTCAGCGACCAGGAGCACAAGCACTTAAGTAAGTTTCAAAAACTTATTATTTTAATTTTTATTTCTATGTTTGACTTCAGGCCAAAAAAAATATAGTGTTACTTAGCATAAAAAAACCTGATTAATAGTAGTTTGTCTCTAATTTCTTTTCCTTTTGTGTGTGAAGATAGTCATTTTATATTACAGAACTATATGAGGAGCTCATCATTTGTTCTCCCCTTCCTTTTTTCCTTCACAAATATTTCTTGTATACTGTTTAATTCATAGATTTGTTACTATGAAGGCTATGCATAGAAACAGTAACTTTCTGTTTTCAAGGTGTTTATGCTGTAGTTGATAAGAGAGGAAATAAAAAGTTAATTTAAGATCTGTATAATATTTGAGAGCTCATAAGTAAGAAGGTACTGTAATGTGAAATACCTTAGGGTTAATGCTACACAAGCTCAGTTGTAGAAGGGAATAACTTGGACTTGGAGATCTGGGGCTTAGGCTAACTGAATGGAAGGGACCAACAGATGCAGGGATGAGGGAGCAGAGTGTGCAGGGTGGCATGAAATAGGGAGATGAATTCCATGAGCATGTATTCCATATAGCATGTATTCGTGCGGCAGTTTGGCAGTGTTCTGAAGTTGGCCAAAGTGGATTTTTCATGAGGAAAAGGAAAATAAAAAAATAAACCAAATCAGAGAAAAAAGCCCCAGACTGTGTGGGTAATTAAATTCTAGGCTACGGAGTTTGGACTTCAACTCTGGGTGATGGGCATGGTCCTGGCTCTCACAGGAGTTTTTTAAAAGGGAAATTTGTATTTTAACCTATTATATTAGAAGGATCTTATTTGTAATACTTCTTTTTTCTGCACTGGATTGTAGGGTGGAAGCAAAATTAGAACACTGGTATATAACAGGTCTGAGACAGCAAGATATTGTACCATCACTTGTGGCTTCAATTGGTGATACTGCATCATCCTTGCTTAAAATTGAATTTGAAACCAATCCAGAGAATAGTACTGCTGACCAGACTTTGGTTGTTCAGTCGCAGCCTGTGGAGGTCATCTACGATGCTGTGAGTACAAGGAGAAAGTGAATCCTTATTAAACACGTCTTATGCTTCTGACATATGGTTTTCTTCTTTTTTCCTTTTCATATTTAACCTTAATTTACTTAGTAGTTCTGACACTTTTTTCTTGATTAAAGAGCAGTACATGTTTAGCAGTTAATTTTGATTTTTCATATGCTACAGATTTTTTTGTACTGTATGCTTATGTTAAATTTTTTAAAAAAGTAATATACCCTTAAAGAAGTCTGTGTTTATTATACTGGCTAACTACTCACAAATAACTACACACCAGTTTCCTACCCCAGTTTCTTTTTGCTTATTTTCCCTTTGTCTTCAATGTTTGGAACCAATTTAAAAAGCTTTAGCAGCAAATGAAAGAATTTTAGATACTGTTCACGTGAGAAAAAATCATTGCCATTTCTTTGCTGTTGAAAATGCTGGCTCCAGTTCTGTATCTGTAGCTCCATCTTTATTCAGACTCTCTTAACTCATCTTGAGCATCACTCGTTCCATCACTTGTAGGTTGGCCCCACTCTGTCATTGAGATCCCTGACTTATTTTTACTGTACAGTTTAGAAGTAAATTCACAGTGTGGGTGGGAGGCAGAACTTACTGTATTCTGTGATTTTTTTTTTTAAATTAAAAAAAATTTAAATTGTGGTAAAATACATAGAACATAATTTCCCATCTTAGCCATTTTTTAAGTGTATAGTTCAGTAGGGTTAAGTACATTCACACCATTTTACATCCAATGCCCAGAACTCATTCTTTCTTGCAAAATGTCTGAATTTAAGTTCAAGTTTTGGGTGTAAGTAAGGACTGAACAGCTTTCTTATTTTCTTTCTAAACGTCAAAGTGCAGGAGAATCCAGTTGCAGTATAGAGAGGTGGAGTTTCACCTTCTAATCTGGAGGCTAAGTCTAGAAGTAATGCCCCATTGCTACATCAATGTGATACCGTAGAACATACTTAGGGTCACCTTAACGATATGCACACATTTGTTGCCTTTCCAATAAGGTGAAGTGGGCTATACCTTTTTTCAGGTTCCCTTTCACTCCAGAGGGAGATGTAGTAGGGTAGATTGTCTTTGGAGGTACCACCTCAGTTCAGAGCCAGAGTTGATTAGAATTAAACTGAAACTTTAAATTTTGTAATATAGAAAGTACTCTGTATAACTTGTTTATATTTTAAATGATTTTACAGAAAACCATCAATGCAGTGGTTGAATTCTTTCAGTCAAATAGGGGATTAGATCTTGAGCAAATAACATCAGCTACATTGATGAAGCTGGAAGAAATTAAAGAGAGAACAGCTACAGGTAAAGAATTTGCATAAATGTCATCTAAACTCTCAAAGTTTTTTGCTGTTCTAATGTAAATACTATGTTTAAAATAGTGTAGGTAGTTTTTTTGTCAAATATAACTGCCAGACGGGGTGAGAAAGAGAATAATATGGGGCACAGGTGATTCTGTCTGCTGTTACCTTCAGGAACCTGTGCTGCAGAGTGAACTTGAGCTGGAAAACATCCCTGTCTCAGTTCTTAGGCGACTGTTCACCGTACTGTGTGTGAATCGAGTTTTAAAGATACATACTTTTGTGCATTATGGCCTCTAATCTTAAGCCACCTACTGTATATGGTTACTTAACTAAAGAAATAATGAATTTTTCTATCTCTGGCTAAAATACTAGCTGTGTTGGGTTTATTATATTATGCAGTATGATTGTTTCTCATTGACCGTATGCAATTTCACCTTACATGCTGAATGGAGAATCTAATCTGTGAAAAGAACTTCTCCAACATACTTTTCAAGTGATCTTCTTATTCTCGTTGTTAATAATATGATTACATATTTCAAATTGACTGCATAATCTTTCATCATTTCTTTTTCTTCTTTTAGGACTTACACATATTATTGAAACCCGAAAAGTTCTTGATTTAAGGATAAATCTGAAGCCCTCGTATCTAATAGTTCCACAGACAGGTTTCCACCATGAAAAGTCAGATCTTCTCATCTTAGATTTTGGTACATTTCAGGTAGGTGTATATGCATTTCTGTCTGCTCATTTTTGCTCAGTTTAGCAGCTAGCTGTCTGACAGTATGCTGTTTTTCCCTCAGAGTTCACTTAAACTAAACCTAGACTTATTTCTTGTTAGCATTTTGTCAAGCCTAGCTTAGATTGTGTAGTTTGTATGTATCTTACCGCTATTAAAAAAACAACAGCTAACATTTTCTGAAATGGTGGATGATTTGACATTGAGGACTGGCTTACTGCTGTCTTTTCCTAATTAGAGAGAAGCACTCCTAGTTTTCAAGCACTCCTAGGTTTCCAGAATCTAATTACATAGTTTTCTTTGTTAATTTATATGTCTTGAGAATAGAAAATTATACAGATATGAATATATGTTTGTTAAATCACTGACATCAACTAAGAGTTGATGAGTACGAGAGCATGAGAACTGTAAGGGTTTGGTGTTGAACCTCCTAGAAATCCAATCTTCTGAGAAAAACTGAAGATTTCAAAAAATGTAGTCCTGAATTGATCCTTGTTTCCTTTAGGAAGAGGGAAAAGCAAATCGAGATTGGAGCTGAATTCTAATGGCCTAATTATTCTAGTTATATAGTGGGGAGAGGAAGGAATAAAACCTTCTGTTTCATGGTGAAGAGTTTAGGATAGCTGGTAGGGAAGCTTGAGCCACAAGTGGTGACAACTCCTGAGAGCCAGGAAGAGTCGCATGTCTAGACGGGTTATTTGAGATAGACAGCTGTGTAACTCATCTTGTCATTAATTTGAATGTGCTGAGGGGCTTCCCTGGTGGCGCAGTGGTTGAGAGTCCGCCTGCCGATGCAGGGGGCGCGGGTTCGTGCCCCGGTCCGGGAGTATCCCGCGTGCCACAGAGCGGCTGGGCCCGTGAGCCATGGCCGCTGGGCCTGCGCGTCCGGAGCCTGTGCTCCACAGCGGGAGAGGCCACAACAGTGAGAGGCCCATGTACCGCAAAAAATAAAATAAAATAAATGTGCTGCGCACCTGTTACCCAAATGTAATAGAGATGTATGCTGAAATGGTATATTCCTAATAAAATATTTGCTAATAATTATTAGAAAATTAAGCAAAATATGAATTCATTAAGGGCAATGTTTTAATTTTATTTAGGCTTTAAGAAAACACAACTAAAGTATGTTGATATAAAGATTTTTCTGTTAAAAAAATTGAAGGTTTTTCTCCATTTCAGCTTAACAGTAAAGATCAGGGTTTGCAGAAGACTAGTAATTCATCTCTGGAAGAAATAATGGATAAGGCATATGACAAGTTTGATGTGGAAATAAAAAGTGTGCAACTACTCTTTGCAAGAGCAGGTAAACTGTTGCTCAGTTTTCAGGATCTTGAAATTATGTTGAGTAGCATTGGTAAATAGATACGCATGTTTACGTGTATATCAACCCTGATAACATTTTGAACACATATACTGTTGGTCACTTAAGGGAACCAAATAGGAGCCCATCAGTGAAAATCTTTGTCACAATTACAGAGATGTGGCTGTTCATCTTAGGGTACTTAGTACCATTTGAATCTAAGTCCAGTCATTGCCTGTTTTTTTTTAAAGTGACATAAAACTGCCCAGAATATGGAATAGAAGTTGCAGTTGGCTTATGTTCCTCTGTCCCAGTGTGTTTGGGATGTCTCAATGTTGTTTTCCCTTGCTGCTTTATTTTTAAATATTTTACTATTAGCCTAGTCTTTATTTGAGTGGTAGTATGTTTTTTACTTTTGTAGATACCTGAGAAGTATGGATATAGTCTTTAAACCCAAAAAGTAGTGAATTTAATTATTTTCCAAAAGCTTTGGTGGTTTCTACTGCTTAAATGAAGATTGTTGGTTCTCTGTATTTCTTTAGTTTCTAGAAGCAATAATAAGTATTTGCAAAGTATCCTTGAGTATATCACTCTGTGGTAGGTCACTGAAGGAAAGGACATAGTTTCTGTGTGCAGAGTGTATACTATAGTGGGAGTAATGAGATTTATTAAAACGTAAATATATAATGCTCTACTTAGTTTTATAGATTGAGCCTATTAATTCCTTGAAGAGAAGTACCTATACAGACCATTAAAGCTGCCTTTTCTTTTGTATGTACTTAATAATAATTGTTTGAATTATAAGCAATAAAAGATGTTCATTCATTGCCATCAGTTAAGATCTGTGTAGAGTTCTTTCAGTTATTGGAAGTCTGTCTTTGGAACCTTCTTATTTGGAAGATTTTGTCATAAAATCTTGCTTGATAAAACTCATTTTTGCTTTAGAATTATTGCACTTAGGACCCCCAGAAACCTCTATTTTTCTTGTCTTTCTTTCCCTGTTTTTTCCTTTTTTCATGGCAGCTCCCCAACCTGGATCTCTGATTCTGGAATCAAGGCAGTAAATTCTTAGGTTTTTTTCCCTGTTTGCTTTAAAATGTAAGATGTTATTAGAAAACATTCTTCAAATAAATGTTTAAAATTATTTTTATATCATAGTCTTTGACTTTTGTCAATCTGTGTTAAAAAATATAGGTAATTTAGCTTGTATGTTGAAAGAAGTAAAAGTCATCATTGAATATATTTGTTAATTATTTTCTAATAGGTTACTTTTCCATAGAAAATCTGATAATCTAAAACTAATTAATAAATAAAAACTAGTCATTTAATTAAAAAAATTTTTTTAAGATGAAAACTGGAAAAAGTGTCGATTTCAGCATCCATCAACTATGCATATATTGCAACCCATGGATATTCACGTTGAGTTGGCCAAGGCAATGGTGGAAAAAGACATTAGAATGGCTAGGTAATGTATGAGTTTCCTTTATATTATAAAGTCAACAAGGTGAAATATATCTGCATCAGTTACTGAATTTTAAGAAAGCAAAGCTAGATTTCTGAAGGACAGAAAAAAATAATGATTATCTTACAGCAGAAATACATTTTTAAGGAAATGTTTATTTGAATTATGTATCACCTCTCTTATTTCAGAAGTACTTGGGCTTTTACATTTTGTGAAAGTTGGTTATCCCTGTTTTTGAATGGATCGAATTCAAGGTTCAATATTGAAATATAAAATCTTCAAAAATTATAGGCTCTTTTGATTACGGAACCATATAAAATCTTGAGAAGAATCTAAGGGAATGGAAAGTAGAAACTGAATTTTGAATTTAAGTAGATAATTATGAAATTATCTGCTGCCTTCTTAAAAACAGCTTTGTTGAAGTATTACTGACGTTTAATACACTATGTTTGTTTAAAGTGTACATTTTGATAAGTTTTGACGTAAGTATTTATCTATGAAACCATCACCATCGTCAAGATAATGAACACATCCATCATCCTCAAAAGTCCTTGTGTCCCATTGTATTTTCTCCCTCATATCCTTACCTGCTAACTCCTCTCCCCTCAATCCCCAGGCAACACTGATCTTTCTGACACTAAAGGTTTGTTAGAGTTTTCTAGAATTTTATATAAATAAAATCATAGAGTTGTAATTCTTTTTTTTTGACTTATTTCATTCAGTATAATTGATTAGAGATTTATTCGTATGTGTATCTTTAGTTCATTGATACTCTTTATCAGTTGGAGGTTAAACCAACTGTGCATTACTAGATAAAGCTCTTTTAGTAGTAATGTATTATTCTTTTAAAATGTTGGACTTGGCTTGCTAAAATTTTGTTATGAAGTTTTAAAACCTTACATTTCTGTTTATGAGGGATATTGATCTGTGCTTTTATTTTCTTGTTTTGGCATCAATGTATCAGGCTTCATAGAGGGAAGTTGTGTAGAATTGGTATTTTTTCCTTCTTATATGTTTGGTAGAATTCACCCGTGAAGCCACCTGGGCCTGGAGTTTTCTTTTTTGGGGGAGGGTTTTTAACTACTAATTAAGTTTCTTTAACTTAAATTCAATTTCTTTAATAGATATACGGCTGTTCAGATTATCTGTTTTTTTGAGTGATCTTTGATGGCTTGCATTGCAATGAAAAAGTTTGTCTTTCATGTCTTAGTTGTTGAGTTTATTGTTTTAAAATTGTTTATAATATTTCCATCTTACATTTTTAATACCTGGAGAATTTGTAGTGTTGCTGTTTCTCTCTTGATATTAGTAACTTGTACCTTTTCTCTTTTTTTTCTGATCAGTCTGGTTAGAGGTTTATCAATTTTGTTGATCTTCTGAAAGAATCAGCTTTTGGTTTCAAATATTTTCTCTACTGTATTTGTTTTTTATTTCATTGATTTCCACTCTCACATACAGTATTGCTTTTTTGTTTTGCTTACTTTGGGTTTCATTTGTTTTACTCTCATAGTTTCTTAAGATGGAAGCTGAGACCATTCAATTGAGACCTTTCTTCTTTTCTAATACAGGCATTTAGTGCTTCAAATTTTCCTTGAAATGCTGCTTAACTGTACCCTACACATTTTGAAACTCTTCAGTCAGTAAACTGGGTATTTGTACAACTTTAGTCATTTGTTTCCCATCTTTCAACTTTCCTTTGTTGACTGATGTCCAGTGTCTTTGAAACAGTTGTTTCACATATTTTGTCCATTTTTTTAGTTATTTTAGTAGGGAGGGTTTATCTAGTCCCTCTATTTGGGATGATATTAGTTTTATGCAATGTTTTAGAAATAATAAAGAAGCATCTCACATTTTTACAGTGCTTTTCAATTTACAGAGTACTTTCACAGAAAGTTCAATCCTTTGAGGTAGGAACAGCTAACTGGCCTCTGTTGAACATTAGTGGTTGCATTATACAGAAAAATCATTCTTCGTTTAGTAGTTAGGCATCTGTCAGCTTGAGCTGTTCAAGCTTAGTTAGGAAGTCAAAGATAAACAACCTGAAAGAGCTTTATGAGCAGCAGATAGCTGCCACAAAGTTATTAGGACAAGCAAACCCAGGCAGTTAGGTGTAATAGGGAAGCAGAAGAGAAGCACGTGCTGAAAAGTAAGCACCTGATGAAAGCACAACAGTGATTCAGCAGTAAGTAAAACAGATAGCCTTCTCATGGAGCTTATATTTTAACCAGAGGAGACATAAACAAGTATACATATGCTATGTCAGGTGCTGATAAATGCTATGAAGGGAAATAATGGGAGGTGAAGGGATAGAGAATGATGGGGTAGATACTCTTTGATGTTCAGAATGAGAAATTTTTGATACCAGGAAATGTTATGTATAGTGTTTTAGGTTTTAAAACATAGATAATTTGTATTTGAAAATGTCTTCCTAAAAATTAGTTAACTTAAGGTTTGGCTGCTTAAGAAGGATACAAAACTTGGCTTACATAGAGCTTCCCATTCCCTGGCAATGTTGAGGCATTAATATAATTAGATTAAAACATATCCAAAGTAACTTTGACCCCAGAATGTAGTCTCTTCTCCATTCCCTTCCCCACCTCCATAGTATAGAGAAGCTGGACCTTGGTACCTTATAGTTGAATTAATTATGTTTTTAGATTTAAAGTATCTGGAGGGCTTCCTCTGATGCACGTGAGAATTTCTGATCAGAAGATGAAAGACATGCTACATTTGATTAACAGTATACCCTTGCCACAGAAATCATCTGCACAGTCTCCAGAGAGACAGGTAAATGGAGATAATAAAAATGCTAAATATCTTTATATTTGTATATATGGTGATTTTTTTCCATCTTTTTGTGAGCTGTTTTGTTTTTCAGTATTGTTTAGGGCCAGTTTCCTTTATTTGATACATTTTTGAGGTTTAATGTGGTTGATTCTGTACAGAACTGCATATGGCATTGAATAAATAAAGACTGTAGCCTATTTTCATTTTGGAGTGGTGGTAGAAAGTCTGTTATAGGGAATAATGGAAAGAAAGATACATAAATGAAAGGAAAAATGTTTTTCAAATTTAGGAAATGTGTTTTAAATAAAGCTAAATATAGAAATCTTCTTTAAAATGTTGCAAAATAAAATGATCATTATAAAATTTTCTTACATGTTAGACTGAAAAGTTCTAGATCACTTTACTTGGAATTGATCTTTACAACATAAATGTTGGACTTCCATTTACTTTGAAATGAAATTTGAGAGCCAACTAATGTCGATACCATTTTCGAGGGACCTGTCAAAAAGACGTATAATTAATATTGTAATAGACAGCAACTGAATGCCACACAATGATAGGTAGACTTATCTACTAGAGTTATACATGGTTCTGCCCTTGTAAATGCAGGTGGTGGTCTTAATAATAAGTAAACTCCAGCCAGCCATTAGTTGATTGCATAACGTTCTTTGTTGGAAGATTTGTGTGCTGTGTATGTGTCTTTCCATCTCTCTCTATTCTCTATTACTTTTTCAGTATTTCTCTCATTTATGTACATTTAATCCTGCTAAATTAGTATGTTTAGAAAACTTTTTGTATTATTTTCTAGGTATCCTCAATTCCTATAACAACAGCTAGTACAAAAGGCCTACTTGGTACGCCACTGTTGCTAGATGGAGTGGAATCAGGGGAGGAAGGTAAAATGTTCTTTATTAAACCAAACCTAGAGATAAACTTTTCAGAAAATAAAGGAATTGTGAAAGTGTTATAGTAGTTTACTGGCTTTATTTCCAGTTGTGCTACTAACCAACAGTGAGACTTCGAGTCATTTATTTTTATTTAAGGCCAAGTTTCTTTGTTTGAATAAAAGTATTTTTGTGATTGACAGTGTTTAAGATTCTAAATAAGCTGCTTTTTTTTGCCCTGATCTCTACTTGATTCTTTTCTCTATCTCTGGTCTAACTGATCTTTTTTCATTTTGAACTAGAATGTAAACTTTATGAGGACAAGGATAATGTCTGTCTTGGTCACCCTGGTGTCCTTAGTGGCTGGTACAGATGGATATGTGATAGATGATACCCAGTAAATATTTTATTGAAAATTGAATAAATAAACTAAAGTGAAAAACAATCAGAAGTGTTGAAGAAGAAAATAGAAGGGCTGTTTGATTTTATATATGATTATCCCATGCCAGGTTGAGTCACTCTGTGGGACTTAGAAAGAAGCTATATTCTGATTCTGAATATGAAGGTTATGTCTAATAAATGAATTTTACTTTTGAGAGATTTCAGTTTGAGTGTTTTATGCAGTTTTTGATGGACATTCTCTCAAGTCAATTGTCTTCTTCCTTTAGAGTCTGATGATGAGTATTTTGATGCTGAGGATGGAGACACACAGACTGGTAAAAGTATGAAAGGGTCAGACATAAAAAAGGTTGCTGAGGCCCCAAATGAGGAGCTCATTAATCTTCTACTGAAGTTTGAAGTTAAAGAAGTATGTATATTTGTTTTGTCCATAAACAAATATATTCTTGTTACTGCTGTCCTTATAAACTGTCTAATGCTAGACCCAAACATTAAGTATATTTAAAATGTGGTACTCTATCTTCCCTACTGCCACCCCCCCCACACACACATATACTTCTAAGAAAATGAAATGTTATTTTGTAAAAACTGATACAAGTATGATCTGTGGTACATCTGATCTACTCTGGAAAAGCTTGAGACTCTTAGTTAGGATTTTCTTTTCTGTAGAAAATTTCTGTGACATGTTTACTTTAATATTTTTCAACTTTTAAGCCAAATAATATAGTTTATTGTCATGTTTATAATTTAGAAAAATGTAAACAACCTAAATTTGCAACACGGCTTTTACAGCCATTGAAAGTCTGGTAGTAATAAAAGAAAACATCGACATCGAGAGATGGTCAATGCATATCTTTATTTGGGGAAAAAAAAGGCGATTACAATTCCAAGGATATTATGATTCCATTTAGAAAATAAACACACACATACACACACACTTTTTTTTAAAATAAATGACAGTGTTCATCTCTGTGTGGTGGGATTATAGTTTTTCATTCCTGCCTGTTTGCTTTTATATATATTAAAAAATTTTTAAATGAATATGCATTGCTTTGAAATAAAACACAAAAGGTATAAAAAGGAGGTATTTCTTACTGACTGCTTTATATCTAAGTATTATTGGTATTTGTTTAAAGAAAGATATGTTCTCCATGTTTAGACTTCTTTGACTTCTGTCTTTCTCTCATACTCCCATCTAACATATCAGAAAACCCCTTGACTTTACCTTCAAAATGTATTCAAATGATTGCTCTTCCCTTCCACAGCTATTGCACTGTCCATGTCACCATCATATCTTGATTGGACTATTGCAGTAGCCTCTTGTCTCTCTGCTTCCATCATGTACTCTGTTCTGTAGCTAGAGTGATACTATTTTTAATCTTTTCTTAAAAAAATATTTATCTTTTTGACTGCATTGGGTCTTAGTTGTGTTATGCCGGATCTTTTGTTGTGACACGCAGGCTTCTCTCTAGTGGTGTGCAGGTTTTCTCTTTCTAGTTGAGGCATGTGGTCTTAGTTGCCCCATGCCATGTGGGATTTCAGTTCCCCGACCAGGGATCGAGCTGTGTGCCTTGCATTGGAAGGTGGACTCTTCACCACTGGACCACCAGGGAAGTCCCTAGAGTGATTGTTTTAGAGGCAAAGTCAGTTCATGCCATTGCTTTGCTCATAACCCTACACAGGCTTCCCATCTCACTCACAGTAAAGGGCTAAATTCTTCCCATGGCCTACAAGTCACACCATGTGACTTCTTTGGCTTCATCTGCTGTTCTCTTCTTCCTTGCTCATTTTGCTTCAGCCATATTTCATTTATTCCTTCCATAAATGTTTATCAAGTGTTGTCATGTACCAGGCATTGTTTTAGATACTAGAGCTACAGCAGTAAGCAGAGTTCTTCCACATGGAGCTTACACTTGCCTTTTGTACTTTCTTGTATACCAAAGCATATTCTTTGTGCTTGCTGTTTCCTTTGCCTGGAAAACTTTTCTTGCATGACTTGCTTCTTTACTTCCTTTAGAAATGCCATCTTATTGGAAAGGCCTGACCACACAACACAAAATAGCAACCTTTGCTTTTCCCCATCCTCCCTAGAATGTAAGCTTCTTGAAGACAAGGACTTTGTCTGTCCTGGTCATTTTGATGTTCTTAGTGGCTGGCACACCCTCATACATGGAAGATGATGCTCAATAAATATTTTATTGAGTATTGAATGAATGAACTAAAGTCATAAACAATCAAAATCATCTCAGAAAAAATAGTGCTGTTTGAAATATTTTTCCCAATTTGACCTTTTTTTGCCATTCCGAAGTTTTAAATATTTCTGTGGTGAAATCTAATTTTTTCTTTATATTCTAGTTTTAGTGTGTGTTTAGAAAATTATCCTTCATTACAAAAATATTTACCCATGATTTTATTTATTATTTTATGATTTTAATGCTTTCATTTAAATCATTGATTTATTTGAAATTTATTTTTGTATATCAATTCAGTACTGAATATCTTACTGTGCTGTTTTATTGTTTCTGTTTTTCAGTTGACGCTCCTGATTTTTCTTAGGTAATATGACTATATCACTGCTAATAATATTAGTTTTTGCTTTTTTTTTTAGCATTTATATTTTTCCAGTTATTGTGGCTGGCTTATAGGTTTCCCCAAAATCTGATAGTTCAAAACAACTATTTTTATCAAAACAGCTATTTTATCTTGCTAATAGTTTTGTGGGTTAGGAATTCTGGAAGGGCCCAGCTTAGTCATTTTTGCATGTAGTCTTTCACATGCCTTCAGTCACATTTGACTAGAGTAGCAGTGACCTGAGCTCTCAGTGGGCCTCGTGGCTCACTCAGGAGGCTGGCAGTTGATGCTGGATGTTGGCTGGGACCTCGGCTGGGACTTTTGACCACAGTACCAACTCACGGCCTCCTGACCATGGCAGCTTCAGGGTAGTTGAACTTTTTACATGGCAACTAGCTTCCCCCAGAATGAGAAATCCCAGGTGGAAGTTTCATGGCCTTTTTTTGCGGTATGCGGGCCTCTCACTGCTATGGCCTGTCCCATTGCGGGGCACAGGCTCCGGACGTGCAGGCCCAGCGGCCATGGCTCACAGGCTCAGCCGCTCCACGGCATGCGGGATCCTCCCAGACCAGGCCAGGAACCCGTATCCCCTGCATAGGCAGGCGGACTCTCAACCACTGCGCCACCAGGGAAGCCCTGTACTCTGTTGATTGAAGCAGTCACAACCCTGCCCAAATTCTGTGGGGGTGGGGCAAAGACCTCCATCTCTTGACGGAGATCAAAGAACTTGGATGTTTTAAAAATGGCAACATATGTGTTTTATTTTTCATTGTTTAAATATACTGGCTATCATTTCTACAATAAATTTGAATAGTAGTGTAATAGTAAATGTCGTCATACTTTTTGACATTAATGGAGATGATTCTTATATCACCAGACATGACTTTTAGTTTTGAGATAAAGATTTTAAAAAATCATATTCAGGGGCTTACCTGGTGGCACAGTGGTTGAGAGTTCGCCTGACGATGCAGGGGACATGGGTTCGTGCCCTGGTCTGGGAGGATCCTGCATGCCGTGGAGCAGCTGGGCCCGTGAGCCATGGCCGCTGGGCCTGTGTGTCGGGAGTCTGTGCCCCGCAACGGGAGAGGCCACCACGGTGAGAGGCCCGCGTACCGCAAAAAAAAAAAAAAAAAAAATCATATTCAGGAAGAATTCATACATGCCTATTTTTACTAAATTAAAAAGGTAAATCAATAAGGATATAAAATTTCATCATGATTTTTAGATAGATGTAGTTATATTCTTAATAATAGAATTTAAGATGATAACTTCCGGGCTTCCCTGGTGGCGCAGTGGTTGAGAGTCCGCCTGCCAATGCAGGGTACGCGGGTTCGTACCCCGGTCCGGGAAGATCCCACATGCCGCGGAGCGGCTGGGCCTGTGGGCCATGGCCGCTGAGGCTGTGCGTCCGGAGCCTGTGCTCCGCAGCGGGAGAGGCCACAACAGTGAGAGCCCCGCATATCACAAAAAAAAAAAAAAACCCAAAAAGATGATAACTTTCAATCATGGTAAATAACTTGATGGTAATAGAAGAGTATGAGCAAAATTTCTACTATGGTCATGACTGTATATATGAAGAAAGATTTTGTATTTTTAAGTATGATTCAAAGTACTTATCTGCCTTTCATTGGCTGTCCTGATTGTTTTAGGTGATTTTGGAATTTACCAAACAACAGAAGGAAGAGGATACAATTCTAGTGTTTAATGTTACTCAGTTAGGAACAGAGTCTACAATGAGAACATTTGATTTAACTGCGGTAACTTACTTAAAGAAAATCAGCTTGGATTACTATGAAATTCAAGGTAATAGCCATAAAATTAGAAATAATAGACAGTAGCAGATTTAGTATTACTTTTGAGTATCTGAAACACATTCATTTATATAGTAATAATTATAATAAATAATAGCAGTGTTCTAAGCATTTTATAAATAATAACTCATTTAATCCTTGTAACAATGCTATAAGATAGGCAATGCTATTATCTCCAACTTACACAAGAGGAAACAAAGTCATAAATTGGTTACATAATTTACCCAGGGTCACACTGCTAGTTAGTTAGTGGCTGAACCATGATTAAAACCCTAGAAATCTGCCCCTAGGGTCTGTATTCTTAACTACTATGATCTACTCAGAGAGTCCATATAAATCCCCTTTATATAGGGAGTATTATTCCCATTTTACAAACAAAGGAAGGTTAAATAAAGAGAGATTAAGTGAGTTACTCAAGATCATGCATCTTACTAATAGCAAAACCTAGAATTTATCTCTGGTCTTATAATATTGAAGTTCTTATTCTTTTGATTCAGTAGTGTTCATATATCAGAAGCAGCATCAGGTTATGAAAATGGTGGGACATAAAATTAATTCTTTCAGAAGCTTTTATGGTTTATGCATTTCAGTGTACATCTTGTATACTCATTGGATGAGGAATGAAGGAATGGATGAATCTACAGTAATTAAGGTTACCTAATATTTGCCAAGTATTTTAATCAAATATAAAGACCTATTTTTTTGTTATTTTTTAAACAGCTCTAACTAAAATTAACCTCAGCTTAGAAGAAAAATGTTTTATGTATTAGTAAGCTCCTATAAGCACTGTGGAGAGATGGAGTTTACATTATTGTCTTAAGGGGAAAAATACAAATAGTAAATTTTCTAGGCTATTTTTTCCTTTAGAGAAGGTTATTTCAGTGGAAAATTCTGAGATATCTCAGAAACAGGAGTTATAAAACTGCAAATAATAAAAGATGGATAAAAGAGTGGATAAATCACTTATCCCTCCATGGCTTCTGGAGGTAGTTCCTTGGGACATGTACATGAGGATATAGAGGACATCTGGTGGTACTTGTTGTTTTTAAATTTAAAGAAATTTAACAATTCCCCTCCCTTCAAAAAACTATTTCCTCTTCTGTGTAAGCCTTCTCTTAGTCTAAACAAAGGAAAATTATTTAAATTTCTTTAATATGAATGAAATTTTAGAGCTCAACAGAATACTACATGTTTTTCTAGTTCAACCTCATTGTTATGTAGTTGAGAAAGCTGAAGTTAAATAGCTTTTGGTAAAGGTAGAGATGAATTAGAATTCATATTTCCTGATTCTTAACACCCGTAGTCTTCTACTGCCTTACGAATGCACGTATGGTCTTAAAAATATCTAGAGAAGTTTTGATTACTTTTGAACACAGATGTACGATCAGAGAAAATAAATACAGTATGCATGTTTTTAAGTAAGTTGGATGTCAGAGGTAAGGTAAGGATTTGGATTGGCTTATTTCTTTACCAGTGATGACCTTAATATTTAATAACCATGAAAATATGTGCAGGTAGTTTTTTAAAGCTTAATTAATAAAATTTTTTAAGAAGAAAAGGACATGTTGGAAATTCCAAATGTAAAAAAGAGCAATTTATTTGAAACACTTTTTTTTTCTTTTTCTTTAATCTAGGGTCCAAAAAGAAGCCCCTTCACTTGATTAGCTCTTCTGACAAACCTGGATTAGATCTCTTAAAAGCAGAGTACATTAAGGTAAGGGTCACAGAATGTTTATATATTTATTATATACTCTAAACTATCCTCTGGAAGGAAAAAGATGACAGTAGATTATTAAAGGCTCTTGTGTATCATAGATTTGAATCCTAGGGATATCTACTGTTTCTCTTTTCATTCGCACACCTCTTTCTCTTTCACTCAAGTAAGGACTAGGATTTTACAAAGTCACACTTCTTGTCCACAAAGATGGAAGCCTGGGGTAAAGTAGGTCCTACTACTGTCTTCTGGGGCACATTCACCTACCTACATTCATTGTATGTGTAGGTGATATTTGGCTAAGTATCCTACATCAAAAGGGATAAAGTCAAATTGAATTTGGTTCAGAAGAGAATTGCCTGGATCCAGAAGGACTCAAAAATATGTTATATGAAGAATGTTGAAGAATGTTATATGAACTGATGGTATTCAGCTTCATTCAAGATTAGTTGATTTATTTAATTATTCAATAACTGTTGAACGTCTTTTGTGTCAGGTTGTGTTAGGATACAGAGATGAAAAACATTCTTTGTTCTCAAGGAATTTGTAGACCAGTAGGGAGATAGGTAAACAACAATTAAAATATAATGTGTTTCATGGATGCCAAGGGGGGAAAGTGGCAGGGGGTGGGTGGTGTGATGAATTGGGAGATTATGATTGGAATGTATACACTGATGTGTATAAAATGGATAACTAATAAGAACCTGCTGTATAAAAAAATAAAATTCAAAAAATATATAATGTGTTTATTCTTTAATAAGGAAGAACACAAAACATTATGGGAGCAGGGAGGCAGGGATATTGATCTAGCCAGAAGGCTTCTCACAGGAGGTAAAACTTTGAATTTACTGTGTATGTTCCCAAGGGACATAACTTGAACCAATTGGTTATTATGATAGGAGATAGATTTTAAAAAATATGTATTTATTTATCGATTGATTATTTATTTTTTTTGGCTGCACCGGGTCTTAGTTGTGGCACGCAGGATCTTCATTTCGGCATGTGGGATCTTTAGTTGCGGCATGCATGTGGGATCTAGTTCCCCGACCAGGCATTGAACCCGGGCCCCCTGCATTGGGAGCACGGAGTCTTACCCACTGGACCACCAGGGAAGTCCCAGGAGACAGATTTTTGTTTCAGTGTGAAGACCTCATTAAATCAAACTTCTCTAAAGTTTGGATTTCTAAGAAAATGAGGTTTCTTTCACTGGAGATATCCTAAAATAGACTTGCTGAAGACTTTCTAAAGGTATTTAAACATTAGGTGATAGATGGGCTAGACTACCTTTAAACCTTCTAACCCTCAGAGTTTATCATTCTGATCCCTAGCTGCAGTTTCCCAAAAGTGAATGATGCCATGCTCTCCTCTGTTTGAAGAGGAGGACAAGATTTTACTCTTACGATAAATAAATAGATTTGGATGTAACTTTATAATAATGATAATAAAATTAAATATATAATGTATTTAAAAATAGTTATAACTAAATATAAATAAATTAAGTACAGATTATAAGTAAATGATTCATTTACTTTGGTCTTAATTCCTTCTTTAGAACTTTTTTTTTCTTTCTTTTTTTTGTTTTTTTTAGGCTGATAAGAATGGACCCAGTTTTCAAACTAGTTTTGAAAAAACTGAACAAACACTTAAGGTAAGAAATTCTGTTAAAAGAATAGATCCTGTTTGAAAATAACCTACTCTGTAAGTCTTCAGTATCCTTTGAGGAACCATTAAAAGTTATAAATTAGCCTCATAAATGTCTACCATGCTCTGTGTTTATGATTCAGGATAATAATACTGTTATTTAACTCATTGTATCACATCCTAATTATTTCTAAAGGAGGGAATGCTATAGATGAGGGAACTTTGATTTACAAAGAACCAACAGGATTCTGAACAAACCAAACTAGATACTGTCTTTTAATGCAGGGCTCAGAAAGTATGTGAAATATAAGGAGAGATGTTGAGTACTTCTGGAGCTATACTAAGGTACTCAAGTAGAGGAAGAAGAGGCAAAATGTAATTTTAGGATACAGTAAAAAGAAAATGAGAGAAATGAGTTTCAGATTATACTTTTTTTTTTTTTTTTTTTGCTGTATGCGGGCCTCTCACTGTTGTGGCCTCCCCCGTTGTGGAGCACAGGCTCCGGACGCGCAGGCTCAGCGGCCATGGCTCACGGGCCCAGCCGCTCCGCGGCATGTGGGATCTTCCCAGACCGGGGCACGAACCCGTGTCCCCTGCATCGGCAGGTGGACTCTCAACCACTGCGCCACCAGGGAAGCCCCAGATTATACTTTTGAGAGATGGGAAAATCTGTTGAATATTGAATCTTCCTTTTAATAATTTTTGTATCCACTTAGTGTCTTGAAGCAATGAAAAGAAGTCCTTTTATATAAAAAGTGATTATTAAGAAATTTCAGTTCACTATTAGAAAATCATATATTCTTTAAAACAATTTGTGTTGCTATTTTAGGTTTCTGGAGTTACTGTTTTTAAAAATATATTTTCTCCTATAAGCTATATATTCTTTATTTTTAAATGATAGGACCATAATTGTGGTTTTAGAAGATTATTTAGTGACTGAGAACTCACTCTTAATTGCATATTTTATATTTAAATCTCATGAATGTCACATTTGATATCTTTGTTTTTTTAACATCTTTATTAGAGTACAATTGCTTTACAGTGTTGTGTTAGTTTCTGCTGTATAACAGAGGGAATCAGCTGTATGCATACGTATATCCCCATATCCCCATACCTTATGGGGATTCCCTTGTATGTTATTTGTTGCTTTTCCCTTGCTGCTTTTAATATTTTTTCTTTGTATTTAATTTTTGATAGTTGGATTAGTATGTGTCTCAGCGTGTTTCTCTTTGGGTTTATCCTGTATGGTACTCAATGTGCTTCCTGGACTTGATTGACTAATTCCTCTCCCACGTTAAGGAAGTTTTCGACTATAATCTCTTCAAATATTTTCTTAGACCCTTTCTTTTTCTCCTCTTCTTCTGGGACCCCTATAATTCGAATGTTGGTGCGTTTAATGTTGTCCCAGAGGTCTCTGAGACTGTCCTCAGTTCTTTTCATTCTTTTTTCTTTATTCTGCTCCCCGGCAGTTATTTCCACTATTTTATCTTCCAGCTCACTTATCTGTTCTTCTGCCTCAGTTATTCTGTTCTTGATTCCTTCTAGAGTATTTGTAATTTCAGTAATTGTGTTGTTCATCATTGTTTGTTTGCTCTTTAGTTCTTCTAGATCCTTGTTAAATGTTTCTTGTATTTCTCCATTCTGTTTCCGAGATTTTGGATCATCTTTACTATCATTATTACTCTGAATTTTTTCTCAGGTTAAGTTGCCTATTTCGTCTTCATTTATTTGGTCTTGTAGGTTTTTACCTTGCTCCTTCGTCTGTAACATATTTTTTTGTCGTTTCTTTTTTTTTTTTTTGATGTGTGGTGCTCTGTTCCTGTCTTACTGGTTGTTTGGCCTGAGACGTCCAGCACTGGAGTTTGCAGGCAGTTGGGTAGAGCTGGGTCTCGGTGCTGAGACGAGGACCTCTGGGAGGCCTCACTCTGATTGATATTCCCTGGGGTCTGAGGTTCTCTGTTAGTCCAGCAGTTTGGACTCGGTGCTCCCACCACAGGAGCTCAGGCCTGACCTCCAGCCTGGGAACCAAGATCCCACAAGCTTTTTCTTTTTCCTTTGTGCTTAGTGTAGATGCATTTGCTCATAGGGTGCTGCATGCAGAGGCCTCACGCCCAGCCCTTCACACCAGAGTTCCTAGTGCGAACCGGCTTCTGCTGACACTATAGCTTCAATGGCCATGTGCAGAGCCATTTGCAGAGCCTGAAATCATTTCTTAACATGGTGGTAATACATGGTGATTCTGGAGTTTCATATTCTAACTTATATGTTTTATATAATCATAATAATAATCATTGAAGATTCAAAAAAGTGATATATATATTCAATCTTGGAATGACCATGACAGGCAGATTGTAGGCTCTACGGTAATTAGGATTGGGAAATGGAGTAATTAGGTTACCTTGATACTCAAATGAACCCCCAAAATGTGTAAGTATAATTTACTCTCCATATATTGCCTGTTTAAGGACTGTGAGTTGTGAGTCTTCCTCTCTTCTCTCTTCCTTTTAAGTGGTGTACAGCAGTGATGCAAGCCTAGTTAGGAGCCTTTTGTATACATCATGCAGACTACTGGTATAATTGGCCTGGGAACTAATTTTCTTTTTAAAATATTTCTAGGTGGCTTTTTCATCTTTAAACCTATTGCTGCATACACAAGCTCTTCTCTCGTCTCTTAATTACCTGACAACCATAATTCCATCAGATGGCCAAAACATGGGTGATACCAAGGAAGTACAAGTTTCTACTGAAAAGCAACAAAAAAATTCAGCTCTGCAGAAAAGTATGAAAAACACTGTTTTGTTTCTTGTTAGTAAGAGTTAGAATTGTAGAGCTAAATGGGGAATCTTACAAGAGACCATCTGGTTAGTCATGTACATGCCATTTTGCCTACCTTTGTTCTTTCCTTCAAACTGAGTCATACATGGGTGCCTGATATGTAACATAAATGTAGTTAATACTGTTGTTTAAAAAAAAATGTTTTTGTTCTTATTCTGGTGGTGATGGGGGATGTCTTTATATGAGTATTAGGGGAAGAAGACCTGTATTTATTCTGAGCTCTTCCTCCTCTCAGCGGCTCCTGAAAGGACTCCATAGAGGGTTAATCTTCCCTAACATTTTACAGATAAGGAAATCAAGACCCAGAGACATGAGGGCCAGGGTTCAGGGATAGCATCGAATTGGATAAGAGCCCAGCTTTTGGATCAGAAAGAACTCAGTTCAAATCCTGACTCTGCTACTTAAACTGTGGGACCATAGGCATGTTATTTAATATTCAGTAACTTCCTTGAGTTTCAGTGTTGTTATCTTTATGTATTTTAAGTTTTTTCTTGCGTTTACATTATCAAAGTAGTACATCTCACTATTAAAAATGCAAACTATATATAAAGAATATATAAAGCAAAAAAAAGTATTTGAAGTACTTAAGAATTTGAGAATTTTAAAATTATTTTAAGCAAAACCATGGTTCACTTAATATAGGGAAGAAACCTTAATAGAGTGTATATTACCAGAATCCACTGTGATAGAATTGCTTTGTTTATATGCAGTGATTGTATCCTCTAAGGAGAGTGACATTATTCACTTCAGGCTGTTTGCCAAGTTGAATGCTTTCTGTGTTATTGTTTGTGATGAGAAGAACAATATTGCTGAAATCAAGATTCAAGGTAAAAGTTCTCAGGATATTAAAAATTGTTCAAAAGATAAGCTTTTTTGTTTTTTGCAATGCTAAAGTATATATAAAATGGAAGGCTCTGAAAACTGGATTATTTTATTTTATGACATAATTGGATTGCATGTTTTCTTAACTCTTTGAGAGTAGAACCACACGTACTGGTGTTTTGGACCCTTTTGAGAGTTGTCTCAGAGGTGAAAGGAATAGTAATGTCAATGTAGGGATCCGGTTGATGAGCTAAGTGTCAACCCAGAATTCAGTTTAAGGTCTGTGAATACACTTTATCTTGGTACAAATGCAAAGCAACCTTATCATGAAGAACAAATCCTATGAGCCCATTATGCTCTTTTAGGCAAAATCTGCTAAAATGAATGTAGTTTTTTTCCCTGACTCTGTCTTTACCAGCTCATTGTGATCTGGTAAAGGTAAAGAATATGTTTAAGACAATTCTTGAAGAACTTAAAACCCAGAAAACTAGGGTTTTTCTTTGTTCTTTCTAAACTGGCAGTGCATCTACTAGTCTGAATTTGATTCATGAAACTCTTATAGTCTCCATGTAAATGACTGGATATAAGGTGTAAAGAATTTACTAAAATCCTAAGATAATCTATTTGCACTAGATGTAGTTTTTTCACAGGGTTGAAAATTCAAATAATTATTTTTTAATGAGTTTATAGGTTTCATTGTTCATAAAACTAAAAATATCTAATATTGCACTTATTTATCAATTGTGAGTTCAAACCTTGCTAAATTTATAAAGAATATCACCTACAGAATAAAGTTATGCAATGGAAGAAAAATCTTCAGATCTTATTATGGTATCTATAGAAATTATAATAATATAATTTCTTTTCCAGGACTTGATTCTTCCCTTTCTCTTCAGTCAAGAAAACAGTCACTATTTGCCAGATTGGAAAATATTATTGTCACAGATGTTGATCCTAAGACAGTTCATAAAAAAGTAGGTGATAGTAAATCATTAATATTTTTTGATGATTGAATGTGAGATTTTATTTTAAAATATTTTATTTTTTAAAATACTAATAAAATATATTTTGATAGAAAAATGTTTCTATAATGATTATAAACCCTTTTAAATTGGGATTTTATTTTGTCATTGTCGATTGGATGGAGTGCATTCAAATCTCTGCTTTTCAGGCTGTGTCAATAATGGGAAATGAAGTCTTTCATTTTAACTTGGATTTGTATCCAGATGCTACTGAGGGGGATTCCTATACTGACATGTCCAAAGTGGATAGTGTGGTGTCACTGAACGTTGGCTGTATTCAGATTGTCTATCTCCATAAATTCCTCATGTCACTTCTGGTAAAATCACTATTTATATATAGATTTTTTGGCTTAGAAATACTTAAAATAAGTCTGATAATTATGATTATTGCAAATCTTAAAACTTTGAATGTCAGGTTGTGCATTGATTTGATTATTGATGTTATTTATGGATTAATGTAGAGGTCAAAAACTTTCTTTAACAGTTGAAATCTGAATCATATAATGATTTTTGTCTAGCATTGTCTAGAACTGGAATTATTTTTGCTGGAATATAATGAATCCAAATTCTCAAGTGCAAAAACTATTAAAACTGTTTTTTTCTCTGTTCCTCAGCCATATAAGTCTAATTATAATTAGCCCTTGTCAGGTAGCTCATAAATATGGATGGATAATCAGTAATTCTTTCCTAACTAGAAAAATAGGACTAAACTGAAAGTTATTTATTTGAAAAAAATTAGCACATAAATAAAAAGAAGATGTTGTTAGAAATGATGTGCTTGTCCTCCTGTTTGAATTACTCCTTTTATTTTGTGTCCACAGAACTTCCTGAACAATTTCCAGACAGCCAAAGAGGCTCTGAGTGCTGCCACTGCTCAGGCTGCAGAAAAGGCTGCCACAAGTGTGAAAGATTTTGCCCAGAGGAGCTTTCGTGTTTCTATCAATATTGATTTGAAAGCACCAGTTATAGTCATCCCACAGTCTTCCATTTCCACCAATGCAGTAGTGGTAGATCTTGGGTTAATCAGAGTTCACAATCAGTTCAGTCTGATATCTGGTGTAGACTACTCAGACCCTCCAGTAATTGATAGAATGGATGTGCAGCTAACAAAGCTTAAGCTTTCTAGGTATGCTCTTTCAATAATTATGTATTGATATTTAAGTATTATTTAACATTGTCTATGAAATTTTATGACTATTGAAATCCATGCTCAACATACTTCTGTTGCACAGAGCTGTCTTTTAATCAGCTTTTTATTTTGAAAAATCTCAAGCCTACAGACAAATTGCAAAAATAGTACCTATAATTTTTCAAATAGATTCACCAATTATTTACATTTGCTTTAACTCTGTATATACATATTATCATTTAAAATATTTAAAAATTTAAAATTTTATTTTTATTCAGGTATGAATGACATATTAGTTTCAGGTATACAACATAATGATTTGATAGTCGTATGTATTGCTAAATGGTCACCATAGTAAGTCTAGTTAACATCCATCACCACACATATTTACAGAAAATTTTTTTCTTGTTATGAGAACTTTTAAGATATATGCTCTTAGCAACTTTCAAATATACAGTACAGTCTTATTAACTATAGTCACCATCCCATATGTTACATCCCCAAGATTTATTTTATAATTGGAAATTAAAACATTTTTTGCTAAACCATTTGAGAATAGATATCTTAACGCTTTGCCCCAGAGTGCTTTAGCATGTGTCTCCTAAGAACAAGGACATTAATCCTCTTACATAATAACCACAATTATCAAATTCTGGAAATTTAACATTGATATAATCTATTATCTAATATGCATTCAATATTCAGATTTTACCAGTTATTCCAAGAATTTTCCCCTCAATCCAGGATAACATGTGGCATTTAATTGTATTCTATATTAGTGAGGGGGATTTCTGTACTGATAGACATTTATTCTGGGATAGTTCTTCAGCCTTTCTTTGTTTTTCATGATGATGACAGTTTTGAAGAGTTCAGTCTAGTTGTTTCATAGAATGACTCTCAATTTAGTTTTGTCTGAGTGATTTCTCATGATTTAATCGAGCTTATACATTTTTGGCAGGAATGCTCTGTAAGTAATGATGTATCTCTAGGGCTCACACCAGAGGACATTTGAAAGTGTGTATGTTCATTTTGAAATTATTTTCTACCCCGTCCAAGGAGATTTAATTATCTTAAATACAAAAGGAATGATTATAAGACAAGTCCAGAAAAGAATCCGGTTGAAGAGCTTTATAAACTTAGAAATAGCTTACTTTTCATCTTGCCATTTTTTTCTCTAATCTCTGTACCAGCACACATACCAGTCCTTGAACAACTGTATTGATGATTTCCCCCATAGCTTCAAAAATATCAGTTTCTTTTAAAAATTTACTCAGGTTGTCATCTATCTTCTGTTTAAAGAAAAAAGTTTTCTTAAAGGCTAATTGTATGTCATATATACAGTTGACCCTTGAACAGCACGGGTTTGAACTGCATGGTTCTGCTTACGCGCAGGTATTTTTTTGTAGTGGTAAATAACACAGTATTATACAACCTGTGGTTGTTTAGAACTGTGGTTATGGAGGAACCACATATACAGAGGAACCGAAATATGAAGGGCAAACTATAAGTTACATGATTGCATGGAGGGGTTGTCATCCTAGTCCCCCGTGTTGTTCAAGGGACAGCTGTGTTTTAATCTGTCCATGCTAGTATATTGTAGATTAAATTAATTATAGACCAAGTTTAGAAAACACTAAAACAGCGTTGTTTCAAATCAATGTTTAGAGCAGCAACTTTGGGCTTTGTGTTTTTTTTAATGATATGTTGCATTTACCCCTATGTTTATGCATATATATCAATTATATTTTTCATTAGGACAGTGATCCAGCCAGGCATCTCCCATCCTGATATTCAGCTGTTGCATCCAATTAATTTGGAGTTTTATGTAAATCGGAATCTAGCTGCATCTTGGTACCACAAGGTGCCTGTTGTGGAAATTAAAGGTCATCTTGAGTCAATGAATGTGAGTTTATGAGTGAAAAAAACTTTTTTTTAAAATTATTTTTAAAATTTATTTATTTTTGGCTGCACTGGGTCTTCATTGCTGCGTGCGGGCTTTCTCTAGTTGCGGCGCGTGGGCTTCTCATTGTGGTGGCTTCTCTTGTAGTGGAGCACAGGCTCTAGGCACGCGGGCTTCGGTAGTTGTGGCTCACAGGCTCTAGAGTGCAGGCTCAGTAGTTGTGGCTCACAGGCTTAGTTGCTCCGCGGCATGTGGGATCTTCCCGGACCAGGGCTCGAACCCGTGTCCCCTGCATTGGCACGCGGATTCTTAACCACTGCGCCACCAGGGAAGTCCCAGAAAAAAACTTTCTTATTGAAAGTTCAGACTCTGAAGACTTTCTCATTATAAATCTGAATGAAATGTGGAATTTTTACTGATTGTTGTAAGGAAAATTTCAGTGTGATACTGTCCAACAGGATCTTTATTAATTTTAGTAGAATTTAATCTTCAGTTAAATGTTACTTAGCTTTTAAATTTGTTATGTGTACACGTTAGCAGTGATCTGTTTGTAAGTTATTTATTAGTGTATTATAATTATAGCTCATTCTATATATTATATACATACTCTTTTATTTTAGGGATATCTGAATACCCCTCAGATAATTATAGCATTGAGTGAAATGCCAATTTTTCATATTGAAGGTGGCGTTTTTATTACGTTGAAATTGTTATTGTTTAAAAAGTAGAATTTATGTGTGTTCTGAAAGTCACTTATTAAAAAAAGTGATTTGATTTCTTTAATAATTATTAACTTTCACTAAGGGTCATATTGGTTAAGTAGATGAAACTAATATTGACTTGTAAATCACATTGTTTTTCTCCAAACACTGTCTTATATTTGAAAATGAAATTTTTAACATAAGTAGTGGAATACTTGAGTGTACAGTGATTATATAATTTTTTAGTCAATGTTAAGAGTATCCTGTCCTTAGTGTTTTGTTACTAAGGATTTGTTTTCCATATTAAAATTGTTTCATTTTAAAATGAAATATCTTTATCTTGGAACATCATATTTCACAGGTTAATCTAAATCAAGAAGATCTTAATCTTTTATTTCGAATACTAGCAGAAAATCTTGGTGAGGCTACTGAAGACTTGAATAAAGTGAAACCAAGAGTGCAAGACACAGGTAAGAGGTTGACAGTAGGTGGTGTAATAAATGTCTTTTTACAATTTTGTAGGGGAGACAAACAATAAAAATGAAGTAAACAAACATATATTTACAAATTGCGATTTGTATTACCAAGAAAACAAATAAGATGCTATTGAATAAAACCATAGTTTGCTTTTAAGTTGAGTAAAGTCAGTTATTTCTAAGTTGCATGAGTTAGGCGGAGGCCATAAAGAAGGGTTTCAGATCAATGGTGAATTCTGGAAAAATTTTTGAACTTGCATGTATAGAGAAAAAAACATTTTAAGTTGGCACTAGGCTATGTAGCATACTTGATCTGACTTTTATTTTTTATTTTTTTTATTTTTTGCGGTACGCGGGCCTGTCACTGCCGTGGCCTCTCCCGTCGCGGAGTACAGGCTCCGACGCGCAGGCCCAGTGGCCACGGCTCACGGGCCCAGCCGCCCCGCAGCACGTGGGATCCTCCCGGACCGGGGCACGAACCTGCGCCCCCTGCATCAGCAGGCGGACTCCCAACCACTGTGCCACCAGGGAAGCCCTGACTTTTATTTTTTAATTTTTTTAAAAATTAAAAAAAAAAAATTGTTTTGGCCGTGCTGTGTGGCATGCAGGATCTTAGTTCCTTGACCAGGGATCGAACCCATGCCCCCTGCAGTGGAAGTGCAGACTCCTAACCACTGGACTACCAGGGAAGTCCCTTGATCTGATTTTTAGCTGTATAAAGTGAAGTGGTTGATAAATTACCAGTGAACAAAGATACTGAAAAAATTGTACAGCAATAAAAATGCAAATAGTATTTAAATTATTAGATACAGTGGCCCTTAAAGGCAAAGTAACTACCAGACTTATTTACAGTGGCCCTTAAAGGCAAAGTAACTACCAGACTTATTTTTTAAGCTGTTTTATATGTACACATATACATACACAGTGTCTTGGTGTTCATTCCATATCTATATATATGCTGTGTATAGATATAACTCATTCTTTCTAATGGCTGCTTGGTATTAAATTCTGTTGAAGTATCATAATTTAGTTAGCAAATCCCTATCAATGGACATTTCAGGTGGTTTTCAGTCTTTCACTCTTACTATGTTGCATTAAATATCCTTGTACATATACTTTTTTACAAGTGCATGTTTATCTGTAGGGGAAATACCAGGACTGCTGGGTTAAAGGGTATTTAGTTTTTGTTAAATTAAAATAATAATTGAATTCAATCAATACCTTTAATAAAATTAATTTTATTAACATTTTGACAGATTTGCCAGTTGACCCCCATAGAACTTATACTCATTTTGTACTCCCATCAGGTGGTTTTTCTGTGCTTTTTCTAACAGTGTATTACCAGATTTAAAAATTTTTGCCAGTTTGCTGCTGAGTGAAAAATGGTATCTCACTGTATTTTTTCAACTTAAAAAAACTTTTTTTACCTGAAACTAATGTAATATTACATGTCAATCGTGTCTCAGAAAAAGCCCAAAATACTAGGGGGGAAAAACCTTTTTTACAGTATGTTAATACATGTAGTAAAGTGTGCAAATCTTCAGTGTACAATTCAGTGGATTTTTATACATGGCTACACCAGTGTAATCACCATGATTAAGATATAGAACATTTCCAGCACTGCACCCTAGAGCTCTCCCTATGCCTTTACCTATCAATACCAAACACCCACCCTGACCCTGAATCCACCCAGAATTAAGTACCATTCTGATTTGTAATATCATGCATTAGTTTTGCCTCTTTTTGAATTTCATATAAATGGAATCAGAGAATTTACTTCATTTTTGGCTTCTTTCTTTTTTTTTTAATTTTCACATGTTTTTATTCCATTAAAAGCGAAACAAAATCTAAATCCATACTCATAGAACAGAATACACTTATTTAAAGTTTTGACAGTGTGCAAAATTAAAGTTTGGATAATTAATCCAAACTTTAACATGAGTATTCTCTTGTAAGGTGATTTTTTTCCTTTAATAAATAATATATTAAAATATATATTATTCTGGAAGCAAATCATCTCCTAACTGTTCATCAGCAGAATCATCCTCGTTGACTCTCTTTTTGGCTGCGGTTTTGGGTCTTTCTATTTGCGGGCCAAGCGGATCCACATAGGAGGCATCTAGCTCCTTGTTACTGCTGCTCTCATTATGAGGCTTGTCTGTCCCAGGCAGGGCTCAGAGCTGGGCGTTGAGCCGCTTGCCTCTGCTACCGGAGCCACAGTTCTGGCCACTGTCACTGCCAGCGCTCTTGTCTCTCCTGCCATGGGGACCCCTGCTGCCATCCCTGCCAGACTTGATGCGCTGTTCCCTGATTTCTTTCATTTTTTCCAATCTCTTGAGTATTGTTGCATATTCTTGAACTTCTTTTAATCGAGTGTCTATGTAAAGATGTACCAAGAAACGTAGACATTCAACATTTTCTGGAAAATTTCTGTGAATATCTTTGTAAGTATCTAACGCTTTTTGGTAGTTACCACTTCTTCTAAAACAACTAGCTACCATCAGCTGCCATTTCACTTGTGTAGGCTGTATAAGAGAAGCTCTTTCAAAGTACTGAATGGCTTTTTTACAAAACTGGGTTTCAGTGTAATAGGCTGCGAACCACTTGTTGACTTCAGTGTTGGACGGGAAATACCTATATGGCTCATAGTAATATTGGGATGCTTGGGATTTATCCCCCTCAGTGTCATATAATCCTCCCAGTTTAGACAAAGCTCTGGAGTCAGTTGGAACAACACTGATCAGCTGCATTAACCATTCCATAGCTTGATTGGGATCTTCCATTAATTCGTATACACTTGCTATCTGGTAAAGGACTTGGGTGTTGTCTCTTAGGATTGCGTGAAGTTTCAGGAAGCAGTCCAAAGCTTCATCAAGCTGGTTTAGCTTCTTATAGGTAAGGCCAATATTATAAAGTGCTTTAGTACAAGAAGAATCATTTCTTAGAGCCTCATTTTAGAATTCAGCTGCCTTCTCATAATCACCATTTGCAAAAACTGTATTCCCTTTATGAGTAAGAGCTGACGAATTATATCTGTCAGAGTTCACAGCTAAATCTGCATAGCTACCGGCTTCTGCAAATTCATTTTCCAAATAATACAGGAATGAGAGGTTGGGTGCAGCTGCACTCTTCACACTACTGTCCTTTTTTTCAAACATTTTAAAGGTCTCTACAGCTTGATTAAAATGCTTTTGTCTCAGGTATGTAATTGCGTTATTTCCAGATCATTTGCCAGCTCTACATACTGAGAAGCTTTCACAACTTCAACACACCAATCATAACCTACAGCAAAAGATGTTTCAATTACAGGAGCAATGAGTTTTGCAACTGTCATGATGTATTTTTCTGCCATGTCTTTTCTTTCACATTCCATTTGCCTTAGATGATCATTTTTTATAGATTCAATCACTAAATTAGTATGTGGGTCATCACTTGGTGAAATGTATTTACCATCTTCATCAGTTTCTAATGGAACAGCAGTCAAGTTTTGGAATGTCTTCTTTTTTTCTCGATCTCCAACAGCAAAGTAACTAAGAATTAGGTTGAAGCCTGCCTTCAGATTTGGTGCCATACTCATTATGTGCTCAAATAAATTAATGGCATCTGAATACTGCCCAGGTTTTTGTGTGTGTGTTTTTTTTTTGCAGTACGCGAGCCTCTCACTGCCGTGGCCTCTCCCGCTGCAGAGCACAGGCTCCGGATGCGCAGGCTCAGCGGCCATGGCCCACAGGCCCAGCCGCTCTGCGGCACGTGGGATCCTCCCGGACTGGGACACGAACCCGTGTCCCCTGCGTCGGCAGGTGGACTCTCAACCACTGTGCCACCAGGGAAGCCCTGCCCAGTTTTAATAAATGTTAACTCCAATGTTCTACATAATTTTAATCCTCATTTCTTTATGGACACTTGGAATTTGATCTAAGGCTATTTGGTAGAATTTAATGGCTTTGGAATAATTTCTTTGCTTTAAATAAATATTTCCCATATTCACTTTCAACCGTCCTGCATTGCTAAACATCTTATTTTTCACTATAACTTGATAGGTGTTTGGTGCTTCAGCATACATTTCATTAGCTGAATATTGACTGGCCAAGTTGAAAAGAACTGATTAAGTTAAATCCAAATTGATGTTTTCTGGACTTGTAACTTGTTCTCCTTGTTTCACCAGGACTCTCTTTTCTTCCTGCATCTTTTGCCTTTTCTAAGGCCAATTTTAAGTCTCCATGACAGTTAGCAATACAGCTTTCTTCTACTGACTCATTTACTTTCTTCTCCACTTGTCTCATCTTTTCTTCTCGGCTGTCTTCGTTCCTGGCCTCCAGGGGCGGTGCAGGGCCCCACGACTGACCGAGGGGGTCGAACGCAGAGCCTCTCAAAGCTGCTTTGGTAAAACTAGCTGCCCTCACTGCTGTCATGGGTCTAGTAACTCCATCCTGAAGAGCCCCTGCATTGGTCTTCCCACTGCTGATGCCAGGGATGTCTTGGACCCATACCCAGTAGCTACAGGTCTAGCAACCGCTGTGCTTGGTATTTTAGCAGTTACGGGAGGTCTTCTGCCATGACTAGTTCTCACAGCTTGCTGAAAAGCTGTGTCATTCTCCAGTTCCTCGGTATCATAGGTTGGATTGTAGTCATTGTAGCCAGACTAAAGATCATCTTCATCTGTCTCTGGGGCGAGGTATCCATTTTGCATCATTTGTACCTCCGTGAGAGCGGGCCCGAGCTCGTGCCTCCGCAGAGCCTTGCCGGGGATTTCGGAGCTTCGCGTGAGGAACTCAGGGTCCGGGGCTTGAGGGCCGCACGCGGCTTCCGGCGGGGTGGGGGGGTGGGCACGGGCCGGGGGCAGAGCCCCTGCGCCCCGTCCCCACGGCCCCCTCGGAGGGCGGTAGGCACCCACGCCGCCCCGAGCCCTCTCCCCCCTCGCGGCGAGGGGAGCAGCGTGACCACGAGCGCGGCGGGGCCGGCGCGGCCTTTCTGGGGCTCAGCAGAGAGCTGTGCGGCTGCAGCGCTGCCACGCGCGGATCCCTTGGCTTCTTTCAACGTTTTGTGGGATTCATCCATGTTGATGTCTGTAGCGCTAGTTTGTTCTTTTTATTCCTGTTTCCAGTATTTGACTGTCATGAGTAAAATTGCTATGAATGTCATTGTAGTCTTTCGGCACACTTATATACTGTTTTCTTTTGGACATATAGCTAGGAGTAGAATTACCGGGTCATATGTTAGCTTACATTTCGCTTCAGTAACTTGCGCCAGGCTATACTGAACAGTTTTCCAAGTGGTTGAACCAGTTTACTTTCCTACTAGCAATGTATGAGAGTTCCAGTTGTTTCACATTCTCACCAGTACTTGCTATCCTCAGTCTTGTAAAATTTAGCCATCCTGGTGGTTATATAGTAGTATCTCTGTTTTTTATTTGTTCCCTGGTAACTAATGAAGTTAAAAACCTTTTCATATGCCATTTGGATGTCCTCTTTTATGACATGATCATTCAAGTCTGTTGACCATTATTTTTACTGAGGTATGGTCTTTTTTCTAATTGGTGTATAGGAGTTGTTTATTCATTCTGGTTAGGAGCCCTTTGCTGGTTATATGTATACATGTTAGTGTATGTGTAGAAGTATCTTCTCCCTATCTGTGCTTTACCTTTTCACTCTCTTAATAGGTTTTCTTTTAATAGAATTAGTTAATTTTAATGAATTCTAATACACAATTTTAAAAAATGATCAGTGCTTTTTATTTCCTATTTAAGAAATCTTTGCCTGTTCCAGGAATTGTTTTCTAGAAGCAAAATATTTGGTAGAATTATTTTCCCTCAATCACATTATGTTTGGAACAGTGCTGAAATAAGGTGATAGTTAAGAAACCTTGCCCTATGCATTGCTTTCTCAAAGGTAATAATTAACAGCAGTGGTTTTCCATATGGAAAACACTAGACAAGGTACTGAATCTGTCTGGACCACAATTTGCTCATATGTGAAATAAGGACAATGTAAAGGTTTTACCTTAAAGTGTTGTTATAAGAGTTAAATGAGATAGTCTGTGAACGTCTGTTAGCACAACATCCAACACAGAGATTAAGTACTTTGCAAGTGATAGCTATATTAGTGTTGTGTCTTACAGTTTAGAAAGCAATTTTACTGCATTTCAGGATGCGTGAATTTCAGGACAACAGGGTCATATTCATATGGTTTTACTTATGATTCTTGGTATGGCGTAAGAGGCTTTAACTCCCCCTCCCCCCGCTTCTTTCATATCAAGCCTTAGCTCTTATTATCCTCCTTATGATGTAACCATATCAAACTCCATTCTGTTTGCAAAACCTATCCTGATATGTTATCTCTCTGTGGTTTTCTACTACCTCTTATTTTATTCTTCTCTGTGTGAGGAGCTCCTTCAGTTCTACTTGAATTATAACTCTCCTATTAAGACTTTCTTGACCTTCTCATGACAGTGTCATGCTTAGTTCTGTGCTTTCTACGTACTTTATCTAGAGACTATTAACATTTGTCCATTTAATGCGACTAGGTGGGGCCTTCTTATTTTGTTTGTATTTTAAGTATATATGTTTCTTCTACTAAGCCATGAGCTTTCTAAGGGCTAGAGCTGTGTATGACTGATTTGTGGATTTTCAATGCCTGAACCAAGTCCAGAGTACTTGTATAAGTCCTTGTTGAGTATTCATGTAAGAAATGTGTGAATAGAAGTGAATGAATTTCTTTTAAACATCTTTAGGTGAAACTAAAGAGCCACTTGAAATCTCTACATTAAAACAAGATATGCATGTTTCACAAGATAGTTTAACAGCTGGAGTGGAAGAAATTAGATCTGTAGACATCATTAATATGCTGCTGAAATTTGAAATCAAAGAGGTATGTAATTTTCATCTGTTTTTGTAAAATGAGGTGGATAAATAATGGATATTTGGAATTACCTCTAATAAAGTAAACTTGTAGATTATTGATATGGATAGAAAAAGCTTACAAAGGCTGTTTGTAATTTGTATGTAGAAATGTTTAAAAATTTGAGAGTTTGCTAAAGATGAGTTATATTTGGGGGATATAATATTTACAGAGAAAATGGTAATATGCCCTGTAACAGGCTTTTCAAATGATTTTAGGACAGTTGGAATGTGGCCTGCTTTGGATTTTATATAGGGAAGGCAGGAAAGGGAAAAATGACAGAGAAATTCTTTGCAAATTTTAGAAACCATTAATAGAATAAAACACAATATGCCTACATTTAAAAAATGTTATATTACCATTACCTGCTTTCCATCTGCAGATTCTTAAGGTAAGGTTAAATGAATTTTCCTCTTCTGTGTTCACACACATAACAGATATTCATTGCATGTACTAAGTGCTAAGGATACAGAAGTAAAAGACATAAACTCTGAACTCAAACAAGAAAACAATTAAAATTTTTGTTAAATACTTCCATTAAAAATGTGCCCAGGGAGCTTGTGACAGTGATGGTAGGAAGAGGGCATCTAAGCAGTCTGAAAGAGTCAGGGAAGATAACCTGGAAGAAGTGAGATTTAGTTGAATTTTTAAAGAAGAAGAAGGTACAGTCTGAGGAAAGGAGTTTAGGAAAGGGGCTGGGACAGGGTAGAAGGAGGGACAGGCACACGCGTGTGTATGTGGGAAAGCATCGCGGATACAGGGACTTAGAAGAACTTTCTCCAAAATCCCTTCATTGTTAAATAGCTACGCAGAGGTTATGTTCTATCTTTGAGTCAAAAATAATAAACTTTTAAACAAATGAGTGCTACTTTTTTGATCTGAAATACATGTTTTGAAACTAACTTCCTTCATGCTAAACCTCCGCTGTTTTTCTGGTTAATGTTACAGTTATTGAAGATTTTTAGGCTTTGATAATTGAAACATTGATAAATGAATAATTCTATTTGCAAATGGGTTTCATTAACATATGTACATATAAAACCTGTAAGTCCTTTTTAATATTATTTGTAATACATATAATTACAGTTCCCTTCCCTTAGGGCAGTGATTAGGGTAGGGGGAAGCAATTTGCATCCTCCCCTCAAGCTGATAATTAGCATTGTCTGAAGACATTTTTGGTTGTCACTATCCAGAGAGAGAGTGGGCTACTGGCAACCAGTGGGTAGAGGCCAGTGATGCCACTAAACAGCCTACAGCGCATGGGACTACTCCCCACTGGAAAGAATTATCCAGCCCCAGATGTGCCAAGGTTGAGAAACCAAGTCAGTGGTGCCAAGGTTGAGAAACCTTGCCTTAGGAGTAGTTTAAAAATTGACTGTTTATGTCAGACTTTCAGATCTAGTCTGACACCATCCATCAGACTAGGACTTCCGGGAATTAGGCAGAACAACTTTTTTTTTTCATAACTATCTTGAAATCCATTAAAATACAGTGACAGTGCTTTAAAAGTCTGAACAAGTAAGTGGGCCTTCCAAAGTAAATAACCCTAGGTAATTTCCAGGCACAAATAGAAGTGAACATCTTTACGCTGTGTGAATATTTTGATAATATCATTCCGGATGATTATTAAATTAACTGCAGTGTATATTAGTGAAATAGTTTGTGGTAATAATGGTACCTTTTTCTAGGTCGTGATTACTTTGATGGAAAAAGCAGAAAAGAAAGGAAGGCCTTTATGTGAACTAAATGTCCTGCAGCTTGGACTGGAAGCTAGAGTTAAAGCCTACGACCTGACTGCTGAAGCTTATCTAAAAAAAATTAGTATGCAATGCTTTGAGTTCACTGGTAAGTGTGAAGTATAGTCTCTGTAAATTGTGCATGTAATAGGCAGATGGTCACTACCTTTTTATCAACATGAAGCATATTTATTAGTGTCACCATAATTATTTAGTTTAAATTTATTACATTAATATGAAGTAATTTGATAGTTAAAATTCATTATGTAGTTATTTATCATAAAGTAAGTCTATATCTAAATATTTAGCAGAAAGTAGAATATATCTAAAAGAAAAATGAGGCATATGTCTTCAGTACATAACACTTCAGTACTTATGAAAAGCAACATAACATTATAACTGTGCTCTGAGAACAATACCCAGGTATAGAACCCAGGGACCCTTTTTGAAAGGTGAGTTAATTTACTAGGAAGTAACTTTTTTTCTTTGGTTTTTTATTTATTTTAAAATTACATAAGTTTTTTATTTGTGTTTAATGACATTAATATATACTTGTGAAAAATAAAAATTAAACAACCCAGAAATATATAGAGGAAAAATTTAACATCACCTTGTAGTCTCTTCAGCCTTTCAGATTCACTTTCTAAATTGCACCAAGCCAACTTTTAAAGTTGGTATGGGTGTTTAAAGTTATAGGAACTCTATGGGGTAACTTTAAGTAAAGCAAACTTGTATTGAGAATAATCACTAGTTTAAGTATTTTATAGCTTTGTCCTTTATTATGATTTGTTCAAATAAGTAATACCAGTAGTACCAAATGTTATAGCGTTTATAATTGGCCAGTGCTGTTTTTTTTGTGTTTTTTGGAGTTTCTTTAATTTTTTTTTCAAAGCCAGCTTTATTGAGATACGATTTATATACAGTAAATTCACCCTTTTTAGCGTACAACTCTGAGTTTTTTTTTTTTACAGTGCTTCTGACATCCTTTATTCAATTCACATAGAAAAGCATGCAGTATTACTGTAAAACAGTACAGTATTAATGTAAAATGTTCAGTGCACATTAGATAAACAAGTCATTAACATACAAACCATTTTTAAAGGCCTATATGGGCATACCAAACATGTTGAGAATAATATACCTTTTCAGAATCTAAATTAAAAATTGTGCTTAGCTCACCTATTCTCACCCCCTTTACACTCTTCATGAAAAAGTTTTTTGGGGCCTACATAACAGATAATCTTTTAGCCAACTGAAACTTCTTTTTCTTAAGTAAGGAAAACAGTGCAAGCAAGAATGCTACCATGCATACGGTTTCCATGAAGAACAGTAACATGCAAACAAGAACTTTACCACTCCAAAGAAAGTTCCCCTGGGACATAAGTGGATCAAGAACTTGGCAATGAGTGCTCCTGCACCTGTATATCTGAAACGATGAAGCTACCATGTTTAGGCTCCTCCAAACACAACTGTTCCATGACTTCTTGCTAAAGTAGGCTCAATTTCTGATTTTCAACACACACAAAAAGATGAGTGAATGAAAGCTACCTGACATAAAACAAGTATTTTCATATAGAAAATGTATTCTTTCATACTAGCAACACATTTTCACAAAAACTGGACAGAACCCAATGTTAAAAATGCAAACATATACATAAAACTTAAAAAAAAAAGTAGACGAGTATTGGACTAAGGTTCGAGTGCTATTTCTCCATCATGGCCTTGAATAAAAGTTAGGCTATCACTAAACATAAATAAAAAGAGGCAGGCAAAATAATTTCCACCCTAGGAAAAGCTTTAAAGAAACTCAAGTGTCTTATGAGCAGTGTGTGGACAACACCGAAAGTTTTATTTAAAAAATCCAAGTTCTAAAGATAACTGAGGCTTCAAGAAAACAAAATATACCCAAACCAGATACGTATAATATTCATTAAAAAGAAACTCTCACCCTACCTTTTCTGGTCAAAAAGATCCCCAAATGAAAATGAAAAAGACTAAAACTCTTCAAAGTGAACAAAAGTATCCTGGGTACAGGCTAATCCACCATTCTGACTTGACACCTGACGAAAGATTATCAGTTCAAAATGGTATAGAGCTTTTATGAGCGGAAAAAACTAACTTTGAAATCTTATATTCCTCTCAGGACAAAAACATAAATGACACCTTTCTAATGAGTCAACTTTTAGTTGCTTTTGATGGGCTGGCATTGGAAAGGCTGCTCTGGATTTTTCTTTTTGTTGATTGATTCACATTTTTATTCCTCTTTTCGGGCACAAAGGAAGCAGACCAAGGAGACTGAAGGTGGTTATGAAGACCATGCATCTCTGAGGACATCTTAAACAAAGATGACCCAAACATTTGATCTTCAAATAGCCTGTGTGAACTGCTTAACAAAACACCCTGGGAAAACTCAGTCTGAAACAAACAGCTTGGGGGTTTGATTTCATTGGTTCCTGGGTTAGAACTGGGATGGAGTGAAAAATCCTCATTCATTTCCTGGTCAGATGGAGAGAGGAGAAAAAAAGAATTGGGTTTCCATTCATTTCCATTTTCTAACTGATCAGTAGTTAGAGAACCTTTAGAAAGGTTTGGTTTAGTTCTTTCTTCCAGCTTATCTGGTTCCTCAAGGAATTCACTGCCTTGAGATGACTTTGCTAAGCCATCCAAATCCAATGACTTAAAACCGTTATTACAAGGGCTCTTGCTGTTGTCTGACTCTGACATCATTGAATCCAACTCCAAGATTTTGTCAAGGTAAGCCGCATCCATTGATGCTTCGCTGGATGTTCTTGTCCGATTCATTTCAAAGGAGCGGAGAGAATTCAGTCTCTTGGATAAACATGAGCCTGATTTCTCACTCAATTTTGAAGAAATTTCTCCAACACAATTTGCTATCGTGTTCTCTTCTGAGCTTTCAAAATCCAAGCTGGGGTCATAGCTCGTGGAACAACAATCCCAAAACCCTGTCTTTGGGGAAGTAAAACATTCTGATTTCTTCTCACTTTCACTTCTATCATCTTCTGAAGAATCTTTATTACAAACATTCGGAGAATCACAAAAATCATCAAACACCAGTTTTCTGAGATGGTTTGAGTGCTTTCTGGAACCTCCCGCTTTGACCACAGAGCTCTCTCTATTTTCTGGCGTATTGAGCTGAAGGCAACTAAGGGACAAAGGAGTACAGGGAGCTGGAAGATCATAGAGTTCTTCATCTTTGTAGGATACACAATCACTTGGCTTATTACCCCATTCTCTTTCCAAATAAGTATCCATACTTGTATCTGTCACATCTAACATTATTTCCACCCGTTTGTGATATAAGTCTTTGTTCTTAGAACAATTTGGTTCTGTTTTGCTGGTGCTTTCCTGTCTGACAGAACTGCTAGAAGGTTTTGCCAGGTGTGAATTCAAGGTTGATGAGCCAAGCTGCTTTCTGGCACCATCACCTTGATTCTTGGACGCCATATCCTCCTCGGTGCCTTTGCTCCCCTTGCCATCTGTAGAAAGTGCTCTCTGGCAAATGGAATTCATAGCTTCCTTCTCATCACTTGAATTTTTTAGCTGTGTAATTTGAGATTCTAGTTCCTCTATATATTTATCACTTCGTTCCAGGGCTTTCTTGAGGCGATTGGTTTCACGTTCATACTGTTCTACTTTGGACTGAAGAGCAGCTACTGTAAACCTTCCAAACTTCTGGGGTGATCTGTTATCAACTTCAGCTTTCAGTCGTAAATTCTCCCTCACCAGGCCACCATTTTCCAATTTCAATTTTTTATTTGCCTCCTTCAACTTTTCCACATCATCTTTCACTTTTTCGTAGATTTCGCTAGCTGTTCTAAGTTTTTTCTTCCACTCTGCTACAGTTTCTGGGTCAATTTTACTTGGATTATCTGCAACTGGATGTTTGTCTTCATTTTGGTTGCCCTGCATCAAGGTTAAAGGATCCAGAATAGTCTTGATCTGTGACTCCAAGCTGAGATTTTTACTCTTAAGGTCTTCTACCTCTTTCTGTAGACAATCTATTTCATCCTCATATTCTTTGTGGAGTAATTCAAGTCTAGTTTTCCGAAGGTGCTTCCTGACTGTATGGCTCAGTATAGGTTCACTTTCACTTGTTCCTCCAATAATCTCTTTGCAAGGATTTTCAGGAGTGATGGGGACTCTGCAGGCTGGACATTGGCTATTATTCTTCAACCACAAATCGATACAAATTGAACAAAATACATGGTTGTTGACGCATATAACAGGCTGGCGTACCTTCCCCAAGCAGATGTGGCACGTGATGGGCAGAGTGAGCGACAATGTAACGTTCTGCACGGTCTGAGCCATGGCAGCGTTCAGAATCCCGCCAACACGGAAGTCCCCCAACTCTGAGTTTTGACAAACGTATATTTGTGTAACTGGCTGGTCTATTTTTAAATACATTTGAAATGTCTAAACGACTTAATAATGAATCTACCCTCTCTTTTTTCTCTTTTAGACTCTAAAGGAGAACCTCTTCACATTATTAACTCTTCTAATGTAACAGATGAACCCCTTCTGAAAATGTTATTGAAAAAGGTAGTTTCATTTCTAGGATTCTTTAATATTTGCATATATGAAATTATGTCATCCCCCTGTATATAATATCTTGGTTTTCTCCCCTAAAATTTTTCATCCTAAAACTGGTTAATTATAGTGATTTATGCAAGCATCTGACAATCCTGGATAATTTCAGTAAACTTCTGAGTTAATCCTATGTTTTTGAATAAGTAGATGTATACAAAGTTCCATTGTAATTTGAAGCAAAATCTATTATAATCTAGATACACTGACAGTTTCCCCTACCTTTAGCATTTCCTCCCAGGTAGGATAAGGAGTTCGGGTTTTTGCTTCTGTAGAATATAAGAAATGCTTATGTGGTCATGTTTTTGGCATGTTCTTCTTTGCCTTTAAGAAATATGTTTATAGTGTTTTCATAGCATACTTTGAAAAGTAAAGAATATATATATATTTTTTCAGTGTGTGAATTTTTAGTGTTTGCAACCCAGTGGCTTTATCCTCCATTATTTGTAGGCGGACAGTGATGGACCAGAATTTAAAACCATCCATGATAGTACCAAACAAAGACTTCAGGTAAATCTTTTCTAATTCACTATAAGGTTAGATTATAGTAATGATTAAATCTAGCTTCAAAGCCATCTTCAGTTGTGAGATTGTGAGCCCTAAAATTAGAATAAGCGTGGTAATAATAATAGGTTTAATTTTGTAGATAAAAGAAATGGATGGAGAGTTGAAATAAAGTTATTACAAAAGTTGATTTGATTTCCTAAAAGACTCCTTGTTTCCCAGATATAAATTAATGATTCCTTGTTGTACACAAATGAAATATTTTTTAAGGAAATTTTGTTCACTATGGTTATTTGGCGTAGTGTTGATGGAAGCATTAAACATTTGAATGAATTGGCTTTAGGATTAGGAAAAAATTAAGGGTAAGGCTAAAAGTATGGCTCAGTACAGACAGTGGTCACCATCCATTTGAGCATGCATAGTCTGTCTTGGGACCATCTGTAAGGGGACCGACCAACCTAAGGCTGATAATACTTCTTGTATCTTTACTTAAAGCCTATCAAGTTCCTTTGAGGTTAGAATTGTTGTTGGGTGTGGGAGTGGGCAGTGTTGGTTTATTGTCTGGTTAACAAAGTAATAGTGAGTTCTTTCTCAAAAAAGAAGTCCTTAGTTGAACTATTCTTGTGCTACTTGTATATGTTGAGGTTTGACATAAAAATGTTTCCATATCTGAAATCTGCCTCTCTAATTGTTCATTATCTTAGGTTTCATTTTCATCCTTAAACTTAGTTCTTCATTTGGAAGCTTTACTGTCCTTCATGGATTTTTTATCATCTGCTTTTCCATCCTCTGAACCTTCTAAGAAGGAATCGGAGCTGAAGCCACTTATGGGGGAGTCCAGAAGTATCATTGCCAAAACTGGTATTAACTTTTGAGTCATGGTTTAATACTTTCTGTCTGAACTTTAATAATCATATAATAACATGTATTTTCAAGCTAAGATAACTGTTTATCACCTTAATGTTTTAGCTGCTTTGACAGATGAGGTTGGTTTCAAAAGAAAGCAGATTTTATCCCTATGGTATAATAGAGTAATTTAGTGAGAGATTTTAAATAAGTGTTTAATATTTATCACGTATTTATATTTGATTTCACTGCCTAGCTCTTATGTAAAATAAAGTTGTATATACTTTGCATTGATGTCTCTGTAACCTTCACTCCAGTGAAAGTGAGGAAGGAAGTAATTAAAATATGAACACAATCATGCATAGTAACAAAGGCCCATTTCAGTCACTCAGTTAAAACTACCTGGTGCTCAACAGTTTTCAGCTTTGCAAAACACAAAAGGAACAATCTCATGGAAGAGACAGACTCACTTTGGTTTCTAACCAAAACTGTATTTAAGTCACATAGAGATATGGGCACATGCCACAATTTGTGCCGTGAAATATTAGACGTGGTATAGCGTGAGTGAACATGTGCCTGTTTTTAAGCCAAATATCATTTTAATTATCTTTCTTTCATGTCATATGATGTGAGTATCTAACATTTGGTAATTTAATTTTCAAACCATTACCTAGTTGTATTATATCTATATTACTGGCATCTTTAAAGTGAAAACTGTTAGTAATATTAGATCTGATACAAGGATGAGATTTTTTTTTTTCAACCAGGGAGCAGAGCAGTATTTTTGCATTAAACTAGAGTAAAAGAGTTTTACCTTCTTCATCTTTAATGTACTTGTTACATTAATATCCACGGAAATACTTACATAACATATACATACATACACACGCACATGCACACAGTTGAATAAATGAAAAAGCAATGTTTAAGCTCACAATAAACTACAATAAATAGTAATCCAAAGAAACAATCTTCTAGTTATGCCAAATAGCTATTTTTTATGGTTTGATTTTGCTACTTTAAATCTTAAAGGAAAAAAAAAACCCCTTTTATCATCTCGGTGATTAAGGACTGATGTCCCCATACTTTTACAGTTTTATAGGAAAAAGTGTTTCCTCCAGTCAAGACAAATCTCTAGGAAATTATATCTTAAATTTATCAATCAGGACCTAGACTAAAATAGATTAAGAGAATCCATTTGATTGTGATTTTTATACACGTGCACAGACACAAATACACATTATAAAATAATTTTTTGTTTTTCCTTAACTTTAGCCCTTTATGTTCATCTCTTATAGAACTTTTTTTAGGATTCTTCATGGAGAAACATAATATAATCTAGGGAAGTTGTCTCTATAGTTAATAACATGTATGTGTCATAGTTAATAATACATATTTTACTGTCATCACTATTTCAATTTTTCATGAAATATTTTCTTTGATCTAATATATGATATGAAAAGGAGTTCCAAATCAAAATTTAGCTCTAATGGAATCTTAGAATTCTAATATAGGGGGTTTCCTTTTTGCCCACAAGAAAAATTATAGTAAAGTTTCCATCTAGCAAAATTATACTTATAAGGTGCTAGTAAACGTTGCCTTTATTTTTAATTTGGATGGAAATATGCTACTTGCTGTCTGATTGACATTTAAAAATAATATTAATTATATGTAATCTTAATGGAGACCTTTTTGGTTCTTCATAGTTCATAATGTACTTTTATTTTAGTGATTTTGGGATTATTTTATGTTATATCATCTTTGCACTTTGCTAATCACTAGGATTCTATTACTTTTCAGTATCCAGCAACACTTCTCAAGATGATGTGTTTGATTTAAAGGTCATAGCTGAATTAAATGCATTTAATGTCTTTGTCTGTGATCAGAAGTATAATATTGCAGATATTAGAATACATGGTAAGTAACTTTTTCCTGGTGTAGGTATTTCTGTTTCTTTACATAGACCTTCAGGAAGAATGAGCTTGTTGCACGGTAGATTTCTCATGAGTCGTCTTTTGGTTTACTTATATTGAAGATTCTTGCAAACTTCTCAAAGATGTGCTTTGAAGTGTTAGAAGTAAATTTGGTATGATTCATGACTGATGTGATACATTCCTTATGTTTAAAAAATTTTTCAGAATAAGTCCAAGGCTTAATCTCATGTTCTGTTTGCATTTTCAGAATAATATAACTTTAAACTGAGAAATGAATATTATAACATCTCACTGAGTAAAGAAAATGTCATTATCCTGTTTCCCTTGTCTTTTGTGCTTATATAGCATCAGGAAGAGAAGTTTCTAAAAGAAATTTTGTAAGCTTTACTCATCATCAGCCTCATATAAAGATGAGTTCATATTATACCATGGGTTCTGGAGCCAGCCTGCCAAGGTTCAAATTTTGGCTCTAACACTTACTGGCTGACCTTGAGCAAATTAATTAATGTTTCCGTGCCTGAGTTCCCTCTTCTGTAAAATGGAGATAGTTATAGTAATTATTCATGGGATTGTTATGAGGGTTAAGTTTACAAATTTACATGTATTAAGAAAAGTGCCTGGTATGTACATAATAAGCAGTTAACAAGGGGTTAGAAAATCAGTTCCATTCAACAAATGTTACTGAGTATCTGTTTGTGCATAGCATGGTAATGATTTAGGTTCATTCTTGGGGCTTAGCTGTAGGCATTCTCTCATTCACTCTGAGGAGTGGTTTTAGAAATCATTCCTTTAGAAATTATGAGAATGACAAATATTTTTTTGGAGAGAAATGTTGAAAGATTGTGTTTTAGGTACAGTTTACTGTAGAAAGAATAGTATTTATTCATCAAATTATATTTAATTATAATTCCAATTCTTTAGTTTTCAGAGTAATAGTTTCATTATATAATGTTTGTAAAATAACTGTTTAACAAATGTTAGGTGTCACCATAAATGACCGATTCTGATCTTACTAATAATGCACAGGATACTTGTGTTTGGAGATCTGTGATTAATTTTCTTTGACATTTGATTTCTTTTGTTTTAAAATTTCCACAAAGTTTATGTATGAGATGCTTCTAGAACTTAAAGATATTATAATCTTTCTTAGGTATCTCATACATAGAAGTAGTTACCTTTGGGACTTCCCTGGTGGTCCAGTGGTTAAGACTTTGCACTTCCAGTGCAAGGGGCATGGGTTGTATCCCTAGTCGGGGAACTAAGATCCCACATTCCCACATGCCACTTGGTGTGGCCCAAAAAAAAAAAAAAAAAAAAGTTATTACCTTTAATATGTCTAATAGTGAGTAATTTTTATCTGTTCTCTATCTTGGTAGTATATTATTGAATTAAAAACCGCTAAATTAGTTCACTTGGATTAGGTGAAAAGTGTTGTGTTTCCCACAGGAATGGATGCCTCTATTTCTGTGAGGCCAAAGCAGACCGACATGTTTGCCAGACTTAAGGATATCATAGTTATGAATGTTGATTCGACTTCCATTCACAAAAAGGTAATTAAAAGATACGTTTCTATATTGAAATTTATTTTTGTTTTTTGGGGCTTGAGTTGCCTTTAATCATTTGTTCAGGCATTTTGTTAGGGAGTAAGCATGAATATGGTCATCATCTGCTTTCGCAGTATATATAGACTAGGTGATTTGTAAGTTATTTCTAACCAATTAAGTGATTGATATCTCCATTGATAAAACTTTTTTTATAGATATAGGAAAAAGTTATTGTCAAGTTAAATGTTTTTAACTAATTTGTTGAAGGTTGAATTTAAGTGATGCTTCTTTATATATCAAGGATTCTGTAATAAGGAAACTTATTTATAATGCAGTGATACAGCTCTTTTGATATAATAACCAGTTAATTTAATACTTTTAGGCTGTCTCTATTTTGGGAGATGAAGTCTTTAGGTTCCAAATGACTCTTTATCCAGACGCCACAGAAGGAAAGGCCTATGCTGATATGTCTAAAGTAGATGGCAAACTTACTCTCAAAGTGGGTTGTATTCAAATTGTTTATGTTCATAAATTCTTCATGTCTCTTCTGGTAAGTTTATTTTTTAAATATATTTATTTCTCATTGACACCTAAGTATCTTTGCCTATACATCTGAACCTAGGTAGTCAAAATCTTTACTAATGGGGCTGTGTGATAAAGTCCCAATTGCTGAATAGAATATTACAATTAAGGAAATCCTTTACATCATGGATAACTAAATGAATTTTTATTATCATTGTTTTGAACCTGTGAATGATCATTCTTTAACATTTCCATAGTTATATATTTTGAAAGTACTTTCTGATGTTTTAATTAGTCTTTTCAGTGTTATTTGTTTTATGAGAGACCCTTAAAAGGTACTTAGCGAAAAGAATCTTTTAAGGAGGTCATCAGGCATTTGAAGGACTAATACTGGAGCTTACAGCTTTTGATTATAATTATGATCAAGGCCATAAAATTCTTTTAATTATTTATTTCCATGTAAGTGTCATGGGCTGAAGAGTTTAATTTGCCTATGCCTCTTAGCAGGGCTGTTAATCAAAGCTTTTAAGTTATGGATTTCTACCTAAACCATCATGTTTTATTTTTCTGGAAAGTAATTTATTTGGAGGGGTGTTAGTTTAATAAACTAAATAAACCATTTACATTATTAATGGAAGAATATTGCTTCCAGTTCTTTTCTCCATTGGGAAAAATCTTTCTGCTTTTAGTTGAAATTGAGGTGAAAGATCTCGCTCTAAATAAAGAATTTTTGACTCTTATTAATGATTGCAAGATTGTAAACACTTCAGCACCTTTGCTCATGTTAGAGTACACTTAAGAAAATAACCTTTAGAAAGCGGGCAAAACCTTAGTTTCTAAAACTAAGGACTAAAACTAATAGACTTTATTCCTATGACCTAGAGGTACAGAATTAAAGCAACTTTGGGAGATGTAAAGAGTTCTCCTTTGTCTTTTTGTTTAAATTTGAATTAAGATGACAACATTCATGAGTAAAAGGTATATTTTAAAAAGTATTGTTACCAAAATTTGTCAAAAAACAAATAATTCTGAAATACATAAAGTGAAAGTTAAAGGATTCTTTCTTCCACTTGTTAATTATCACAGAGTGTATCTTTCTAGACTTTACTCCATGTACACAGTCATAAATAACGTTTCTTTTATATCACCTCTTTTATTCAGTTTTTCTTTTTTAAAGTTTTTCCTTTTAAAAATAAATCCTGTTTTGGGGGAACTCTAAATATCAGTATTTTCCAACAGAACTTCCTCAACAATTTTCAAACTGCCAAAGAAGCTTTGAGCACAGCTACAGTCCAGGCTGCAGAAAGAGCTGCTTCCAGCATGAAAGACTTGGCTGAAAAGAGCTTCCGCCTTTTGATGGATATCAATTTGAAAGCACCAGTTATTATCATTCCTCAGTCTTCAGTATCGCCTAATGCTGTTATAGCAGATCTGGGTTTAATCAAAGTTGAAAACCAATTTAGTGTAGTTTCTGTGGAACAGTATTCTCTTCCCCCAGTCATTGATAAAATGAACATCCAACTCACTCAGCTGAAGCTGTCCAGGTATAAATATATAATCCAATGGCAAATTACTTACTAGAAATAGAATTTTCATAAAATCTTTGCCAGGGGTAAAACACTCTAGTGATTTATGGTTCTTATTCCTTATTTCTTCTAATTATGAAACCTTGACTGTTGGTTTTTGGTTAGTGGTTTATAATGGTGGATCTCATAGAATCTACATTTTGTCTTACTAAATTTATAACGTTTTTTTTTCACTTTATAAAAATTTCCTATTATAAAATTATAGTTTACTCAATAATACTTAATTTAGATTTATTTTTATTTATTTTCTCTGCACATAGCTATTTTCATTTCTGTACAGAGACAAAGACTTCTTAAAATGTAATAAAATTTAAGATTTATTTCTCATTTCCAAACCTTGTCACATTTAGGAATTCTCAGTAAGATATCTAATGGATTATCAAATCCAAATGGGAAAGTGTTCGCTCTGTTGAATGCCAAGAGTAACTTATTTGGTGGTTCAAATGTTTGTTGGCAGGCAGGCTAGATATGACTGTTATAATATGCTTGTTTAACTTCTAGGTTTGGTGAGTTTTTCCCTTTGAGTTTGGAGAAGTATTAATAACATAAACCTAAGGGCTAAGTAGAGTATCACTTTCTTTGTCCTCCAGTTTTGGGAGGATGTAACATTTGTTTGTATGACGTTGGACTAGTTGCTATTAAATATCCTTGTGAAAGATAGTAAATAGTGCAATAGTCATACTTCATGAAATTTGTCTCTTTGAAATCAACATTACATAGGGTTTGTTTTACATAGCTCTGCATATAAACTTGAATTATTCTGATGCAGATTGATTTGTGAAAAGAAACATGTTCTAAAAGAACTCTGATAGCAGCCTTTAGTGTTTCGAAAGATGCTCCGTGGAAACTGTTGCACAGTATGATAGTCTTCATTTTAAAATGTAGATTTTAGAAATGTAAAATAAATTCTTATTTATCTTTCAGAACAATTTTGCAGGCTGGCTTACCACAGCATGACATTGAAATTTTAAAACCAGTCAACATGCTTTTATCCATACAGCGAAATTTAGCAGCATCATGGTATGTGAAGATTCCAGGGATGGAGATAAAAGGAAAACTAAAACCTATGCAGGTAAGTATATGTATAAAATACATGAAAATTGCTAGATAGGCTTTTATCATTGATCACAGTGTAGTTCAAGTGGACATCAGAAGTGATAATACATTTAAAGGGAATGCTTTGTTAACTGGAAATGAAGTTATCCTAGTTTCCCACACTTTTCTTTATTTCACATTAATTGGATGTTTGGTAAAACCAAGCAAGAAGTCTGAGGTTAAAAGCTATGGAGTCTACAGAAAATATTACTAATATTATTAGTAATTTTAGAAAATTCTATTAAAGTTTTAAGGCAGTTAAATTATAAGACACGGTAAAGTGATATTTAGATACCACATTCAAAGCACCTTAGTAGTATTTTTAATGTATAGAAGCACTCTTTTATAGAAAAGTGGACATTTTCAATAGGTGAATATGTTTATTTGGTAAGCATATAAACAGCAATACTTTTTTTAACATCTTTATTGGAGTATAATTGCTTTACAATGCTGTATTAGTTTCTGCTTTATAACAAAGTGAATCAGCTATACATATACATACATCCCCCTATCTCCTCCCTCTTGTGTCTCCCTCCTACCTTCCCTATCCCCCCCAAGGTGGTCACAAAGCACCAAGTAAACAGCAATATTTTTAATACTGTAGTTAGAAGGTCATATGTAGGCTCACAGGAAGAGATGATACTGGTCGAAGATGGTCATGGAAGTGTAGGAATCTTACGGTTCTAGTGCGCCTGTGGGTGAAACTGTTGAAGCCAAACAGTAGGGGATAGGGAAAGGGAGGGAGTGGCTAAACAGAATGTGTGAAAGACAAATAAAAATTTAGTAGTTTAGTGGTTTTTGATGTCTGTGATTATTTCAGAGTTAGTTCTAAGCTTAAACAAGAAGGGTCAAAGGAGCAGAGTCCTACTAGGGAAGATGTTAAAATTGAAGTTTGTTGTAGGAATGAAAGATCCCTATCTGTAGTATGAGTAGATATGATATATGAAGAAGAACATCTGTTCAGGGTATTGATAGAGACTTTTCTATTCTGGAATATGAGACTGTTCTCTTAAATTCTCCCTTGCTAAGATTAGCTCTCAGAGCTAATATTTGATCCTTTTCAAATATTAGGAGGTGGTGAAGTTAGCTGTTCTTCAGGCAGCTGTGATATCTTGATTGGTGTCACAGGTGGGAATGAATATACAAAGAAGTCCTAGGGAGTTAAAGTGACATCTGTTATCTAAGGACTAGGGCTTGGAGCAAATAAGAAATCCCTGGTCATTGTCTCTTGCTAAAATATCTCCCCAGTTTCATTTAGGCTGGGAATCAGGCAATTTCCTTGGTGATAGGGACCTAATTTGGGGGACATAGGGTACTCTGATGTTCAGAAGAAAAGGTGCTATGAATGTGTCTGTGTGAATTTGTGTTTAGGTACTTGAAAAAGGCCTTTTGGACCACTCTATGTGTAGGGGAAGTGTACAAGAGATGGAAGGATTAAAAGGTTTAATGGATCTTAGCAGCCAGTAGCATCTTTGTTTGTTCTAGCAGCTTCATGTTGTTATGCAGCCACCCATGAGGTAGATGATATTATTCCTATTTTAAAGATTAAGAAACTTGAGTTAGGGACTTCCCTGGTGGCACAGTGGTTAAGAGTCTGCCTGCCAATACAGGGGACACGGGTTCAAGCCCTGGTCCGGGAAGATCCCACATGCCGCGGAGCAACTAAGCCCGTGTGCCACAACTACTGAGCCTGCACTCTAGAGCCTGTGAGCTGCAACCACTGAAGCCTGTGCGCCTGGAGCTGGTGCTCTGCAACAAGAGAAGCCACCGCAATGAGAAGCCCACACACCGCGATGAAGAGTAGCCTCCGCTCACCCCAACTAGGGAAGGCCCGTGTGCAGCAAAGAAGACCCAATGCAGCCAAAAATAAATAAATCTAAAAAAAAAGCTGCATTGCAGGAGAGCATCTTTTTTCTTCTTGGTAGAGACTGGAAACTGAACAGCATTCTTCCGGTATTGAGTTTGGAGGAGAGTAAATAATGTGGAGGAAAAATCCAGTAGTGGATGTAAAGAGAGAGAAGCAGAATGGAGATGAGGAACTAGGGAGAGGGGAGAGGGACACAGGTCCAGGAACAGGACAAGATAGATAGTAGCAGTTAAGGCAGGAAGAAGGGAGTACCGGAAGTAGGGGCTTGGATATGAGTGGAGGCAGATGCGTGTTTACACACAGGAGTAATGTCTAATACTGTACAAGATGAAATACTTTTATCCTGGTATTCATGGCCACAACTTGCTTTTTTTTTTTTTTTTTTTTTAGTTAGATGTACAATTAGTTAATTTGAGGGACCATAAATTAAGACATAGATATTATATTTTGCATTTTTTATTACTTTGTATTAACAACAGCCTGTTGTTGCTTTCTAGGTTGCTCTCAGTAAAGATGACTTAACAGTTTTAATGAAAATTTTGGTAGAGAATCTTGGAGAAGCTTCTTCACAGCCAAGCCCTACACAGTCTACCCAGGAGGCTATAAGAGTAAGAAAAGACGTTTCCAGTAGACCTGACCACCTCAAAGGTATAAATTGATGGAGATTTTTGCTTTGATTATAGAGAAAAATCAGTATTAATGCCATATTTAGTGTTGTTTTTAGTTGTCCAGCATAATGTGGTGTGAATGATCCAGCATTGTATTATTTACTGTGGAAAATCAGCTGGGGCTGCCTTGAAGCTCCCAGGGGAAGGAGATAGGCTCATTGCTCTAAATGGAGGGCCCACCTCTTATCGCCTGCATGGTACATATTTGCCCTGTATTTGTGAAAGGTGAATTTGTCCAATTCAAGGGACACTGAGGGGGTGTACTTTGAGAAAAAGCAAAGTAGGCATGTAGCATAGTAAGGTCCCAAATTAATTGAGAGAAAAGGACCTTGGTGTCATACTCAGATGACTGGTCCATAAAAAAGGAAGGTATTCTTGTTTAGTAACAACATTACTTATCTGGCTTCACTGGGGAGTGTGATAGTCAGATACATAAGGGAGTTTCCCAGATTATTAAAATTGAATCTTTCAAAAGCTCTGAACCTTTCAAATTCAGCCATTTTTAAAAGATAATTTTTCTAAAATATAAGGTTTCCTTTTGCTTTCTTGAACAATTATATAGAATAATTTTATAATTGCACTCTTTTCATCATTTAAAATCGTTATGTGAATATCATATGTTTTATTTTAGACTGTGAATAGGTTAATATTTCCATGGCTAAAAAGAGATGAAGTGTTCCTTTTCCATATAATAAATGGCCCCAGACCGCTGTGCTTTTATAATGCTCAGGTCATCAGCTGTTACTTATGACAACAGTCGGTAAAACCGCCAGTTAATAACACTGTACCAGCACTGCTTCACCTATAGTTAGGTCTGGTGTGTTTTGAAATCACAAAACAAATGACTAGAGCAGTGTGAAAAATAAGGTTTTTCGTTCAGGATAGTTATGAGTACTACATGAGTTTAGTGAGGTCAGCATCTTCTCCCAGGTTACGTTCATGCCACTGTATAGACAAATGCTAGATAAGTAGGCTGTAGCTCCCGTTAGACAGGAACTATGTACACATGAATAAACTGTAGCAGGCAAGCTTTATGTGATTAAGGATCTCGTTATGTTCAGCTGTGGTCAATTCGTGTCTCTGGTTCAGCCTATACGGTTAATGTGGTACTTGGGAAAACTTGTGAGTTCAGATGGAAAAGCTACAAAGATGATGAAGATTGGAATGTAAATTATTTTCAGGAAAGGTAAAGGAAAAAACCCTAGAGCTTTCCAACTTGGAGAAGCCTTTATCTGGTTAAAGTTTTGCGGTGTTTGCTCTTCCAGTAACTTGTACAGTAAGAATAGACTTTCCTATAAGTGACCAAAAGAATAGAATCAATCTCCAAAAGAGATTGCAGAATCACTTTGTAAGAGTGATTGAAAGCAATATGTATTGTTCTTTGTCTAAAAAGTTTCTGCCTAAAGATGAGGGGAGAGACTGAATTATTTGTCGAAGTCTCTTTCACCTCAGAATTCTGAAGGCTCTCTGTCCCAAATTATATTTGAGCTCTCCTCGACTCTGCTTTTGAATTACATTCTGTTCTTCTTGTAAAGGTAATGGATTGGGTGATATAGGTAATTAAAGATAGTGAGAGTGAACTACACTAGCAGAAGATCTTTTACTGACTGGCTGTCTGTTGTAGGACAAAGTATTTTACTTTTCTCTACCTCCAGTTTCATAATCTCTTGAGAATGGCTTGTAACCAGTTATGTGAAATGCTTTGATAATTATAAACTATAATGAAGTAGTCTTGCTCTGGATGGGCTTTTTAAAAAAAGTTGTCTCGATACTCTTTGCAAGGCCCTCTCTCTTTATTTTAATTTTTTTATTTATATATATATTTTTTGCGGTACGCGGGCCTCTCACTGCTGTGGCCTCTCCCGTTGCGGAGCACAGGCTCCGGACGCGCAGGCTCAGCGGCCATGGCTCACGGGCCCAGCCGCTCCGCGGCATGTGGGATCTTCCCGGACCGGGGCACGAACCCGTGTCCCCTGCATCGGCAGGCAGACTCTCAACCACTGCACCACCAGGGAAGCCCCTCTCTTTTTATTTTTAATGTAGATAGTCTGGTTCTATCACTTTGCCTTGTATTAAATATATATGGAATACATGCCATTTTTGTTAATTGTCTCATAATGATTTAAAGAATCCTTGAAAATATGATATAAATTTAGAATCTTAGCTTTTAAAATATGTATAAAATCATATACATACTTAAAAGCTTTTTAATTTTCATATTTATGTTTGAACCCTCAGAACAAGAAGATGGGACAGACTCAAAGCTTTCTTTGGACCAGAATGTCACTCTCCAGTTTGACTTTCACTTTGAATCTCTTTCTATTATACTTTATAACAGTGATCCCCACCAGGTATGTAGTTAATGTCTGCATCTAGGAATATGTCTTTAGCTCTTGATATTCAATTTTAGAATGTTGTCATTTTTTTCTTTCTTTTTTTTTTTTTGTGGTATGCGGGCCTCTCACTGTTGTGGCCTCTCCCGTTGCGAAGCACAGGCTCTGGACGCACAGGCTCAGTGGCCGTGGCTCACGGTCCCAGCCGCTTCGCGGCACGTGGGATCTTCCCAGACCGGGGCACGAACCCGCGTCCCCTGCATCGGCAGGCGGACTCTCAACCACTGCGCCACCAGGGAAGCCCGCATTTTTTTATGTGACTTTTCTTCTCAAAATTTATGTCTATTAAATTCTATTTGGCTTAGAGAATATGTATTTGATCTTGCTCTCTGCTTTCATTTTGTAGTGTTTTTATTTTTTATTTTTTTAAATATTTATTTTATTTGTTTATTTTTATTTTTGGCTGTGTCGGGTCTTCGTTGTGGCATGCAGGATCTTTTTGTTGCAGCACACGGGCTCTTGCAGCGCGTAGGCTTCTCTCTAGTTGTGGTATGGGGGTTTTTTCTTCTCTAGTTGTGGCGCACAGGCTCCAGGGAACGTGGGCTCTGTAGTTGTGGCACACGGGGTCCAGAGCGCATGGGCTCTGTAGTTTGCGGCATGCGGGCTCGCTCTTTTTTTTTTTTTTGCGGTACACGGGCCTCTCACTGTTGTGGCCTCTCCCATTGTGGAGCACAGGCTCCGGACGTGCAGGCTCAGCGGCCATGGCTCACGGGCCCAGCCGCTCCGCAGCATGTGGCATCTTCCCGGACCGGGGCACGAACCCATATCCCCTGCATCGGCAGGCGGACTCTCAACCACTGCGCCACCAGGGAAGCCCTGCATGCGGGCTCTTTCGTTGAGGCGTGTGGGCTCAGTAGTTGAGGCGCGTGGGCTTAGGTGCCCCGTGGCATGTGGGATCTTAGTTCCCCGACCAGGGATCGAACCTGCCTCCCCTGCATTGGAAGGCAGATTCTTTACCACTGGACCACCAGGGAAGTCCCAGTGTTTTTAATCTTACTAGGCCAAGGAAAAGTTCTTACTTTTTTCCAAGTAATATCAGCACTAAAACACAACCTATCTCTAGGAGAAGAATTTTATATATGAGTAATTAATTATATGTACAGTTTTATTACATAGCTAGATATATATGCATATTTAACTAAGGAAAATAATTTAGTAGTGGCTTTGGAACCTTAGAGGATTATTTTTAAATTCGTGATTATCCATGATATATAAGCATTAATTATATTTCTCTTGAATAAATTTTATATGTAGTAGATACATATTAAGGATACTGATGAGTGAATTGAGGAACCAGGGTCTAGTGCCATTATGATTTGAACCACATAATGTGTAATTGATATTTTAGAAAGCTATTTTTTTATTATATAGGTAGTATCTTCTAATAAATGTTTTTGATTATATCAATATCTCATAATACTCATACATATGGTACCCATAATATGCACTGATTGTAAGTATTATATCTGTTGTTTATGTCCATTTATATGTTTTCTTATGTTTCATATTTTCTAAACGTTATACAATATTCATACATTGTTATTGTTGGGCCTTGGGCTAGTGTCTGTCATTTGTGCAATGGACTGCCTTAATTTCATTTTTTTTTCCAAATTTTATTAAAGTATAGATGATTTACAGTATTGTGTTAATTTCTGCTGTGTATCAAAGTGATTCAGTTATACATATATATATTCTTTTTTATATTCTTTTCCATTATAGTATATCACAGGATATTGAATATAGTTCCTTGTGCTATACAGTAGGACCTTGTTGTTTATCCATCCTGTATATAATAGTTTGCATCTGCTAATCCCAAACTCCCAATCCTTCCCTCCCCCTTGACAACCAGAAGTGTGTTCTCTTTATCTATGAGTCTGTTTGTGTTTCATAGATATGTTCATTTGTGTCATACTTTAGATTCCACATATAAGTGATATCGTATGGTATTTGTCTTTCTCTTCCTGACTTACTTTGCTTAATATGATAATCTGCAGGTCTCTCCATGTTGCTGCAAATGGCATTATTTCCTTCTTTTTATGGCTGAGGAGTATTCCATTGTATACATGTACTACATCTTCTTTATCCATTCATCTGTTGATGGACATTGAGGTTGTTTCCTTGTCTTGGCTATTGTGAATAGTGCTGCTGTGAACATAGGGGTGCATGTATCTTTTCGAATTATATTTTTGTCTGAATATATGCCCAGGAGTGGGATTGCTGGATCATATGGCAACTCTATTTTTAGTTTTTTGAGGAACATCTATACTGTTTTCCATAGTGGCTGCGCCAATTTCTATTCCCACTAACAGTGTAGGAGGGTTCCCTTTTCTCCACACCCCCTCCAGCATTTGTTATTTGTAGACATTTTAACGTTGGCCATTCTGACTGGTGTGAGTTGACTGCCTTAATTTCTAATGTTTAATGTTAAGAAAAAGATCAGAAAATGACGTAATGGAAAATGAACAGTTAAATGGATTCTTCATTTCAGTTAAGGTACTATCGTTCTACTGGTTTCTCAGCCTTAGAATCTTTGTGTCTTCTTTTACTTCCTTCTTTGTAGACCTTCTTTATTCATTTAGATAGAGTACTGTCATTTTTTTCTTTGAGTGAACATTTGTTCTTTCCTGGCAGTTTTCACTGCTGCTTTATTTGAAACTTCTTAGCTTCCACAGTACTGCAGTGGCTTCCTTGTTTGTTGCTCCTTTTCCTTTCATGCATCCTAGACATTGGCACAAGTCAGTTTCCTCAATTAATCTTATGTAGCCGTTTACAACTTCCCATTCTACTTAGAAAGCATTCAGTGTTATGTTATGTGAATTTTAACTTATTAGAAAAATTCATTGGCTCCAAATTGTCTACATCAGTAACCATATCACAAACACTATTATATTGTGATCAGTAGACGTGTCACTGGTCATTTCTATTAATAGTTACAGATCACAAGTTTGTGAACTATTTACATTTTTACAAATTAAAGGCATTCCAAGTTTTCCAATAATAATTTCATTCTGACCCACTTACATGCATTGTACTCTTTTGAGTGAGAGAAGATAGGGAGTTATAACCAGTGTGCCAAGAATTGTGCATCACCAGTACCCTTTTATCAATGCCATGGTCTGTAGTGAGCAATTATGACTGAACTGATCATCTTCCCCGAATTTTTGGTTTTTTTTTTTGGTTGGTTATAAAGATTGAGGTCCTTTTTCCTTAAAGTTTAAATATTTGGCTTAGGATCTGGGACCACGATTAGACCTCCACATTTCTTTCCAGACATCATTCCCTACCTTTCTTTTATTGGAATATTTAAGCCTAAGATGCCAGTGTGTACCTTGTGCCCTCAGAGCATCTTGAATTGTTTGCTCATGTTTTTTCCCCATCTAGAATGTCTTCTACCCTTCATAGCCTATCTCATTCCACTCAGTCTCTCAAGCTCAGTTAGTTCTCAACCTTCTTCATGAATTTTTCCCAGCCCACAATGATCTCTTTGACCCTATGAGCTTTTGCTGTTTATATTCTTTACCTAATCACTTAATATCCTTTGTGGAATATGGGAAGATATAAGTATGAATAAATAAGTGATGATATATCATTTTTTAATTATTTACAACTTACAGCATCTCCTTGAGATGTTCCTTGTAATGTATTTCTATTGTATTTTTTCAATTAGAGTATAAGCTCACTGAGATCACCTACCATGCCTTATCCTTTCTCATAAAGCCTTTAGTTCCTCTCACAGAGTGTTTTACAGAAGAGCTCATTAAATATTGGGTTGGCCAAAAAGTTCATTTGGTTTTAAGTAAAAATAAAAGACCTATTTCATTTTCACCAAGAAGTTTATTGAGCAATGTATTCATTAACCAAACGAACATTTTGGCCAACCCAATATTTGTAAGTTAGCATAATTGACAGTTTCCTGGGTTCTTTTTTTATTTGCATTGAATTGTAAATTAGAAATTTTTATGTATTAACCCTTGTTGAAGATCAGCACACACACTTATATATTTATTTGTATATGCACATACAGTCACAAACATGCATATTATTCTTTGTTCCAGTTTTAACATCCATACTTTAAAAATTTGTGGTATGGATTTGCTTTTTTTTTCTTACATCTTTATTGGAGTATAATTGCTTTACAATGGTGTGTTAGTTTCTGCTTTATAACAAAGTGAATCAGTTACACATATACATATGTTCCCATATCTCTTCCCTCTTGCGTTGGATTTGCTTTTAACCTCTGAGTTAAGAAATATGTTTAAAAGTAATTACATAACACCTGAAGATAATTGATTCTTTTGCTTGAAAAATATACCACAGGAATCCAAACTTTCATTTCATAATGACAGTTTCCGGCTTGGTGAACTCAGACTACATCTTATGGCCTCTTCAGGGAAGATGTTTAAGGATGGCTCAATGAATGTCAATATTAAACTTAAGACATGCACCCTTGATGATCTCAGAGAAGGAATTGAGAGAGCAACTTCAAGGTTTGTCATCTCTGAATTTGCCGCACATTATATAAGGTTGACACTGCACTTGGCATTGCTACCAGGCATTGATTGCTCAGCTTAGGATTGTCAGAAGGGGTCTTTTGATCATCTTTTTTAGGATTCTGTTCCTTGGGATTATCAAAAGACGTCTTTGGTCATATTTCAGTTTGAAGTGCATCAAGAAGTAGTGCTAATTTCAGGCTCAGTTGCTTTAAAGTTTGGATGAAAGGAAGTTTAATAATAGAGTATTGTCTTAAATGTGGGAACTAAGAAACTGTAAGAATTTTAATAGTTAAATCCACATGGGGTGGTTGATTGGTGATATATTTTTCTAAATTGTTCACAGTAGGCAGAATCTTTTTTTCAAAAAAGCCTTAAAGTTATGGATCTTTCTTTTGTTTTATTTTGTCTATATATTTTAAAACAGTTTTGTGAAATTTCTTTAAAAGTTTTAGTAGATCAACTATACTTAAAAAAAGACCCTACGGGATTAAAAAAAAAAATGGAATCCCTAATTTTCACATTATCAACTCATTTTTGAAAGATTAATTTATATCACCCTACTATAAAGTGAGGAACATGCAACTTCAATAGCCTAATTATATTTTTATTCCTTTCCCAAATAATGAGATGCATAATATTTTTGTCCTTGTTTTTTGGAGAAAAACTATTCTGCTACTTGAAGTTGGACCCGTTGAATATGTATTGAATACTTCTGAGCCCTTTGTTTTTCTAACAGATGAATAAATGAGGAAAAGAGTGCTATCATGCAACCAGCTTTTCTGATTTGCAAATTTCATGTCTTGGGGTAGCAATCTAGGCAAGGGTGATAAAGGCCATCCTTCTGTTTCATAGCCTGCTCTTTGCAGTGCACATGAGGATGTGTGGGAATTATTATATCATTGCAGACGCTTGATGAACACTGCCTGATTTGAATTACATTGAATAATTTGGGAGTCAGTTGTATAGGATGATCTTTGGAGACAAATTCTTTCAGGGAGGTTTTATTTTGTAAAATAATATAAAGAGGTTGTCTTTTAAATTTTGTGGGACCACATTAATGTGTTTTGTTAATTGCCAAACTTCCTTTCAGCAGTCATTGTTTTTCTAGTTTTGCATTATAATTATAAAATATTCTATAATTACTTATTATCATGAACCTTGCTGTGGAGATTAGGAGACCGTGTCTTGGTTGCTGATTAGCTAATTAGACTCGAGTTAACACTGATCTGTTTTCTATTCACAGATTGGAAACTGAAAGGTGAAAGAAAAATTATTAAAATGTATAGGAAATTTTTAATCTTTTTAATTCTTTTAGCAGAAATAAAATAATGAATGTATATATTTTTTTCAGAATGATTGATAAGAAGAATGGCCAAGATAACAACAGTTCTATGATTGACATAAGTTACACACAAGACAAGAATGGAAGTCATATTGATGCTGTTCTTGACAAGCTGTATGTTTGTGCCAGCGTGGAATTTCTGATGACTGTGGCAGATTTCTTTATCAAAGCTGTACCTCAGAGTCCAGAAAATATGGCTAAAGAATCACAGATTCCACTGCGACAGACTGCCTTAGCAAAAATCAAGATGGAGAAAGGTTAGCAGAATTTATCTGTCACCTTGTATATTTTACCAAAATTACAAACTGGAAAAAAGAGAAATGGAGAACTTAAGAATGTAAAATTACTCTTTCAAATTTAAATGTATTCAGCAGAAAAACCTTAGTAAGCATAGTTTTTTTTTTTTTTTGCGGTACGCGGGCCTCTCACTGTTGTGGCCTCTCCCATTGTGGAGCACAGGCTCCAGACGCGCAGGCTCAGCGGCCATGGCTCACGGGCCCAGCCGCTCCACGGCATGTGGGATCTTCCCGGACCGGGGCACAAACCCGTGTCCCCTGCATCGGCAGGCGGACTCTCAACCACTGCGCCACCAGGGAAGCCCAAGTATAGATTTTTTTAAGAGAGAGGTGGAGTAAAAATATGTATCGGATCAGGCACCAGGAAACCTCTGCTCTGGTTCCATCTCTGCCATTAACATTTCTTTACCCATCCAGAAATACAGCCTGTTTTATAAAAAGGGAATCTTTTATTCAAAGAAAATATTTGGAAGAATTAAATCATATTGAAGAGCAATTAAACAGCTGAAAGCAGAGGGTGGGAGTATTGGAGGACCCAACATGACACCGCTGGACATCACCTTAGATTCCTTAAAGTTAGCAGAGGGTTTGCACAGGTCTGGTCTCCGTGTATGCTGGTGCCGCTCCCTGACCCATAAACCATTTATTCCAGCATTGCCAAGTAGATCAGTGATTTTCTCTGTTAAATTGTGATTGTCTAAGGTCAGGCATTTTTCTCTCTAATGTGCAACTCAGGAAGATTGGAAAACTGCCGTTTACTGGCAAGGTCAGAATATTATTTTTCCATTTACCTTTCTTAAACAGTAATCATGTGATATCTCTGTATTCATATATGCATGTCATGTAGTTATATTATAGATTGTATGACACTAACTGTAGACTTAAGGGTGAAATCAAGGCAGACAAGTAATAATGGCCTGTGTACTTACCAGGGTCTCCTGTCCTCTTCCTGATACTCCCCTCGCCTGTTTTCCCTTCCTTGCTCCTGCAGCATAACATAGGACACTCAGACGTGTACACACATGCATCGCATATATGCGTTAATTCTGACAAAAAGAACTTCAAAACAAGATGATTTTTGCTAGGTCAAAGTGAGAATGATCTTCTTAACAACAGGGATCAAGATTGCATTATCCCACGTAATCAGCATTTGTTAATAATCATTTATCATTTGTCTTTACCGATCAGTTATTAATATTGTTACTTTCACCATATCTATAATAGCAGGATATTACAAGCAACTTAGCAACTTACAGATAACATGTACCCGAGTGACAAGATTTACTTTACTAGAACTTTTATGGTTCCTATTTTTGTTTCTTTAGATGACTCTGTAAGACCAAATATGACTTTAAACGCCAAGATCACAGATCCAGAAGTGGTGTTTGTTGCCAACCTGACAAAGGCTGATGCTCCCGCTCTGACAGCCTCATTCCGGTGTAACCTCTGTCTATCGACATCCAAACTCGAACAGATAATGAAAGCTTCTGTGAGAGATCTTAAAGTGCTTGCTTGCCCTTTTCTCAGAGAAAAGAGAGGAGAAAACATTACCACAGTAAGAATTACGTTATATTCTAAACTTGGATTGAAGGATGGCAGATGTGGTTGATTCATAGAATCCCAGAATGTGAGAGCTCTGTAGGACTTCAGAGAGTATTTACTCCAGCTTGAGATTTTACAAATAAGGATGTTGAATTCCAAAGATGTTAAATGATTTAGCCATGTCTGTAGTGACAGAACTGTAGACTGTCTCCAGACTCATTTTCATTATACTGTCTTTTGCTGAACAGTGTTTGAATTTTAGTACAAATCAACATTCCTTTTCAGCTGTTGCTTTTGTTCACCACAGTATATCCAATGAGTGAGTGGATGAATGAACCAAAAAATTCATTAGTCATGTGCCCAAAAGAGATTATGTTTTGCTTTATTACAAATTAACTTCAGTTGTGCTTTCACATTATAGTTGAAAAATACGGTTTTAGTTAGTTAAATTTATTACTGTACCAAATGTTTTTTAATGTTAAATTGATAATTTTATGTTAAAGAGCATCATTATATAATGTGACTCATTTGCAGTGTTATTTTAAATTTAAAAAAATTCATGGACAGAGTGACTTGAATAAAGAAGTGCAGTGCTAAGCTTAATCTATACTGTATCATGAAACATTCTTTTTAGCAGGATCATCTTCTATTTTTTTTTTTTGGTTGCACCGGGTCTTAGTTGTGGCATGCATGTGGGATCTAGTTCCCTGACCGGGGGCCCCCTGCGTTGGGAGTGCAGAGTCCTATCCACTGCGCCACAGGGGAAGTCCCAGGATCATCTTCTTTTGACATGTCACAGAAAGCTTATATTAATCATTCTATTTAAAGCTCATCCTACTTTTTTAAAAATGAAAGTTATGCATACTAGTTCCCCCATTCAGTTCAGGTGCATTTTATTTGTTTCTTTAATGATATTTAATAACATAGCCTTCATGGTTTTAATAAATCGTCGAGTTTGAAGATTTGAAATCTATTCTAATAAGGACCTTACAGGAAATTCAAGACTGACCTGTTGTTAATCATCTGGAAGCTGTTCATTTACCTACCTTACTATAGTCTTTTTTTAAAAGGAGTTAACAGAACTATTTGTTTAGAATAACATTTTTAAGTGATTTAGTGACCATAAAAATTATAATGAAATACCATTTCCATTTCCTCATTTACCTCTTTGCAAATGTAAGACCTTACCATAGTCCTTAGCTCATTTTTGTAGATATCTTAAAAGTGTATTTTACATAGGGCATCATCTAAAAGACATTTTAGCAAAAGGAAACATTTTAAACTTCTAATAGTAAATGTGCATTACTACTTAAGAATTGGCATAAAGGAATTCATCAGAACCACTTAAAGTCCTTTCCAATGGCCATAGACTTGTTATAGTTTGGAGGAGCCCTCACAAGAGATTCTCAGCTAATTTAATTTGCCTTTTTGCTTTTAGTTGTAGACTATAGTTAAAGATCTCAAATTAAGTAAGACATGTTCATAAGTAAATTTCATTTATTTGTTTCTAGATCTTACAGCCCTGTTCTCTATTTATGAAAAAATGTACATGGGCTTCAGGAAAAGAAGATATAAATATTGAAGTTGAAGAATTTATAATTAAGGTTAGTGCCTATCATATTATTTGGGTGAAGATCAATCCTTTTTTTTAATTAATTAATTTATTTTTGGCTGCGTTGGGTCTTCGTTGCTGCACATGGGCTTTCTCTAGTTGCAGCGAGTGGGAGCTACTCTTCGTTGAGGTGCGCGGGCTTCTCATTGCAGTGGCTTCTCTTGTTGCAGGGCATGGGATCTAGGCGTGCGGGCTTCAGTAGTTGTGGCACACGGGCTCAGTAGTGGCTCAGGGGCTCTAGAGCACCGGCTCAGCAGTTGTGGCACATGGGCTTAGTTGCTCTGCAGCATGTGGGATCTTCCTGGACCAGGGCTCGAACCCGTGTCCCTTGCATTGGCAGGCGGGTTCTTAATCACTGTGCCACCAGGGAAGTCCCACAATCAATTCTTATTTTTCTTATCTTTTGATGACTCTCACATCTAGAGCATTATGCTAGTCACATATTTAGTAATCAATAAAAACCTCTAATATTAAAATACACTTTTCTTTAATGCAAATGTTTGTTTCTGTTTTCTTTGAAAGAGTGCAGGTGAGTCTTGAGCAACGCGGGGATTAGCAGTGCTTTAACTTTATAGTCAGACCTCGGTATAGGCGGTTCCTCAGAATCTGCATTCCTCCATGTCTGAGGTTCTACATCTGCGGATTCAACAGCTGTGGCTTGTGTAGTACCATAGTGTTTACTACTGAAAAAAAATCCACATATAAGTGAACCCCCGCAGTTCAAATCCATGTTGCTCAGGGTGAACTGCACTTTTAAATGATCAGCATAGTTTTTATCTAGTATATTTGTGTGTGTGTTGGAGATTGGGTTTCGGTGGGGAGAGCAGAGATGAAGTGGGAAGAGAAGGAAAGGAAGGATGGAAAAATGAGGTTGCTCTTATTTTATTTGCAATGTTATTTTTAAGCTTTTATTTGAGGTGTAGTTTGGTTGAATTTAATAATTATGTGATTAAATGTTTTATTTCTCTTATAAAATATTTATAATGACAGATGTATGCCAGAAATAAATCATTAGAATTTTTTTTGTCTCTTACATTAGTAGTATTGAAAAAGCAATCTGCTCTCTAAAGTACTTTTCTCTCAATATTTTAAATTACTGGTTTGTCTTAGATGGTGTTCTACAGACTTAAAATGCAAAATGGGGAGAAAACTTGGATTTGCATGCATTTTGTCTGCGACACTGGGTTAAGGTGCTGAGGGATTGTTTTTCCATGTCTTTCTTCGTATATCACTCTACTTATTTATTGAGCACACGTTTTTTGAGGCTTTACTGTTTATGAAGAATGTCCTGTACAAGGCACTGAGGGTACCTGGTCCCTACATTCAAAAAACTTAGTGATATATGTGAGAGAAAGAAGTAAATGAGTGATTACTTTCAGCTTTCAGTGCTAGAGGCATGCATGAGGTGCTCTTGGGGGTGCAGGCAGGAGCCTCCAGCTCAGACTAGGACATCGGGGGAAGCTGTCTGGAAGTGGGGCTACTTGAACTGAGCTTTGAACATCTGAGGGCAGTTAGATGGAGAGAGAGGGAAAGGGTTACCTAGACAGAACCAACAATATGCATAAAGGCAAAGGCTTGAAAAATTCTTTAAGGACTTGGAGGGGTGATCCCATGTGGATGGGGAGAATGGTGTGGTGGAGCCATAGGACTGAGAACAGTAATTATAGGTGACATTAATAAGGCAACGAAGAAAAGGATTCATTTGACAGATAAGTTTGGGAAGTACTGCATACTCGCTCCTTCTTTTGGTGATGTAATCATATCTCCTTAGCATATTAAACAAGTAAGGGTCGTGAGAAGTGAACAGTAGAGGAATCCACTTAATTTCTTTAACCCAGTATTGCTGAAACTTTGGGAAACCATGGGTAGCTTAACTGATTAGGCATCAGGTCACAAAGAAGTTCGTGTCCTACGCTAAAGAGAGTTTTAATCTTACCCTGAAAGTTATGGGGAATTGTTGAAGATTTTAAACATAGGAATGACATGCTCAGATTTGGGTTTTAGAAAAATCATGTGGTGGGTGGCCCGAGATGGTGCTGACAGGACATGGAAGACATCATCGTTGCTAAGAACTAAGGCACAGTGATTGGAATGAAGAGATGAGCAAAGATACTCTCCAAAGATAATAGGAGGTGGAATTTTCAGATCTTAGGGTGAAAGGGGGTCCATGGTGATTCTCAAGTTTCCTATGTCGGTAAGACAAATGAAAACCATGTGTGTATATCTTGATGAGGATCACATACTTTGGTTTAGTTAATGCAGCTGGTTGAAAAATGAAAAATTCAGTTACACTTCTACATTTTTCTGTTCGCATAACACTGTTTCACTCTGAATTAACTGATTTAACTGTAGGTTTCGACAATTGACATGCACATTAGTCACTTAATTCCAGAATAACCTGGGCAGAAATCACTGTTTTGAGGTTAGTTGACTTGGCACATGATTTTGTGTGTTCTCTTTTGTTTTCCGCAGTTATTAATTTAATATATATAAAATTTTAATTAGTTACTTTAAATTTTGTGTGTTATATATTAATTCTTCTCATCTGGGAAATAATTTATTCTAAATCTTCTTCTTCTTTCTTTTTTAAAGATTTCACCCATAATTCTTAATACTGTGATGACAATAATGGCTGCTCTGTCTCCAAAGACAAAAGAAGATGGATCCAAAGATATATCTAAGGAAACGGAACATCTTTGGGGTGTCAAATCTATTAGTGATTTTAACTCTTGGTTTCTTGGTGTTGACATGGCCACAGAAATAACAGAAAATTTCAGAGACATTGAAACTCCACTGATAGAGGAAAATTGTGCTGTTGTTGTCCAGTCAGTTCAAGTTACCTTAGAATGTGGTCTTGGGCATCGAACTGTACCTCTATTACTGGCGGAGTCTAAGTTTTCAGGAAGCATTAAAAATTGGACTTCCCTAATGGCTGCTTCTGCTGACATGACACTAGAGGTATGACCACATGAATTATTACCCACCTTCAGAGGCAACTTCCTTAAAAGTACAATGGAGGAATTAAACAGTGAGCTTTTTTGTGTGCATGACCATAGCAAGTATATATATGAATAGATACTACATTCTAACATTTAATTTATTCATGTATAGTATTATTTATTTGGTCATTACTTTTTAAGGGTTCTTTTGCTAAATAATTGGTTTATGGAGCAAAGTAAGAGTAAAATAAAATGCACCCTCTTTATAAATATCCTTTGTGTCCTTAGGTATGTTGTTAAAATGGTTACTGGCATATAACGTTACTTAATATTTTTTCCTACTGGTTATAGAAATATGTAGTTAATGTTTAAAGACTCTCATAATTCTGTGCCTTTCCAGGTTCATTATTACAATGAGACCCATGCTGTATGGGAGCCACTGATTGAGAGAGTGGAGGGGAAGAGACCATGGAATTTAAGGCTTGCTGTAAGGAAATCATAATAAAATAATATCATTGTGTATATTCATTTATATATATATATTTTAGTTCAGAGATTCTCAAGATGTAGTCCAGGATCCTTGAGGCCCTTTTAGAGGATCATGGGATCAAAATTCTTTTCATAATAATATTCAGACATAATATATCATTTTCATTCTCATTCTCTCATGGGCATACAGTGGAATTTTCCAGAGACTATGCAATTTTGCAGCAGATTGAATACAAAATTAGAAATGAGTCCACCTGTCTTCTCTTAAGGCTTGCACTAAAGAGATTTGTAAATACTCATCTTCTCACTATGTATTTTTAATGGTTATTTTTCATTAAAATATTATTTATGTTAACGTGTAACTGTTGGTTTTAAGTGAATATTTTAAATTTTCTCAGTTTTAGTTTCTCATAGAGTACATACTGATAGATAATAAACCACATAAGTGAAGCTCTTTGGGATCCTCAGTCATTTTAAGAGACCAAAAAATCCAAGAACTGCTATTCTGGTTCATGAATTCTTTGTGTCATCTCTTCATGGTACTTCCTGAGAACACTGCAGAGTCCTGCATACTGAAACACATCTTCCTAGATTAACAGGAACACAAGTTTTATGCCCTTCACAAATTATCACAGCACACTTCTCTGGGGCAACTTGACTCAGGTGTGAGGCATTGAAATTGACTTAGCAGATTCTTATTTTAAAGACGAGCTGTCACTTAACCTGTGTCCTCGTTTCCTCTCAGTAAAGTAGAAGTAATATTTCTGACCTACCTCTCTTTGGAGTAGGCAGGCTAACAAAGAATGTTTTATAAGACTTTTGAAATGCCTTTAGAATGAAAACTATGATGGAATCTGATGGCTGGTTGAAAGCTTATCATATTACTTATTTATAGGTGTTACTGGTAAAAAGTAGAAGGAATTCCAGATGTTACTTCCAATAAGGATCAGTTTAGACTTCAGGGTCCTCTTAGAGTGCTCATCAAAGTAAAATGACCAATTAGGTGACACTGGGTAAATAGCTTTCTCTGGTGAATGCACAAAAGACAAATATTGTAACTCACTTGGAGTCCTTCCATGGCACAATTCTAAACATTTCCCTATGCGTGGACTATACACTGAAAGAAAGAATGCTGATTTGTGCTAAGTCAGGGTGAAGCACTGAATATTTTTGAAAATGAGACTTTTGAGGAGCCTTAATACAAAGTGACAAGGTTAGGAGATTTTAACCTTGACTCTATTGAGAGTATTTTAATTTTATTATTCATTGGCTAATAAATTTGCTATGTATTTATCCTCGTAGGTAAAGAAGAATCCAGTCCAGGATAAAAGTTTGATGCCAGGAGATTATTTTATTCTACTTCCTGAGCCAGAAACAGAAGTTGATATTTCTTCAGGAGATACAATGAATATAACAATATCCAAAAGCTGTCTTAATGTTTTCAACAATTTAGCAAAAGTATGTTTGGTTCTTGCTTGGACTGTTTCATAGTTTGGTTCTTGCTTGGACTATTTCAAATGGAATTTTAAATTGAAACGTATGCATTATTTTTGTTTGTCATCAACATTCGTTTCTAAAAAATGTGTAGTTGAAATTTAATTTTTGAAAAAAAGTTTGAATTTTGCAAAAATTTTATTGTGCTGTTGTGTTCCTTTTCAGGGTTTTTCAGAGGGCACTGCTTCTACTTTTGACTACTCTTTAAAAGACAGGGCACCTTTTACAGTAACAAATTCTGTAGGTGTTCCCATTAAGGTGCAGCCCAATCATAATCTCAGAGTGATGGGCTCCCTTGAGAAAAGTGATGTGTGTGATGTTGATGCCGGTCAGAAATTGGAATTGGAATATGCCAGCATGGAACTTTCATGTCAAGGGAAGCTATCTACACTGAGCCGTCAGGAGAGCTCCCTCTTCTCTCTGACCTTTGGTATGCTATATTTATGCTATATTTAAGGGTATCTTTGGAATTACTGGTGTCAGCTTATTTTTGATAAAATATGGAAAAATACTTGCTGTAGATAACCTTGAGAGACAACATTTTTAAAGGCTTGAAACAAATAGTTGATAAACTTTTGTTTTCTTCCTCTAAACTTGAGAAAATTAAACTTGATTAATTTAAGAATTACCTTAGAAAACTAGATTATTTCTTTCTTTTTTTTTTTTTTTTTTCTGTACGTGGGCCTCTCACTGTTGTGGCCTCTCCGGTTGCGGAGCACAGGCTCCGGATGCACAGGCTCAGCGGCCATGGCTCACGGGCCCAGCCGCTCCACGGCATGTGGGATCTTCCTGGACCGGGGCACAAACCCGTGTCCCCTGCATCGGCAGGTGGACTCTCAACCACTGCGCCACCAGGGAAGCCCTAGATTATTTCTATGTGCTTAACTAGTACAGTATGTAGTATGCTTCAAAAGGACTGGAGTTCGGTGAGGAGAGAAAATAACTATATTCAGAAGTCTTAAAATGTTGACAGTAGTTATCACCATTTCAAAAAAAAAAAAGCGATTTTTATTGTTATATAGTTGAGAAAATAAGGAACAAGTTGGATTTTTTTTGTTTTAATACATTTAAAACCCCAAGAGAAGTTGTTTGGGGTCAAAAAAAATTTTATAATAACTAGTTTCCTTTCTTTGTTAGCTCCTGTGTCTTAGAAAAGAATTTTGTGTAGTCTGCATTTCTAGTCATGAGGAAGAATACTCTTGTCATTATTCTGAGGTGCCGCTCCTGATCTGTCTTATAAAAATTTAGGTAAATTAGTATTTGGAATGTTTCTCACTTATGCTCTGACTTAGCACCTCATGGATATACAGAAGTTACAAAAGTCCCTGTTGCCAGACCTGGACGGCGATTGTATAATGTATGGAATCCCAATGCCAGTCATTTTGACTCACTTGTGGTACAAATTGATGCAACTGAAGGGAACAAAGTAATTACCCTTCGTTCTCCTCTGCAGGTAATGCATTAAAGTGAATTGTGTTCCTTTAAGTATATCAAGAAATATTAAATCATTTGGCTGAATATAGAAATATAATAAAACTTCATTAGGTCAGTACTGATTGTTGAGAAATAAATAATAGTTTGAACTGGGTATTTCCTGTCCAACTTACTTTTGTAATATTCTTCATTTTAAATGTCTCATGAAATGCTGTTGTTAATTTAAAGCCCGTTTTTGTTGTCTCCTGGGTTACTTATGATTTTAATGAAACTTTTTGTCTATTCCTTTAAAGATTCAGAACTGAGGAATATTGCAGTAATAGCTGGTTGTCAAATAGGATAACATTCCATTCTCTTTGTATTGTATTTTTCAAGTATGTATGAAGGAATATTGAAATGGTCTCCCCAGAAAAAAATTTTAGCATATTAATCTGTATAAATATTTTTTTCCACCTTTAAGGCTTTATCGATTTTTCTTTTTCTCTGCATTATTACAGATTTCAGCATATGGTCAGCAGAAGAATATTTCTTCCTACCTATAACATCAGATAAAAATGAAAGGATTTCCAATTTTGGTCATTGTCTCTCAGTTTACTATTAGCTCCAACCTATATTACACTGTAGTTAAGGATTGTACTGTATTTATTTACCTCATGTTTCCTTTACTATCCTTTTCTGTTTAGTTGTATGGTGCATTGAGAAAAGGTTGTAATGAGGAAAATATTATGACTGAAATCCTCAAAGATTAATACGTATTTGAAAGATAATAATACACACTAAAAAATTCAGTCTGTAATATATGAACATGTGAATAACCTAATAATTTTTGACTTCTGTTTAACCATCAAGTTTCATATATATAGCTCCTTAAATATCTTAAAACTTTTCAATTACCATAAAAATATCTTCCAATATTGGGCTTGAAATTTTTTAGTTCCAAAAGTGATTGTGTGTGGCTCACATTTTTCTTTTGAACGTCTACATCTTTTTAAACAACTTGTATGTTTTTTTGTCCAACAGATTAAAAACCATTTCTCTATTGCTTTCATCATCTATAAATATGTTAAGAATGTGAAGTTATTGGAGCGCATTGGAGTAGCCAGACCTGAAGAGGAGTTCCATGTTCCTTTAGATTCATATAGGTAGATACTTCCTTGAATATGTTGATATAAAAGGTTCATAGTATATATTTTTAATTCTGTGAATTAGAATCTTTATTCTAGAAAAGAGTAAAATATCTATATTCTACATAATAATAATTCTTATTATCTAAAGATCTGTAAAAGCCAGTTTTGAGACATATAGAGAAATACATTTATATTGTTGAATTTACCAGATGAAATTTCCTGTTGTATACTTGATGTTTTAGAATTTTCTGAGGCTTTTTTTTTTTTTTTTTTTTTTTTTTTTTTTTTGCTGTACGCGGGCCTCTCCTGCTGCAGTGCACAGGCTCCGGACGCGCAGGCCCAGCGGCCATGGCTCACGGGCCCAGCTGCTCCGAGGCATGTGGGATCCTCCCAGACCAGGGCACGAACCCGTGGCAGGCGGACTCTCAACCACTGCGCCACCAGAGAAGCCCTCTGAGACTTATTTTTATTAGATTGCCTTTGTATTTGAAATGACTTTTTTTTTTTTAAGTTGTCATTTTTTACAGAGTATTTTTTCCCAGAAGGTGCCTCCATGAGTCAGCTGTGTGACTTTGGGCAAGTTTCTTAAACTTTCTTAGCCTTGTTTTTCTCATCTGTAAAAATAGGAATAATAGTACTTATCTTGTAGAGTTATCAAGAAGAATTAATGAGATTCTTTTTCTTACGTTCTCAATAAAAACGTTTTTCCCACTCTGTTTTCTTCTTCTATAGATGTCAGTTGTTCATTCAGCCAGCTGGTATTTTAGAGAATCAGTACAAAGAATCCACCACATATATTTCCTGGAAGGAAGAACTTCATCGGAGCAGGGAAGTCAGATGCATGCTGCAGTGTCCGTCAACAGAAGTCAACTTCTTACCTCTTATAGTCAATACAATTGCTGTGCCTGATGAATTAACCTATATATGTACACAAAGGAACGACTGGGATCCAGCTTACATCATTCATCTTTACCCTACTGTCACTTTGCGGAATTTTCTCCCATATTCTCTAAGATATTTACTTGAGGTATGCCTCTTGCATTTTGTTTGACTTTTATTATTACATGGAGTGAATTCTAGTTTGTTTTTTTTTAATGGTATTTTTAGTTGAGGTCAGTGTTTTACATTCATCTACTTGTAATGCTTTAATAATAGCAAAAACTGGTATAACATCTACTTTGTGCCAGCCACTATGTCATGTATTTTACATGTATTAACATATTTAGTCCTTACAGTAACTTCCTGAAGAAGGTACTGTTATTAGACCCATTTTACAGATGAGGAAACTGAGTCACAGAGGGGTTAAGTGACAGGTCCAGGATCCCACAGCTAATGAATAGTAGAGCTGGAATTTGAACCTAAGCAATTTGGTTCCTTGTTCTCCACCACTGAACTCTGCTGCATCTGCTCTAAATTAATAATTATAATAGTCTCTTTATTATCTGAGTATAATTCTCTTAGCTAAAGTATGGGAAAATGCCAGTGAGAAAATACTTTATCTTAATTTATTATGAAGTTAATTTTAAAGTTTTTTGTTTTAAAGTGATGATTATTTGGTTCAAGTTTCTGTTGAACTGAAAAATAATTACTGTCTTAAAAAATATTGGGGAACATTTTCTAGTAATGAAGTATGATAAATATTTTTAAATTTGTACATGCCACAACATATCAAAATACAAAAATCTGGAAAGTATTTGGAACCTAAATTTATTTTCTTTGTCTGACAATGAGCCATCCCTGAGTTGCGGAGAATAAAATTAATTAGATGAACTAAGTACTGTTTAGACAAGAGATGTTTTCAGTAAGGAAGCCAAATTTATTATGTTGTTATTACTCATTTTTAAAGTAGTTCCACCTTAGATAGCTTGTCAGCATAGCTTGATATCACTTTTCTTATTCTATTTGTATGAGAACCATTAGGTGTAGTATGTGAATAAAGGATGAAGCTGAAGTCCAGGCAATTAAGTGGCTCATTTAATGACATAGCTGTTAATGGAAAACAGCCAGTGTTCTAGAATCCAGCCTTTGATTCTTGGCACAGGTCTTTTTCTCAAAATTTATAACCATTGGCCTGCTAATGACCAAAAGACAGTTTCTGACTTTGGCTATGATATAGTGTTTTATTTTTAATCATTAGTAATTGTTGGATATTCATAATATGTAAAGATGGTACCTTGAAGACTTGTCAGTTAATGTGAATCTGGTAGGTTACTTAGTGTTTGTATAAAATATGGACGTTATTGCAGAGGTTTTTAAAAAATTGGTAAGCAAATTTAGTTTTTGTTTGTTTGTTTTTAGGGAACAGCAGAAACTCATGAGCTAGCAGAAGGCAGTGCTGCCAATGTTCTACATTCGAGAATCAGTGGAGAAATAATGGAATTAGTTCTGGTGAAATATCAGGGCAAAAACTGGAACGGACATTTCCGTATATGTGATACACTTCCCGAATTCTTTCTTGTGTATTTTTCTTCTGACTCCACAGAAGCGATGACAGTTGACCTGTCAATACATGTCAAGCGAATTGGCAGCCAGATGGAGCTATCCATCTTTAGCCCCTATTGGCTAATCAACAAGACTTCTCGAGTTCTCCAGTATCGTTCAGAAGAAATTCATGTGAAACATCCAGCTGATTTTAGGGATATTATTTTATTCTCTTTCAAGAAGAAGAACATTTTTAGTAAAAATAAGGTGTGTTTTTGTTGATAAAACAAATTACCTGTTTATTGTTTATCTAATGCCATGCTTACCTCTTTGCTCAGTGTCACAGGTATGAATTAGGTCCAAGAGGACTTTTAAGGAATACACGGTTAAGTGGCATATTAGGGACTAACGACAATAGTGTCCCCAGGCTGAGTTACCTTTTTCTCTGGTGCCCCTAGAATTACTTCTGTTTTTGACATAGTGTCAAGTAGAAACCTTGATTTTATGTAGGTTACCAGTGATGCAATGGCATTTCAAAAGATAGAACAGTTGAATTTGGTTTATTTTAACTGAACCCTCCTACGTGTGAAGCACTAAAGCAGGCCTTCGTGAGAGAAACCTAATGCGTAAGGCCTGATCCTTTATGCTCTGGTCCCTTCTTTCCTTTTCAGAGTCACATCTTGGTATAGTTTACCTCTATGCCTTTGTATGGCTGCAGTTTCTGCCTAGAATGCCTCTTGCCCTGTGCTTTGCCTGTCTGCCTCATGTTTTCTGGCTATCCGCTGTTCATCCTTTGGCAGTCTGCTCCAGGCTGACATGTGTGAAGGATTTTCTGACCATCTAAAGTGGGGCTAGATATTCCATCCATGTTCTCTTAGAGAAGTGCTTCTCAAATCTCAGTGTGCGTTAGAATCACCTGGAGGGCTTTGAAAACAATTTGCTGGGTCAGACCCCCATAGTTTGATTCAGTAGGTCTGAGTAGGGTCTGAGAATTTGCACTTTCCACAGATTGCCAGGTGTTGCTGATGGTGCTGGTCCAGGGACCACACTTTGAGAACCCCTGTCTTAGAGTTTTGATTAATAGTTGATATTGTACCTGTTTATGTGTCTGACCTCTGGTTGTACTCAGGTATTTTATAATCTATTGGGTAGGTGGAGGTTAATACAGGAGCAGAATTAGATCTCTTCTGTACAACTTTATCTGAATCCCATAGCCAGGAGTAAACTTTTTACCCTCTCACCTTGATCGCATATTATCCCTTTTATATAGTTGTTATCACATTGAGTCTCGCATCATAATTATTAGTATGTATTTCCTATCTCTTTGTTTAGTTGGAAGCTCATTGAAGACAGGAATTGTGTCTTCCATTCTGCTTATCACAACACTTTTCCTTTATTGTTTGCTGAATAATGTTAAAAGCATAAATTCTCTGTGTGCTAAAACTTTAAGAATTCGTTAGCTCTGTATCAAAAGTCTGACACTGGAAAATATCATTTTACATTATAATTCCTTTTCAAATAACAGAAGGTCGCATTGGTATACATCTTTAAATTCACTGTACTCATTGCATAGGTGAATGGGAAGGTCAGAGCTCTGCTTTTAAATATTACATTGTCCCCTAGAGTTTCTGTGGTTCTGTTACCCATTTGCAGCATGCCTTTGGTTATATTTTTCTGTCTCATGTTACTAAATAAATTTCTAGTGGTCTAGCAGCATTCCATCAAATAAAATTAATGTAGTGTTTTAGATTTCTTATATGATTGTTTGTGTTCTCTGGTGTAGGTACAGTTAAAAATTTCAACTAGTTCATGGTCCAGTGGTTTTTCATTGGATACAGTGGGAAATTATGGATGTGTGAAGTGTCCTGCCAACAATATGGAATACCTGGTAAGATTTTGCTTGCTTATTTACTTTTGATTTCATTCACATTTTCATCAGTAAATGAGCTGGATCCTAAGGGGTACAGAAATGTGAATTCAGAGTATTACGTGGAGGACTGTTATATCTCTCTACTAATTTCTAGGGCCACTAGTATCAAAGCAAAACCTAAATTTGTCAAAGTTTAAGGCAGTGAGTTGAATCCATACAAGTAAGCAACTTGGTAAATATTCAGAATATACTAGAATCTGCATTCTATACCACTCCCTGCCAAATGTTTCTTAAATCTTAAGTTTGACTGCGAAAATTTGAGTAATCTGATACAAGTTGACTTGTTTTATTACCACTTTGAAATTTTTATTTTATTTTATTGATAGCAGAGTTAATAAAGCAGCAAAAATTGAGCCTGTACACTAATTTTAAAACAATTTATTTTGGAATGTTAAAAAGTAAAGGATTTTTTAAAATTAAGTTTGTTATTATAAGTCATCGTTAGTTAAATTACTGAGTGATATTTCTTCAATTTGTTTCTGATGGAGCCAAACTAAGGAACCAAAATTTTTCTTCTTAGTGAGAAGATAATCAGTCATGGAATATGGCTCTTAGCAGTTACTTTATTTAAGAAATCTTATTTTAAAATATTTTAAGAAGCCTGTATGTGAATAGGGGTGTGTGTGTGTGTGTGTGTGTGTGTGTGTGTGTGTGTGTGTGTGTGTGTGTGTGTGTGTGTGTGTGTGTGTGTGTATTTCAAGCTATGTAAAGTACTGGGAAATGATAAGCTTGTTTGCTTTTTACAGGTTGGTGTTAGCATCAAAATGAGCAGTTTTAATCTTACACGAATAGTTACTTTGACTCCCTTTTATACTATTGTGAACAAGTCATCACTAGAACTAGAAGTTGGTGAAATTGCACCTGATGGCTCAATGCCAACTAATAAATGGAACTATATTGCTTCTTCAGAGGTAATATTTTCCTTTAATACAACTGGCTCCTAAAATGTACAAATAAATATAGACATATAAATAAGAATTATGTATATCTCTTTGTCATACTCACTTTGCTACCATATTTGTGGGTTAAAATATGACAGCCAGCTTTGAAAGACTTTTATTTCATACTATAAGCATATATTAAAAAAGAAGAAAAAAATTGTGGATAATATTTACCACTAGCTCAGTCTAGACTGTTAACACTCATTCTCTAGTTCTTCCTATATGTATAAACATGGGTATGTACTGTAAAATGTACATAAAGTACTATGTATTGTGTCAATAGCAAGGTAACGTCTTTGTATTCAAGAAGCATCTAATCTTGTTGGAGGGCTTAAGACTCATATAAATTAATACATGGAGAAGAAGATAGTGTATGGTAAGTTATAGGTGGTTATAGGATCTCTGAATAGATGAGCTGGAAGTTTCCTTGAAAAATTCCAAAAATTCAACCACCTTGCTTTACAGAGAAAGAAATTGAATCTTAACTTTTTTAGGTCAGTAAAGTTATTGGAGGTTGAGATCATTGTGGTCTAGATCAAAAGGAAAAGTTTCATAGAAGAGCTGGCATTTGAACTAAACTTTTGCAGACTCAACAAGAAGAAAGGTGAAGAGAATAAGGAAAGAGTGGGGAGAGGACAGATGCAAAGACAAGTGTTAGTTGCTTGAATTTGCCCGAGTTTTCAACCAAGCCACCTGACTTAAGGATAGGACTGTTCTTCTGTACATCTCAAAAGAATTCTAAAATTATTAAAAAAATATTTAGCAAAAGGTTAAGAGAAGGATTCCAATTACACTACAAACACAGACCTCTAAGAGGCATGGCCTTTCCAAGGCACTTGGAATGATCTCCGTAGACTTGGTAGCAAATAAATGCTCCTTATCTTTTTATCTTTGATGTGAGTTTGATAGCAGTAGTATTTTTTTTTTAGAAATAGAATTTACCCAGTATTCTATGACAGAGGGAACTTTCTTTTTAGGAACTAAGATCTCAGTTTTACAGATAAGGAAACAGGCTCAAAAAGGTGCATGATTTGATTAAGATCAGACAGCCTGGAGGATAGTGTCAGGACTTCCAGCAAGGTCCTCTGCCTTCAGTTGTCATCTGGTTTATCTAGGATAAGATACTCTGTGAAAGAATTCATGGTGATTAAGGAATTAAAATGGGTTATACATAAAAGCAAATGTTATTAAGATTATAATTTTTAAATATTCAAGATACTTGAGATGTTCTTAATAGCACTTCAGTTTCTCACATTGTAATTATTCTGTAAGTATGAAAAGACTAATATAACAATTCTTCTGATGGAGTTTCTTTGGCTTCACAAATAATCATTATATTGTCAGTAATCTTAATATTAGTTGGAGAGGGGCTATTTTAAGAAACTTAGTAATAATTGGATCATGATCTGAATTAGAATTGGAAACTTTATTAGCCACTGTTTTATTTATACTGTAGTATTGTTTTAAGACTGATATTAACTTTTATATTTTCAGTACCTTCCATTTTGGCCTGAAAAATTTTCAGGCAAACTTTGTGTGAGAGTGGTGGGCTATGAAGGATCCTCCAAGCCATTCTTTTATAACCAACAGGATAATGGCACTTTATTGAGCTTAGAAGATCTGGTAAGTTTTCCTGTTTTAAAATAAAATGTCTTTGATTTTTAAAGTTTGCTTTAAAACATTTTATTAAGACATGCTATAAAATATACTGATAATTAATTGAAGGTATACTAAAATATCAATATATAATGCAGTACATATATTTGTAAGAGATCAGAGCCAGTGTGCTTTTCAGTAAGAACTTAGGAAAACCAACTTTGTAATATCTGTATACGTGATTGAAATTCTAAATGTACCATGTGCAGTTTAAACCAATACCTCAAACATACTCTTTTTTTTTCCTACAATAGAATGGGGGTATCTTGGTGGATGTAGATACCGCTCCACATTCAACTGTCATAAGCTTTTCTGATTACCATGAGGGATCCGCACCTGCCCTAATAGTAAACCACACACCATGGAACATCCTCACATATAAACAGAGGTATGAAAAAAAGGGATCTTGGAAAATCTGATTTGCTTTTACTGGTCCATAGTCCCTTCTAGGAAATACTTGGAGCTAGGTGTGTTTCACATTCTACATGTTTTCAGATTTTAGAAAGGTAATAGGGATGCATGATGTTTATTGCTAATACCCATAGCAGGTTTTGAGACAGTACTCTATAACCAAACACATTAGTATTCCTGTAGCAAAAGTTGTGAACCTTCACAGTAAGTGGGATAAATGAAACCATTAACAGTTTCACATCAGTTCAGATCAAGGTTTGCTGCCACATGACGTTTGACACCAAACTTAGAGAAAAATATTTGGAGTTTTTTAAACTTCAGAATTGCACGTAAGGAATTGTGAACCTGTTTAAGTATTATCATTCTTTTGTAGTCTGGTGATGCTCAGTGAACCTCTCCCTGTAAATCTGTATCTAGTTTTTTGGTAGGAATAGTAGAAGATTAAATAAGAGGGCAGAAGATTAAAGAAAGATTAAAGTAGAAGATTAAGTAGTGGTGTTGAATGTATTATAGTACAGGCTGATAGGAATTTCGTTGTTCTTGTCTGTGCTATCATTTGGCTTGGGTAATGCCATTAAATAATGATATAACAGATAGCTTTAAATCCTTAAAATATGTAATATATATTTGCAAAGAATTATTATTATAAATCTTCAAGGCATTATTTTATATGTATATATAAAATAGTAATATACATTATATATGTATATATATAAAATAATGCCTTGCAGATTTAACGTATTCATAACTCTCATGGCTTGAATCTGCTGAGAGATTTAAAAGCATACATTGGGATTAAACCCTAATTGGGTTACTTTTTATTTTAGTTCTCTGGAAAGTCTTTTGTATTATCCAGACCAATACTTCTAAACTTAAGTATCAATATTAAGATCCCTTAGAAATCTTGTTAAAATGTAGGTTCTGATTTAGTAGGTTTTAAGTGGGGCCCAGAATTTTGCACTTTCCAGCAAGCCTCCAGGTAATACTAATGCTGCTGGTCCACAGACCACGCTTTGAGTAGCAGTGGTACATGAACCCAATTTTTTTTCCTCTGAGCTTATTTCTTATGCGTTGCATTTGATTAAAATCTTAAATTTGAGCACCAAGTAAAGTTCTTCTGCTACTAAAAAATTTACTATTGGCACTTCCCTTGTGGTCCAGTGGTTAAGACTCTGTGCTCCCAAGGCAGGGGTCCCGGGTTTGATCCCTGGTCAGGGAACTAGGTCCCACATGCCGCAACTAAAGATTCCAGATGCCGCAACTAAAGATTCCACATGCCCTAATGAAGATCCTACACACGGCAATGAAGATCCTGCATGCTACAACTAAGACCAGCACAGCCAAATAAATTTTCTTTTTAACTAAAAAAAAAACTTTACTATTTACAGCCTTTTCTATAGATGAACTCTGATGAATTTCATTAGTGTGATCTTGGCCTAAATCAGTTCAGAGTATACTGCAACTTCAGAAAGGGCAGTATTCTGTTCCCTCAAGCTTCAAAATCGTTAGTTAATTGCACATTTTAGGGTACTTATTTTTAGGCAGAGTTGTGTTTTATTAACAAAGGCAATTTTATAAGATGTTTGTGCCAGTCCTTTCCTCAATAAACCATGGGTCTAGGTTTCTCAAGGCCAGGATGTTTTAATCTTCCCTCTGTTGCTTGCATTTCAGTGGGTCACAGGAAGAAATGGTATTGCTGCCAAGACAAGTTCGACTCTTTGCCTGGGCAGATCCCACTGGTACCAGAAAACTTATATGGAGTTATGCAGCAAATACTGGGGAACATGATCTGTTAAAGGTACCATTTGATGTGAATGAGTGCTGTATGAAGTACCTGATAACAAAGGAAGTAGACAAGTTAGCTTCACACGTCATGTTTGTCTTTACTGAACTAAAAATGAATTGAAAGTATTTTCAAAATAAGTTACTTTTTGGCTTTAGATTGCAAAGAGTTCATACCAATATTTTGTCCTAGATCAGTCCAATACTTTATTTACAGTTTTTAAACAGGCCTGTTTCAGCTTGCCTAAGACCAGGAAAGTACTTTTTTATTTACTTTTTTTTAAAGAAAGGAATTTTGAGCCTAAGTGAAAAACAACTTTATCTTGAACATGTGCGTACCACTGTTAGCTGTGAGAATTTTTAGGCATGTTTTCCCTATCAAAGCCATATGTTTTGTTAATTAAAGGAGTCTGACAGTATGCAAATTATCCCATATAAGAAATTTAATAAAATATTTATTGAAACAATATTTAGGTAGCTAAATTAATTAAATATGTTATTTCCTAGACTCTTAGACTTTGGGAAGGGCTTAAGAATTCATCTGCCAGCCTCCCTGTAATATAGCCATTGCTCTTCCATGAGCACCTAGTTTCTGTAGGAATGTGTTCTATCCTGCAAAGTTCATACAGTGTCATATTCCATTGTCTGATAATGCCAGTTGTTAGAAAAGCTTTCTTGGTTATTTAAAATAGTAATTGGCTAACAGTGACTGAATTATCCTCTCCTATATTCCCTCTGAAATACCCATAAAAGAGATAGACTTACCCACCTTTGAAAAATCAGACTGATAGTTATGAGATTCTTGGAGTGATTTTTGCCATGACAATTTGATGGAGCTCTATTGCCTGCTTATTATGCTTTACTTTCTACACTAGAAAAACCTTCAAGGTTTGTAAGTGGTAGAGAGGAGCTTAAATTCCCTGTTACTCTTAGGTCTCTGGCTCAGAGACATGGTAGCTCAGCCAGGGGTCCCTGTACTATGCTGGTGTTATTTTCCTTCTGCTCACATTTCATGCTCCTCAGCAACCACAACTCCCAGAAAGTGGTATACAGGCCCTGGAGAGGAAGTGGTAATGCCATCCTGAAGGAGGACATCCAGGTCTGTAAATGAAGGCAAAATCACGAAGAATCCTGGTAATAGTGTATTCACGGGATTGTGGTTTTAAATGTCTCTATTCTGTTTGGTGTTAGAGAGCCAGGCAGTAAGAAAAGTAGATAAGTGTGCCTCAGTCAGCAGGTAATCTGCCAGATTATGAAACTTGAGCTAGAAGCAAGGCAGTTACGCATTTCCTTGTCCGCTGGGTTGATCTGAGAGGGGAATTCTGCTCAGGCCCAGGTGGGAATTCAGAGAAAATCCGTACAGTATTGGAAAGCACTTTCCTCATTAAGTGTGAATAAACAGATTAAAAAAAACATGGAGTTTATGAAAAAAATAGTTCAGGAGAAAAACATAACATTACCCTAAAGAGTCAGAGGCTGATTATACTTCTGAAAATTTTTTTACTACAGGAGAACCAGAGAAAAATTTCAGAATGTATGCCTGAGATCCCCAAAGTTATAAAGATATGACAACTATGAAAAAGGAGAAAGATGGTGAAATAAAAGACAAAGACAACAAAATAAAGTGAAAGGGGAGCAGGGAAACAGTATATTCTGAACATACTGTATTAACACCATTTTAATCCTAAATTTTAGGAGATATAGATCAAAGATGATGGGTTTTTTTTTAAAGATACCAATTAGTAGAACCAAAATCAGTGATAAAAGAATTCTAAAACAATTAATTGAGAAAATGAAAATAAAGAAATATTTGCCCTTATAGTAAAAGAAGGAAACCTAAGGAAGTATATAGAAAGTGGCAAATACCTTTTATTGAATGTATATCGTGTATTATAATGCTTGTCATATAGTATCATTAATTCTTATGATTGGAACTTAGAACTGCTGGTTAGAATTCAAAACCAGGTCTGTCTGACTTCACAGTTCATGGACTTCCCCACTAAACCATGCTTCCCATCAGTTATGCCAGTAAATGAAAATGGTTTAAATTCTCCTTTTAAAAGACCACATTCAGATTAAGTTAAAAATTAGTTTCTAACCAAATGCTACTTACATGAGATCTGTTTTAACTGAACTAATACAAAAAGTTGAAAGCAGAAGACATGGTAAAGATTTAACAAACAAAAATAAAAATTGTTGATTTTAATTTCTGAGCAACTATAATTCAAAGCATTCAAAGTCATTAAATAGAATATGATAATGTGACAAAGAAGGCATGATAGCCATAAACCTTCATGCAGTGAATATTGAATCAAAATGTGAAACTTAAAAGTGTTGGAAGTGAACTGAAACACAGTTGCCTGAGGATATTTTAACACACCTCATTTAATTTTTAACAGATCAAATAGATGAAAAACAAATGAGATTAGAGAAAATTTGAATGATAACTAAGACTGAACCAAGCTATGTATCAAATTTTGTAGTTTACAAGGAGAGAATTCACCTTCTTAGTAGGTATCTCTGGAACATTTACAAAATTTGATCATGTTAGAGTAAAAAAATTACACAGCCTACTTTGACATATGTTAAAAGCAATAGGTAAATTGTAGACAACAACAAATACCAACCATTCCTATGCTTTTGGTAACATCCTTTATTTATTTGGTTTTGGTTTTTGTTTTCCAAGAAAGCATGAAATGAAAAGCACATATTAGGAACTTATACTGCCTGCTGAAACAAACTGTTGTTATATTTATGTTAAGTCCAGAATGAGAGAAAAATCGTTATCTAAATCTCTGAAGACACTCACCAAATCAAGCCTCGTATTTTTAAATGCTATGTGAGACTGTCAGCCAAGAAGGCTCTTCTTATTGAAACTTAGTACAAACTGATCACCATAGTTTGACTATTTAACAATGTGATTTATATACGTATTTGCAGTGTTATACATTATTAAAACCTAAAAATAAACCAGGTTAGTTTTACCTGAGGTTACTTTTCCAATACATTTCTAAACCATTCTGTTTTCCATCTGGGAGACAAGTAAGCATCTTACGGCATTGGTGCCATTGAAGGAGACTCTTGTCCCTGCTAAGTGACCTTTGAGCACTAACGAGGTAACTCAAACTAAGGTTTAAAAAAATTAAGCACTATTAATCTTCGTTACTGTTTGAAAAAATTGGTGAGTATGTTTTAAAACAGATTATAACTTTAATTTGTTTTTTTGATAATTTTCTGATTTATAGTCATGCTTTCTCAGCTACTACAGTTCAACTTTACTGTTTGTGGTTTTAATATGAAGTCTCTCTTTCCCACAGGATGAATGTGGACAGTTTCCATATGATGCAAACATCCAGATACACTGGGTATCATTTCTCGATGGGCGCCAGAGAGTTTTGCTTTTCACTGATGATGTTGCCTTGGTTTCCAAAGCACTGCAGGCAGAAGAAATGGAGCAGGCCAATCATGAAATAACTTTTTCTCTCCATAGTCTTGGGCTTTCACTGGTTAACAATGAAAACAAGCAGGAAGTTTCATATATTGGGATAACCAGGTATGAAAGAAGGGTAAGGTATCAGAAATCTTGAAAAGACATTGAGTTCGTAATATCAGGTTTGATGAGTATGGACAGATACCTGTTCTGAATTTGCTTACTATGCAATTCTTTCAGCAAAACTTACTGAACAAGTGTTTTCACTGCTAGTTGAAAAGCCCCTAGGATAGAAAGATGACTAAGATCATGTCTTTGCCCTTATAATACTCATCAGTTGGTGGGGGAAGAAAGAGGTTTGCTTCTTTCTTTGTTGTTTGTACATTTTTGGAACGAATTATAAAAACACCAGGAAAAGCTACAAAGAAGTATGTGCACGTGCAGTGGTGCTGTAGAGGCTGGAGAAACTGGTGTGGGTGGGGGATGCCAACGACAAGTTGTGTACACCGGTAGAAAGGGTTATTTATAGAGCAGGCAGGCAGTAGTGGACGTGGGTACATAATCTTTATTGGCTACTCATTTAGAACTTTTTAATAATGATGGAGCCAGGTATTTCCTCTGATTGTGCTTATACCTATCTAAGAAAAATATTTGAATTTAACTGTTTTGGTGTTTCAATCACACTAACTTTAGTAAAAGACTCATTCTTCTTTGGAGACTCTTGGGGGGAATGGTTACCAAGTATAACAAGCATAGGGTCTATCGATAATCATGTGTTTGTTCAGTGAAGTATAAAATTAAGGAAATAAAGAGATCATGTATGTAATGCTCTTTGTGCAACACCTGACAGATTAAGGGTTCAATAAATGGTATTATACATACCATTAATGTAATATTAGTACATTTATGTATGTATGACTGATATATTCTCTTGGCTATGTGTTTCATTATTGTATAGTATTTTTAACTAAATATGAAAATCTTTTTTATTTTTAGAATTTTATTTTTTTATACAGCAGGTTCTTATTAGTTATGCATTTTATACATATTAGTGTATACATGTCAATCCCAATCTCCCAGTTCATCACACCACTACTGCAGCCCCCCACCGCTTTCCCCCTTGGTGTCCATATGTTTGTTCTCTACATCTGTGTCTCTATTTCTGCCCTGCAAACCGGTTCATCTGTACCATTTTTCTAGGTTCCACATATATGTGTTAATATACGATATTTGTTTTTCTCTTTCTGACTTACTTCACTCTTTATGAAACTCTCTAGATCCATCCACATTTCAACAAATGACCCAATTTCATTCCTTTTTATGATGAGTAATATTCCATTGTGTATATGTACCACATCTTCTTTATCCATTCGTCTGTCGATGGGAATTTAGGTTGCTTCCATGACCTGGTTATTGTAAATAGTGCTGCAATGAACGTTGGGGTACGTGTGTCTTTATGAATTACGGTTTTCTCTGGGTATATGCCCAGTAGTGGGATTGCTGGGTCATGTGGTAATTCTATTTTTGTTTTTTTAAGGAACCTCCATACAGTTCTCCATAGTGGCTGTATCAATTTACATTCCCACCAACAGTGCAAGAGGGTTCCCTTTTCTCCACACCCTCTCTAGCATTTGTTGTTTGTAGATTTTCTGATGTTGCCCATTCTAACTGGTGTGAGGTGATACCTCATTGTAGTTTTGATTTGCATTTCTGTAATAATTAGTGATGTTGAGCAGCTTTTCATGTGCCTCTTGGCCATCTGTTTGTCTTATTTGGAAAAATGTCTGTTTAGGTCTTCTGCCCATTTTTTGATTGGGTGGTTTGTTTTTTTAATATTGAGCTGCATGAGCTGTTTATATATTTTGGAGATTAATCCTTTGTCGATTCCTTTGCAAATATTTTCTCCCATTCTAAGGGTTGTCTTTTCGTCTTGTTTGTAGTTTCCTTTGCTTTGCAAAAGCTTTTAAGTTTCACTAGGTCCCATTTGTTTATTTTTGTTTTTATTTCCATTACTCTAGGAGGTGGATCAAAAAAGATCTTGCTGTGATTTATGTCAAAGAGTGTTCATCCTCTGTTTTCCTCTAAGAGTTTTATAGTGTCCGGTCTTACATTTAGGTCTGTAATCCATTTTGAGTTTATTTTTGTGTATGGTGTTAGGGAGTGTTCTAATTTCATTCTTTTACATGTAGCTGTCCAGTTTCCCCAGCACCACTTATTGAAGAGGCTGTCTTTTCTCCATTGTATATTCTTGCCTCCTTTGTCATAGATTAGTTGACCATAGGTGCATGGGTTTATCTCTGGGCTTTCCTGTTCCATAGGTCTGTGTTTCTGTTTTTGTGCCAGTACCATATTGTCTTGATTACTGTAGCTTTGTAATGTAGCTTTGTAGTATAGTCTGAAGTCAGGGAGTCTGATTCCTCCAGCTCTGTTTTTTTCCCTCAAGACTTCTTTGGCTATTTGGGGTCTTTTGTGTCTCCATACAGATTTTAAGATTTTTTGTTCTAGTTCTGTAAAAAATGCCATTGGTAATTTGATAGGGACTACATTGAATCTGTAGATTGCTTTGGGTAATATAGTCATTTTCACAATATTGATTCTTCCAATCCAAGAACACGGTATATCTCTCCATCTGTTTGTATCATCTTTAATTTCTTTCATCAGTGTCTTATAGATTCTGAATACAGATCAGATCTTTTGTCTCCCTAGGTAGGTTTATTCCTAGGTATTTTATTCTTTTTGTTGCAGTAGTAAATGGGAGTGTTTCCTTAATTTCTCTTACAGATTTGTCATTGTTAGTGTATAGGAATGCAAGAGATTTCTGTGCATTAATTTTGTATCCTGCAACTTTACCAAATTCATTGATTAGTTCTAGTAGTTTTCTGGTGGCATCTTTAGGATTCTCTATATAGTATCATGTCATCTGCAAACTGTGACAGCCTTACTTCTTCTTTTCCAATTTGTATTCCTTTTATTTCTTTTTCTTCTCTGATTGCCATGGCTAGGACTTCCAAAACTATTTTGAATAATAGTGGCGAGAGTGGACATCCTTTTCTTGTTCCTGGTCTTAGAGGAAATGCTTTCAGTTTTTCACCATTGAGAATGATGTTTGCTGTGGGTTTGTTGTATATGGCCTTTGTTATGTTGACGTAGGTTCCCTCTATGCCCACTTTCTGGAGAGTTTTTATCATAAATGGGTGTTGAATATTGTCAAAAGCTTTTTCTGCATCTATTGAGATGATCATATGGTTTTTATTCCTCAATTTGTTAATATGGTGTATCACATTGATTGATTTGCGTATATTGAAGAATCCTTGCATCCCTGGGACAAATCCAACTTGATCATGGTGTATGATCCTTTAAATGTGTTGTTGGATTCTGTTTGCCAGTATTTTGTTGAGAATTTTTGCATCTATATTCGTCAGTGATATTGGTCTGTAATTTTCTTTTTTTGTAGTATCTTTGTCCGGTTTTGGTATCAGGATGATGGTGGCCTCATAGAATGAATTTGGGAGTGTTCCTTCCACTGCAATTTTTTGGAAGAGTTCCTTCCTCTGCAATTTTTTGGTTCAGTCTTGGAAGGTTATACCTTTCTAAAACTTTGCCCATTTCTTCCAGGTTGTCCATTTTATTGGCATAGATTTGCTTGTAGTAGTCTCTTAGGATGCTTTGTATTTCTGTGGTATCTGTTGTAACTTCTCCTTTTTCATTTCTAGTTTTATTGATTTGAGTCCTCCTCCTCTTTTTTTGATGAGTCTGGCTAATGGTTATCAATTTTGTTTATCTTCTCACAGAACCAGCTTTTAGTTTTATTGATCTTTGCTGTTGTTTTCTTTGTTTCTATTTCATTTATTTCTGCTCTGGTCTTTATGATTTCTTTCCTTCTACTAACTTTGGGTTTTGTTTGTTCTTCTTTCTCTAGTTCCTTTAGGTGTAAGATTAGATTGTTTATTTGAGATTTTTCTTGTTTCTTGAGGTAGGCTTGTATTGCTATAAACTTCCCTCTTAGAACTTCTTTTGCTGCATCCTGTAGGTTTTGGGTTGTCGTGTTTTCATTGTCATTTGTCTCTAGGTATTTTTTGATTTCTTCAGTGATCTCTTGGTTATTAGTAACATATTGTTTAGCCTCCATGTGTTTGTGTTTTTTACGTTTTTTTCCCTCTAACTGATTTCTAATCTCATAGCATTGTGGTCAGAAAAGATGCTTGATATGATTTCAATTTTCTTAAATTTACCAAGGCTTGATTTGTGACCCAAGATGTGATCTATCTGGGAGAATGTTCCGTGTGCACTTGAGAAGTAAGTGTAGTCTGCTGTTTTTGGATGGAATGTCCTATAAATATCAGTTAAGTCTGTCTGGTCTATTGTGTCATTTAAGGCTCGTGTGTCCTGATTACTTTTCTGTCTGGGTGATGTGTCCATTGGTGTAAGTGAGGTGTTAAAGTCCCCCACTATTATTGTGTTACTGTCGATTTCCTTTTTTATAGCTGTTAGCAGTTGCCTTATGTATTGAAGTGCTCCTATGTTGGGTGCATATATGTTTATAATTGTTATATCTTCTTTTTGGATTGCTCCCTTGATCATTATGTAGTGTCCTTCCTTGTCTCTTGTAACATTCTTTATTTTAAAGTCTGTTTTATCTGATATGAGTATTGCTACTCCAACTTTCTTTTTTTTTTTTTGCGGTACGCGGGCCTCTCACTGTTGTGGCCTCTCCCGTTGTGGAGCACAGGCTCTGGACGCACAGGCTCAGCGGCCATGGCTCACGGGCCCAGCCGCTCCGCGGCACGTGGGATCTTCCCAGACTGGCACACAAACCCGTGTCCCCTGCATCGGCAGGCGGACTCTCAACCACTGCGCCACCAGGGAAGCCTTCAGCCACTATTACTGAACACTGAATGGCTTTGGAAGTTAGCTTTTGCTGCAGAATTGATAGTAAATTCACCCTAAAAGCAGAAAGTAAAACAGCAAAGTCATTTTGATGACAGCTAACATTTGAATCGCAAATAATGTTAGTCTATTTTATATATTTCCTCTGCTCTCCAAAGTTAAAACAAGAAGTGATATCTCCAACCCCACACAAGTTTGGAGCTGGTGGATATATTCTATGACCTACAACTACAGTTCCAACAACATGTTTTCCAACCTCAGGGCAAGTACAAAGAAAATTTCCACATTTCAAAATTCATTTAACTATTAATGAAAGAGCTTCTACCTAACCTTCAATCGTAAGTGATTGATTTGTAATGTATTGACATGCTAAAAGGCAACAATCAAGAGAAGAATCTAATAGAGTAGGAAACAAAATTTAAAATTAGATCTAGAATTTTTCTAATATAGAATAGAATTTTACAAATGTATTACAAGTGATACATATGCTTAGTTAAGCTAATATTGTCTTAGATTGAGATCAGTATTTGACAGTATCTCTGCATGAAAGGACATTTTTAAAGATGCTCATTACAGATCAGCATTAACAGATGAACATTTGCAATAGATTTTCAAAATAGGGAACACTAACTTTGAGCCCTAATTAAGTGAAAAGTTGTCACCCCCACAAAAGAAGTGTAAAAAAATTTTTTGGTAACTATGTATGGTAATGGAAGTTAACTGTTACTGTGGTGATAGTTTTACAGTATATACAAATATCAAATCATTATGTTGTACATCTGAAACTAAGTAATGTTATATGTCAACTATACCTCGATAAAAAGGAAGGGAGGAAGCGAGGGAGGGAGAAAGGTTTTTCTCATTAATAGACTTGTTTTTAAAAATTGTACCCAATTGTTATTTTTACATTTTGAATTTCATCAATTAAAAAATGTATGGAAGTGTTTTATCTCTCTTGTTATTTAAGTACCTACATAATAACTTTGAATTTGTCTCAGCTCACAAAGCCTAAAATATCCCCATATGAAAAAAGTTTGCTGGTCCCTTAGCTCATTGATGTCAACGTGTGACAAAAAGATTTTCCCCTGCCTCTTTTCCTTATGCAATTTTATAACACAGATATATTTTGGTATTTTAAAAAAATCTCATGTATAAATGTGATTTTCATAGGTGGTTGACAGTTGCAACAATTTGGAGTTGAATGACAGTTCCACAACGTAAATATGTATTTAACTTAATTAATTTTCTTTGTGAATTGTTTTAGTTCTGGTGTTGTTTGGGAGATGAAACCAAAACAGAAATGGAAGCCATTTAGTCAAAAGCAGATAATTTTATTGGAAAAGTCCTATAAGAAATATCTAGAATCAAGAGACCTTGGCTGGATTAAACTAGATGATAATTTTGAGGTATACCAAAATTGTTTTGTTTTGTTTCTTATATATGTATTTTGTCGCTTCTGGTGGTGGTAAATAAAATTTCACTATCCAAGTAAAAATGTGTATGCAGAAACTAATTAATTTGTAGGATTGGCATAACTAGTAAAAATTTATTAGTACATTTTAAATTAAAGTACATTGTTGAATCATATAGTATGAAACATTATCTAAATACGTTTCTTATCTGCATTTTTATAATTTCTTCTATTTGTAAAGCAGATAGTTTCATGTAACTTGTTTTTAGGAAGATTATGGAGAAATTAAGATTGCTTATTGAAACTTTTCCTATTCTGAATGATACCAATATATATTGCTAAATAAAGGCTGTGCAAAATTGTATATATCAGTGATGAAAACTCTGTAGAAAACTTGCTCAATTAAATTCATTAAATGTGAATGATTGTAGGACATGAGTAGATGTACACATGAAAATGTGTACTCTACATAGGCCCCTACACTGTTGAAACTGAAAGTCACTTTTGCTCCGAGAAGACCCCAGAAGCTTGACTGCAGGTTCAGTCATACAATTTGGGCTGCTCTTTGTCTTTAATGGTTGAGTCTGCATTGTCACCAGATATGCTCCCCAACCCCACGCCCATCCCTGTAAGTGTTGGTCATGCTCAAATGAAAAAACACTCTACAATTAGTGTCAGACGTAAATAAGCTATTAACTATTCCTTGTTTAACTTTGTTAAAACAAAGTTTAAGTGTTATCTAGAATTATCCATTACAATTGAGGTTTTTAAAATGTAAAAAGCATGGCTTTTTATTTTTAAGTATAATTTATATAGTTGAAAAGTTCTCCAATTGTTTTCTTGTTTTCCTTATAACCTTGGTAGAAAAGTGATGATTCTGCTTCCAGTATCTCAACTGTAGATCATCTTAAGGTAGATCTTTTGATGAGACCAAGAGATTAAGATACTTTTCCTTTCCAGTTTGTAAGTGGATATATAAAATGGGCTTCACTGCTCATACCAGTTTATCACAAACACGTGTACTTTTTTCCCAGGTAAATTTTGGCAAAGACCCAATGGAAATGCGCCTCCCTGTTCGGTGCCCTATAAAGCGAGATTTTTTATCAGGAATTCAGGTTGAATTTAAGCAGTCTCCTCACCAAAGAAGTTTAAGGGCCAGATTGTATTGGCTTCAGGTAACATTATCATCCTATTCAGTAGATATATCTAATCAGTTTGGGAATCTTGGGTCTGAATTTTTTTTTTTTTTAAACAAGATTCTGTCATGCATCATAGTTGGTATCTTTCTTTTTGTTTATACATTTATTCTCCTTCTTCCACATATTCCTGTAGATTCACCATCCAAGGCTAAATGACCGTTGAGACTTTAATTTGACCAGTTAGCCTGCCAGAGTGTTTTCTTACACTGAAATTGTTATTTTTAATATTCCTTTGTATTTGTCATGGGATCCCAAAATAGGATTTTCTTTTGTCCTTCTCTATGGGAATGAGTGGGGCTTTATTGGAGGCTGTTTTTGTCTGCTCGTTTGCTTGCTCCTTTCCTCTGTCTCTCCATCTCTTGCTTTTAACTACCGATTACTGCTATTTAGGACATTTTAATTTTTTTCTTAATACCTAACCTCTAATTTCATATCTGGTCTCTACTTAAATTTTTATTTAAATAATAGATAGATGAAATCTCACATGGTCCATAGGTACAAATATTTCCATTAATGGTGTTCATGCTGCACAATTTTAATGCAATTATGAGGATGTTTATATATTCCTTTATGTAAAAGCTTGCCCTTGGTGAGATTTATAAGAATTTTAGATTTAAAGTGAAACTTTTAATAGCAGCACATATACATACAGATACTTATTTATGATGCAATTAGTGGCATCATCTATAATATTGTCTCTGAAACAAAAGTTTAAATTTAAATTATTTCAAGTCCTGCTCAATCAGTTTTCTTTTTTTTTTTTTTTGTCAGGTTGATAGTCAGTTACCAGGTACAGTGTTCCCTGTTGTATTTCATCCTGTGGCCCCTCCAAAATCTATTGCTTTGGATTCAGGTAAAAAGAGATTAAATTGAGATATACTCTGTATATAAAAGTTGAGTAGACATTATTTTGACCTATTATAAAGCTTGATTGTCCTTTTCCTGTTTTCTTTCTTCCTTTTAGAGCCCAAACCTTTCATTGATGTGAGTGTCATCACAAGATTTAATGAGTACAGTAAAGTCTTACAGTTCAAGTAAGTAAAGATTCCCTTATTTATCTAAAGGAATTTAAAATGAGAATCTACTTTGAAAATAAATTTTACTCTTTTGAAAGTGACTTCTGTATAAAAATTATTATCCACCTGAACATATCAGTCTACTTTTGGTCAAGTAATTTTCTATATTGAAACTTATTTTAATAATATATATTTTAAAGTAAAATTCCTTCAACCACTTTCTCTCCTTTGTAACTTCCATTAGGATATAAAATAGTGAAATACAAATGATAAGTGTGTTTGTGAGGTGTGTTCTTTAAAGTAATTCCTGTGGACTTTAAAAATTAAGTAATACATGCTACATCATCTTTGCTTTTGTCCCTTACATATGGAATTCGGGACTTTAAATGCTAAGTGTTAATACAGCAGTATTACCTCTAGTGAAACCTTCACTATAATGAAAAAAAAAATCTCAGTCTAAGTAGACTTTGATCTTGTTAACATAACACTTTTTTTTAGAGATCAAGGAACAAGATGTGGTTTTTGGCCAAAATCAAAGTTTTAACGTGGAAAATTACAAGATTTGATAGAAAGCCTTTTTCATCTTAAAAAAAACCTTTTCCACTTAAAATTTTTTTTTTCCTTAGGTATTTTATGGTTCTCATTCAGGAAATGGCCTTAAAAGTTGATCAGGGGTTTCTAGGAGCTATTACTGCACTGTTTACCCCAACAGCTGACCCTGAAGCCGAAAGAAAATGGGTAATAATTTTTATTTCTTGGGAAAATTATAAAGTAAAAAAATTAAATCAACCATTCTTTGCACTAATTGTAGTAGGAAAAAAAATTAAAATAGAAATTCTTGATTAATTTTTTTCAGACAGAGTTAATCCAGGAAGACTCTGATGCTATAAACACAGAATTAGCGGAAACCTCAGTGACTGATACGTCCATTCTTAGTTTCTTTGAACATTTCCATATTTCTCCTATTAAGGTTTGTTATAATTACTATTTCGAAAATTTGACAGTATTGTAGAATTTTTAAAGGATCTGTGTACAAATATGGGTTTTAATTTGTTGCATCAAGTATTTGGTGGGAATTCTGTTTGATTAATTGAAATAATTAAGACAGTTCTCTGACATATGTACAACCATAATTCCCACAGAGAAACCACCAGAGCGTGCTTTCTAGTCTTGAATTAATAACCCCTTTCTTCAAGGAAAAAGCTGACAAAAGCATTTCTTAATTAAGCAAAGAAGTGCTCACCAGTGTTTAATGTTTTGGTTGCACTTTGTAACTGCTGTCACTGTCTGAATAGAAAGCTATAATGGGTTTCCTAACCAGAATGTGAAAATGCTGAAGTAGGTATTATACTGTTGATGCGGTGTTTTTCACCCTTCCAAAATTTGATTGTAACTAAGAGAGTGGAAAATTGGATACCTTTCACTTGCCTGATTTTGTACTTTATGAACCCATTTCCTTATCTCCTTTTGTTATTCTTTTTAGCTTTTATAGGGGAAGGTGACTGCTTAGAGAATTCACAAATGCTGTCAACCATGAAGCTCTAAACTTGTGTAATGGGCCAGATTTACAATTAAGTAACTCTTTTAAAATATTGATGATCCTTTACAGTCTCCAAAACTGTTTATAGCACATTATTTTTAGTTGCATTCACCAATCCATTCAGCTAAATGAATAGATTTATAAAATGCAATTATTATTTTAAATTGATACATTAGTTTGGTGTTATCAGACATATCCATAGTGTTAGGTTTAAAATTGATATTGTTTTATGTGGTATTATGCACAACTTCTTTTTCATTATTAAATGAAAATCAGTTCTTTATGAGATTGAGCAGTACCTTCAACAGATTATTTACTGAAGGCCTGCTGTCAGAGTTGCTGTGGAAGGTGTAAAATGACTTTATGGAGTTTATAATCTCGGGGGTATTAAAGATTGATGATTTACATATACGTATTTTTAGGCGCACTGGGAATTGTGCCATGAAGTTGAATAATTAAGATCATGAACCATGGTCATTTTCTTATTCCATGGTGACTTTGCCCTAGGAAAAAGCTGGATCTCTTTTCACCTAAGATTACCTTTCCTGGATCACAGCAGTCTGTGACTCTGAAGATGGGCAAAAGTCCACATCAGAGAAAAAATCTCAACAACCAGGCTTTCTTGGCTTTACCTCAAGTCCCCTCTATTGAGCTCTCTGTTAATGAGGGAAAATGCCTAGAGAATGGCAGAATGAGAAGGGAGAGTTATCTGCTTTACTTACACATGTTGAATTACCTTACGCCTGTGTCTTCTGGTACTGTTGCCTTCTGGCACTGTTGCACTAATGATGATGCAGCACAAAGTAGAAGAAGCTAAATGGGAATGTGAAAATCTCATGGCTGAGTACTGAGTTGAAGGGTCCGTGGAAGCTGAAAAACTTATTACTCTTTTAAAAATTTGTTTAAAACTTGCCAATTGTTGCCATAATTGTCATGTTCTTGTTACTTGTTATTATGGTATGATTATACCACAGTTGTTATTGTTAGTTGTTAACATAAGTTGTTTATCTTATTGGATTAAAATAAATGATTGTCCATTATTTCAAGTGTTAGATTACTTGTGGGCCAGTTGACACATTTTTCTCCTTAAAATGATGATGCTATTTTTGCAAAGGGTTTTGGTCTCCTCCATATAAACACAATGGTATTTATAGGCTTTGAATAAAATTATAGTTCAATTTTTGGGACAGACTTGATTTGTATTTTATCAAAAGGTAAATATGAGAATCAGAGCTGTTCAGTGTAATTTACTGAGTAATAAATAGTAGTTTTCTTTAGGACTCTAATTGAAAGATACACCATTTGTTTGTATCTGGACGATCTGGCTTCTATGTATGTAAATATTTTTGGTTTTAGTTTTCATTTATTGAACATTATTTTTCTTTTAGTTGCACTTGAGTTTGTCTTTGGGTTCTGGCGATGAAGAGTCAGACCAAGAAAACAAGGAAATGATTCCAATTCATTCTGTCAATCTGCTATTGAAAAGCATAGGTGCTACTCTGACTGATGTGGATGACCTTATATTCAAGTAAGAGTTATGTTAAAGTGTATTGGGGAGGTTTTTATATCAGGATGATGTTTCTGGATATTAATTCTCTCCATTTGTGCTAGAATGTTAGCTTTGAAAAATGATAATTCTTACTACTTATTCTTGAATAATTTGGTCCCTTTCTAATTATGCCCTTTAGGTATACTTATTTTACTCATAAAGATAAGGTAAAGAGTCTGATATCTTCTGCAGTTATCAGTATCTAGATAATACATGAATATAGTATAAACATTGAATTAGTTTAGTAGTATATTATAAATTGACCATGTTTTAAAAGGAATTATATTTAGAAATATATAGCAACAGGATTAGATTTCAGTATAATTATATGGCAAAGTATAGATAATAGCTCCTTGCTGCATTTAAAATAAGAATATTTGTGTGTGCCAGAGACATATAAATTCAATGAATGTTTATTGAATTGAATATTCAACAGTGGTACTGGAGAAAAAAATTCATTAATATTATTTTCACCTGACTTGCACACTATCAAATTTCATAGGAATTGAAGGCTTAAACATAAAATTCAAATAGAAAAACAAAGACTAAGGAAAAATAGAAGTTAATCGCTATCAAATCTCTGAATAAAAGGAAACCTTTCTGTGTTTAAAAGCCATGAAAAAATCCCAATGGAAAAATACAAAATTGATTTGACTACATAAAAATTAAACTCTTACAATAAAATCAATGAAAACACTTAAAAAACAAAGGACTGGAAAAATATGATGACAAGTATAACAAAAGATAATAATCTTCATTTTTAACCTAAAAGTTCCAATGCCATAGGTGCCAGAGGACAATGTGAGATAATTCACAAAAGGGAAGATACAGTGGCTAATAGATATTAGAAATGGTTAGCTTTATTATTTATCAAAGAATATATGCAAATTAAAACAAGTTATCAAAGCTTTCAAAATATGAGAAATCCTAATACTAGAGAGGGGTGGATCTAAGAAATGGGCACTTTTTTTTTTTTTTTTTTTTTTTTTTTTTACTATTTGTGTCAGTGGAAAGGGATCTATTCAAGAGCCTTAAATGTTTTTGTAGTCTTTCACTCATTAATTATTTTGGGTGGGAATTCGGTCCAAAAAATAATCTTGAAACACAACCAAAGTTATATTCAAGATACGCATAGCAGCATTATTATGTCAAAATTTAAAAATGTCTGACTGTGGAAGAATCGTTTGTTATGACATGTTCACATGATGGAATGCTATGCATTATTTAAAATGGTTACATAGAATTTTGAAAACACAGAAGAATATTTATCCACAATGCTGAGTGTAAAAATGCATACAGAATGTTTTAATATTTTGCAGTTGCACAGAAAAGAAAGAATTCAAAGTGGAAAATGAGAAGAAGAAAAAACTTTTTAAAAAATCCACTGTGTGGTGGGATTATGGTCAACTTTTTTAAACCTTTTTACTGTTTATGTGTTTATGAAAGATTTGCATGAGAATGCACTATTTTTATAGTTTTGTTATCCTAATATTTAAGATCTGAAATTATGTGTACAAACCTAATTGTGAATTAGCAATGATTATCATTGAAATTTTAAGTCTCTTTTTTTTTTTCAAAAAATAATCTTAGTACTTTTGGCACTTTCTCCTCCCAGACTTGCTTATTATGAAATTCGATATCAGTTTTACAACAGAGATCAGCTCATGTGGAGTGTTGTTAGACATTACAGTGAACAGGTAATTTCCTATCATAGTAACTCATAAGGAATATATTTCATAAAATAGCAAAACAAAACATTTGTATGTGATTGTACAGTGTGTGACGTTTACCTAATTTACTGCAGTTCTCAATCTCATTACTTAGTTTTCTTGAATGATTAATTTCTGTTTCTTTAGTTTTTCCCCAGCCCCGTATAAACTTTTTTAAAAAGTTTCCCTTAGTGTTTTTTCCCTTTGCAATTGTACATTTACCACTTTGGGAAAGCATAGTAACTTAGGAGTCAATACATTTTATTCCTTCAATGACTATAGTTTCTAAGCATAGTCTAGCAGAATTGTGAGGAAGCCAGGTTCCTCCCTTTGCCTGTTACTCCATGTTTCGAGTTCTATGCACAGAGACATAGTAGTTGTTTTGGGGCACTAGGGTTCCATTGCTATACTGTGGAACTCCAGGGTGACATTCCTCTTTCCTTCCTCTGCTGGCAGGTCCTTTCTCTTATGGTGTATAGACATTATGTTTTTTACATGTCAAATAAGGATATTTTTTCTTTTTTTTTTGTTTTTGTTTTTAACCCATCTAGTTCATAGAAGTAGTGATAATAACAAAAGTAAGTACCAGTTATTGAAATATATATTCATTTAATATGCATACTCAGCCATGCTAGGTCAGTATAATAGACCTCCCATTTTATAGATGAAAAGAGGAAGGCCTACAGAGACTAAGTGACTTGTCCAAGGTTACATAACTGCCAAATGGCAGACTTTGCCTCAAACCTTAGTTCTGTCCAATTTGAAAGACCCATGTAAAAGTACTAACATAATGCCTGGCACATAGTGAAAGATCAATTAATGGTCGTAGTGGTGGTTATTCTGCAGCGCTTTCCTTTAACAAACCTAATTTAGTCAGTATCCCACTTTCTTACTGCATCATGATGTTGTTCCTTACAGTAGTTGCAAAGGACTTCATTTATTTTTTTTCCCTTGTAGTTCTTGAAACAGATGTATGTCCTTGTATTGGGCTTAGATGTGCTTGGAAACCCATTTGGATTAATTAGAGGTCTGTCAGAAGGATTTGAAGCTTTATTCTACGAACCCTTCCAGGTATTGATCTTTCATTTATTTTAAGTGTAGTACAGAAAAATGGATGCTCTATTTTTTATGACAAGTAATTTGTATTTTAATTGCATCTGGGGACTGAATAATGTTCATATAACATATATCAATTTTATATATTTTTTTAAATTACTAGAAATGACATTAAAAGATTGTTTTAGAATTAACTGAGCACTTCTAGTGTCTGGGTAATAAAACATCCCCACGTTTTCTAGGATTTAATGTAGTTGTAAGGAAGAGTGCTAGGTAGTTTGAGACCCATTTCAAGGCTGTTTCACCACTATGGAAAGGACTAATGGGGCACTAAAAGCTGACTTTGTTTCATAGTCAAGCTTTCCTCTAACCTGTTCTCCTCCATTTAAAGGATCCAGGAGCCTAGTGTGGTGAGGGTTTTAGAAGGACAAAGCAAAGAGAATAAATGGGGAGAACAAGAGAGCTGAAACTGTGGGCTCTTAGTCTCGTTGTCACTGTGGCTTGCTTTAGCAGTCAGATGGCACTTGGTCCTGGGAGGCCAACTTCAGATTGTGACTGAAGCCAGTGATTTACTCCTCTCCAATTTTTGTCATCTTAAAGGGCTTGCTGAGATCATGTGGGTTGAAGGTATCTTCAAACACAATAGGTATTCCATCAGTATTTGGGTTAGAAGGTGAAAACTGTCACCACAATGTTTATGTATCTTTACAGATTCTGTATCTTCATGGAAACTCTGAAATATTAGATTCAAAGTCTTAAACTTATTTAAATTTTAAGTAGCAAACTTTTTTTTTTTTTTCCGGCCAGGGTGCTGTTCAAGGCCCTGAAGAATTTGCTGAGGGGTTAGTAATTGGAGTAAGAAGTCTCTTTGGACACACAGTAGGTATGTATCATATATTTGTGTGTGTGTGTGTGTGTGTATTTTTAATTATAGTTATTATAAAATGCATTGTTTATGAAAAACAAATGATTATGTTTAATAAAAGAGGGATTATTTTTATAATAATCCTTTTAAAAGATGTGTTCCCTTGTTCTTAAGTGGAAAATAATTTAACACTGACCTGCTGAGTTTTTTAAATATGTCTTTGTTGTGTTGAATCAATGTACTTTAAATAGTTTTATTCCTCTTCTTGCTAAGTGGGAAATGGAAGAAATAAATGCATTTTTGTATATGAGACAGAATTTTAAGCACCTGTTAGTTTAAAGCAGCCGCATGCTGTATGTTGTGGTAATGCCTTTTAAAGAAACAGTGTGACTTACTTCTCTTGACCTTCTGATAGGTGGTGCAGCAGGAGTGGTATCTCGAATCACCGGTTCCGTTGGAAAAGGTTTGGCAGCAATTACAATGGACAAAGAATATCAGCAAAAAAGAAGAGAAGAGATGGGTCGGCAGCCTAAAGATTTTGGTGACAGCCTGGCCAAAGGGGGAAAGGGCTTCTTGCGTGTAAGTCTCCTGCCAAATCTTCAAGAAATGCTTACTTTTATATACACTTTAGAATATGTACTGGTTGTTTGGCACTTGGAATACTGCTTGTGAGTAAACGTCTGTCAGAGTATCAGTAGTGATAAATTGTGGCCTTTGTTTCCTTTTTTATTCTCCTTCCCTTTATCACCATCAGATCTACCCCCCAATTCCTGGACTTAGTTTGGCGCTCAGCTGGAGTGAAAACTGTAATGATGGCAGGTTAGCATTAGTGGGGAGGGGGCAGGTAGAGCGGAGGAATGTGGAGGTAACGAGTGGGGAGGAATTCTTCAGGTCATTGTCAGTCGACCGTTTCTATGGAAGGGAGGCATACAAGCTACAGGTTATAAACCAGGAACTACCTTTCATTACTTTTTAGGTACAGGTATTATAAATTATATACGAATATTGTTTAATTATACAGGTAATATATGACTGTCCTCCTTATAGGTAATAATAGGAACTTATAAGTTCTTTTTTTAAACGAGTAATGGAAACATAGGTAAGGCTGTAAAGTACTCTTTGATTACCCCTCACCTCTTCTGAGAGGTGTCTAATCTTTTCAATATAGTATATATCCTTCAGTTCCTTTTCTGTGTGTTTATGTAATATGCAGGTATTTTTAGTTACTACCGTTACTTGACAGTTACTTAAAGAATGTACAAATATTATTTTTTAAATTTTGGAGATAATTCAGGAGACTGTAACTGCTGTGTTTGTGCCAGTGATTTGTAATGTTTTGTGTATTCTCTAAAGTGCTGTACTTGTCGGGATATTTGCTATCCTTCAGAGGTCCCTTCATTTTCAGTTTTCCACACTTTCACTAGATTATAGAGTAACCTTATTAGAACTTATAATTAGATGTATAATTTTCTCAGCTTACTCATATACTGATATGGATGGAAACTGAGACTTAAAGAGATTGTATCAACTGCTAATTGGTGTCAGTCAGATGTAGAAAATTTTCACCTTTACTGCTTTACTCCTTTGTCTATTATTAAGTTCTACAAAGTGCTCCATTTAAAATTTGCTATGATGTAATATTTTAAAAATCATAGTGCTCACTTACATGTGCATGTTGTTCTCTGTCAAGTCCTCATTTAAAAAAAGTTATTTCTAGTATGTCTGTAGAGACCTCTAGTGGTTGGTTTAAAATTAAGCACCTTCCTTTCGGGCTTGACTTGATTGGTTTCTCTCTCAGGGAGTCGTTGGTGGAGTGACTGGAATAATAACAAAGCCAGTGGAAGGTAGGTAGAGAACGTTTCTTTCCTGTACAGAGTCTGAGGAGTTGATACATGGTAAATTGTTTAATGAGCATAACTTTCCTCAGGATGTGAAGAGGTTAAGTAGTAGACTATGTCTCAGACTTTGGATGCTATTTTTAGCAGGGCCATAGTTAGACTAGAGTCCCTTGGACCATCAATAGCAATTGACTCTTTTTTTTTATCCTATTAAAAAAAAGGACATTACTTTATTCAGTACAGTCCCTATCAAAATCGCAGTTAGGTTTTTTGCAGAAATTGACAAGCAGATTCTAAAATTTGTATAGGAATTCTGGGGAACCCCGAATAGCCAAAACAACCTGGAAGAAAAGAAGGAAGTTGGAGGACTTACACTGTCCAATTTTAAAACTTACTATAAAGTTAAAGTAGCCAAGACAGGTGGTGCTGGCATACAGGTACACATATAGATCAATGGAATAGAATTCAGATTCCAGAAATACATCCTTACTTTTATGGTAGATTGATTTTTGACAGGGGTGCCAAGATAATTCCATAGAGAAAAATAGCCTTTTCAACAAATGGTGCTGGGACAACTGAATATAAACATAGAGTTTATATATGTGACCCAGCAATGCCACTGTTAGGTATATACCCAAGGGAATTAAAAAGCTATGTTTGCTTTAAAAACTTGTACATAAGTGTTTATAGAAGCATTATTCATAACAGCCAGAATGTAATAGCAACCCAAATGTCCATCATCTAATGCATGGATAAACAAAATGTGGTATATCCTTACAAATAAGTTATTATGCAGTTATAAAAAGAAATCAAGTATTGATATAAGTACAAGATGGGTGAACCTTGAAAGCATGATTCTAAGTGAAAAAAGCCAGTCACAAAAGACCGCATATTGTATGATTCCATTTGTAGGAAATGACCAGGATAGGCCAGTCCATACAGATAGAAAGTACGTTAGTGGTTGCCTAGGTCTGCAGGGTGGGGAGGAAGGAGGTAAATTGCATAGGATTGAGAAGAGGGTTTAGGGGGAAATGATGGGGAATGATTGCTGATAGGTGTGGGGTTTCTTTTTGAGATAATAACAGATTTTCTAAAATTGATTATGGTGATAGTTGCACAACTCTGAATATACTATAAAAAACATTTAACTTGTATACTTTAATGGGTGAATTATATAGTATTTGAATTATATTTTAATAAAGTTCTTATATTTTTTTAAAAAGTGCACTGCTTGAAAAATCTCCTGATTGTTGGCCAAAAAAAAAAAAAAAAACCCACAATATTTTCTGGTCAGTTCTTAGATCTTCCAGTTATAGGTACTGACTAGACTCCTGGATCAGTAGTTGTAAAATTTGAGTGTGCCTTGGGGTTACCTTGGGGACTTGTTAAAGCACAGATTACTGGCTGGGAGTGGGGGCTAATAATTTGCATTTTTAACACACTTTGAAAACTGCTGTTGTATCACACGTTAGGATTAAATTCAACTTCTTTAGAAAGTCAAATTCTAGGAACTTCCTGGGTAAAACAGTTCAGGATTTGACTTAGGCTTTTGTTGAGTTCAAAGTTGCTTATTTTAAAATCTCTATTCTTTCATTGTCTTTGGTTTTATGAAGGTGCCAAAAAGGAAGGAGCTGCTGGATTCTTTAAAGGAATTGGAAAAGGGCTTGTGGGTGCGGTGGCTCGTCCAACTGGTGGAATAATAGATATGGCCAGCAGCACCTTCCAAGGAATCCAGAGGTAATTAAGTGCGCACTGTATGCAAGCTATGTGTCTGTGTGCTAATTGTTGCCAGGAATACATAAGTAGGTTAAATACTCTGCCTGTGCGTGAGGACCTTAAAGTCTAATTGAAAGCTCTGACAGGTTCACAAGGTAGAGTGCCCCCAGAAAGGAGTAAGAAGAGATTTTTTTTATTAGCCAGTTTCTCTTTTATTCAGCAAGTGTTTATTGGTCCCTACTATATGCCAGGCAGTGTGCTAGACACCACAGATACAAAGAGTGGATGGCCTACTCCCTGCCTTTATTATTTTGACATTTTCTTTTCTTTAAGAAAAGGGGGGGAACTTGGAGTCAAACCTACTTGTTTTTTTTGTTTGTTTGTTTGTTTTAATTAATTTATTTATTTTTGGCTGTGTTGGGTCTTCGTTTCTGTGCGCGGGCTTTCTCTAGTTGCGGCAAGCGGGGGCCTCTCACTATCACGGCCTCTCTTGTTGCGGAGCATAATCTCCAGACGTGCAGGCTCAGTAGTTGTGGCTCATGGGCCTAGGTGCTCCGTGGCATGTGGGATCCTCCCAGACCAGGGCTCGAACCCGTGTCCCCTGCATTGGCAGGCAGATTCTCAACCACTGTGCCACCAGGGAAGCCCTAAACCTACTTGGTTTTAATACTTATCACATTATTTTGGGCAAGTTATTTAAAATTACTCTGTTTATTAAATATTGATATACTGTGTTACGTAGTACAGTGTTGAATCAACACATATATATTTGTATTATTTTGAAAGTTTCTCACATGTTTTCTTATATGTACTTACTCTGCTGCCTTACACAGGGTGGCAGAATCAACTGAGGAAGTGACCAGGCTCCGTTCCCCTCGCCTGATCCATGAGGACGGCATCATTCGCCCTTATGACAGACAGGAATCTGAGGGCTATGATTTATTTGAGGTATAAATTCTATTCTTCATGGTCATGAGTGAAATTTAATTTTAAAGATTTCTAGGATCAGGATTTCATGGGTGGTTTCTAAAGTTCGTGATTCATGAACTTCTTTAAAGATGACACAGGGAATGATGGTAGGGTAGAATTTGATTATTTGTTTTATTATATTAGCATAATGTATTAAATGGGAGTAACTCATCATTTTTTTTCTGCACAGGATCAAAGCTTTTTAGTGCAGAAAGGATAACCTTAAAAGAAGTCATAGGCTTTATTACTGTTTGTATGTTAGCTCCTTTAGTTTGCGTTGTTAACTTTGGTCTCCTACTTTGTAGCTAATTATTGGAATTTCACTGCTTCCTTTTCTCCCAACCAAATTAATTTATTTAGACTATATTGTAAATCTAGATTTATTCAGGTAAACAGAAGCTGGAGGAGAGAAAAAAAGATTATGTACAATTTAATCTTTTTAAACCTTAAAAACTTTTTTAAGGATTTTTTTGGCTTTTATTTTAGTTTTAATTTTACTGTATTTAAATAATACACACATATGTAAATTGCTATTCTCCCATGACTAGCTTTCCTCCAAAATAAAATTAGTAATATTTTCCTACTTTGACTTTAAAATAAAATGACTCTTCATTTTTCTTAGACTTTGATTTTTATAGTATGTGATTATATTTTATCTTTCTGCATGCTTCTAACTTTATTTTCTTTCTTTTTCTGCCTACACAGCAAGAACTGGAAATACAGGAGTAAATGTTTTCTATACTACTACTTGATTTCATCCTTAAAAATCAAAACAAACTGTGGTATTAATTGACTGTCCTGATTTATTTAGAGTGAGAGTCCATTAAAATGAAGTTTTCTTTACATTTCTCACCTCTATCTGAACTTTTTATTGTAGTGGCTTGACTACAGATAAAAATTGTGATATTCCTGGTAATACTGTACAGGAATAAGAGGTCAATATAAAAGATGAAAGGACATAGGAAATCAACTCTCTTTTACATTTAGTTGAAGGAACACTTTATTGAACTCACAAGTGGATACTTTTACTATCATTTTGAGAATTTCATCTTTTCTTACGGTATTCATGTGCATTTCTGGTAAAGTTGGGGAAAAAAAACAATTCTTATGTTCAGTCTATTATGTGTTCTTTATGTATGTGAGTCCTGCTGATAAGAGTTACATAACTATTATATGTTTCACAAATCACCTAAATTTACAGAACTATTGACTGGGGCATATATTTTAAGAAATGAAGTATCAGTTGCTCTGGGTCTGTCCTTAGACCTCAATTAAGAGTTGGCACATGAATTTTGAGAATATGTTTCCTTAATCTCTTTTTCTTTTTTTAACTCCTTGGTACTCTTGCTAGATAAGTGGCAATCATTTTCTAATTATGTTATATATATTCCTAGCCTTTAGTATTTATACCTTTTAAAAATTAAGTCCCTTTAGTATTTATACCTTTTAAAAATTAAGTCTCCTTATTGGTTATGCTTATTTCACAATTATTAGTTTTAATTAATATAAATAGAAGTTGAACAAGTAATTAAGCAGATTACTTATGTGGCTTTTGGATTTATAGATGTCTTTATTTTAAAAAACCAACTGCGTTTGCTTTTAAATCCTGCAAGAGGATTCATTATGCTAATGAGAACAAAAATAATTATAAAACTATCATTTTGAAATTAGTGGCCCCATAGTTAATTTCAACATATGTTATATTTTGATTTTTCTTTTTTATAAATGATAGAAATGCTTGATTTAGCAGTGTCTTATCTAGCAACTTTCATGCTTCCTCCCAAAAGTGAAACCAAACTATAAACTTAGATTTAATGTGTTGTAACATTTAAAGAGAATGAAGCTGTTAACACACAACTGTTCAGTTGGATTATATATTTTTTAAACTATAGTTATCAAAAGAATAAATTGAATCCTTCATATTTAAAACAAGGACTCTTTCAAGAAGAAAGAATGACCTTCAAAGACTAGCCTAAAACTGTAGCTGACAGACTTTTCTTGTGCCTGAATAATTGAGGGTTGGCAAAAATGTTGCCTCATGTACAGTTTCTGTGAGAATCAAGCACAGTAACTAATTCAAGATTCTGTCTTAAATCATCACTAATAATTATTCTTCCTTCTTAGGTAAAAATAATGACTTTTAATTTTCCTGGATATATTACAGTCTTAATGAGACTTATGGAAAATCTTATAACTTGTTAAAATTTTTTTCTTTATTGTTTACTTTTTGATTGTTTAGCTCTTTATGTTATTCTTTTCCTCATGATGTCCCTTTTTACAACTGCATGTCAGTAAGCACAAAGCTTCAAGAAACTATTATTTTAGCTAAATATAGTCATCTGATTTAGTAGTTTTTGTTAAGATATGAGAACTGGAAGAAATAGAATGATTGTACATTAAGAACAGGACTTGGTAATTTTCTTCCATGGGTAGCAAGGGTAGGCATGGATAATTAAGAAATTTAGGCTGTTTCATCCCTTGCCCAATTTGCTGTAATCAGTTAGTTGGGTACAAAGTATTTGATAATCTAGACTGTGTTTGATATAGAGAAGAAAGGAGACTTCTGTCCTTAAGAGACCTAGTATAACAAAATGTGTAAATATTAAAGAGCACTTGAGGGTAAAATTATGTCCTCCTAGTGCTTAGTGTAATGTGGGTACATTCTAAATAATTTATTTCGGAATCTTTTGATTTATCCCATTTTCTTTTTCTCCTGAGTATTGCTCTGTATTCTTTAATTTAATACTGAGCTTTGAAAGTTACTGAATTATATACTATGTTTTCATAGGATATACTCTTTTACTTATCCTCTGTTCTCCTAGGATAATTATCATGACACACACACACACACATACATATTTACACACAGACATATATATTGATATATATAGCCAATTTTTATTTAATATTCATCTTGATTCACATAGTTATGATTATATAATATTTTAAATGGTGTTCCTTGATTTTTTGTTTTAATTATATTTTTCCATGTTCTTAGAAATGCTTCATTCTTAATTCTTGCATTACCGTCTGTTGAGGTAAATTTACCTCGTATATTTGACCATTCCCAGTTCTTGACATTAAAGTTGTTTCTGTTATTTTACTAACAGTAAGAATGCTGTGATAAACATCATTAAACATAATGCTTTTTTATATCTTATATTATTTCCTTAGAATTTACTTGAAAAAATTGAATGGTTTTGCTAAATATTGTAAATTCTTCAAGTTGCATTTTGGGAAGGGAGAGTAAATATTTTATAAACTAATCTGCCACAAAGACTGAATCTCAGAGTGCAGTGGATTTTAGAAGTGCTGGAAACCAAGTTTCTATAATGTATTATGGTGATAAATATACTTTAAAAGCTTCAGTTTTTTTTAAAGTGCAAAGCCTGATAACTAATGAAAATGCATACAAGATGGAAAGTGGGTAGTATTTCTTGTACATTTCATCTGAAATCTAAATATTTTAACATTTAAATTTCAAAGCTGAAAGTAAAAGCACTAAATTGTTATATTCATTTCCCATATTCTCTTTAAAGGAATTAAGGTATAAATGTTAAAAGATTTTAGCTAATTCACACAGGGAAGATGTGAAACAAGTGACTATTAAACTCCACTTCTCTCTGAGACTCATTCCAAGGTTGAGACCCCATTCTCTGGGGATTCATCTTCCTTGTTCATGGCTTTTTGTAATTGTCAAGGAATGACCGGGAACCAAGGATCTTTAAAACAATATGTATTTGAAATAATAACAAGTGTGCTTTCTCTGCTTGTGATTATTATTGATCATATTCTCCTTTTGATAATATTGATATTGTATTCTTGGTTATAAAATGTTAATATCTTATAGGTATGTTTATGTTTTATATTTTCATATATATTATCTCATCTGATTTTTAATTATTACATATAATGTCAATAATATTTCATTAGCATTAATTATAAAAATAACTTCATTAATTTTAATGTGTGTTGACTAAAGTTACAATAGTTTTGAGATAGTTAAAAAATAAATGTATTTTAATGCGCTACTATTTATACTTGAATTATTTTATGCTTGTAATTGTCTTTAGTAATAAATTGTGCCAGCTATTTGAAATCTTAGAAATTCTTCATGTTTGTATTAAGATTGTAATTAAATTTTCTTTTCTACCAGGAATATAATTCAATACACGCTTGTACTTCTCATGCATGTTTAATGTATAAGACCAAATATTCAAAAGTATTAAATATCAGTTATCTTGGAATTTTATTATGTGTATATCTACCTCTCTGTAAATCAGTGGTTCTTAACCTTTGAGAAGGATCACAGACCCCTTTTAAAAATCTGATGAAAAGTATGAACTGTCCTTTGAAAAAAGTTCAGAAATACATTTTCAAAATTTTATATTCTGTTATGGTAGTTCATAGACCTCCCAAAGTCCTTCCGTGGACCCCAGGGTAAAGACCCCTGTAATGTTAATGTCCAGTTTTAGTATAGGTTCATATTAATGAAAATGTCTGATTATTTCTGGTAAATATTTAAAAGCTTCTGAGTTATGCAACAAGATTGTATTTTATTAGAAGATCACTTAGTGTTTAATACTTATTTGTCTTTTAAGGCACAGTGAAAGTTAATTTATACTATGAATATTTTTCTAGCTTCACGTGCCAATCTATAGAATTGTGCTTTTGGTTTTAATAATTTTTTCCTAACTGGTACTGTTATTATGATTAGCTAATATAGAGTATTAGAAATACTATTTGGATGCATGTACAACCCAAATCTTGAGTCTTCTTTTCTTTTCAGAATCATATCAAAAAGTTAGAAGGAGAGACTTACCAATACCACTGTGTTATTCTGGGAAGGAAGAGGACAAACCTTATGGTTACAAATAGGTATTGACTTCAAGTGACATTTTTTAAAATGCTGACTATATAGATGATAAGAATTTTGGAGATTAAAATGGCAGAGGATTTAGATAACTATGCTTCAACTGCAAAATGTTCATTGTCATAGAATCACAGAAATACAGATCTGGATAGGTCCTTTGAGATCATCGACTCTGACCCTCTCATTTTGGAGATGCTGAAACTGAGACTTAGCATGGTTTAGGGGCTTAATCAAGTTATACAACTTCTGAGAGACGGAGTCTAGAATAGACTTTATAAGTGCAGCAGTGATGCCTTTATATGTGAATTATAAATCCCGTTATGGAGGGTGAATTCATGAATCACTTTTTCTCGCTAGGTTTTATTTTGGATGATTAGCATACCTTTTAAAAGGCTGGTATTATTTCTTTGTGTTCCAGTTTTTTCTAAGTATTTTGGGAGTGGTAGATAATTTTTCCCAATAAAAGAACTTGAACTAAACTACTAAGTTTATTTTCCTGAGATTTACCTTACATCACTTATTCTAATTATAGATTAATAATTTTCAAAACATTCTAATTTATGTATTTTGTAGGACTAAGGCAAAGCACTTACAGTAGGTAACATCTGCATTAGATTCCTTACTATTGCATTTAAATATATTTAGGTGGCAAGGAGAGAAAGGAAAGCATTAGGGTTCAGGCTTAAACCTACAAGCTGTTTCTAAGAGAGAGTTAACTAGTCTTCTGATTTGCCCATTAATTAAGAAGTAAAATATTCACAAAACAATCTAAAAAGTAGTTTTTATGCTTTTTATGTAATTCAGCACTAAGCAGTGGAAATCAGTGGGGGTTTTTTTTGTTTTCTTTTTTTTTTTGGTAATATGTAATACTTTAGTGCTTGTTTGATTTAGGCATTTGGTAGGAATATTAATGTGTACATTATACATCTGTTTTTTCTTCAGATAAATTGAAAAATCATAGTAATTTGAAATCTAATCCCTTATAGAGCTTTTCAGGAGGCAATTAGAAAAATAATATTCCTGACCAATGCAATGACAGTCTCCCTTAGATATGAGTGGGTAGCCTTAAGAGACCAGGGTTGGGTGACTGAATATGGAAGAGAAGGGAATACAAGATGACTTTGCTGTTTTGGCCTGAGTACCATTTACAGTAATTTGAGGGAAACGATGATGATTTTGTTTCTGTTTTGAGCTTAATGAGTTTGACATAGCTTTGAGATATCAAAGTAGAGGTGCCTCAGTAGTCAGGGAGACATATAGTTGCAGGTTATACCTGGAATAGGTATACAGATAATTGGAGTTTGGGTAAAGATATGGAGTTGAGATCTAAGAAGCCATCCTGAGAGAATATGTTAAACAGAAGAAGACCAAGATTTGCACTCTGGCAAACATGGTGCAGGAGGAAGAAAGTGAAGGAGATTGAAGGTGGCAGGAGAACAATAATATTGTTCAAGAGTACGATGGTCAAGAGTAGAGTTTTAAGACAGTCAGAATGGTGAATTGTGTTTGATGCAGTGATTTGTAATAGCTATCTTTAACTCTTAGCTCCATCATCTGATTCTCTACTAGGCAGGAGGTGGGGGGTGGAGTCCACTTCCTAGAGACTGTTTGGAATGTGTAGGGGTGTTGGAAGTTGTTGCAATGATTAGAGGCCCTGCAGGCGCTTAGTAGCCTGGGGCCAGGGATGCTGTACTTCCTACAGTGCACAACACAGTCCCGCAATTTCAGTAGCACCTGTGCTGAAAAATACAGTGCCAGGGGTCTGTATCAGTCCTCACCCCATTGGTCACCAAGTTCATTCAACTCTACCTTATAAACATCTAGAATCTAGCTCTTCTTCTCACAGCCAAAGTCAAAATTTCTTGAAAGCCTCCCCCACCCCCCGACCCCTGCAGAAAAAACCAAAAAACAAAAATCCTTCAAGATCTGGCTCTAAGCTAATTTTCTCACCTCTGTATATATCCAGTAGTCCAGCTACAGACCTCCACATTCCTCAGATAAATCTTCCCTTTTTTTTTTAGAAATATATTTTAAACATTTTTTAAATTAATTTTATTTATTTGTTTTTGGCTGCATTGGGTCTTCGTTGCTGCACTCAGGCTTTCTCTACTTGTGGCGAGCAGGGGCTACTTTTCATTGTGGTGTGTGGGCTTCTCATTGCAGTGGCTTCTCTTGTGGAGCGCGGACTCCAAGCACGCAGGTTCAGTAGTTGTGGCTCACGCACTCTGGAGCGCAGGCTCAGTAGTTGTGGTGCATGGGCTTAGATGCTCCACGGCATGTGGGATCTTCCCAGACTAGGACTCAAACCCATGTCCCCTGCATTGGCAGGCGGATTCTTAACCACTGTGCCACCAAGGAAGTCCCAGATCTTCCCTGTTTTGTACTCCTATATATGTTAATGCACTGTTTCCTTTGTCTAGAGTATAATTTCCCTTTCTTCCTTTCAAGAATCAGCTCTTAACACTACCTACTTTATCACCACGGTCAGTCCCTCTCTCCCGTGTGCCGAAAGAATTTTCTACACACTCTGCTATTGTTCTTATCTAACTGTGCTGTAGCATTTATTTGCAGGTTTATTTCCCCTTACAGCCTATGGGTAGCTCTCAAGCGGAAACCTTGTCTTCTTTGTTTCTCCAGCACCATACACATTTGTAGAATGAACAGTTCTACTTTCCTAGTTTTGCTTTCTGTAATAGAAACTTTAGAATCAAGTATAGTTATATCAGTAACAAATCTGAGTCACACACTGGGAAATCAATGTGGATGCCCTTTAAGGATTCTGTGAATTTTTTTTTAATTGCTTTTGAGTAAAATGGGATACTCACTCTGTGATATAGTACATCACTATTAAAGTGTTCAAACCTGATATTTATTAGTAGGCCTAATGTGAATCTTTGCTGACATTTGAGGTTTGTGACATTTCTTTCTTGATTAAAAGGCATATGTGGTTGACAGTAAAAAGCAATTAATAATTTTCCAAGTAAAACATTTTCAGGGGCTTCTGCCTTTATTGCTTCCCAGATGAGAGTATCGTCTGTTCCTTATGTGTTTTAAAGAGCATGATTTCAGTTTTCTGTTCAGTTAAAAAAAAATTTTAAAAAGACACTTTTCTGAATTTTGCAAGATTGGCAGAAGGGGAATTTTTGAAGGTCTGCTTTGTTACTTGTGCCATGTTTGCTCTTTATTTGACAGTTACCTTTTTTTTTTTAATGTGAAGCATACGTTTTTTAGTGTGCCAGGTTATAATGCTTACTGAGCAAGTAATACCGTCCAGCAGAGTGAAATATTAGAGTAATTAACTGTCTTTATCACTACCTATGTGTTTTTGTTTCCTTTTGCAAAATAGACGAGTGTTGTGTATAAAGGAAGTTGAAATCCTAGGCCATGTGTCCGTAGACTGGCAATATCCATTTGAAGATTTTGTACAGTCTCCTATTGTTGATGGAAATCTGCTCAAAATTTCAGTTGAGGTAAGAAAACATGAATCACACCTTTAGAACCAGGAGTTTGTTAAATGAATGGAAACCAGTGCTTTCTGACTCTGTTTTATAGTTAACTGAATAAAATGTTTGAAGTATTATTATTATTATATGCTGAAAAGTAAGGAAAGCTGTATTTGTGTTCTGTACTTTAGTTTCTGACAGTCCTTGATTGCATTGAGTGAAATATTAAATTTGTTCACTGAAAGAATTAGGTTTCTTTTTGGTAGAATAAAGCATTATTGAGTAGAAGGGTTTTTTTTTTAACTTCATATGGATACTATTTTGCTATAATCTTAAATACTTCTGGAAGGATTCCCCATTTTAGGCTTTTAGGAGATTATTATAAATATTATGTCTAAAACACTCACATTTAATAATATCTGACATTTATAGACGGCTAATGCATTTTAATTATGTAATAATGCTTTCATGTCTTTCCTCTACATTTTCTATGGAAAAAGTTTTTAATTATATAGCAAGTAATTACCAAAAATGATACCCCATCTTTTGCTTAGTTCGTAGACTCACTTTACTTTGAAATGTATAATTTTTATTATATATGATATAAACTTATTTTTACCCCTTTAAAAAAAACTAGAAATTACTATTCCAAAGATGGTAATTTCTATATTTTTTCCTAAACAATAATTTTTTATTGTTTAGGATATTTCCTAAACAATATCTCTATTCCTGAAACTATCTGAAAAATGTTTATCATAAAATTCAGTAGTTAGAGACATAAGTACTATTATCCTTTAATTTACTTTCTTTTCATACAAGTTTACAAGTAAAAGAAACTACCATGAAACCATTCCATTTTGTATTTCAGCCTTACCTCATTGTAGAGTTTCAAAATTGAAATGCCTTGGTATATCAAACATAGTTTTTAGACTAGGAAAGATTGTGTCACTATGCATGTATATTACAGTTTCCTCAGTTATCACTTTTCTTTCACATCAGTGGTGAGAATTGACTCAGTGTGTTTTACATTATATAAGAATTTTATCTATCGGCCAAGGAAATGAAGGAAGGGTTTTTTGATTTGTCAGATGTGATGAGTTACCAAGTGGTATTTCTGTAGGCTATTTATCATTGCCTGCAGAAAGCCATCATTTTATGCAGATAGATATATACTCATCCAATTTCATAAATTCTAACAGCTCACATATGGAACCACTATCCTTGTACCAAAATGATTTATTTCTTATCATACCGAATATGTGTATTTGGTTAGTCTAGTGATTATAAAATAGAGTTGACATTTAAGCACTCAGTTAAAGGTTATGATTTTTTTTCTTCCCCGTAATAATTTCTTTCCTGTCATTGTTTGTTTTGAAACAGAAACAAGGTCTGTTCCAAAAAAGAGACAGTGCCAATCAAGGCTGTGTCCAGAAAATTTACCTGCAGGATGTCACCACAGCAGAGGTAAATGATTTATTTTAAAGAATGCCCTCTCAGTGTTTTCACTGCAAGTTGAAATAAAATGTTATAATTAACAATACTTATTACTTTTCCCAAAAGATCTACTAGTTAGAGCTTTGGATGGATATATATGCTTAAAATAATATGTTGTGGGCTTAACAGGGCAGAAGGGTCTTAGCATGACGTGTATTAACTGTGTATTCTTGTCTTTGGACCTGTGTGGAGAGCTCATACCCTTGGTTTTGTACCTTTCTCCTCCACCATGTGAGCCTGTACTTGTCTTTACCATTCATGGTAAATATTTTGTTTTCCAGAGAGCATGTCGTGCCATTGAGGATGCATGGTCAATGAGACAACAGCAAAAATTGATGAAGCAGTCATCACTGAAACTTCTCAGGCCCCAAATACCATCTTAATCACAGATCCCAGGGGGCTGCAGCTGGGAGAAAAACCAATCACAGTCTTGTCTGTAAACCACTCTTCTTCAAGGAAGCCTTTAGTTTTGGAATTTTTTTCTAGAGTAGTTAGTTTTGGATTTTCCATTTTTCCCCCTTAGTTTTGGCTCTAATTTTGTAGCTGTGTGTATGATAGCAGTCCACTTCTACACTGCCACCTGGATGGGTCAGACCCTTAAAGAAATATCACTTTAAACTCAGAGTGAAATTTCCATTAAAATTGTGAAACAAAGGGTAATAGCTTGTTTTTAGTTAAAGTCCATACTGAAAAATAAGAAAGGAGCTTAGAATGACTAGTGTTCTGTGAGCGCTTTTATGGACAAGTCTTTGAACAAATGTTGTATATTTTGTTCAACAATTGAACTGATACAACATTTTTGGTAAACCAGGTGATTGACTTAAGAAAAACCACTAAAGGGAGACATGACATGTTTCCTATTTTCTTTTCATGAAAGCATTATTTTCTCCTAATAAAAACACGTTTTGATTTGGCGCTTATTTTTCCTCCTTGCACTGTAATATAAAGACAAATGGAAAATCAAACCTTAAAATATCTATACTCTGTTCTCTGGAAGTTTTGGAAATTATTTACATGCTGTTTCGAGATGAACTTATATGGCATGATCAATGTGCTGATGCATGAAAATATTGCACTTTAAGTTTTTCAAGAGTCAGAAACATGAAAAAAATGAATATTTTTATATTTCTAGAACTTGTATTTTATAAGTTGAAAGATTTTTAAGGGCATCATAATTAACACTTAATTTTAATGCATATGTAGAAATGTATTTTAAATACTTAGTAGGAATAATGAAAGAGCTCTAGCTGCTTTATATATAAATAAAGTAAGGCATCTAACAACACTGAGGAAAATCATTGGTAGTATCCTTTGAGCGAGCAGGCCTGTAAGAATCAGCTCCATACACTCTCATTTTTGTTCTTTCTGCATCCCATTTGTGCTGGTCAGAGATGCACTGCCTATTAAAGCTTTTTAAAAAATGCTCAAAAGTACTTGATTTCCTTGGATGAATCTTTAAATTTGCTCATGGTTTTTAACATGGCATTTACTTCAAATCACTGAATTAATGATGAAGTTGTGCACAAACTTGGTTTGCTCTGTTTTTGCTGATATGTGTGGTAATGTTTCTACTATCCTTATTCTTGTTTTTTAAGACTGCCCTTACAACTTTAAAAAATTTTCCTAGTTATAAATTTACAGTAGACTCCAAAACAAAGGGTATAATAACTAATGCCCTAAATATTTGATATGTTATGGTGGTCTTTGCCTTTTTCACCATCACTTTTTTTTTCTGTCAAGGAAAGTATTACATTCAAAACTTCTAGCTTTGAGCAGAATTTCTGTTAATTGCACTTTATTCAAGTGTACTAATATTTTGTGCCTTTTAAAACTGACTTAATCAGGAATTTGAGGTATCTGATTATATTTTTCATATGAATCACAGCTATTGACAATATCCTAAATATTTAAGTAATTATATTGTACTGATGGCATGTACAAAACATTGAACTAAGAAAAAGTAATTTATAGAAACCCATAAATTCATCATCTCAGTTGGCTCAGAAATAAAATTCCAAATATTTGTACCATTTTTACTTGATTTAATCCCCTGGGACAGAAGTAATTCATTAATAAAGTGTAATAATGTCTATTGTGTTTTTTTAAATGCTTTGAGAGTCAACTGCTTGCATATGAGAGAAATAAAACATTTGGTGCGTTGTTTACAGGTGTGAAAACTTTGTGGGTTTATGTTACATACTCAATAATACTTGCTTTTACTTTTTGTGAGAACTTAGTTTAATAGTTACGGAGAGCTTTTTAAAAAAATTTTTATTGAAGTATAGTTGATTTACAATGTTGTGTTAATTTCTGCTGTACATCAGAGTGACTCTGTTATACATATATATGTATGTATGTATATATATTCTTTTTCGTATTCTTTTCCACTATGGTTTGTCACAGGATATCGAATTTAGTTCCCAAGAGCTTCAAAAGATACTAGGCAGGGGCTTCCCTGGTGGCGCAGTGGTTAAGAATCCTCCTGCCAATGCAGGGGACACTGGTTCAATCCCTGGTCCAGGAAGATTCCAGATGCCACAGAGAAACTAAGCCCGTGTGCCACAGCTACTGAGCCTGCGCTCTAGAGCCCGCGAGCCACAACTACTGAGCCCGCGTGCCACAACTAATGGAGCCTGTGTGCCTAGAGCCCGTGCTCTGCAACAAGAGAAGCCACCACAATGAGAAGCCTGTGCACCATAGTGAAGAGTAGCCCCCTGCTCACGCACAACTAGAGAAAGCCTGCACACAGCAATGAAGACCCAACGCAGCCAAAATTAATTAAAAAAAAAAGAAAAGAAAAGATGCTAGGCAGGAAAAGGTTTTTCCTGGGGGTGTGGAGCCCCTTTACCACACTGGAGACCAGTGGCACAGATCTTCAATACTGAGAGAATACAGAGAACAGATGTGGCCAGCTGCCACACTTTGAATTTGTGGCCCCACTTGCCATGTCTTCCATGCTTTCTGTCAGTCGCTGACTGTGGGTGGCAAGGATGCTGGGCAGGCCCACCCCTGGGAGACAGGGAGCTCCTCTGACAGCCGACTTCGGCTTGAAGACTCCTCAGTGGCCTTGCAGAACCTTTCTTAGACTGCACGGCAGTTTGGGGGGCTTCCACCCCATCTGTCTCTGTCTCTCCGTTTTTTTGTCTCCCGTCCTCCACCTCCTCCCACTGGGAACTCAGACTACAAGTCTGAAGGCTTTCCCGGTACTGGGTTATCCACTAGGAAGAATAGCCTGAGGAATATAGCAAAACAGGGGCATCAAAATGTAAAAAAGCACAAAAGATTCAAAGACTCATAAGAAAAATCTGATCTAGGATGGATTTCTTTACACGTGTTTCATGATTTAGTATTGTTTTTATTTTGAATTATGTATAAGGGAGATGACTATCACCCTTTTGGTGCTGTGGGCCTCTAAATGTATTGATGTGGTGTTGTCTGGACATCTGTATTTTTCACAGTGGTTTCTGTATATTTCTAAGGTACACCTGGGACCCAAAAGTTAATGCTCTGGATTTAAAGTAATCAAACTCTTGAAGAGCGCTGCAGTTAAATTACAGAATTGCAATTACTGCCAGAGCTAGAAGAACCATCTTTTTACTGGGGAGAAAACCAAAGATTTTTAAGGGATAGGAGATTACTCATATCAAAATCATCTGTCCTTGAGGCACAAGCCCTTTTGTTTGAGAATCCCTGTGAGAATGACGATTAATACTGATGAAAGAGGATTCTATGCTATGTGTGTATTGACTCTGAAAAGAAATTGAGACTCCCTGGAACAGAGGGAGCCCATTTTTCTCAGTAATTGTGCCTATAGTAGAAATTTAGGCTTATCGTTCTTGAATTTATGCTTCCATTACAAGGCTGTATCATTCAAATACTCAACATTGAGCATCTCTTTGCACTGAAAAAGCCTTCGGAAAAACTTTTTGTTTGTTTTGTTTTTATATACTGCAGACCCTCTGTCCCTAACAAAATTCAAAAATTGAAAAAGCCCTGAAAGCCAAAAGGTTTTTTGTAAGTTTGCGACAGCAACATTTGACAGCAAAATCTGAACTGAACTGACATGAGGCTATATGTGGTCTTTATTCTATTTGTGTAAATGAGTTTGGCTGTAGCAAAATTAATGTATTTGATTATGAGGTGCTGCTCCAGACTTCACTGGAGGGGTACAAGCTATGTGGTATATGAACCGTATTGCCTTTCTAAAATTTGAAAAATTCTGTATTGTGAAACACATCTGGTCCCAGGAGTTAGATAAGAAATTGTAAATCTGTATAACCTTAAAATTATCAGTTTATTAAAGCTGCTTCCCGAATTTTGGAAATGTCATAAACTGTAGGAGAAGCCATGAGGAACAACAGGATTTTCTTCCCTCTTCAGATTGTATCAATGTTTCATTTTAGTTATGCTGGCAAATTGTTTTGATAAAGCATTCAAAGTAATTGGCATCGACATGTAGGAGGCTGAAATGTTGCCATATGATGGTGCTTCATAAAGATTCATGACAACTCTGGAGAAAAAAAGACAGAAGAACATAGTCATGATTTCTATCCCCTAGTGTATTAATTAAGTAAATATCTGGTGGATGAAAAGTTTTTAGAATTGACCTCTAGTGTGAAAATAATTAGAATGGTAATGAAATAGGCCATAATATGATCCTCTAGATTGATAGTATCCACTAAGATAATAGTGAACACTTTACAAAGAAGATTTAATTCTTTAGGAGTATTTTTATCTGGAAGAATGACCAAGTGACTTCTCCAGAGATTGACCATAATGCTTAAATTTCCCCAGTTGTGGTTTAAGTTCCATGCTAAATAATATTCATCAAAAAAAGACTTCAGATCTTGGTCTTTGGGTTTTATTATTTGTTTTTGTAGAAAACATTTGCCTTATAATACTAGTTTTTCTGTCACACAAACTGCTTTCCTCTTTTGTCATCTTCTAAGCCTTCCTTCTTTATACATTATTTTATCTTTTTAATGGCACCTCTCTGGATATTATTGAATTCTCTTTATTAAGTATCAATAGATATTATACCAGTGACTGGCACACTGCAGCCCATGGACCAAATAATCTGGTGTTTTTTTTTGTTTTTTGTTTTTTTGTTTTGGCCGTGCCCTGCGCGTCGTGTGGGATCTTAGTTCTTCGACCAGGAATTGAACCTGTGCCCCCTAGAGTGGAAGCATGGAGTCTTAACCACTGGACTGCCAGGGAAGTCCCCAAATAATCTGTTCTTGTAAGTAAAGTTTTATTGGAACACATTAGTAATGCTGTTGCATTGGTAATTCATTTGCATTGGTAATGCTGTTCCCACACTACAATGGCAGAAATGGGTAGTTGTGACAGAGACAATATGACCAGCAAAACTTAAAATATTTACTCTCTGAACCTTTACAGAAGAATATCAACCTCTACATTATACTATCAATATAAAATTAATCTTAGAGATGAGACAGAAACAAGACACTAAATAATTTACCCAAAATCCTATGGTGAGATAGAAGCAGAAATTAGGATTCATCACCTACCAGCTTCTCTTTCTTATCTCCACCTCTTCCCCTTCTTTCTTAGAAATGAGGATACTTGTGTCAATATTGAATGAACATGACTGATGTTGGCTTCTTGGATTTCTTTTAGAACCTTATACCCTTATCCCAAATTTATCTATGTATTTTCGCCTACTCTGTTTTAGGTCTAACAGTGACACAAGCACTTCCCATAGTAGCACTTGAAATCTAAACTGGCCCTTTGTCTGAATTTTTTTTTTCTTTAGAGAATTCTTACATATGATCTAATTTTTTTTTTTTTGGCTGTGTTGGGTCTTCGTTGCTGCGTGTGGGCTTTCTCTAGTTGCGGCGAGCGGGGGCTACTCTTTGTTGTGGTGCGCAGGCTTCTCATTGCAGTGGCTTCTCTTGTTGTGGAGCACGGGCTTTAGGTGCGCAGGCTTCAGTAGTTGTGGCACATGGGCTCAGTAGTTGTGGCTCACAGGCTCTAGAGCGCAGGCTCAGTAGTTGTGGCGCACGGGCTTAGTTGCTCCGCGGCATGTGGGATCTTCCTGGACCAGGGCTGAAACCTGTGTCCCCTGCATTGGCAGGTGGATTCTAACCACTGTGCCACCAGGGAACCCCTGATCTGATAGTACTGTGACAGTTTACTAGAAAATAGAGCTTTTGAGGTGTAAACATCAAGAAATAATTTTGGCTAGGACCTAAAACTTGTCTCTATTTCTAATGCGTGGTCAGAACGAAGAATCAAATACTTGATTATGGTGTTAGACCATAATCAAGCCATTAGAAAATTCTGTTGTTAGAGGCATGAAAAAAATGCCCAAGATGCATACTGTATCCCAACTAGCTAGGGGCTCACTGGAGGAAGTTACATGTTTTTAAGCATAGTAGGTCATATTAAAGAGTAATAATATAACATGAGCAGGTGTTCAAAGATTGCAATTTGAGTGGAAAATATAACATTTTAGATTCACCAGAGGATGGTGCTGCAAATGAGATAAGCAAGCACTTACTGATGGTTTAGATTAAGAAGCACACCTGAACAGGACATATCTCCCTTCCCTGCAGAGCTCTTTTGGAGATTCTTAACCTACTTTGATACTTCTGATCAAATCTTCCTTACTTCATTCAATTCACAGTGATTCACACTTACAGAAGTAGTGGGGGGGGGAGGAGGGCATGAATTAGAGTATTAACAGAGTTAACTTTTTCATTAAAGATTTCCTGGACTCTGCAGTGATTGGAATATCAGTAGCTGTGTAATGGAAGTAGTAGATTTTTTTTTTTCTTTAAGCCAAGATAAGGGAGTCATACTCCTGAGAGATTCTGGAATAGTTAAAGGTCTGTGTGACATTTTAATATATCTGGAATTATTGACCGGAAATACATTGCAGGAAATAACTGCTTGCCCATGTAAAAGATTCCTTTGGTTAAAGTTTAGAGACCTAGAAAATGCTCCTTCGGAGCTGACCCCAAACGAACAGAGTGGAAATTTTGCATGACTATTATGACAATCTAGGTGGTGAATGGATACTATTGAAAACATTGTTTTGTAAGGGCCATAAAGACTGATTACCCATGACTTAGGCTGGTGAATAAGAATATATTGCCTGTTCTATTTAAAACTAATGACTCAATTAATGTTAAATTATAATGTGGCTCTTTTAGAAACACCAATAATGCTTTTATGTCAAGTGGATTCATTTTTAATTAGTACTATCACTCTTTTTGGAGAAAATAATTCCCTTGGGGGCCTTTGTTTTAGTTGTACTTCAGTTCATAGACTGATAATAGTCCATGGTTGGAAGGTCTTTATATTAAGCATAGATCTGTTTTCCTGTGGCTGCCATCCTTTGAACTCAGTCCCAATCCTTGGGGCCATTAGAGTAAGAATGACTTTTTATACAGATGAAGTCCAGTTATAACTGCTCTTTCCTCTGCTGGCTGATGTCCTTCTCATGGGATGAATTCCCCCCAGCATTACACATGTATTCCTAGTTCAGAGAGAAGAAATACAGGTTTTGTTTTACATGACGGAATGTTTTATTAAACTCTGAGAACTTTTATTTTTACAGCTGAAGACTTGAAAACCATTTACTCCCTTTAGTCCCACATAATAGGTGAAAACCTTCAACTATGTAAATTACAAATTAAAGACCTAATTCTAGCTGTAAATCCAATGGCTTTAAATTCTGGATACTGAGCCTACCTAGTAACTTTATATTGTAAGAGTAGTTGGAAGTCCCTTTAGTCACAGATATTTTAAGCCTTTCATGATGGAATCATAGAATCTTTAGGAAATTATATATTACCATCTTCTTGACCTTGGATAAAACCACCCATCCTTTAGTGAATGATTCTTTAAAACAACGACCTTATATAAATGGAAGCCTGTATATGGAAACACTCAGTAATAGAATTGAAGGCTGACCTCATGTCCTGCCAGTCATTCAGTAAAGCATGTAAGTCTTCAAGTTCTCATCTCTTTCTACCTAAACCATCCCTGATTAGACATAAGTTCAGGTCATCCCATAATCTTGATGGCACTTCCCTAAATACAACAGTTCATCCATGTCCCTCTCAGATGTGGTACCTGATCTGAGTGAGTGTTGCCAGAGACAACTTAGGCAGACTGGTACCTGGGCAATCCCATATTTTCTACTACCTTTCTAATAGTAATAGTATAAGTATCCCAACTGATTAATTACTTACATGAAGTAAAATGTCCTCACTATTGTACTACTTTTCCTCTTGATTATAATTTATTAGTCTTGTAACTTCTATTTATATAAGAATGTTATTATCCCTTTTACCTCTTACTAAAAGTAAGAGTGAATTTGTGTGCTACTACAAATTTAAAAATCAAAAGACCCTGAAAAAACTCCCTTTACCTCTCTCAGTCTCAGTTTCTTCATTTGAAAAATAAGACCTCTGGACCAGATCTGCCTTTTTGTGCTCTGCATGGATTATACAGTTATGGACAAAGTGATGGGTTTTAACATTGTTAGTTCCAAGTGTGAGATGTGTTACTTCAAGGAGGGCTTATTCCCTCTTTCCCACAATATCCCCATAGACATATGTTATGTTTTAATGACCAATGAGGTGTATGTGTGTGTGGTTTTTTTTTTTAAACCACAAAGCCTTTATTTTTTTATTTTTTTTGCATTTTGAAAGTTCTCATTTTTTATGGTAAATGTGTTCCAGAAAAGTTGGATGACAGTAATACATTATTTTAATAAACAAGAACATTTTGGTATGCTATGGGACATCTTTTTGTTTTTTTTTTAAAAACATCTTTATTGGAGTATAGCTGCTTTACAATGTTGTGTTAGTTTCTGCTGTATAACAAAGTGAATCAGCTATATGTATACATATAGCCCCATATCCCCTCCCTCTTTGCGTCTCCTTCCCACCCTCCCTATCCCACCCTTCTAGGTGGTCACAAAGCACCGAGCTGATCTCCCTGTGCGATGCAGCTTCTTCCCACTAGCTATCTGTTTTACATTTGGTAGTGTATATATGTCAGTGCTACTCTCTCACTTCGCTCCAGCTTCCCCTCCACAAAGCCTTTAATAGAAAAAGAAGAGGAAGTGTGAGGTAGTGTGGCTAGTCATCGTGTGTGAGAATGGTCTTGTGTGGAGGGGGCAGAGTGCTAATAGAGAGCCCCCTGGATGGCCTCTGAAGAGGAATGGCCTAGTCTAGGGCCAGCTTATTGCTCTGAAAATGGAATCCTGATCTTATTTCTCAGAGCTTTACCCTTAGCAGTGCCCTATAATTGTCTTGGGATCCAGGCTGTGTAATGCAGTCATCATGCAACACCAGGCCAACCTAGGTTCTCCATGAGATAACACTACAATGGACTGAATTCAGTCCCCAATATTCAGTTGTTGAAATTGCAAGCCACAAGGTGATGGCATTAAGGAGTTGGGGCCTTTGGAAGGTAATTAGATTATGAGATTGTGGCTCTCATGAATGAGATTAGTGCCCTTATGAAAGAGACCTCAAGAGATCCCTTGCCTCCTTCCTGCATGTGAGGACACAGCAAGAAGGCACCACCATCTTGTCTATGAAGAAGTGGGCTCTCACCAGACAGCATATCTGCTAGCACCATTATCTTGGACTTCCAGACTACAGAACTATGAGAAATAGTTTATTGCTTATAAGGCACCCAGTTTATGGTATTTTTGTTATAGCAATCCAAATGGACTGAGACAATCACCCCCTCAGAAGGCTCCCCTGCTGCCCAGCCCTGTCATCTGAAACTTTGTTGGAGTCCTTGCTTTGGAGAAAGGATTACAGATATTACCCGTGTGGATTAATTTGCACAGGTTAATTTACCAAATCAGCAAAAGGGTTGGATTAAATTATCAAGAAATTAGAAAAAGAAATATCCAATAAAAAATATTAAGTGGATGTGCTTTAAAAGAAGGATTAAAAACAAGATACTATTAAAGAAAAAAGAAAGAGGCAAATTAGAATGAGAACCAAATCTTCTAGAAATGAAAAATATCATTGAAATAAAAAAAATCAATGGACAGCTGAAACAGGAGGGAAGGGGGCAGGGCACAACCTTTAAAAGAATGACGTAGCCCAAGGACATGACATAAACTGATTAGGACCAAATAGGTCCAAGATAGCAGACCACTAGACCTTGAGCCTCAGCATGCACTCACTGTAACACATCCGTAAGCTAAATGACACACCCACAGGTGCCATGACAGTTCCAAGGCCAAACCATCAGAGACCAAAAAGTGGGTGGTGGCCCAATTCTTAGAAATCCCTTCCCCTTCCCCAAAGTAACTGGAATACTCCTCCCACTCATTAGCCTATGAAATTACCCTGCCCATAAAAACTGACAACCCCATTCCCTGGGGCTGCTCTTGCCTTCTGAGATGGCCTACACTCTGTGGAGTGTGTTTCTCTCTAAATAAACCCACTTCTTACCTATCACCTTGTCTCTCACTGAATTCTTTCTGCCATGAGACATCAAGAACCTGAGCTTAAGTCCTGAGACCAGGTGTGTGATCTCAGTTAAAAGACTGTGGGTTCAAGTCCCAATCTGAGGGCCACAGTTTCAGAGCGACCATAGTAAATTAAACATAGCTAAAGTAAGAATTAGTGAATTGGAAGATAGAACTGACTCATTATATTTCCTGGAATGCAGTAGAGAAAAAGAGATGGAAAATATAAAACAGAAGTTAAGCAACATAGAGGACAGACTGAGAATATCCAACGTATTTCTAATCTAAGTCCTAGAAGGAGAGAATAGAGAAATGGTTGATATATTCCAGAAGAGTTTAAGAAAGATTTGATTTGACAAATGCAGGAAAAAAGGTGAGCCCAGAGCAGGATAAATAAAAATAAATCCAAACCTAACACACATTGGATTGAGACTATACCAGTGCAAATACAAAGAGAAAAATTGAAAACCAGATAAAAACATATGACTGACAAAGGATCAATGACTAGCAGAATTCTCAACAATAGGGCCCTGGAGGCAGTGGCATATCTACAAATTGTTGAGAGAAAACCAACTGTGCGCCTACTTGTCTTTAATCAGCTAAATTATCATTCAAGAATGAGGGTTAAATAACTCCATTTTCAGGAAAAAAAAAAGTTTTCCACTTTCAGATCCTTTTTTTAAAAATTACTAAAAGATGACCTTCAAGAAACAGGAAGTTGAACCCAAAGAGTGTTATCTGCCATGATTTGTTCTTCACAAGTAAAAGAGAGATCGTTAGCAAAACGGCAAAATGTCAGTATCTGTTCAATCCAGGTGATAAGGACATGAATGTTTATAAGATTATTTTTCACACTTTATGTACACAAAACATGTCACATTTAAAACAAAGGAAGGGAGGGAGTGAGGGAGGGAGGAAGAAAAGAGAGAGGGAGAGAAGAAAAGCATGGCCTGATGGCCAGGATAATATTTGGACTGAAGAACTGTTAGCAGAGCCGGGGAAGTTGGACGCCTTCATCCTTGGATGAAGGGAGACCAGAATGTGGAAGGGCTTTCTCTCCTCAGAGCTCCACGCACTCTCTAAAGAAAGGACTGACCTGCAAGGGGGTGGCTCCTGGTGAGAGGGGAGGCTGGGAGGGAGACAGCGAATGTTGAAGTGACTCTGGGTCTTGGCAAATGTCAAGGAGGGAAAGCAGGGGAGAGGGGGAGGACCAAATACACAATGGATCTCCGCTGGGGATGTCTGCTGAAACAAAGCAAGATGGAACCATGCATGGAGCTGCTCTCCCTCCCCCCATGCAGACAACGCAAAGCAAAGAAAAAGGAACAGACCTGCAAGGGGAGGACAGGGATGGAGATGTGACAGATTTGACCGTAACGGGTTTAGCAGACTGGATAGAGCTGACACTTAGATGGTTCTGTGGGGATTGGGAGGATACCAAAGAGTCGTGAGCGGCTGAGTACACTGAGAAGCATTTGGGAAGCCTTATAGCGTAAAGAGGGCTGTATTTTGGTTGGAGGTGAACAGAGGGGGATGCGCTGAAAGTCTTGAAAAGAGTAATTAGGTCCCCATCTCTCTAGCCTCTCACAGCCAGCTAATCTCCCTTCTCTGGATTTCGAAGGAGACAGGTGTGCAGAGGTGTGATGGATGGGGCAGTTAGTGCCCCAGAGAGATCGACCTCAGTTTGAGGTGCTACACTGAAGATGGAGAGCACCTCAGGAAGAATGAACATGTTTAGGAAGCAGACCCCCGCCTGCTTCCCCTTCTTTCCTCACGCTCCCCAGACACTGGCCGTCAGGACGGATATTCTTCTCCTCTGGAGAAACTGATTTTCCCAAGAGATTTCTGACATTTGGGGATGTTGACATTAGAGATTTCTGACATTTGAGGGTCTCCCAGCCAAAGGGGCTGGGTCTGATTCTGACCCGGGGATGGCAGCTGCAACAAAGGGGACCCATGAACTTGGGAGACGAGGCCCCCTCGTTTTACAGAGCGAGGAACTCGGTCCCAGGGAAGGCGGGCCTGCCCACGAGAACAAGGAAAAGAAGTCAGACATCTGCTACTACACATAGTGCAGGTACTTGTTTCCTGGAAGAGAGAAGTGCTGTAAAATGGAACAAAAAAACAGACAGTGCAGAAGGCGATATTTAAAGAAAGTCAATTCTTTTGCTTTCAGGTACAAATGGTTCAGTCACTTAAACTAGGCTATCAAAGTGTGGTCTGGCCAGGGCTCTGGGGGACCTGCTTTAATGAATCAGATAAAGTTGATTCATATCTCATATAGCGAGTGATTGTCAATTGCTGCTTCTAAGGTAATTGAGAATGCTTGAAAGGTAAGTTAAGTGATAGTTTACACTCTTAATTAGCTCTACCTAACTTTTTAATTTCACTGATAGAGCAGAGGCTGGCTTGAATCACTTTGGCAATCCACACTAAGGAGGTTTTCTGCGTGAGAAAATATTTCTGGATCTACTATGCCTGACAGGAACCTAGTTCGAATTCAGAAAGCTTCTGACCTTCTGCGGGCCCTCGTTAGCATTTACATTGGCAGCCCAGCCCCCAGGTGTATCTCAATTTAGCCACCGATTAATCATTTCCATTGGAAATCTCCCCCTTCTAAAGCAGAACGCACATATTTGAAACAGACATGTCTCTGGGCTGAGCTGATGAATTAATAAGAAACCAGGCCTTTGGCCAGTTAGCTTGTTGCTTCTAGAAACATTTGTTTTTGATTCAACCTCTTTGTCAAAACAGCGATAAACACGGATAATGTGGCCCCCTGTAGAAAGATGATCTTCCCCTCCTTTGCTCTTTGAGGAAGCTTGCCACGTCTTTTACTCTTCCTGGGACAGACTATATGGAGTGCCTTTGCGTAAAGAAGTGCTGCACGTCTCCTTCCAGGATGGTTCTTGTCTTTGTGGGGCTGATCGTCCAAACGGGAGACCCAATCCAACACAGACCGTAGTGGAGGGTATGATTAGGGGCAGCTCCGACGACTCTGTTACCTGCATTTGATTGCACCTTTTGATTTTCACTTCTGTTCCCTCAAATTCCCTTTTGTAATCTGCCCCCTTTTCCAGTTACCAGGCGCCGAGCGGAAGAGACTCTGCACTCACCTACCTCGGCATGAAGCGAGGCCCATCACACTGCTTCTTGTGTTGGCCTGGACTACCCCACTCAGAGAATGTGGCAGCTGGTTAGCCATTGTGGAAGAGAAGAGCTCTTGGGATTTATCTTGAAGATGCTGCTTTGCTGGGATGTGGGCATGCCCTGAGGCCCCAGCTGCACAGGCATAAGAAAGGAGCACCGGGGCTTCCCCGGTGGCGCAGTGGTTGAGAGTCCGCCTGCCGATGCAGGGGACACGGGTTCATGCCCCGGTCTGGGAAGATCCCACATGCCGCGGAGCGGCTGGGCCCGTGAGCCATGGCCGCTGAGCCTGCGCGTCCGGAGCCTGTGCTCCGCAACTGGAGAGGCTACAACAGTGAGGGGCCCGCGTACCGCAAAATAAAAAAGAAAGGAGCACCGGTTTGCAATGGGAAGGCCTGGGTAGGGGTCTCAGGGCTGCCCTCACCTCTCTGAGCCTGTCTACCTGATGGGCACCTAACAGATTGGTTCTGAAAGCCCCGCCAACCCTTTAGTGCAGTGAGTGGTTTGACCCAAGAGTAAAAAGCCCTGGTTGCAGTGAGCTTGGAGTTCCTCTAAAGAATGGCAGGTACATTTGTCCTTGGTGACATTTAGAGACTTTGCTAGGGATCAGAACTGCAACCCAGAAGTTGTTAGTACAGGTCAATTAAAGAAACAGTCAGTGAGCACCAACCATGTGTCAAACCCTGCACTGGCTGGGGACCCAGGAGTAACCAGTCTCTGCTTATCTGGGCCATTTGGCCTAGGGAGGCACCAATGTAAGGAAGAAACAATCAGGTTTAAGGAAACTTCCTCATTTTCACTGCTCTTGAAATTTTGAGATTAAAATTTCCCTATTTTAATTCTATTGCCATAAAGTAAACATATATTAATATGTGCATAATTATCATTAATCTAAACACACTTGAATTGTACACTTCAGAATTAAATTAGGAAGCACAGTCTTACAAATGCAAAAAGAAAATGGATGGGTATGCTGACGGATTTAGTTACCTTTTATAAACGCTGAATTGGCTTCTTGAATTAAAATAATCATATGTGTCTCTTGAAGAGATATTTACACTAACAGTTTATAAATGCTAATGAAATTCCTCCTAGATCAAGCAGCCAAACCTTTAGACAGACTGGAGGCATTTAATTTTAGGAAAGGTGAAGTTTAAGATTAATTAATCATTTTAAGTTACTTTTTACATTATTTATAATGTTTTAGAAAATGTTCCAAAGAAAAGCCGAAGTCTTCTTTTTGCAAAGAGCATCTCTAAATGTGTTTTCAAATCTGTTACTCAAAAGCTGTGCTTTTGATAAATTTGGATGTTGTGTCCTCCTGGGAATATTCACCACTGTTTTGTGTACAGTTTGATTTTGGTCTTCAGAGTTCCAAGTCTATTTGTGTAATTTGGATTGGAGACACTATTTAGGACATTTCTAAAGACATCTTTGTATGAAAACTTTCTGCTGAATGTTACTACTACAGTCTTTTCCTTTTAAGCATTTACTTTATAGTACTGCAACATGGGTGGTTATTTCTCCTTTTTCATTTCTTATTTTGTTTATTTGGGTCCTCTCTCTTTTCTTCTTGGTAAGCTTGGCCCAAGGTTTCTCAATTTTGTTTATCCTTTCAAAGAACCATCTCTTGGTTTTATTGATTGTTTCTATTGTTTTTTAATCTCTATTTTATTTATTTTCTCTCTGATCTTTATTATTTCCTTCCTTCTGCTGACTTTAGGTTTTGTTTGTTCTTCTTTTTCTAATTCTTTTAGGTGGTAGGTGAGGTTGTTTATTTGAGATTTTTCTTGTTCTTTGAGGAAAGCCTGTGTTGCTATGAACTTCCCTCTAAGAACTGTTTTGCTGCGTCCCATAGATTTTGTATGATTGTGTTTTCATTGTCATTTGTCTCAAGGTATTTTTTTTTTTTTTTTTTTTTTTGGTGGTATGCAGGCTTCTCACTGTTGTGGCCTCTCCCGTTGCGGAGCACAGGCTCCAGACGCGCAGGCTCAGCGGCCATGGCTCACGGGCCCAGCTGCTCCGCGGTATGTGGGATCTTCCCGGACCGGGGCACGAACCGGCGTCCCCTGCATCGGCAGGCGGACTCTCAACCACTGAACCACCAGGGAAGCCCTGTCTCAAGGTATTTTTTAATTTCCTCTTTGATTTCATTGTTGACCCATTAGCTTTTTAGTAGCATGTTGTTTAGTGTCATGTAATCATATTTTTCTCATTTCTTTTTCTGTGGTTGATTTCTAGTTTCATGCCATTGTGGTCAGATTAAGCATTTACTTTAATTTGACTTTTCTGATTTGAAATTCGGTTTGTCTTAAAAAATATTTTTTCTTCAGTCAGCATCCTCTGGTTTAGGGTAGGTAGGAAGTAGGCTGTCCTTAACAGCATTGATAGCATTTACACAGGAGGCAGTAAAGCAGAGTGGGGAGATCCTAGGCTTTTCCACAAGATGGGTGTGGTGTGAATCCCTGAATGATCATTTACTGGCTCTGTTTAGTGTCCTTAACAATCAAATGGAGATAATAATACCTGCTTCATGGGGGTGTTGGGAAGATGAAACGAGATTGTGTATGCAGTGTGTTTGGCAAGGTGCTCAATGCTCAGAGGAACCAAGTACAAGACGTCTAATAATTAAATCCTAGTGGTCTTTGGTCTTATAATTTGACCCAATATTCCTATTAAATATCCATATTCAAATACCGTTATTACATTTAGGTTGTATCAGTATCAAAACCATGCAAAAATATATCATAAACAAAGATTAATAACCCTTATATACTGCTTAAATAATTCCATTTTGATGACAATTTTTAAACTTACATGAAAATGTAGGCCCACCTCCGTGCATGCCCACAAAATAGGAAGAGTGTGTCTGCTTGAAGCATTACTGGAATCTAGTTCACAGGAATGGGTGTGCGCTGCAGAGTGGATTTTATGCTTTAAAAGGACTAATAAAAAGACCAAAACGCTTTGTAAATGAAATGATCCGTTTTAAAAAAGAACAGCCACTATTTGTCTCGGTTTTCAGACCTCCTATTTGAAACAGCTGTGTCTGGATTTGATGCCCAGACTTGAAAGTTCCCTGAACCAGGAGAACCATGTGAGAAACACATCACGGGAGCCAGGCTTCCCAAAACCCAACTTCATTGTTTTTCTTGGAGGTGGAGAGAGCTGCTGTTCAGAAAAATTTCCAAGGTTTCTGTGATTTGTTATGAATCGAAGGTCGTTCCCTGGACTGGATCGTAAGAGGCACCAGGGTCTACTCTCCGGTCAACGTGGAAGCGGATTTGTGCTGGCAATTATGTAGCAGAGGAAAGAAAATCTGGGAGAAAAACTCAACTTGGCTTGCCGGGGTTAGGTTTCATTTTGCATCTGTCTTTCCCTCATCTTCCACTAGAGGGCGCCCAGCTACCAGCTGTGCAAGTGCTCCAAATAGGGGTCTTTTCCCATCCTGGTCCAAGGAGACAGCTGGGGCCAGCTACAGACTTGGGAGAATTCTGGGTCCAGCCTGGGGTTCAGGGCTCCCTCAAGAGGTCACCCTCCAACTCCCTGGGGAGGGCGGGGACTGTGAGAGCCCTGCACTTCAGGACTGGGATCCCAGAAACCCCAGTGAGGGTTTCTCATTTTCGATCGTCTTTCTTTGTTTCAAAGGGGCACTGCAGGGATGACTTACGACAGATCCCATGGCTTTGGGGACTATTTCCTGAACCCCAATTGCCAGACCCCTGCAAACACAGATGTCCTTATGGGAGCAATAGACTGGAATATTTGAAACCAGAACTCAGGAAAATCCAGAATAGATGTTTTCCCTGATCAGGGCAAGCTCTCTGTCACAGAGCCCCTGGGTCTTCCTGCCCCCTGCCAGTGTTGCTTCCGCATTGGCATTTTATGGGTGAGTGTGATCACTCTTGACTTAGAATTCTAATTAACAGGTCACTGGTTCATAGGTGGGCTCCCTCTCGGCATGCTCTGTAAGCAGGAGGACGTGATGAAGGTCTCCCCCATTCTTTGTTTCTCCTGGCTCTGTGTTTGAGGACCTAATTTTGAGCCACCTACCCCTGTATGAATTACTTCTGCCACCTTGAAACATTTGATGTGAATGACCAGGAGCCTAGTTTCCACTGCACTTTGTGCCTTACTGCATACTTTTGCACACATGTCATCTGATACAACCATCAGGCATGACTTTTACCCCTCCCACTTCACAGATGAGAAGAACAAGGCTCAGAGCAAGTAAGTGCTGACATTCCGACTTGAACTCACATAATCTGATTCGAAAGGGATTGCTCATGTTTGGGTTTGACTTCAGAGAAAACCTCTGACTCCCTGACCTTCACATGTGTGTGTGTTAGCAGGAGATTGTGACATTTCCTCCAGATACTCTTCAGAAAATGTCAGTGATGTCTTTTTCCTGGAAAGGTTGAAGGGCATCCTTCCTTGAGGCAGGAGGATTAACTGGACAAAACCCTGGAGGTGGCTTCTAACCATACTGTTCTGTAGAACAAAGCACTCAGAAATAGACGAATCTGTCCCTTTTAACGCAGGAACATTTATGGGTAATTGTACGAAAACAGGCAATTTCCAGTCCAATTAATAACTACCGTGGAGTCTTTTAGGAGGTGCTCATCTCTATGATAGATTAAAAAATTGTTTTCGGCTTTGCGACTTCATTGTTCTGGAGCCGGCTTCTGACCCGTGTGGAAGGTGCAGTTCTCCCAGTGGCCACAGGGTGGCGGATTGACTTAAGCTTCTTACTCGCCCTTCAGTGTCAGGACAGGAAGCTGGGCCCGAGTCAAAGGGAGCAAAGTGGAGCAACTAGGAGTTTGTTCAGAGTGACATGGACTTCACGTTTATAAACCTCTTAAAAAGGGAGCAGAAAGATCTCTGTTTCCAGAACATCAGTGTTGGAAGGGAGCAAGGAGACGGGGTGCTCGATTCCGAAGCAGTGGAAGAGGTCCTTGGAAGGAGCTCTGAATGGCCAAGTCAGACCCACCCGATGGCCCTTGACCTGGAGGATGCTGAGTGACCTCTGTCCTGGAGAATTCCAGAGCTGCCACCTCCCCCTCTGTCTGAACTTTCTTTCCTGGGACTCTGCTTTTATAGATTGCTTTCCCCATTTTAAAACTCATTATTTATTAAAGGTTTAAGTGTGTATGAAGTGAGGGGGGAGGATAATGCAGAGTCCAATGGAACAACAATCCATTTCTGAACCCCACATTTGGACATACGTTTCTGATATGCATGGCTGTATTTAAGGGAATAGTGAGAGAATATTTAAATGTGGGACTAATTTGGACTCCCTGGGACATGCAGGCACTGTGCACACACATGCACGCACGCACACACACACACACACACACACACACACACACCCCACGATGGGAGCATAGAGGACCCTCTACCTGAAGGGGCCTGCTGTGAGCATCACAGTGCAGGTGTGAGCCACAGTCCCCGGATGCTATGGGCCTTACTGGGCTCCCCCAGGTAGATAGAGAGGGCAGGAGCCCGGCAGGTCCCACGGAGGCCGGCGAAGAAGCCCTGGGCTTTTACCTCCTGCAGTTCTGCCAAGCCCTGGATGCCACTGTATAAAGACAGCAGAGGTTTAGTGCCATGAGCTCTGATCCTCATAGCAAGATTATCAGAGGCAATGTTGAATTTCACCGTGAGAACATTTTTCAAGCCCAACTTGAAGGATGGAGGAGTCTCTAACATTTTTTGTAGAAGTGATTAATATTCATTTTCTCATATTTGAGATCATAGACTTGTGTGTGTGACTGTGTTTGTGTATGAGACACACACACGTATATAACACACACACAGAGCACAAAATGGGGGAGGCGTTGCTGCTAAAGCTTCAGAACAGAGGCTGCATATATTTAGCTTCTTTCCTCCTCCAGTGTTTGCTTTTGTGTCCATGTTTATGTCATTCATTTACTAACCTTTTGTAGATGTTCAAAGAACACCTACTGTGTGCCAGGCAAATTAAAACGAATCAGAGTCATGTTTATTTTTAGAAAAAGACAGACCCCTGGGAATCTGTCCTTTGTTTGGCAGAAAAGCAGGGCCATGCCGTGTGGCTGAGCATGTGAGCTGGGGCTAGGCTGCCTGGCTGTGAATCCCGGCCCAGGCTCTTCCTATCTGTGTGTCTTTCCCTTGGTTCTCTCATCCCAATACGTGGATAAGAGCAGTCCCCACATCAATAAATTGTTGTCAGGACAAATGAACGAGGATAAAGGGCTTTTCGTCGTGTACGTAGAAAGAACTCAATGAATACATAGCTTTGCTGGTCTTCCCTTCTCTTTGTCGTCTCAAGTCTCCCAGGATCCTCTTTCACAGGCATCCTCATGTTCTTATGGACCAGCTAAGGTGGGGACCAGAGATGAACTGGACAGTGTCTCCTGGGAGCTGGGAGTGCTGAGGTGACATGTCATCGTGGCCACCAGGGAGGGGTAGGTGGTGAAAGAGTGAGCTCAGAGATGATGCCGTCCCTCTGGCCAACCGGGCGAGGAGTGAGGGTGAGGGACACGGGCTGTGGCCCCGGCCTGTGACTGGGTGGCCTGGCTGGGAGCCTGGCCACCCAATGAGGCATTGCTTCTGTGTCAGAAACTGCAGTCCCTTAAGGAGAGTGTGACCTTCAGAAACACAGAAGGACCCTTCTCCTGCCAACAGGATTATAGGGCGTCAGGGGATGCCCTTGAGAGCTGGTCTGAGCTCCCATTTCTGGGAGAGCCCCAGGTCGGGCAGCCCCATGTGGCCTTTCAGGGCCTGGTAATCAGGACACAGGTCCTGCCCACGGGGGCAAAGGCGCCCCTGATAGGGCGCTGTGTACACATCTGAGCTACGGTTTCCTGGGGCCACACCTGCCCCAGTGTTGAAGGTGTGTGGGGAGGAGCCATGTCCCGAGTTCCCTGGGTTGAGAATGAGGGACCCCAAGCTCTGGGCAGAGGGTGGGACAGCTCCCATCAGGGCGGCTCCAACGGGCTGTGAACTGAGGTCCACTGAGACTTCCTGCTGCTCTAAGCCCAGGCCCGCGGTGGCTGATGGGCAGTAGTTGACCCATCCACTGGGTAGGGGGTGCCAGGCACCAGGGGGGCACCCTGGAAGTGTCTGCTGGAGAGAGGTGGGGAGGGGGTATGGGGAGTGAGGCCCAGAGGACAGGGAGACCCTGCAGGAGGACCAGTACCAGGGACCCCAGGCCTGAGTTCCTGGTTACTCTTTGTTGGCCAGGCGGCCTTCAGCAGATTGTCTCACCCTTCGGGGCCTCAGTTTTCAAATCTGTAAAACGGGGAGAAAAACTGTCCTGCAGCCTCCCTCACTGGGCCTGGTCAGTGTCAGTGAGTCCAGCTGGTATGTCCAGGCTGCCGTGATCCTTGAAGAGAGGTTGCTCCCGTGGGGCTGGCTCGTTGGCAGGGTCCAGCCAGGCCTTCCCGCTATGTCCTCTGTCTGCCTCCGACTCTTGGTCTGCCCGAGTGAGAACACCTGGCCGTGTCCCCAGGTTGTCCTCATGACACAGCCAAGGCATGACTTTCAGCAGTCAAGTCCGGGTGAGTTTTGAACTTGCCTGACTCTGATCTCAGCAAACTTCTCAGGCTATCTCCCCTCCCTCCCCCGCCGCCCCTCGCCGTGTCCTGCTGCCTCACATGGGGGTCCTTCTGGGGCCTCGCCTTCCCTGACACCCTTCCCTTCATCCAAACTCGCAGACTCCTCGGGTTTCCCGTGCTGGCCGTCTAGCTGACTGGGAGGCGTTGGCATCCTGGGTAGAAGCCCCTGAGCCTGGGGCCTCTCTCACCTACAACCGGCCCAAAGCTCGTTTTCTACAGAGCCCGAAGCTTAAGGTCTGCAGAAAGGGAGACATGCGGGGCTTGTGGCAAGGGCCACGGGGGCCAGAAATTCCTCTGACCCCTTGGACTCTTCTGAGGGCTCTTCCCTGGCCTTGGCCATGCTGCCCAAGGTTCCATCAGTCACCTCCATCCACACCCCTCTCCCCAGATTCCTTCCCCGATCCCCACGTCCTACAGGTCCTGCTGACACAGGCAGATGCCAGGTCCTGGGTGGGGTTAGGGGATGCAACTGTGACTGAGATGTGTCACCATCTACAAGGTGCTCATTGGCTGGTTGGTGGGGCAGAGACTGCTGTACATCTGGCCTTCTTCTCGCATCTATGAAATGGACTTCTCTGGGCTCCTCAGCTGAGCAACACCAACCATTCTTGTGTTCCTCGGATCTGCCGATGCCAAACCACTGTTCATCTCCACTGATGAGTATTTACTTAGCTCTTCCTGTGTTCCCTGTGCTGGGCTGGGTGCTGGGGGAATTCGCGGGGAGCAAGGCCATTTCCTCATGGAGCTTCTAGTCTAAAGGAGGCCAGAGGAAACCTAAAATGGTTTTATAATGATTATATTCATTAACGTGGTGACAGTTCCATAACTGTTATCTTGGCTTCTGTCCTGTGGCCCCATGGCTTCTTGGGAAGGTCTGGGTTTGTCCTGTGTGGATGAACCCCGTTTGCTTATTTGGATGTTCTCATGCAGCCCCTCTCCCCTGGGGTTCCTCACGGGAAGCACAGAACACAGAAAATGATCTGAGTGACAGTTTTCTCAACTCTGCCCAGGATGGTTCATAACTAGGACCATGCCGGGTGCAGAGGCAAGAAGTGAGTTCACTACATGCGGCCAATGCCTTAAGGCACTGGGCTTTTTTTGTTTTTGTTTTGCTCCTTTGTGACATATTCTAAACTCTGCACATTGGTTTCCCTTGCTTCCTGCCTCTTCTGAACCTTTTATTTTTTAATCTCCCTGCTTGGATTATTTCTGCTATCATTTATTCTCCTGAGCAAGGAGGGAGAAACAGAAACACAGGGCACAGGTGGGCGCTTTCATTACTCATCCACGGTGATAGGTGACAGTTCTGCTTGGTTTGAAAGTCTGCTCATGGAGGGGGTGGGATCGAAGATAAAACACATGTTGTCATCTGTAACTCAACCAGGATTTTTTTTCAGGTTAACCATTACCAAGAACATAAAATTCAGTGAATCTCTGCACTCATGCCCCTCCCCCGACAATGGCTGACTTCGTAACAGAACACAGTTCTCTGCCCATCTCTCTTAAAGGTAACTTTTCCATCCTTCCTTTAAAGTGTTTGAATTTTAGCTTCTTTGATAGATAATACAGGCATATAACCCAAACCTCAACAAGATGCAAAAGGGCATGGTGGGAAGAGGGTCTTCTGCCATCCTTGAAGCCGAATCTGGCCTCTGTACCCCAACACTGAATTAAATCTCAGAGTTTTGGGTGAAGTAGAAAAAATAGCTTTATTGCTTTGCCAGGCAAAGGGGGCCACAGTGGGCTAATGCCCTCAAAACTCCCCACCTGGAGGGAGTAGTGAGAAGTGTTATAGTTTTGGTTCAAAGAGGGCGTGATCAGCTTGTGGACATTCTTCTGATGGGTTGGTGGTGAGGTAAGTAGGAGTCAGCATCATCAACCTTCACGTCTAACTAGTCTGGGGTCTATGTGCTTGTGGGCAGCACACCATCGTTAATCGTTAACTTCTCCCACCTGGAGGGGGTTTCAGTGTCTTCAAAACAGCTCAAAGGTATTGTTGTGTGTATCCCTTGTTGGGGAACCAGGACCCTGCCCCAAGGCTGCACTGTTGTTTCTCTTGACTGTTGCTTTCTCCCTGGTGGCTGCATCCCCTCCCTTCCCTAATTAACAACTGCTTGAACTGCCCATTGGAACTCAGGGAAGGTCATGGAGGCTGAATGAAGGCTGTTTCCTGTAATCAAAGAAATTGGGGACACAGAAAGGCTTTGTGCCCAGGAGCCCCACAGGGTCCTGCTCGGTATCATCCTGGCTTCCCAAGCCATCTTGCTCCCCTCTCCCCCAAAATCACCACCAACAGCTTCTTCCAAAGTCTTTCTTGATTCGGTTCTCCAGGCAACCATGAGTGATGGATTGGAATTGACAGGTGAGATGAAATGAACTGGCTGCCCTGGGTAGTGGGGAAGCCAGGGCCAAAAGGCAGCTGGGCAGATGAAGGCGTTCTGGCTGATGGTGGTGGGGTTCGCAGAATGACAGCAGGAATAAGAGGCTCCGGTGGTGGGTAGCAGCCCTTGGGGCCATTGCTGCACTTCTTTCTCCTTCCTCCCTGGGTGCCTGCCCACTTCTGCAGGGGCTGGACCCTGTCTAGTGTGGGCCAAGGCTGTGGTCCGTAATCACTGTAGCCTGGGAGCTCTCTGCCCCTGGGTGGCGTGCTGGGAGGACACGGAGATAAGCAGGATTTCCTTCCAAAAACGCTGGACCGAGCTCTGGTGCTGAGAGGGGGTTCTGCAGGTGGAAGGCAATGATTTGTTATTGTTATTGTTTAACATTCATCAAGTGCCTGTAATGTGTTGGACAACATTGAAAAAGATTCGTGGCTGGTCGAATTAAACTGAGCTCAGAACTGGCCTGGTGCCTCTAGGTTTCTGGCAGAGGCCAAGTTCTGGTTTCTTGTTTCTGTCCATAAGAATGACCTCACAAACCAGAAATGAGAAGCCCCCACCAATGCAGCCCTGCTGATAATTCTCCTTAGAAAAGACATTGGTTCTCATCATTTTCTCTACCTCAGGGATAACTGTTACCCTCCAGAATGAGAGGACAAGAGAGGCAAGGTCACCCAAAAAGATGACAAAGCAAATCAGTGCAAATGACATCTGTGAGCCAAACCTATGACATCAGCAAAGCTGGACTTCAGTCCTTCCTTCGCCCTTTCCCTGGTTGGGATGCTCCCTCCCTGAGACACACAGGCTTCTCATTCTCCCTCCCTTTTCAAGACTACCTGCCAGGAAAGGGTTCCACACTCATTCATAGCAGAGTGAAGGACTGAGAGCTAACATCGTAGTGCTGATCGTGTGCCAGGCACTGTGCTAGGCATTTTTACCTCCATTATTTTCTTTAATACTCCCGACCACCCTTCTATTTGAAAAATAGAGAAAAACACCAAAAATTAAAATGTCCTACAATCCCCTGCTCTTCTGGGGTAGTGGGCATGATTCTGTGAAGTTAGATAGGAGAGCCCCCTGCCTTCACCTGGACCATCCTGTCTCATGGTCCAAAGGGATCTCAGGCAGCAGTCTGGACTCGTCCTTCCTGACTTTCAGGTGACGCAGATGTATTTATGTCGGTAACAGACATGTCTTTGCAAACGCATTTGGTCTGCAACTGTTTTTGTCTTGTTTTGTTTTCTTTTTAGCATATATAGACATCCTTCTTTCCAGATCATTGAATATTGATCTTGATTCTTTTAACTTCTGCTTAGCATTCCAGTGTGTGAATGCAACATAATTTTTCTACCTCTCCGTTATTAATTTGCTTGTTTCAGGTATTATTATTATCATTTTGCTATTACAATGCCTCATTAAACATTTTTTACATATTTTTACATATGTAAAAAATCTTTACATATCTTTCTGTTGAGTACATTCTTATAAGTGGGTGTGTCTGGACCAGAATTCATCTCCATTTTGATTTTCATAAATACTGCAGAATTAGCACCCAAAAGGATGGCACAAATTTCTATTTGCAATTCTATTTCTCCATGACCGTGACATATTGGATGTTATCATTTTCAAAAAGAAGATCTGCTGGACTTATGAGTGAAAAGTGGTATTTTGTTAAATATACGTTTCACTGATCATCTTTTTAGAAATTGAAATATAGTTGATTTACAATATTGTGTTAGTTTCAGGTGTACAGCAAAGTGATTCATATATATATTCTTTCAGACTGTTTTCCATTATAGGTTATTACAAGATATTGAATATAGTTCCCTGTGCTATATAGTCTTTGTTGCTTGTCTGTTTTATGTGTAGTAGTTTGTATCTGTTAATCCCAAACTCCTAATTTATCCCTCCTCCCCCTCCCTCCTTGGTAACCATAAGTTTGTTTTCTATGTCCGTGAGTCTGTTTCTGTTTTGTATATAGATTCATTCGTATTATTTTTTAGATTAACATATAAGTGACGTCATAAAATATTTGTCTTTCTCTGACTTCACTTAGTATGATAATCTCTAGGTCCATCCATGTTGCTACAAATGGCAATATTTTTTTTGTTTATGGTTGAGTAATATGATATATGATATAATATGACAGTAATATATATATCTCACACATTCTTAAGGCAAACATCCATTGATGGCTACTTGGGTTGCTTCCATGTCTTGGCTATTGTAAATAGTGCTGCTATGAACATTGGGGTGCATATACCTTTTTTTTTTTCTTCTTGTGGTACGCGGGCCTCTCACTGTTGTGGCTTCTACCGTTGCGGAGCACAGGCTCCAGACGTGCAGGCCAGCGGCCGTGGCTCACGGGCCCAGCCGCTCCGTGGCATGTGGGATCTTCCCGGACCGGGGCACGAACCCGTGTCCCCTGCATCAGCAGGTGGACTCTCAACCACTGCGCCAGCAGGGAAGCCCTGCATATATCTTTTTGAATTAGAGTTTTCGTCTTTTCCAGATATATACCCAATAATGGGATTGCTGGATCATGTGGCAGCTCTATTTTTAGTTTTTTAAGGAACCTCCATATTATTTTTGGTTACCTTTTTGATATGAATTAGAGAATCTGCTCATTTGTCTATTGGCCATTTAAATTTCCTCTTCTGTTCATATCCTCTACCTAGTTTTTCCATAAATTACTTTTATTATATATTTATTACAGATCTTTTTGTATAAGACATAGAAGCACTTTGAGCATTATAATCTATTTTACTATATTTTTTACTTTTCAAATAAGGTTTTCATTTTGATTCAGTAAACTCTGTTAATTCATTCCAGTTTTCTCTGTTCCTGAGTTTTTATACAATGTACCACCCTTGCTGAATTCTTTGCCCATATTCTTACATTTAAATTAATGCTACAGAAAGCTAGGAAGAATCTGTAGGACCTCAGAGATACCAGTAAATAGAGATTGAGTGACAAAGTGAAAAAGAATGTAACAAAGGAGAAACAAATTTCACAGGTGTTGCCACATGGAAGTCTGGCCAGATTTTGTTAGGGGGGAACTTAATGCAAAAAGCCCTCCAGTATTTTCTTACCTTCTCTATTCATCTTTGGGTTTGAAAAGACTGATTTTGGAAAGTGTGGCTCGACTGTTCGAACTGTGAACACCCTGTCTGCCCTCCTCTAGGCTGTGCCACTGTTGTCAAGTCCCAGTGAGAAAAACCCATAAAAAATGGGTGGCAGAAGGTGAGTTTCTAGTCACTGAAGGTGCTCAAACCTCTTGATGGGATTTTGATAGAGGAGATGGGGTCCCAGGGTCTGATGACTGTAAGCCCCCTTCTAACCCTGGCGTTCTCTGATTCTGGGACTCAGCAGTCGAATATATTAATGGGAAAGACATCATAAAATATGTTTAACAGTAATAGAACCGGAATCATAGAAGGGGAGTGGGAATCTAGCAAATTTTCACTGGACTGCAAACCCCAACCTGAAGGGAGGGCACTGGTGGAGAGAGCAACAGGAGTCCTATTTCTGGAGCTTATGGGTAATACTTTTTAAAGGCCTAACACAAAGCTGGCATGGAGGCAAGATCCAGGAGTGAAGGAAGACTTCAACCATCTGGGCATCAGCCGGAGTCTCAGGCAGCTAAAAACAGATAACGTCTTGTCTCGTCTTGCTGACAATTTCATCTCCCAAGGGAGAGAAAGCAAAGAGGAAAACTGGTAATTGGGACCAGAAGGAGTCTATTTGGGGTGGGAGAAAACAAGAACCCAAAGGACTGTGGCCCCAGCCTTGGCATCCACCTAGGAGGGAAGAGAAGCTGAGAATGGAGTTGGGTATGTCATGCACATGTGAGCAGGACCCAGTGCAAAGGGGTCGGAGAGAAGAGGGGTGATTCCCCCCAAAGTGTTAAAAGATGATCCTGGTTAACAAGGGCAGGAGCCTCTACGTGGCCATTCTGCTTGTGCAGTCGTAAGCGACCCAGAAAAAAAGAGGTGGAGAAGGCTCGCAAAGAAACCAGTACAGCTACACGGAAGAGGGGGGAGGAGTGTCTTGGAGTTCTCCAAATAGGACAGACGTGTGTGCACGCAAACTCTCTCACCTACCTCCATACATACACACACGTAATTCTCTTAAGGAATTGCCTCACGTGATTGCGGCGCGGGAAAGTCCAAAATCCATAGGTCAAGCCGGCAGATTGGAAGTTCAGGTGAGAGTTGATTCTGCAGTCTTGAGTCCAGATTCTGCAGGGCAGCAGGTTAGAAACTCAGGCAAGGTTCCTACGTTGCAGTCTGGAGGAGAATTCCCTTCTGCTTTGGGGAACCTCAGTCTTTGCCCTTAAAGCCTTCAACCGACTGGATGAGGCCCACATACATTATGGAGGGGAATCTCCTTTTCTCAAAGTGTACTGACTTAAATGTTAATCTCATCTAAAACTACTTTCCCAGTGACATCGAGACTGGTGTTTGACCAAACAATGGGGCACCATAGCTTAGCCCCGTTGACACATAAGTAACCGTAGCAAGGAGCATGTAGCCAAGGGCCAATTGAACAGCACCGCCCGGCCACAGGATGAATCCCAGGAAGGCTAACTTGGAAATGGCTGAAGGGCCATCTAGACGCCATGGTGGGGACACTGAGAATTAGTGGGCGGCCAGTGGAGGGGGCCCCGTGTATAGCAGGGTGCAGATTGCTTGTCTTCTGTCTTTGCTGAGAAGTATCTCTAACCTGGATATGGAAAACTTAAGTGTATAAGAGAGATCTGACACCACATAAGATGATGAAAGTTACTGATCTATTTCCGATGCACTGTTGAGTTGAGAACCCTCAGCTTCAGCTTGTGTGTAAGGATAACTGAAGATCTGGGAAACAGGACCTTTTTTGTTTGTTTGTTTAAGTTATGTTTCACTAATATTACACAGTCATGAATTTATCCTAAGGGAGTAATCATGGATATGTCTGAAGATTTCGCTGCAAAGCATTGTGTATAATAGTAAGACAGGCAGAGAACCTAAATATCTCAATAAAAGGATATTAAGTGAATAATTATGGGATATTGTCACAAGGGAATACTATACTATGCAACCATTAAAAATGATATGAAGATTTCTTAATGAATGGATGTTGTTTGCAACATTTGGTCAAATAAAAAAGCAGGTTATTAAAAAAAAAGAGAGAGAGATATCTGAGGCTGAAGATAAGAAGAGAGACCTGAACACCTTGAAATCTACCAGCTTCTAGGCTGAGACCTGCTACAACTCAGGGTGCTGGAATGTTCTGGAGATGTGTTTGATGAACTCCTGTTGAGAATTTAGAGAGATCACAGAAAGCCAGAGGGCATGAGAGGGATGCAGGCTAGCATTCGGCTTTTCATGCAGGGAACTTACTGGATATAAACTGTTAGCCAAATTCTAAAATAAATTACAACCCAAATTGCTCAGAACCGAAATTCTGAGTGTTTAGAAATAAAGGTCGCGGAGGGTGGAGCCAGCCTGGGGTAATAGGTTTGAGATGTATCACCTGCTGTGCATAGGGACTCCTCACCGCAGCCCTGGGCACGGGGCTGCCTTCATTTATTCCCCTTGGTATCCCTTCTGGGAGCTGAGCACAGTCAGAGGGCAAGGGCACAGTCAGAGCCCAGGATCCCACAGCTGGAAATACAGGATCCAGGACATCAGTGGAGCTTGTGTTCTTTCTCTTACTCTATAGCAGGGCTGGCAAACTCTGGCCATGGGCTGAATCCAGCCCCCTGGCTATTTCTGTATGTTCTGTGAGCTAAGAATGGATTTTTTAAATGGTTGGGAAAAAGAAATATTTTGCGACATGTGAAAATGATATGAAATTCAAATTTTGGTGCCCATAAATAAAGTTTTGTTGGAACACAGCCATGCCCTTTGTTTATACACTGTCTATGGCTGCTTTGGGGTGAGAAGAGTGGAGTTGAGTAGTCGTGACAGAGACCGCCTGACCTGCACAGCCTAAAATATTTACTCTCTGGTCCTTTACAGAAAAAGTGTGCTGACACCCATTCTCCGTCTCTCGGTCAGTCCTTCTAGGGCTCCTATGTTAACAGTTACTGTCCCACCGGAGAATATCTATGAAAACATTTCGGGGGACTTCCCTGGTGGTCCAGTGGTTAAGACTCCAAACTTCCACTGGAGGAGGCACGGGTTCGATCCCTGATCGGGAAACTAAGATCCTGCATGCTGAGAGGCATGGCCAAAATAAAATAAAATAAAATAAAGCATATGCATTGAAAAAAAAGTCAGAACCTGGGAACAAAAATATAAAAAGCATTTTTGATACTAGAGTAGCTTGAGGGAGGTGACACCATGGAGCACAGGAAGACAAGACAGGTGGCATGAGGGAACATTCTGGGATTTATTCTAGTCTTTTAGACTATGGGCCTGGCTTTCAGTAAGGCTTTTGCAAAGTCTCTCATGATATCCTATGAATCTAATAGCGAAAATGTGGATTTGATGATAAAAATTAGTTATATGTGTCCTGGCTGATCAACTGCTTTGGAAGGATTTGGTTAATGAGTTGCCATCATCCTAAGGTCTCTAGTACCGTGCCGGGGGGTCGTGTCTTTGAGCCTAGCTAGCATTTACATCAAATTGGATAAAGACACAGAGAGCATGGCTATCTAGTCCAAAGTAAAGTAAGACTGGGCCTGTTAGCAGTTCAGGTCAGAAGTCTGGGAGTTTCACACCAACAAGGAGGAGATTATAAACCACGAGTGTGATATCATGCAAGACTAAGAAGAGAAGTGTGTGCTCAGAGCATGAGACATCCCAGAACTTGCACTGCATTAGATAGATGTGCTGGGAGCTTCATGTCCCGTCCCAGCTCCACATTGTAGGAGAGAAATTTGCAAGTGAAATGACCGGGGAGAAGGTTGGCCAGGGTTATAGGTTATAGGTCTCGGAACAATATCACATGAGGAATAGGAGAAGGCATGAGGGCTATTTGGCTTGAGGAAGAGAACTTAAATAGAGCATCATCTTAGTTGGGTTCTCCAGGAATAGACTGTGAGACAAGGATTGGGTGTACGTGCTTTATTTGGGAAGTACAGAAAACCCTGGAAGGGGAGTGGAGAAGGGAGACAGTGAAGGGAAGGCAACCAGTAATGGGTGTTATCCAGCCAGCTCCCGCTGTGGGTATCTGGGGGCTTAATTCTGCAGAGAAACTGGGAAATGGCATAGAACATACATCTCAGTGATCCCATCTAAGCGCTGGGGGCTCTGGAGCATCTGTCTTTGACTGAGGGCTGTGTCCACAGCTTCAGAGAGAGCCCCAGACTCAGAGGTGGGACACTGATAGTAGGAAGGCTTTATGGGCATGGTACCAACACATGTGCTACAGGCATCAGAACTGTCCTCAGGTGTTTGAAGGGCTGTGATGTGGGTGAGAATTACAGGAAGCAAATGTGTGGTGAAGGGAAAGAGGTCTTTTCTAACAGTTGGAGCTCCATGAATTGGTGACATCACAAGGCAGTGCAGCCCCCAGCAGCAGGGCCTGAGGGGCCAGATCTGGGAAACAGTGTGGAGACATTCTGGCTTTGAGTTGAGTGTTGAGAAGAATGACACACTGTCCCTTTCTGGGTCCAAGATGCTCTCATTTTATGAATGAAATTCTAATGGACATTGGAGCAATGGGTAGTGGGTGATGAGCCTGGTGGTGATGGAGAAGGGTTGGAGGTCTGTGAGATCACGCTGTGCACACTGTCCCCTGGGCTGGGGACAGCCCTGGATAAGAGGCGGGGGAACTGCAGGCTGATTCCCATCCAGGGCTTTGATCCTCTGATTCCCAGCATCAGCCCTGGTGAGCAAAATTGAAGCACAATGAAAGAGTTCAAAATCAGCCCCTCGGGCAAAAAAATTAACGCAGGAGACAGTGTGGGATCCTGCATGCCCGCCAGCCCACTGGCCCCTCAGCTTTGTTTCTGAGGCCTTGGGGCCCTGGGGCTCGGTACCCCTTCATGCCTTCCCTCCCAGGTCCTCTGAGCTGGAGCTCAGCCGCTCACCACAGAGGCAGCTCATTATTTTGCTGCAGTTGACTTGAAACCTGAAATCAATTGGGTATCAAATATGCAGGCCTCAGTTTGATACCGTTTTTTCAAAGGTGCAATAACGTTCAGAAATGACATTGCATTTCCTAATTATGAAATTCTGTCGTTGCCGCTCAGTCTAGGATGACTTGGCTGCAGGGTTTTCTCTTTCTTTCTTCTTCTTTTTTTTTTTTAGGGTTTAGCACACACTACGATTATTTTAAAATTGCTTTGGAAGAATATGTTTCATCAGTGAACTACGTGCGTGCTTATTACCGAAGTTTGGAGGCAATTTGAGAGGAAGGATAAATTAGCACAGACTCTGGAGGCCTTGGAAAGCATGCCCTCCCTGGTCCCCACCGGTGGCTTCTTATCACATCTAGTAAGACCTTTCACTGTCAGCACCTGCCCTCCTCACTCACGGGGCACGGGTCAAGATCATGAACTATTTGGGGATTGGAAGGGGATACTGGGGAAACTCCTGCTCCACATCAGAACTGGGGAACAGCTGTGGGGAAGGATGGAGAAGAGGCAGGAAGTTAAGGGCTCCCTGAAAGCTGGGATCCCTCTCACCCCATGAGCTCCGCAACCAGAAGAGCTGCTGCTACAGATGCTGGAGCTCCTGGGAAGCCGAGGCTTTGTTTGCTCGGGGACATGGATGCCTCTGTGGGCAGTGGGACTGTGGAGTGAGCTCCCAATATTTAAAAAGTAGTCCAGAGCCAATCACTGACACATGCCATGGCACAGTGAATCTGCAGAATGTCATGTTGAATGAGAGAAGCAGACGCAAAGGGCACAGGCTACATCATTCCACTGACATCACTGTTCCAGAACAGGCATAATGCATCCACGGGAATAGATGTCAGAACAGTGGTGCCTCTGGAGAGGAGGAGATTGACCGAAAAGTGGCATGAGAGAACATTCCGGGCTGATGGGAATGTTCTCTATCCTGATTGGGGTGTTGGTAAATGAATGTATAGATCTGCTCAAATTCACCGAACTGTATGCTTAAAAAAAAAAAATCTTGCGATGACTTAATACTACTTAGGTGATGTACAATCGATAGAGACTTCCAGGCAGTTGTAGCCCACCCCAGATGCCCACTGATGACTCCACTCTCAGGACGGCATGGCCTCATGGGTTTACACTTTCTGTTAAGAAATAGAGTCACAGTGGCTATCCATCCCAGCTTGGGGCTCTGCCCTGTTATCCTAGCCACGAGCTAAATACTCAAATACTGCCCCACTCTCTGGGGAAGCAGCCTTGCTTTCTGAGAAATATATGCTGCCTGCAGCCCACACCATCCCTGTCCTGGCAAGGATGGGACTGGCAGGGGGCAGGGGTAGCACAGAGTCAAATGCTAGAGGACAGATGCTGATAACACGTGGTAGCCTCTGGGCCTGGGGTGAAGGGGACCACCTCATTCGTACGAGATGCTGCTTTCCAAGGAATGTTTTTCCTTTCCTTTCCTTTCTTTCTTTTCATTTATTTATTTATTTATTGGTAACAAAGACCTCTTCACATTGGCGAATTATGAACATGCAGAAAAGGTGGTGTGAGACCACTCCATGTCTCTGAACTGAGGCCAGTTTAATTCCTAGGGCTCTAGTCCCTGGTACTTTTCCTGCATTTTCAGCAGCACCTGAAATAGATTTCACTTCATATGAAATGCAAAACACTGCAGAGTAGAAAGCTCACCCTGGTCTGTGATCCAGGCGAGTGTTCTCAAGCCTGGTGTTGATAGTTTTTTCACCCTGTCTTCAAAATACCACCTTGCTAAGCCCACAGATGGGGATCATAGGATAAGTGGATGCATAATATATTACCCAAAATATTCCACCAGGCATCTTCTCTTACAGGTCAGGAGGACTTGCAAATGGAGTCTTCTAGGTCACCGCATTTCCAGCCGGGAGACATTCTCTCTCATAATTAAGATTATGTCAGCATTTCCATTACAGAACCTGGTGGTGAAATCCACTCTGAAGTGGCGCTTGGTTTGAAAGCTCTTGGTCTTGGAGAAAACGCTCTTTCTCTCTCTCTCTCTCTCTCTCTCTCTCTCTGACAGTGGCCGTATAACACTTTTCCCTTTAGAAACTAGAGAAAGAAAAATGCACAGTGAGTCAGGAGCAGCGGGGCCGGCTGTTGGTCAAGGGGTTGGGTGGAGGAGGTTGGCCTCAGTCCCACTGTCTCCTGGACGGTGGCATGTGCGGTGGAAGAGGTCTCTGAGTCCCAGCCGGTGTTCCCCAGACTGTCCTCTGCTGAGCGTCTCTATCAGAATCACCTGGGCACTACCTGTCTTAAGGAAGTGCAGATTCTTGCCCTCCTATGGCATAGCATACCTGCTCCACCAGCCCATCTGCCCCGCCCACACAGATGGTCCAGCATGTGGCCTGGGAATATGCATTCACAACTAGGTTCCCAGATGATTCTTCTTCCAGGAAAGGTGAAGCCTCCTAATCTAGGTTTTGCTGCTTTGTTGCTGGTGGCCTTGGCCAACTGTCTCCACCTGGTGATGCCTTGTATCCTCATTTATAAGTAATAGCTAACGTTTATTGAGTGCTTACCATGTGTCAAGCATGTTCTAAGAGTGTCTCATGACTTAGCTCATCTAATTTTCACAGCAGCCCTGTAAGATTGGCAGTATAATTATCTCCATTTTTAGGGTAAGGAGTAGGAGACACAGAGAGGCTAAGTAAGTTTCCCAAATAACACAGCTAGTTGAGTGGCAGAGCTGGGCCTTGAGATCCAGTCTGGGTCTGCCATGTTGTGCTGCTCCTTGGAGGATAATTGTAATTCTCACCATCCTGGAGTGTGAGGGGCAAATGAAGTAGAGAATGTCAAACTGCTCTGTGGCCTGTGTGATTATTTTTAGGGTACTTTGGCCTCAGGTTCTCTGAACCCTGGGTCCATGCCTCCTCCTGGTTTCCTGTTTGGGATTGTCCTGGCTCTTCACAGTCTCCAATCATCCTCCCTCTCCCTTCCTGGTGCTACTTGAATCTTTGATTTGTGAACAGCTAATCTCACCAGCTAATTTACACTCAAATGTTAATAAATGATGATAGCCTAATGCGTTTGCTTTTCTCAGATAACACACTTTCATTTTAGCTGAAGTTTTAACTCAGAATTTCCTAATCTGCTGACACTAGGGATCCCCTTCACTATCTTTCTCCTTACCAGCCCCACGTTCTATGAGATGTTTCTGAAAGAAGCAAACTTTGTGGGAATTGGATCCACACATGCGTGCATCTTTATACTTTATGAAACAAAAGAGAATTTGTGGGCGTTATTTCTGTGCCTTATTTGAAATCTTGAAAATTTCATAATAAATCCTCCTCATTGCCATCTGAATGGGTCACCAGATGTCTGGAGACCCCTTGTAAGAACGTATGCCTCTCCCCAAGGACCACGCAGCCCAGCAAAGTGGGATCTGTCAGGGTGGGGCGGGGAGGGTACAAATGTGTGACAGGCGACGTCCTGCTCTGTCTCTGGGTCAGGCTGGCCCTGCTGCTCAGGACCCTTCCCCCAAGGAGCTGATGAGAAGGTGAACAGTAGTCTCACTAAGACGGCAGAACTGTGCGTGGAGCCCATGGGGATGGGATGGGGTTGCTGCCCGGGGTGGGGGTGGGGGGATGCGGGCGACACACTTGGCAGTTGCTGGGAAAGGTGAGTGTATTTGCCTGAGGGTCATCACAGCCCCTCACCCTTGTGTGTGAAGCTTGTATTTCCTCTGTTTTATTAATAGATGTATTCTCTGGGCTCAGTATACATACCGGACACGCACAGGGGCTTAATTGCTCTGGCACGTGGATGACTCCAGGGGGTCTGGAGCATCTGTGCTGCCTCTCCCTCTGCCCTCCCCCCTCCCCCCCATTCACTCTCCTCCAGTCACACTGGCCTTGGACTCATCAGCCATACTCCTGCCTTGGCCCTGTAGCTGGTCTCTCTCTTAGGCTTTTGGTATTGAAAGTCTTACGTCTTAGGCTTTTTGTACTGAAGCCTCTTGGTCCTGGGTAAATTGAGGCCGTTGATCATCCTACATCTCTCTGGAACATGCCTCTCCAACATTCCTACCAGCCAAACCCCTTCATTCCCATCAGGCTTTTGCTTAACTCTTGCTTTCTCAGTGAGGCCCACTGCTTCCTACCCTCACCACCCCATTTCCCTAGAATTAAGCACCCTGAGGGCAGTCTATCTTGTTTCTGACTTAGCCCAAGTGCCTAGAACTATATGCCTGGCATATAGTTGATGCTTAATAAATATTGAATGAATGAATGAGCGCTCACATTTTCTCTGCAGATGCTACTAGGTACCATGGGTGGATTTAAAAAAAGCATTAACTACAATCCTTGCTTTTAAAGAATAGATAATCTAGCGAGAGAAATACAGCAAGAAGTTAAATCTTTCTCATCTGAAGAAGGTTCATCCTTTATCCTGAAGCCCACTCTTGATATAATCTAATTCCCTCCACCTTTGGTCTATATATAAACTTTGTGAAAGGATGGGCTCCTTGAATTGTAGCCATTTCTTCACCACCCATCTAATCCCACACCATTTGACTTTTATTTCTGCTCCATTGAAATCCTTCTCCTTAAAGCCCCTGATGACCTCTTTATTGGCAGATCAGTGTCTAGCTCTTATCCTTAGGCTGCTGAACCCTCAGCCACATCTGCCTGAATTGGATTCTTCCTCCTTCATCAAGTGCTTCCGTCTCTTGATTTCATTGTATCTCCCGTGGAAACTGTTTCTTTTGTAGGTCCCTGATCCTCTCCACACTTCCCAAATGCTGGTTCTTTCTGAGGGTTCTGTCCTTGGGCTGTTCCCTATTCCTTTTACACTCTCCCTAGGTGACCTCACTCACCCTCAGGGTTTCAACGGTTTTATATTCCTGATCCCCACACCTCTGTCTCCAGCTCCAAATCTCACCTCCAAAACTTCAGCCTCAAGGACACTGTCTACTTTATCTCCCCTTGGATGTCGTCCAGGCGCCCCCTGCTGGCCACATCCCAGCAGACCCAAACACCAACCACTCCTAACATGCTCCGTTTCCTATTTCTCTGATTTGATGACACCACCATTTAGCTAGTCTGTCAAGCTGGAAAAGTGGGAGTCATCCTTGACTCCTCTGTTTCCCTCACCCCACCCCCCCGCCATATTCAGTAAATCAGCAAGTCCCATAAATTTTACTTCCAAAACAGTTTTCAAATATGTCATTTTTACTCTATACCGACAACCATCCTCTCCCCCTTTTCCCATTGAGGTTTACTTCGGCAGTGTCCTAACAGGTCCCTTGCCTCTGCTCCTGTACCCTCAAGTCCATTCTCCGCAGTGCTATCAGTCTTTCCCTATCGAACACCTATCATGTGCCAAGCATGGTGATATGTGCTAGGGATACAACAGTGAAAAAGGCAAAGACCCTATTTTCATACGTCAGCAGGATCCACATAACTAATAAATCTCACACTGGCCCTCTCTGGCTTACAACCTTCTGACATGTTTCAATCCTTATCCCAATTATTCTTTGCATGCTTTCAGTCATGAATCCCTTTCAAAATCTGATAAAAGCTGAATTCATACAGAAAACTTTGCTGACAGCTTCAGGGGAGAGGACGCTGGACCCTGAAGGCCAGGCTTCAAGAATCCTTGACCTTTGGGATTAGCAGATGCAACCTATTATATATAGGATGGATAAACAACAGGGTCCTACTGTATAACATGGGGAACTATATTCAATATCCTGTGATAATCCATAATGGAAAAGAGTATGAAAAAGAATATGCATATATATAACTGACTCACTTTGCTGTGCAGCAGAAATTAACACAACATTGTAAATCAACTCTACTTCAATAAAAAAAAAAATCCTTGACCTGCACGGTCAAGTGTAAGCCTTTTTGAATAATACACATAGCCCTCCATGGCCTGGCCTTGCCTGTAATCATGTCCACCTGGCTCAGTCTTTGGTGTCACAATGACATGGACCTTCCTGAAGCTCCTCACATGAGTCATCTATTCACCTGGTGACCATTTATGAAGAACCAAACTCCTTAGATTGAGTCACCAAAAGCACAGAGGTGAAAAAGAATGTGATGTGGGCTTTACGTTCTCTGTGCCTTTCTCTTACTTCAGCTATGCCCTCTCATGGTGCCCCTCTGTTCCCTCCCTGCAAACTCACCATTGCTCACTTTAAAATTCAACTCAGGCATCTTTCTTCCTGTAAGACTCTCCTAAATGTAACCTCTGTCTTCAGATTGGATTCCTTCTCTGGGTTCATGTATCTGCAAATATGTCTGTTTCCCTGCCCTAACACATTATATGGTAATTTTTTGTTTCTGTGGCTGTTTCTGGAACTAAATTAGCTTTTAAAGGACAGGAACAGTTTTGTTCTTGAATACTTTATCCTTCGGTGCCTGCTTCAATTTGGTACTCAATAAATACTTGTGGAATGAGTGAATGAATGAATGAATAAGGCTAGAAACGCAGTATCAAGCCCACCAAGGTAGACCCCTGAATGCTGGCCTAGGCGTTTTGTTTTTTACTGAGTAGCTCATGGGAGAGCCACTGAAAATGTTGGGCAGAGGATGATAAGGTAAGAGTGAGTCTTTGTGATAGCAAATCTGGCAATGGCTTCTGCCAAGAGCAGGATCTAAGTACCAAAGAGGCAACGTGGAGAAGGGGAGGAGGCCTGCTGGAAGGGCTGGGCTGGGCGCTCTGGTACCAGCTGTGCCACTTTTTAAGCTGTGCTTTACTTACTAGGTACCTCCCTCTCCCGCTCCTAGTTTCTTCACCTGTTAATTTAGGAGGTTTAATTGGATGTGCTCTGGGCGCCTGTTTTATGTTTCTGGGTCTTTCCTGCTTGATGGCGCCTCTCTGTTGCAGACCCAAACCTGCGGCTTCTTTAGGAGCCCGCGATCCGCAACGCTCGCACTAGAACTGGCCCGTGGAGGCCACCGTAGCCACCTCGTGCCGCGTTCATTTGGATGCCTGAAGAGAGAACTCAAACTAGGAAGGCAGCAGAGGGTGTTTCAGGGTTGTTAGGGCTCTCAGATGTCACCAGGGCTTTGACTGCTGGATAATTAGGCCCCAAGCGACGGCTGGCTACATCCCCAGCCCTGACGTGTCCCGCGTCAACGTGGCTCTGGCTCCCTCGTTTTCTCTCCTTGGTTAGAGAGATGGCTGCTGGCTGGGATCTTCCTGCGAGGACCGGCCCCGTATCAGACCTGGACAAGGTCCCTCAGAAGGAACCCAGTGCAGGTGAGAAGGGCCAGTGTGTGCCCACTTGCTGCCTCTGACGGGTTGAGGCTCCGCGGCTGCTGCACACACCCCACGTCCCGGCAGGAGGCGGGGACCTGAGGGGGATGGCGTGAGCACCCCTCCCCCTGCGCCCGTGCATGGCCTTGCTGGGGTGTCACGGGTGTCGTCCGAGGGCTTCACAACAACCCTGGCGGCTGGTGTTACCGCCTCCCTTGAGAAATGAGGGACTCAGGCCCAGAGAGGATGAGGAACTTGCTCAGGCCTCAGAGCAGCATTCATTCGCCTCAGGGCTTGTAACTCCACAGCCTGTAGTCAGTCGGTCTAACCACACAGGTGTAGAGAATTGGCCCTTCCAGCCCGTAAGTCGCCCATACTGGGACTTTTTATATACTATTGCGGAAAAATGGGGGAAGCTTGAAATCCAAGGTGTGGGTTTGAGTCCTGGCTCTGCCTGCCATTTGCTGTGTGACGTTGGGAAGTGACTCCACACCTGTGAGCTTCGTTTGCGTTATCTACCAAATAGGGGTGATACCACTTACTGTACAGCCTTGTCGTGAGGAAGAACTGGGGTGACACGCATGGGTCCCAGGCTTCCCTGGAAGTGGCAGGACCACCGCCGAAGGAAGAGGCTAGGGGCTCTCCAGAATGCCCTGGCTCTGTGGGGCACCTCTAGTGTTCCCTCAAGTGGGGCTGAAAGGCGTCAGGGGCTGGGGTGCAGGTGGAAGTGAGGATGGTGGGAGTCACGTGCTTGGAGACAGCGGCTGGGGATTGAAGCCCAGGGCCAGCACTTGCTGGCCGTGAGTCTTTGTGCAATTAACTCAACACCTCTGCACCCCCGTACCTGCATTTGTGATTCTCCGTGTACCCCACAGGTTGTCATACAGATTTTAAAAGGAGGGGAGAATAAAAGGGTGAATAAAAAGACTGAGGCCATATAGTTTTTTAAAAACTGGCTTAGGATTTTTTTTTTCTGATTTGTGAATATATTGCTGTGAAAAGTCTTAGGGACAGAATTAAACTGTATTTTGGTATAATTTAATGAATAATCTTTGTTTCAGAGACTCACAGCACTTTGGAATTCTGCAAAAAAAAAAAAAAACTACGCTGTTTGATCACTGTTGATAAGGAATCCTCTTAATTCTTTTCTGCTAGTGTCAGTTGCAAAAGGCTGTAGGTAGAGATCATGACAAAAGCAACCAGGAAAAACAGAACCTTCTCTGTCCCTTATAAGTATTTTGAACACGTCCATAGAAAATATCTTTACCTGTTGACTCTCATTCCCCAACAAGGACAAACACTCTTCCTCCCATGAATGACTTTTTCTTTCCTTTTCAATATTAATTCTCTCCGTGATGCCCTTTTCTAGAGACCAAAGTAAGGGTTTGCTTGATATAAATAATGACACAGTACATGGTCCTGGATGAACACAGAACACCAATTCAGGCCTGATGTTTTCCTATTATTTATTGTGCTGTCAGCACAGCTTCTCAATTGGATCCTGGTCTTAAATCAGGGATCCCATCAGAGAACCTAATGTGAGAGAAAACCAGATGCACTAGGAGCCTGCTTTATTTATCCTCTCTGGCTTGTCAAGCAATCAGAAAACGGAGACTTGACATTAAAAGGTATGCACTGAATAACTCTGGTGGTCAATGATACTGTGACGTGGTGAAATACCAGCTTTTGCCGATGCTCCTCCGAGCAGGTCTGTACTCTAAAGGAGTCAGACCCACACTCCTGTGTCTAATAAGACATTTAGCATTTAGAACATACAGCTAGAGCGTTCTCAAGGCATTTAAAGTTTCATTTGAGTCTTACGGGAAATGCAAAAGGGTCAAGGAATTAAGAGAGTTGTTTGAGCTTCGAAGTGGACTCAGTGGGTTAAATTTCACTGGGGCATTGCTTGGAATACCTGGGTTTGATATGGGACAGTCCCCTGATGAGCTGCGTCTGGGTCAGGTGGGTGTTATTCAACACACGCATGTACTGAGTGCTAACTATATGCCAGGGACTGGGCTGCATTCTAGAGATGGATGCAGAGGTCAAAAACCCTTGGTCCCTGCCCTAAAGGACCTGTGCTCTCAAGAGAGATGGGCAGAATAAATGATTGTAGGTTGTAGGTGAGGCTTCTGCAGGGCTCCCTGTGAGGGTAACTGGAAGACCTGTTGGACTTCGGCTTTGGGGCATCAATTATGGAGCAGGGTTCTGAAACTCTCTCCTCTGACCTCTGCCTCCTAGAAAGCGGTGGTGACCCCAAGTTTTCAAAAGGGCAGTTTTCAAGGGTCTTCTTTGATTATTTCCTCACAATAATTAACTAAAGGGCAAGGAAAGGCATTTCAATGAAAGACAAGTGGTATCAGGTGAGATCCTGGATGAAGTCTTATGATGCAAAGATGGACATCTCCCTTTGACCACTCCCCCTCAACTGGGAGGCAGGCAGCATGGTACAATGGAAAAACTCTGTACTTTCTCCTGGCAGCCGCTTGCCAGACATGGAAGCAGTGATAGGCTGGTAAACTGGCTCTCAGAGGGGAAAGAGAAAGCCTTGATTTGTAATGTTTGCCAATTTCCATGGTATAAATACTCTCATCATGGCTGATTTCAAGCTGTCAATGATTTAAAACCTGGCCTGAAAAGTTTTTGAAAATTTAGTAGGCTCTGGTGAGCCACAGGGACTGGTTTCAGTATACTTCTGCCTGGAACGCTGTTTAATCTTTATTTCCCCAGAGGTAATAATTTCTGCCCTGGAATCTCCAGGGCTGTGGTAAATATGGGCATGTGGTAGGATGGGCCATGGATTATCATGGTGCCTAGCACACCCAAGGGTCTTAGTATATGTTGGTTCCCTTAACTCTGCCTTTCTCTACCTTGAGAATAACAAAGTGAGATATGTATTGTCAGTCACTCGTTAATTCATCTATTCAACATTTATTGAGCAGCTACTATGCAGGGTACCTTCCTAGGCCCTAAAGGTTTAAAATAGACTAAGGCAAGAGTCTTGTCTGAGTGCATCCTCCAGCCTAGTATGGGAGACGAAGCCATGGGTCAGAGTCATGGTTGGGTGCGCAGAGATTAGTGCTGTGAACTAGCTGTCTAGAGGTCATCAGTGGAGCAAAGAGGAGGGCCAAAGAGGAATGGGGGATTGATCATGGAAAGTTTCTTGGAGGTGGAGACATTTATTGAGTTCTGATGCATGAGGTAGATGAGGGGGAGAGAAAGCCACTCTAAGCCAGTGTAGACAAGTGACTTTCTTTTCATTATTGCTCCTCTAAGGAACCTTTTCGGACATCTTTATCCTAATCATTCTGACCTTTCTTCATGAAATGTAAAAATAGGTTGCATATCTGTTTATGTACTGCATGCATATTTGGACTTCATACATAAAAAGAGTATGATTTTTTTCTGCTCCCCAGAGCCAAAGGGGCAATATTGCCCCTTGTTGAAACTTTTCTTGCTAACCATTGAGCCCGTAATAAAGCTGTTGATCATTATTTGCAAAATGAATGAATACGTAAATAAATGTCACCACCAGTAGAAAGAACTACTGCAAGAAGTGGGGCAAAAGAATAGAATAGCATAGGTGAATGAGGCAATGCAGGGCTTTGCTCTCATTTACAAATAAGGAAACCCAGGCTTAGAGATAGGGTTGGAGGGGTAAGTTGGGTCCAGTAATTAGGTCCTCAAATGCCAGCCTGAGATGTCCAATTCCAGGTGACATATGAGATTCTGAACCTCCCAGCTCACAGGAGGAGACATTCCCTGTGGCTCTCAGGGCTCCTCATTGTTGCCTCTTAGCAATGAGCCAAGATGGGGTCCACGGAGGCCAACACGGAGATGCACAGCCACTGACTAACTTATTACGCTCCAGAGTTTTAATGAAAGAGCTACAATTACCAAGCTCCCTGCCTTTGGCACTTGAGAATCCATCTCAATTTCCCCTTTCTTTCTGAAGCGACAGTGATTAAGGATTCATTCTGCACATAAAACAAGTGATCAATGGCTCCTGGCAGTTGCCATTGTCTGTCCCCCTCTCCCCCCCCCATCAGTAGACAATGTATCTTGGGGAGCTGCCGGGGCCTGAGAAAAATGAGTTTGCCAGACACAGTTCTATTTTGATTTAGATCACAAATAGCTCAGCTCAGTTTTTACATTGATAACAAGGAGATGGGCTCCATTTCCTGAGTTCTGCGATGTAAGTGTAAGTCCATCTCTGTTGAGAGAGAAGGGGAGACTGATCTTCTTGTGTTAGTTGTAATACACTGGATCCAGATTTTTGTGGTCAAGCAGACGCACGAGGGACTCAGTCTGACTGACCTGGCCCCTTTCCTGGAACCTGAGGGGTTGGTGGGGTCAGCAGGCGTGCGGCCTGGCTTCTTCCTAGGCCCCCCAAACCAGTCCTCACTGGGGGTCAGTGGTGGACATCCATCTGCTTTAGAGAGAGGGTGGAGGCAAGGGGGAGGCCAGCCTGGGAGGAGGGCCTGCCAGCCACTGGCTGCAACGCCCAGGTGGGGCGGGGCAGGAAATCCAGGAAGAGCTAGAGGATGAGGAGGGGGCGCTTAGGCTAAGGCTGCAGGGCCCTCACCTGCCTTTGTGTGCATGGAGGGACATCAGTCACAAGGAAGGAGGAGCTCTTGAGGAGAGGAGGGTCAGACTCCCCACGCCATATCCTCCCACAAATGCTCTCTTTCCCTTCGGCCCCTCTCTCCTAAAGGGGAGTAAATCCTGAATTTGCACCCAAGGAGCCCAGTTTAGGAGCAGAAGCCAGTCATAGGAACAAAGGGTGGATAGGTGACAGACGTATCAATAGCAGCAAATGCTGAGCGCTCTGGGAAGGCTTCACTGAGGAGGCGTCGGGGCAGACGATGAGGGGAAAAGTAGGGAGTTTCCAGCCAGGCGATCAGGGGAAGGGCCTTCCAGGCAGAGGACACCATCTGGGTGAGAGCACGTTCCCTGGGAACTGGCTGGGTGGAGGTGGGGACAAAGGTTGGACCCTGTGTCTAGAGACTGTATCACCAGGGGTTATTCTGAGACAAGAAGTGAATTCAGGTAAAATAGTGTCCACGTGTAACTTCAACCATAAAAATAACCATTGAAGATAAATTTGGGAAGGAAGGAAACCAAAATGTGGGCAACACTTAGCTCTGGTGGTCTTGAGTGGCTTCTCCGTCCTTTGTTATATTTTTCCATATACTCCAACTGTTAGTGAGCATGTGCTCCTTTTTAATTTTTTGGTCTATGTATTTTATTTTTCTGATTATCACCTCTATTTTTTATTATTATTTTTTAAACATCTTTATTGGCATATAATTGCTTTACAATGGCCTATTTATTTTTAAACAGCTTTTTTGAGCTATAACTCACATGCCATATAATTCATCCATTTAAAGTGTACAAATCAGTTTTTTTTAGTATATTCATAAAGTCGTGCAGTTATCACCACAATCAATTTTAGAACACTTGCATTACCCCAAAAAAGAGGTCCTGTACCCATTAGCAGTCATTCCCCACTTTCCCCATCCACCTCCATCCTACTTTGTATCTCTAAATTTGTCTATTCTGGACATTTCATAAAAGTGGAATCATGATATGTGGTCTTTTGTGACTGGCTTTTCTTTCTTGAAATCATGTTTTCAAGGTTCATCATTTTGTACATGTATTGGTACGTCATTCCTTTTTATGGCTAAATAATATTCCTTTGTGTGGATATACCACATTTTGTCTATCCATCATTAGTTGATAGACATTTGGGTTGTTTCTAAATTCTGGCTGTTATGAATAATGCTTCTGTGAACATTGATGTATAAGTTTCTGTGTGAACGTATGTTTTCAATTGTCTTGGGTATATATACCTATGTATGGAATTGCTGGATTGTATGGTAACTCTAAATTTAACTTTATGAGGAACTGCCAGACTGCTTTCCACAGCAACTCCACCATTTTACATTCCCACCAGAAATGCATGAGGGTTCCAGTTTCTCCCTATCTTCTCAACACTTGTTGTAATGTTTCTTTTTTATTCTAGCCATCCTACTGGGTATGAAGTGGTATCTCCTTGTGGTTCCAGGTTGCATTTCCCTAATGACTAATGATATTGAGTACTTTTTCATGTAATTATTAGCTATTTGTATATCTTCTTTGAAGAAATGTCTATTCAAATCCTTTGTCCATTTTAAAATTGGGTTATTTGTCTTTCTATTGTTGCATTATAAGAGTTCTTTACATATTCTGGAGACTATACCCTTATCAGATATATGATTTGCAAATATTTTCTCAGATTCTAGAGGTTGTCTTTTTCACTTTCTTGACAATTTCTTTTGAAGCACAAAAGTTTTTGATTTTTTATCAGAAGTTCAATTTATCTATTTTTGTTTTTCTTTGGTTGCTTGTTCTTTAGGTAGTAAGAAACCATGGCCTAATCCAGGGTCACAGAGATTTACCCCTATGTTTTCTTTTAAGAGTTTTATAGTTTCTGCTCTTACATTTATATCTTTGATTTGTTTTGAGTCACCTTTTTATATGATGTAGGGTAAGGTTCCAACTTCATTCTTTTGCATGTGGGTATTGGTTGGCCCATCACCATTTGTTCAAAAGTCTATTTTTTTCTCCCATTGAATTGTCTTGGCATCTTTGTCAAAAATCATTGCCCTTTAAAGGTATGGATTTATTTCTGGATTCTTAATTCTATTCCACTGGTCTTTATTTCTATCCTTATGTCAGCACTTTATGCCACATGGTTTTGATTACTGTAGCTTTGTAGTAAGTTTTGAAGTTGTGAAGTGTGAGTTCTTCAACTTTGTTCTTTTAAAGGATTATTTTGGCTCTTCTGGGTCCCTTGAATTATTATATGAATTTTAGGATCAACTTTTCACTTTGACCAAAAAAGCCTACTGGGATTTGATCAAGATTGCATCAAATTTATAGATCAGTTTGGGGGCTTTACCTTTAAAAAAGAAAGTGATCTTGAAGTGAGGCTGTATGGTATAGAATAAAGAATGGATGGAGGTTTCAAAGTCAGGTGGACGTCAGTTCATGTCTGACCTCCCAGCACTGACTAGCTCTGTGATCTTGGGCAATCAAATCTTCTTTATGCCTCAGATTCCTCATTTGTAAAACAGGCCTAAGGATACTTACTCTAAAGGTTTTTTGAGAATTAAACAAGCGTATCTGTATAGTGTATAAGGACAGTGCCTGGCATATAACTGCAGCGTCCATCCATTTTCTGGGGTCATTGGAACTCACCCAACTAACAGGAGAGGAAGTGTCAGATTATAAAAATGTAAAGGCTGGAAAGGACCGCCGTGATTAAATTAATGCATATTGAAATGTCTTTGACTGTGACCTTAATCTTTCCTTTGCCCCTAGAATACTTTTCACCCTATACCTTTGACAAAATTCATTTCCACCCTGATGGCCTAGTTGGAAATAATCTCCTCTTTTCTGAACGCACCCAGCACTTCTTCTCTGACAGCATCTAATTCTGTTTGCCTGTTTTCTACAGATTTGGGTATGAGTCTTCACTGCACTTTTAAATTGTAAGCCTATAAAGGCAGAATTGGTCATGCCCTCCTTAACAGACCAGTGTGGCAGGGTGGGGTGCAGTATGGCCCCGTTCATGGTCTGACAGTGTGGATGTGTCGGTGTGTGCGTGTGCGTGTGCGTGTGTGTGTGTGTGTGTGTGTGTGGTCATTCCCTGCCCTCCTCTCTCCACCCTCCCCATTCACGCACATAAGCCACCTCATGTTCAGCAAGGCTCTGCTAACGGTGAAATGTTTAAGGACACTGATGAGTTAACTCTTGAAGACTGTTGAGGGACTGCTGAGGTGTCTTTTGCCCTGGGGTGTGGGTGCTCCTTGAGGCCACCAGCATCCTCTCTAGCAGGGAGGAATTTTATCATTGTTTTTAAGTTTGCCAATTTTATAGATAAAAATAATATCATGTCTTAATTTGTATTTCTTTCTTTACTCCTACGGTTGAATTTTTTTATATGTTTATTCGCCATTTGTATTTCTTTTTTCGTTGCCTTTTCCACCTGAAGTATTTCAACATTTGGATTTGAACTGATAAGGAATAGACTGGGGATTAGCAGGAGATGCAGTTTAACAACCTGTTGGGGGGCAATCAGTCAAAAGTTTGGAACTGACTCAGTGTGGGGTGTGTGGAGGGTTGTGTGTTTGTAGGTGGGGACACAGCCTTAGGGAACTGGGGACTCACCACTGATGTCATTCTGTGGCACTCTAAGTCATGATGTAACGTTTCTGCCATGTGGTCCCTATTAAATGCAAATTTTAGCATCATAGCCTTCTGCATAGAGCTCCAGCTGAGATCTGTTTCTCTCAATTCTTTCATTTAAGCCTCCTTGCTGACTTCAGATGTCGGCGACTCTATCAAAGCATCTCTTCTGTGTGCACAGGCTTCTGATCACTGCCCTTAGAAAAATAGAATTGAACATTACACTCCCCTGTTGGGGTGAGAAATTGCTTTTTTTTTTTTTTTTTTGTCGGTACGCGGGCCTCTCACTGCCGTGGCCTCTCCCGTTGCGGAGCACAGGCTCCGGACGCGCAGGCTCAGCGGCCATGGCTCACGGGCCCCGCCGCTCCGAGGCATGTGGGATCTTCCCGGACCGGGGCACGAACCCGTGTCCCCTGCATCGGCAGGCGGACTCTCAACTACTGCGCCACCAGGGAAGCCCCAGAAATTGCTTTTTTGTATCTGTTGCCAGTTGTTGGTTAATTACCTGAATGTTGGATGAAGGCTAGAAGTGGGGCGGGGCTGGAGGCAGAAAGGAAGAGGGGGATCCCTGTGCTCCCTCCCCTCGTGGAGAGGTCCTGATGCCTGGCATGGGCTGTTGGAGCAGCATGGTCAGAAGAAAGTCCAACTAGGCCACACTGGTGAGTCCCCGGAGAGCTGAGGGCAGAGACAGCAGTGCCCTGTCCTTGCTCAGAACCCAAGAGAAAGGCTTTTGGGCAGAAAAGTGGAAAGTGGCAGGTGATTGGAGGCAGCTAGGGCTCCAGGGCTCTAGGCGTGGATGCTGGGAGTAAATGATGAGGATGGAGAAGTGGGCCCTGGGCGCCTGGTGGGGGCTTGGGGCTATCCTCTGTAGGCTCTGGGAATGTCAGGTGGAATGACTCAGGGTGCTCAGGAGGGAGAGTCTGCTGCCGCATCTATTGATGGGCTGTGAGATTAAGTGACAGGGCTGTATAGGGCTGACTCTGGCTTCTGGTTTGGGGGCCTGGGTGGATGGTGTTGCCAGGAACTGAGATGGGGATGTAAGTAATGAATTCAGAATTGAACATGTTGAATGTGGAAATTGAGGAGTCTGTGTCTAAGAAGGTGGGAGTTTGGGGAACACCAGGATTCATGGGCAAAACAAGGAGCACCTATGAAAGATCGGGGTGAGAGGAAACTCTGTCCAGGTCAGAAACCTGGAAGCCTGTAAAGGAGGAGGCACTTCCTAGGAGGAAGACATTGGTGATAGTGTCAAATGCCACAAAGAGTTCTGGCAAGATCAATGCCAGGATGGATTTGGCAGTGAAGCATTTGGCTAAGGGCATGGGCTTTGGGGTGAGGTGAACCTGGGTTCAAATTCTGGTTCCAGCACCTAGTATCTCTAGGGTCTTAGAGATACTAAGCCTGAGCCTCAGCTTCTGCATCCATAAAATGGAAAGTTGATAAAAGTAGCCACTTCATAGGACTGTTGCAAGGATTGAGTGAATTATTGCCAGTGAGGTACTAGGCACAGATCCTGGAACATTGTGAGCAGAGAATAAATATCACTATTGAAGTTATGATAGATAAAAATGGTAACAATATCTACTTAAGAATTACGTGAGAGCATGCAAGAACACTGTCTCTTGTCCAGCCCCAGATGGGTGAGTGTGATATTGTGAGTTGTAATAAGAAATATATATATTTGGTCTCTGTGGCCTTTTCTGGCACATATCTCCCAAAACCCTTGGAATTTCTTGTGATGAGACCCATAAAGGTATCTTTTGTTATGTTTATGAGGCAACTTTTGGAAAGCACCTAAGGATGGGAGCTGGTTGCCAGGGGAACCAACCAGGTGATTAGAGGGCTGGAATTTTCACTTCCATCCCCCAAACCTCTGGGGAGGGAAGAAGGGCTAGAAATTGAGTTCAATTGCCAAGGCCAATGATTTAATCAATTGTGCCTATGTAATGAAGCCTCCATAAAAACCCCAAAAGATGGAGTTCAGAGTGGTGCGCCTAGAGAGGGCATGGAAGCTCTGTGAAGCTTCCTGATACCGTGCCCTACGCATCTCTTCTATCTGGTTGTTCCTGAGTTATATCCTTTTATAACAAACTGGTAATCTAGTAGGTAAAATATTTCTCTGGGTTCTGTGAGCTGCTTTCATAAGTTAATCAAACCCAAGGAGAGGGTCGTTGGAACTCTTGATTAGTCTGTCAGAAAGTCGGCCAGAAGCACAGGTGACAAGCTGCTCTTGAGATTGGCTTCTGGAGTAGGAGTGGGGGCAGTCTGGTTGGGACTGAGCCCTTAACCTGTGGGATCTGATCCCATCTCCAGGGAGACAGCGTCAGAATTGACTTGAATTGTAGGGCACCCAGCTGGTGGGGAGCATTGTTTGTGGGAACTTCCACCCCTCCACACACACACACATTGTAATTGGGCGTAGAATGCTTAGTGGGGATGAGAGCTGCCAGGGGGAAGGCATCAGCTGGGACCAGGTCAGGAGGAGTGTGGTGTGGGCCTGAGAGAGGTCTGAAGTCTGGACCAAGTCTGGGAATATTTGATTCAAGTTCAGTGCTCTGGGGGTCTGGTCTGAGAGGTCGGAGAAGTGATAGCCTTAGGTGGGACTTTAGGTTTTTTTCAGTGAGAGTTTGACAAAATCCAGACAAGGCTAGGTAAGAGGACAAAGGGAGTGAGCCTTCGAGGCAGACTTGGGCAGTGTGGGCTCGCTCAGATGCTGGGTGCTGGCTTTATGGGAGCTGCAGCTTAGTTCTGCGCGGGGACTCGAGCTGGCTCCACCCTGAGGTGCACAGGCAGGAGAGCTAGAGACTATTTGCAGACTATCCTAGCTCATGTGCAGGGCTCTGCATGTTCCCACATCTGGCTTTCATTGGCCCAGGACCAAGGCCTGGAGAGCTGGGCCTGCAGGTGACAGCGTACATTCTGGGCATCTGGGGATCATTGCTCATGAAGTCACTGATGGTGTGAAAATGTCTAGACTGGGACTTGAAGCCAAGACGATGTTGGGAGTTCATGCCTTGAAGTTCCCTTGATGTCAAATGCATTACAATGTGAGATGAAATATTTCAAAAAGAACTCAAACATAGCCACACTCAACAAGATGAACACCTCTGTGGGCCAGAAACAACAGAGTAGACTTGCTGGGCTCTTGGACTTGGGATAGGCAGAGGGGACTTGAAATACAGCTGCTGTGAGATGACAGGGACCAGAAGTTTTGGACTCATGACTGGGGACTGGACCCAAGCTCATGGGTGAAACTGAAGGGCTCACTGCCAGGTCTTCAGAAAGGGCTAGAAGAAACTTCAGTCACTGCTTGGAGATGCAGCATGTTGCAGAGCTGAATGCCTAGGTGGAGGAAAGAAGCAGAGGAAGCCACACTGCCAGGACCTCAAGTAGCCACTGCTGGCCCAGTGACTAGATCTGTGCTACCCCCAAGATCACCTTGGAAAAGGAAACCTGAGCCGTTATCAGAGCTGACTCTGGACTAGGAGTCCTAACAGGGGGAGACTGATCAACTTCCAGACAGGGAAGGATTAGAGGAGAGAGGTGGTGGGAGGGAAACATTCCAAATGAACTTGCTAACGAAAGTCCCAAAGCACATGAAGAAAACTAATACCGAGAAAGACAGTCAACAAGCTCAAAAATCAGTAGCATTCACTCCCATTGAAAGTGAATAATAGAGCAATCTGAAAATTACTTTAAAATGAGTACGTTTGAGATTCTTAAAGATATAAAGGAAGGAATAACACCTAAACAGCGTGAAATCATGAAACAAAAACAGGCAGGTAGAAATCAAGAACAGGTGTATGTGAAAACGAACTAATTAGGCACTGGAAATGAAAAATCAAGCAATTGGAATAAAAATAGGTTCAGGAGACAAGATCGACTCTGGACTTGATGTGCCCAAGAGAGCATCAGTGATTTGGGAATTAACACTGGGGAGGTCACCTGAATGTGGCATAGAGATAAAGAGATGGAAACAGGAAAGAGACGTGGAGGACAGACCGAGAGTCTCCACAGATGGACTTCCAGAAATAGGGACTTGAAGGAATAGGAGAAAAGCAGTTTTCAAAAAGATAATAGCTGAGAAAATTCTGAAATTGAAAAAAGATACAAGTTCTCAGATGAGAAGCACACACTAAATGCTGAACAAATATATGTCTAGCACAGGGCCTGGCAAACAAATAGCTGTGCAGTAGATACTAGTTCCTTTTCCTTCCCTCCTGTCCTTCCTTCCTTCTTTCTTTCCTGAAACAATTACTGAACATCTGGTATGAGCTTCGTTGGACATACAAAGATAACTGTAATACATTCCCCTGACAAAGAGCTGAGAATTTGGTAGGGAATACAGATATGTAAACAAGTATATGCAGTAGAGTTACAGGGCCCTTGACAGAGATCTGTATAGAATCTGGAAGGTACAGAAAGGAAGGAAAGATGTGTGTGTGTGTGTGTGTGTGTGTGTATGTGGTTTGATAGTGTAGGTGATGCTTCCATAGTATCATGGAGGGGGACAAGCAAAGGAGAGGAAACAGCATAAACAAAGGCACAGAAGCCCATGCTTTTGCATGTGGGGAAACTGAAGGGAGCTTCCTGTGGCTTTAGTGTGGGTTTTGAAGGGATTGTGTGTATCTTCCCTTAATTGATTCCATGTATTATGAACTCCCCAATGGTAGGCTCTGTGGGACGAGTGCCTTCCCAGAGCATATCCAGCAAGGTCTGTGAATAGCTGACCTTTAAAAAGAGTCTTGCTGATCCAGCTGCAGAGATGCAGAGCTATCTTGGTGGATGCATTTTATTGACAAATTTCTGGAGAACGCAGGTTCGATGCCTTCCACAGATGCTCTGTGTAGCTCATGTTCCAGCACTCCTTAAACCCAAATTCCTCAGAGCAAGTGCTCCATCAGCCCAGGGAGGTGTTGTTGATACCTCAGAGAGAGGCTGATCTGCCCCCGCAGGTCCCTGGCTGATTCACTGGGGGAGAGTTTCTTAGCTTCTCTGTTCTTTCATCTGTCACTGGGGAATGACAGTGCCTGCCACTTCTGTGTTTCACAGACATGTTGTTATCAGGAACACTGGCAACACCCTTTGATATATGGAGATGAAAGATGCTGGATTAATTCAAGGCTTTATTTGTTGTTTTTCACTATTATTACTAGTTAAATTGCTGAACACACTTTTGACAGTCTTGTCAGAAGCTCTCCCATATGTCCTCTCCCTGGAAGAGTAAACATTGCCATCAGAAGCATGACTACTGTGTTTTTTTTTTCTTTCTTTCTTTCTTGGCAGTGAAAAATGACTTCAAATCACAGCGTTTAGGATGATGATATTTTTGATGTATTTTATCCTCTTTCAAGCTCTTACTCTACCCCACACTCCTGTGTAAAAAAGAAAGGGCAAAGGAAAACTCAGGAGTCAGCCTTGCCTTGGCCTCCAGAGCCACCTAGGGGTCAGTGTGAGAAGGCCATCACTTGGGGAGTGATGAGGATGGGTGGACACGCAGAAACAAAGATCTCACAGGTGTTTAGTTTCACGGGGTGTGTGAGAAGGGCTGTACGAGGTTCTGGTCTAAATGTCTGGCTGTTCCTGTCTCCTGAGGCACCTCTGAACACAGATCTGCCTTCTTTCCTAAACCACAAGGTCCTTGAGAGCCTGGATTTTTTGTAACCATCTCCATCTTCTGGGTGGAAAAGAATTATTTGAAACTGATAGAGTGTAAGCTTTGAAGGTCCTTCATCTCCGATCTCATCCAAGGCCCTAGGAGAATCCCTAGCAACATGTTCACATATTTTTGTAAAATTCACAAAAGTAAGACATTTTAACAACATTTGGTTAAAATCACAGTCTCTTTCCATCCAGCTTCTCCTCCATCACACTTCCCTTTGTGTCCAGGTAGCCTGAGGTGGCCATGAACACTTTTGGGATTCTGCTAAAGGAAAGTTGTCTGGAAATATGCTAGTTTGACTGCAGTTTGCAAAGATCATTTGGAACATATCAATACATAAGTAAGAATTTACAGATTCCTGATTTGGGCCTATAAGAAGATTATATTCTTTCATTGTCTTCATTTATTAAAGAACTATGAGAAAATTCAGATGTAGATTAAGACTGTGAAATGAAAGCAATGATACATGATTAAATCAACAAAAATTCTTCACTTCCTTATGTTGGAATACTGAACAAAAAAAATTCACATTCTATTAGGAGAATATCTTTAAGAAAAAAAGATATATTTTTGAATTTAACGACACTTAAGGCCAGATAATTCTTACCTGTAGCTCCCCTGGGCATTGTAGAGTGTTTAACAGCATCCTTGGCCTCTACTCAGTAGATATTAGTGTTACCTCCCCAGTTGTGATAACCTAAAATATCTCCAGACATTGTCACATGTGCCCTGGGGGCAAAATAGCTCTTTTTGAGAACCACTGACATAACTACGCTGAAGGGGGGTTGAGAAGAAAGGAGGTGACTTAAGTGCTTTTGGAAATCTGTGTTTTTGACTTGATACCATAAAACTAAAGACAGAAAGTACTGTGCACACACACACTTTTCCTATGGGGATTTGGGTTAGCAATCCTGAAACTGCTCTCTGTGTATATTAGGGTTGAACAAATAAGTAAATGTATTGTCAGTAATGAGAGCCAGCTTTCTTACTGTAAGATGAAGAAGTTATAAGTACGGAAACAGGAAAGTGTAGAATGAATATTGTGGTGCTGGATTGGATTCAGAAAATTATTAGGAACTCTTAGTGTGTATATAATATACACATACACACGTAAATACGCAAATACACAGATACAGAAATTAGATGTGCACGCATGTGAGGGTTAATGTACATGCATATACTTTCTTCCTCAGTCCACGGAGAGGGCCTGGAAGCAGTGATGTCTTAGGAGCAACGAGCAAGTCTACTATCCACATCTTGGTTTCTAAATACTGTTCTCCATGGAAAGGAACCAGAGTTCCTTGGATAAGTGGCAGATTTCCAGGGCAGGGATGGGGAACAGACAAGTTGAGCGTCTAACAAAAATTACGGAAGTCCTAAAAAAACAAACAAAAAAAGTGGGAGCATGTTGAAGAGCACAGGAATCAATCTCAAAGAACTCCCTGTGGTCAAAGCTAGAAGAATTTGAGCAAAAAGTAATTAGGATAGCATTGGATTATAACCCAAAGAATAAAATAAATAGCCATGAGTCCATACGCATTTGAAAAGTAACTGATAAATGAATGTGGGAGAAGGGACAACTCTTTCATAGGGAAGAATGCCACTTAATAAATAAAGATGGAATGAGAGAAATAGAAAATCACCATTAAAACCACAGTACTACCACAATAATAATTGCTGTAAGCAAGTTCCACCAGTGGATAATAAAATTTGAGATGAAAGCTTAAGGAGAACCAGGAATTCTGCATAGTCTCAAAGTATCTTCTCCCCAATGTTTATTAAATACAAATGGAGAAATAGTAACTTTCCAGTGGAGAAATTGGGCACGTGCCACCTTAACCAAGGATCAAGGTTAACATCACCTTGATAAGGCAGAGCAACTCATGTCCTCCTGAAATGATGCACTGGGGATGTCACCTCTATGGAAATCTTTCCAGTAATGCATACGCTCAATTTAATCATGAGAAAACCCCAGAAATTCAAATTGAGGGACCTTCTCCAAGGTACCTGACCATTGCCCTTCGAAAAGGTCAAGGTCATGAAAGACAAGGAAAAGCTGAGCAACTGCCACAGGTAGAAGACTAAAGAACTGCAATTAAATGCAATGTGGATTGAATCCTGGGACAGAGAAAGGACGTAAGTGGAAAAACTAGTGAAATCCAAGTGAAGTCCATAGTTTTGTTCATAGCATTGTACCAATGTTAATTTCTTAAGTTTTATAATTGTCCTAGAGCTACATAAAATGTTTACATTAGGGGAAGCCGGGTGAGCTCTTTGTGCTATCTTTGCCACTCTTTTGTAAGTCTAAAATTATCTCAAAATAGAAATTATTTTAAGGTTTCAATTAACCACACCAGAGGAAAGACTGAATTACCTTTAAAATTTTTAGTTAGGAAATATTATAAAATAATTGCCACATGAAGTGGTAATAATGAAGTATACAGTCAAAATTGTAGGAGGAACAATACTATAGAGATGTTTAGGGCAGGTAAGTAAGCAAAACGTTATTTTTATGGATTTTGTGGTGCTTTGTATTTGTCAACTTTTTTTTTTAAAGGCTTATCCACCTGCATTTTTTTTTTTAAAGAATTTATTTATTTATTTTTGGCTGCGTTGGATCTTTGTTGCTGCGCTCGGGCTTTCTCTAGTTGCAGCGGCAGGGGCTACTATTCACTGTGGTGCACGGGCTTCTCATTGCGGTGGCTTCTTTTGTTGCAGAGTACGGGCTCCACTCTAGGCGCACGGGCTTCAGTAGTTGTGGCTCTTGGGCTCTAGGGCTCAGGCTCAGTAGTTGTGGCGCATGGGCTTCGTTGCTCCGCGGCATGGGGGATCTTTCTGGACCAGGGCTCGAACGCATGTACCCTGCATTGGCAGGCAGATTCTTAACCAGTGCGCCACTGTCAACTTCTTTTACTTGTAATTTGTGGTGATTTCTCTGACTTTAAATGAATACTCATTTGTGTAATACTTAAATTTGTATTCTTAATCTAGTAGTCAGAGTGGTGGTGTCTGTTATCTATGTTAGTTTCCGTCGCATTCTTTCCATCTCCCCTGGCCTGGTGGCTATGAAAGGGACTGTTTTCTCCATAGCTTCACCCCCATTCTCCTCTACATAATGGTGAGGTCAGCAACCTCCCAGCTCCCTCCACTGATAGTTTTAACACAGTCGTGGTGTGTCTGCAAGAGACAGACCTAGTGGTTAAATAAAGTTCTTGGAATCCTCCTGATTCGAAGACACTGCTCTTAAATTTTCTGGCTATCTGTCCAGTGGTCCCAGTTTACATCTCTTTCTGTGTTTTATCCTCTACATCCGTTGACCTTAATTATTTGGGAATCTCCAATGATGAGAAAATATATTTGCTTATTCTCTTTTATTTTTTAGGTTATTATTTTCTGTCCTAAAAATAAATATTCTCTCTTTGAAATGAAAGAAAAAAAAAGAATTCTTTCCAAGAAATTCTATTCCCAACCCAACCATTGTAAATATTTTGGTATATCTCCTTCCTGTCTTTTTCTTAGCCATGGGGATGTAAATATGTATGTATATTTTAAAACATAATGGTGATAATGTTGTATGTCGCATTTTGTTTCCTGCTAACAGCACAACGTGAATATTTTTTCATAGTATTTTATGTAATCTTTATATACATCATATTAGTAACTGCACACTCTTCTACTGAATGAGTATCATAGTATACTTAACCATTCCTGGGTCATTGGATGCAGCAGTGGACTTTATTCACAGAGTACGTGTGTTTGCATGCATATGCATGCGTGTGTGTGTCTGTGTAAGTGTGACTTTACGAGGTTCACTAATGAAGGGCAACCAGAAAACCTCAGGTAAGTGTAAGCACATAAGGCAAGGACAAAGTCTCTGCTAGGTCCCTGGAGTTGTCCCTCGGAGGATGTGAGAGATAGGGGGACAGTACCAAATAGACAAGTTTTGGTTCTAGGAAGTCTGGAGCTTTTTGGTTGAACTAGACAGTTTCCTACTTTCAGGATGAGTGCCCAAGAGGATGTTTATTAAGCACCAGGAGAAATGAAAATTAATGCAAATGTCTGTTAGCCACTAAAGCCCAAGGAAGGACAAGAATGAGACATTGCGGCAGAGAGGAAATGCAGTCCATAATAACGGAGCAAACAGCATGTGTGGAGACTTCCAATGAAGACAGAGACTTGCAGTATAATTAAGTCAAGTCCTTGGACAGCTAAGAAACAGGGCCGTTAATGGGCCGAAGCCCACTCTGCAGCAGAGGAGGCCAAGGACGCATTAGAGATGAGAGCCTTGGCTTCCAGTGTCTGGACGCCACACTGATCCTGTCGTCCAGCATCTCAAAGAGAGTAACTGTGCTAATTAGTAATGTGAGTGATAAGGAGGGCCCTGAATCTGCAGATTTGCCTAAGGTAATGGAATGCAGATGGTCATTTAGGTATTTGGAAAAACAAACACTTTTTTACCAAGAGAGGGGATTAGTCAGTTAATAAAATCTTGGTACACTTTGCCTCCTCAACAGTCCACATACTTTGAAGGATATTCAAAAAGTCCAGAAATGCTTGGCATGGAAAGCACAGTGGGAACTTAAGAACATCAGACCAGGAACTCTGTAAAAGCCAGCTAAGTGCTTTGAAACAAGCTGGTGTTGGAGATAGTCAGCAATCTACCAGAGGAATCCCGAGGATTATAGGGGCTGCCACTCAGGCCAAAGAAATGGCTTTGTATCAGAAGCCCGAACTCTTGCCATATATGCCATATTGATGCCCATGATTTCCCACAGATGTTTCTAAACAAAGCAAAAATGCTATTCTGCACACATCCACAGACCCTGCCAAGTCAAGAGAGTCAGGATTCTCTCAGGGGCCTGCTCAGCTGCTCAGTGGAGAAGGGAAGATGAAAGAGGGGAAATTGTTCCTTTGGTGCAGACCGGAGAGGGCTGTGATGATTCCATGTAACATGTTGCCATCTGACGGGGTAAGAGTTATTTCTGAGCCAAATGTGCAGGGGATGTCATTGCACTTTTTAAAGTGACTATCTTTTTTACTCACTGGAGGCAAAATCATTACGTGGATTTAATTCCAGTAAGGCAGTGGCTTTCAGAAAGGAAAGATAATACAGTTTAATGACAAACATAAGTAAACAATTTTGGATTCTGTTTCCTGCCCCTCCTGGGATGATATCCTATGCTTTGGCGCTGAGGCTCTTTGTGATCTATGCATTTTCCAGTTTCACCTTCCATCATGTTTCTGCCAAGATCATGCCCCAGCAAACCTTGTGGTTTCTAGAACATATTCGGCTCTCTCAGTCCTGTAGGTACTGAAATCCTGGTGAAATAGATGCTTTTCTCTGTCATACATGCCTTGCCCTGGTGATCTTTCACGTGTCCGGAAAGATCCAGCTTGACATTCACCTCCTCAGGGAATCTCTATATCAGACAAGACTCAAGAGGAAACAAAGGATGTACTCACATTAGGGTAATTCCAGGAGGGTTTATTAAAGTTACCAATAGAAAAAATAGAGGTACTATTCAAAGAAGAATGGACACTGTGTAGACACATCAGCATCCCTAAATCCAAAAGGATGACAAAAGGAAGGAGTTTGAAGGACTCAAACCCGTATGCATAGAGTTCTGCATAAAAGGCTATCTGGAGAGAAATCAGGCCTAGCTAATCAAATACTCTGGATGTTCTCTCTTCCCTTCTGATCTCCTGCTAAAGCTCCTCATTAGCCAACACCCAAGCAGATGCCAGAGGGCATGGGAGTCTTTTTGTTGAGATCCAAGTGGATCAGCCTAGGGGCAGAGAGCAGGGCAGGTAGAGGAGGAATGAGAGTAGATCTGGAGGAGAAATGGAAAATCCTAAGTGCAGTCCACCCCTTTTGTCATGAGAATCCATTCATTCTTTGTGTGTATGAAAAGTTCATATTCTCCAAGCAGCAAATGCAAAAGTTCCATCAGTTGTTTTACTTATATGGGAATCTTAACCCACTAACCACTACTGATATTCTTTGTATAAGGTAGTTGTGAGTGGGGGCAGAGGGAGAAACTAAATATTAAGTAACCTGGGGCTTCCCTGGTGGCGCAGTGGTTAAGAATCTGCCTGCCAATGCAGAGTACACGGCTTCGAGCCCTGCTCCGGGAAGATCCCACATACCGCAGAGCAACTAACCCTGTGTGCCACAACTACTGAGCCTGCCCCCTCAAACCTGCGTGCCGCAACGACTGAGCCCGTGTGCCACAACTACTGAAGCCCGTGCACCTAGAGCCTATGCTCTGCAACAAGAGAAGCCACTGCAATGAGAAGCGCGCGCATCATAAGGAAGAGTAGCCCCTGCTCCCCTCAACTAGATAAAGCCTGTGCACAGCAGTGAAGATCCAAGGCAGCCAAAAATTCATTAATTAAAAAAAGAACTTCTGAAACAAAGAAAAATATATAAAAAAATAAAATAAATATTAAGTAACCTAAAACACAGATGTTCCAGTCCTTACTTCTGAACTAGTCTTGAGGTCCACATTGATAATCATAGCTATTTTCTCTCACCACAATTCCATGTTGCCTTTACCCTTTTCCAGACCTATAGGTTAGATGGGATTCTTTAACTTACTTTATTGCTGAGGTTACCAAAAACCTTTTTCCTGTAAGATTAGAAAGCCTTGGCAGTCTTGGTTTTACTGTGTTCCATTGATCAAGGCCACTGGGCAAGGGATTACTAAAAGGCACTCCAGTGAATATTTTGGATTTCACACCTAATCCTTTTTGTTTCTATTGGGTATCAGCAGTCTGTTTTCTACCCAGCAGTTGGGATCATGCACATGAATACCAGCTATTAGAATAACCCCTTTAAACTGCTTTTTGTTCAATGGTATGAGGAGCTCAAAATGGTCAGGGGAATCGCAGCTTCCAATTCATTGGGGCCATGACTTCCAAACTCACTGAGCCCAAAGCTGTAGGAATGGGAAGCAGAAATTCTTTAAGTGAGTTATTAGAAATAGGATAACGGGGCTTCCCTCGTGGCACAGTAGTTAAGAATCTGCCTGCCAATGCAGGGGACACGGGTTTGAGCCCTGGTCCAGGAAGATCCCACATGCCGCAGTGCAGCTAAGCCCGTGTGCCACAACTACTGAGCCTGCGCTCTAGAGCCCACGTGCCACAACTACTGAAGCCCACACGCCTAGAGCCCGTGCTCCACAACAAGAGAAGCCACTGCAATGAGAAGCCTGCACACTGCAACGAAGAGTAGCTCCCACTTACCACAACTAGAGAAAGCCCACATGCAGCAATGAAGACCCAATGCAGCCAAAAATAAATAAATTAAAAAAAAAAAAGAAATAGGAGAACTACTCCCAACTCTGCTCCTAGTTTCTTGAACCCAAGTTTCCTGACTATAGTAAAGATGAAACCATATAGAGGCTGCTGGTCCAAGGTATGCTCTGCACCATGCAGGAGGGTAGCCTAACCTCACAGGGTGTTTCTCCAGCTGGTATTTAACTAGACCCTTAGCAGGCTATTCAACGTCTATCCAGCTAGCTGCATCTGAGTTTAAGTCCGATTAACTCCTCAGTGTGAGCCCATGTCTGGCCCTCCTTTGTTATAAAATATGTCCCCTGGTTGGAGGCAATATCGTATGGCATACTACAGTCTTGGATAAGATATTCTGTAAGTCCATCAATAGTGGCTTTAGCAGGACCAGTTTGGGTAAGAATGGCAAATATATACGTAAAATGTGTGTCTAATCCTATGGTGACAAATCATTGGTCACTCCATGATCAGGAGGATCTAATGTAATCAGCTTGCCACCTGGTAGCTGGCTGGTCACCTGGGGATGAGTGTCACTCATCATTGGTCTTTGCTGATGGCATGTTGGACACTCAATACTGGCAGTAACGAGATCAGCCTTGATGAGGATATGACTGTGGTGTTCAGAATATCCATAGTCTTCATCCCTGCAAATAAAGCCACTTTGTACATGAGCAGGCATATTGAGAAGGTATCAAATACCTGGGGAAAGGGGCTGCCTGACATCCACAGGATTGGTCATCTTGTCTACCTTATTATTGAAGGCTGCCTTCACTGTGGATGCCTCTGGTGGGCATTTAAAGTTACATGTATCTTTCTATTATTTACCCATTCTGAGGGGTTTGTCCCCATACTTCTCTTTCAGACTTCCTGTTCTCACTTTCCTAAGTTGGTTCTGACCAGCCATCCTGTCTACTTCCCATGAGACAGAGTAGAACCTCAGGCCGTTTCTCCTTCTACAGGTTACTTAATCTTGGCATATGGATATATTTCAGGGAGTTCATGAACATGGTTGGGGAAAAAATTAAACCTCCATTTTCACTAACATCTAACTGAATTTTAGAATTTCTTTTGATCATGAATGTAGTTAATAACCCATGTTAGTGTTAGTAGTACCTGTGATTTTGTAATGAATGAAAATCACACAATCTTTGATAACACAATACAGTTTGTGGATATCTTAAAATATCATCTATGCATCAGTACTTTGAAAATATAACAGTACTTAGACGTGTTGCTGGAAGAAACATGATCGTAATCTTCCTATATCCGTGTGTTTATGTGATGGTGCCGGTCAAGGTAGACTTGTTCTCATTTTGGTGTTCCGGATACCTATGATGCTTTTCAGTATTTCCTGTCTACAGTTGTTTGATAAATTTGTGAAAATAGTCATTTTCAGAGTTGCTAAGAGTTCGAAAAACTGGATGGTTCAAGTGAGAATTCTTAATTCTGTGTAGGATACTTCCACATTTGGCTTTGCCAAATAAAGAAGCCCCATGCCATTGGAGAGATGGTGGTAAAGCACTGTACACTAGACAAACATGGGCTGGTTTGTGGACCGGAGCAGAAGAGAGAAGCTGATAGTAACACCCTTGTTAAATGGCGAGATCTGGTCTGGAATAGTTGATTTTGTTAAAAAAACATTCTGAAGCCTGTCACTGAGAATTGGCAACTTTGCTGTTTGCACTCAGTACCTGGCCAGATGCAAACAGGCATTTAGCACAGTATCCAGCTCCCCAGTTTTGCTCCCTATGTGCACACTGAAATATTTAAAGAATTCTTATTTTGTGAGCCCCTTTCGGAAACTACAAAGCCCTTTAGTATTTTGGAAACGGTAAAAACAAAACTTTGCCTAGAAATAAAAGCTTCAGATTCTGCCCAGATGGTGCTTCTATAATACCTGATGGTGCATCTGCTTTTGGTGTATAGTGAAGCTGCAAGCTCCTTACATTTGTGTCACTAACTCCATTTCCCACAGGCGTGTGTTTATGTCATGTCTAGATTCTGACAGCAATCCTGAAAGAAGTTTGGTAAACAGCCATAAAGGCATCAACTTTATCAGGAGCGGTTTCTGAATCATAATGCTTAAGAAAGATTTTGTCCAGAAATGGGAGCAGGCTATGAGGAACTTTTCTCCTACACAGAGGTCTCTGGCAGGAGAGCCTTCTGGCCATGGCTAGCAAACTAAAGCCAGAATTTTACCTTTTCTCAGAGAAAAAGAAAACCCATGCTTGAACCTTTCTGAAAGAATTTTATCCATGAACTGGCTTACCTTGCAGATATGTTTAACTATATAAATAAGAGAAATACTTGAATTCGGGGTCTTAAAGTTATCATTGTGGATGCTGCTGAAAAATTGGAAAAAACTTTCTTGCTTTAGCTCCTTATACAGAGGAAAAAAGCGAAGGCCAGTGTCCTTGCAAACTTTCAACTGCTGGAGGAGTTGCTTTTCAAAGATGAAGTTGGGATACAAAATTCTCTGTCAGTTTCTTTGAAAAATCAGAAGATGCCTGGAAACTCTTCAGAAGTTTTGCAAAACGTATCTCTATCTTGATGGCACTGCAGCTGATTTAGGGATTCACAGTCCTTCTTTTTCTGATATAAATATATCGAAGGTGTGGATTAAACCAAAGAGAGACATGTTGATCATAGGACCAAAGACTCACTACAGGTGAAGTTTCAAACAGCCTTGACAAATTTTGGAGCTTCTTGGGAGAAGTTCACCTTGATCTTGTGAAGTGAGCTATGAAAACTTTAATTCTACTTGTAATATTGTATCTTTCTGAAGAATTTTTAACATTTGTCATCATTAAAACAAAAAGTCAAAGTTAGTTGCATGGAAAAAAAACAAAAAAAATTAGTTGCACGTCCAACTTCTTGTGCGTGTCTTCAGTCAATGGTCACCCCAGAGTTTAATGCGATTTTACATGTTCAACGAGAGACTGCATTGCCATGCCTCTTAAAAAATAAATATAACCTCAACTTGCCTATATTATGTTGTCTTGGTATTTAATGTGTTAATAAGTAAGTATATATGTTGTATTGTATATTCCAAATACATAACTATATATGTGTGCCTCTGTAACTTCACACTGTATATAACTAAATATATATATTAAACTATATTCCAACATCATTGGCTTTCTGTGTAGTCTTATGTGTTTTATTTTATGAATTTAAAATTATTAATCTGGAAAGATGTCTATATACTTCACTAGATTGCCAAAGAGAATGAAGGGAAATGAAAAAGTTAAGAAGCCTCGTTCTAAATACAACACCAGCCAAAGGTGCCCCCACGGGGAGGGAGCCAGTCAGGGAATACTTAGCTACTGAACTCTTTCTCCCTTGATCCTTTGCTCAAGTGCCTTATTCTCTGAACCCTCCAGAAGCCAGGCTCAAGGGAGACTTTTGGTACATTCATAGAGATCACGCTGCAAGGACAGGCAACCAAGTGGAGGAGAGTGAAAGGTGAATCTGGAATGGGCGATGGAAGATACCCAGAGGCTTTCTCTTCCTCTCTGTGCTGTATTATACCACCAAATACTTAATACCTTTGTCGCAGCAACAGTACTTTAATCATTTCAATTCAGTTCTGCTCAGGAGACATTTTTGAGCACTTACTAGAATCCCAGCTTTCTTCATATATTATCTTGCTTAATACTTAAAAAGTGGACAGTAGCATCTTCATTTTACAGAGAAAGCAGGCTTGGTCACACAGTTATCAAATGATAGAGTTGACTCAGTGCAGGACTTTCCAGCACTTTGCCTACACCATCCTTCTTTCTTTATCCTCACATCATACAGGTAAGGAGACAAAGATTGTGAACAATAGGAGAGAGGTAAAAGAGGTCTGGGAACATTTGTACACAAGCGTGTTCGCTGTTGTTAGATGCACCAGGTGGGTGACAACTTTATTTTTGTACTATAGGCTATCACAGAGAATAGAAGTTCAAGTTTAAACATTTATTGTGAATGCTGTAGGCCTGTAAATAACATAAAACCTATATATAGGAAAATTTACCAGTCTAAGCTTACCAGATTTTCTTCTTTATTAAGCCTTAACATTTTCTTGTACATCTATATTGCCCTGTGTGTACCTATCAAAGTTACATTCACATCCAATATGTATTATTTACTTTTTTTCCCCAAACATGACCACTACCCTAATGTAGAACCTCACAGTTGTCCATGGTTATTACCCTGTCTCTCATTTCTTCTTCTCCAATAGAAGGTATGGATAGTAGGATTTAGATGCTGAAATCCTGTTCCAAATCTTTAGTGCGCAGTTGACCGTGTTTTGATCAAAGAAGTTCTATCCTGTTCCTCCATGCTGCATCTCTAGTTTCTCTCTTGGCCAGATCCATTTTAATTGGAGGACTGATTAAATCCCGTGGGTTCAAATACCACAAAGACTATATTCCTAAATCGTTACATACATCTCTTCCTTAGTTTCAGACTCGCTGCCTACAGTATATAACCACGTGGATAGATGGACAAGAACATCTCAAACACAGCATGACCAAAAATAACTCATCTTGTTCCCCTTGAAACTGGCTTCTTAACTTCCCAAGAAATGGTGCTGGAACAACTAGGCATACATAGGTAAATAAATGGACCCACATATCTCACACCATATGCAAAAATGAACTCAAAATGGAACATACACCTAAAATATAAATCTTTAAAACTTCTATAGTAAAACATTGGATTAAAAAATTTAAAATTGTGGACAAGGCAATGATTTCCTTGAGAAGACACATAAAAGAAAAGTTTGATAAATTAGACTTAGTCAAACCTAAGTACTTCTACTCTTTGAAAGCATCATTAGAAATATAAAAAGACAAGCCACAGAATGGAAGAAAATATTTGCAAATAACATATGTGATAAAGGACTTGTATTCAGAATATATAAACAACTCTTAAAATTCATCACTAAAACAAACAACAATAAAGAATGGGCCAATAACTTGAATAGACCCTTATCAGAGATATGATCTTATAAGCACATGAAAAGTTATTCAACACCATTATTCATTAGAGAAATGCAAATCAGAACCACAATGAGACACCACTATATACCTATTAGAATGGCTAACATGAAATACCAGTAATTCCAAATTCTGATAAAGATGCAATGCAACTGGGACTCTTTTTCATGGCTAGTGAGAATGCAGTGCCACAGGCACAATGGAAAGGTTTGGCAACATCTTATAGTGCTAAATCCTAACCTATACAACCAAGAAATCCCACTTCTTGGTCTTTACTCATGAGAAATGGAAACAAATGTTCATATAGACTTGTACTTGAGTATTCACAGCAAATTTATTTATAAAAGCCCCAAACTGGAAACAACCCAAATGTCCATCAACTGGTGAACAGATAAACAACGTATGATATATACAATGGGATGCTACCTAGTAATACAAAAGGACAAACTACGGATACAAGCAACAACATGGATGAATCTCAAAAGCATTAAGTGGAAAAGTCAAACAAAAGACTACATACTGTATGATTTCACTTAACGTGAAATTCTGGAAAGGCAAATATCTGTCAGGACAGAAATCAGATCAGTGGTTGCGAGATCTGGGGTAAAGGAAAGTGAGTGACTTCAGAGAAAGGTGATGGGAATATTCTATATCCTGACAGCTGAGGAAGTTACATCACTGTATATGTTTGTCAAACCTCAGAACTGAACACCTAAAATGGGTGAATTTACTACATGTAAATTATACCTCAATAAATCTCACATTAAAATTAAAAAAAATTTTTTTAAAGTCTCCCCCACCCCCCAAAATGGCTTCTCCTCCCATGCGCTCTTACTTCAGGAACTAGTTCCACCTTCCAACCAGGACCCCAACCCTGATATCTGTGTTGTAATTGATTCCTTTCCTACAACGCCAATAACAAGCAGTTACAAAGTCACACAAATTGTTCCTTCATTAAAACTCCTAAACCTCTCTTTGCCTCTGCATTCCCACTGTTTCTCTTTTGTCCACACCATTATCTCCACTTGGCTGGATTATTGTGACAGCCCTGATCGGCCTCTCTGCTGGAATGGCCTGTTCCACTGCTGCTGGGTGGATGTATCAGAAATGCACACTTCCTCACGGCATTCTCCTGCTTAGAGCTGTCCTGTATTCCCCATTCATTGCCTATAGGATTAATACCACCCTCTCCTCATGCTCTGACCCTTGCTTACTTTTTCATTCTCATTTACCATCACCCTCCCATAAATACCCTGTGCACTGTAACCTCACAATACTTCTTCAGCTTGCATGAAGAAGGTGCGGTTCTTGGCATGAGTTATGCACTGTATCAGGTATTCTCTTGTTCCACTCTTCACTTAGCCAGCAGAGTCACCCTTACAGACTCTATGCAAGCACACCATCACTCTGGAAAAGGTTTCCTGAAATCTGTCTGGGCAGCACTTCCTTCTGTGTATCCTCATGGTACCCCATGCCTTGAACACAGAACTTGCTTAATATTAAATTGTAAATCTAACCTTAGGAATGCAGGTCCCATGTCTTTTTCAGTCACTTTTACCAAGAACTCAGCATAGTTCCTGTTTCATAGTTGAACCAAATTTTTTTTTGGGCAAGTGTTCAATAGAAATCTCCACTAGACAGAATTCCTGGACACACAGCATGAAGGAACCCTTCTGAAATGGGGTTGTTAGGATGATGGAGTGGGAATATTTGAAGTTGTAGATTTCCTGGTGTTGGTACTCTCTGTAATCACAGGCTCCCAGGACCTCACTCACTCACTGCTTCTGCCACCAGTGGGTGCTGTTCTACCAAGCAACTCCTAAGCCATTCCCCATATCCAGGCCCACATGGATTTTTCTCTGACCCAGCTTATTTCATGGCCAAGGGTTCGTAAATCACGGCATGAAACTTGCATTTGTGCAGAGTTCCTTGAAGAGGATTGTTAGAGAAATAATCCAATAAGCAGGATGTTTTAATAGGGAAGAGTAGGAATTTGATTCTACTCCAACTATAGAGGAGTTTTTGCTATCTGCCAGGCTGACCAACACCAAATTTTAATGTGAAGTGTAGCATATAAATGGGTCTGCTTTTAAGCACTTATTGCCTGTGAAAAACTTCCGTTAATGCAACTAGGGGTTGTGTGCCCTTGTGAAGGAGAGAAGTGAAGCCCAGAAGTGTCCGCGTATGGCTTCGGGAAATGCTAACAGAGTCCCCTGCAAGTCAGCTTCCTGGTTTTTTCTTCCAGAGCCAACTCACTTCTCCCCTATTAAGCAAAAGACTCTGACTCCCGAGGAAATGTGTGTGTAAGTAGGTGACTTTGAAGCAAGGCAAGAACAGGGAGTCATCCTAGATAAAGGTCGATTGGGAAGATAAATGTTCCCTCTGTGTCCATACTTCACACAGGTGAATAGAGTGATAGTCAACCTGTTTATTTTCCAGCAAAGGGGATGTGGCCATGTGACACATGAAAAAAGAGCCTGCATTTACCTCCCAGATATTTGACCCTGTCCTTTTGAGAGCTGCTGGGCATATTTCAAGTCTAAATCCACAGGAGAGTGTTTCCAGAGCTCATGGCCCCAACATTTAAACAGAGATGCATTAAGGAAATCCAATTCCATGACCTTCCTCTGAGTCAAGTACAAAACACGCATCTCATGTCGTTTTTTGGTAATGTGACTTGACTGTCATTTTTCTTCCCACCATACTGCCTGGTAGTTTCTATCAAGTTCCTACCTTAGGAGTTCCTGTAGGAAGCACATGATTAATCTTTTATAGACCTATTCACCTAGGTTTAAAAGTAGTTTGTTTACAGCATTGTCCTTCCGTGAACTCTGAGTCCCCCCGGGTCTGTGTTTGTTGAGCCGAGGTCCTGGCTGAAAGGAATGATGGGTTCAGTTCAGTCCGAGAAAACATTTATAGCTACTTGTTTTCAGCTCAGAGGGGGTGATTTTTAGCAACAGAGTTAGTGACTGATAAAAGTGTATTTTGTTTATAGGCATCTTGACCCTCGTGTGTCTATCTGCAGTTGTGTGAGGGACCATGTGCCCTTGTGAGGTGGGGGAGGGGCACTCTCAGCCTGAACAAAATTGTGTCCCATTCTAGCGTCATGGCTTTCCAAGGTTTTTTGTTTTTTTTCTTAAGTAGCAGAAACCTGTTGTCAAAATCTCCTAAGAAACTAACGTATTGAACAGATAAATTGGGAGGTATTTTAGTAGCAGAATGTATTTTTTAAGGTCAGTACTTGATATACAGTTAATCAATGAAAGTAGGGAAGTGTTTGAAGAACACAGAAATTTGAAACTGCTAGTGATTGATGACAATTGCCATCTTTTATCAGTTTCAGCATCTGCTTTATTTCTGTTTTTTCATATTTAGGTTGTACTGTATCAAGAAAAGCCAGATTTACATAGGTCCATAATTGTAAGTTGTAAGTTTTCTAACAGCTTGCCTTACAATCTCAGAATACTCTTCCATTAAAAGAAAAGGTCAGGGAAGCTTTATTCTGAGAGCTCAATAAACATGAAGTTACCTGGAAGCTCCAGTGAACACGTTGGTATTTTCCTTTAAGTTAAAATTTGAGATATAACATATTTGCATGTCAACATCACAACAGTTTGATAAATACAAACATTTAAAAAAAATGAGATTTGCGAGTTCTGGTGCTATGGCATGTAGAGTAAACACACTCTACCCTGTCTTTGCCACTAAAAGAAATAAGAAATCCTGGGCAGAATGCATGAAGCAGCTGTTGGAAGATTCTGAAAAGTAAATGGTAGCAGGCAGATTGTGAAAGGAGACCAGAATTTGAAGTTCAACCAAACCGGTGGTGAGGACGTTTCTCTCTTTATTCTCCTCTGATAGCAACAGGTTTGGACTCAAAAGGAGCCTCGAACATGGAGATGCACACTGGGTGTGGAAACAAAAACTGAAGAGACTCCTGTCTTCTGGTCTGAGGAGCAGGAAAAGGGTACCTTCAGGTTAGAGAAAGTGGGAGAAGTCTTTGGGATTTCCCCCCTTTTTCCTTGCCCTATCTCCAGGCAGAACAATGAAAACAGCAGTAACCAGACAGGTGCCTAAAATTCTAAGAGAGGAAATCCTTCTTTCTGACCAGAATACCTATGGCCCCAACAGTTTGGAGTGACTTTCCACAGTTTTGGGTTTTTTTGTTTCTCTCTCTCTGTGTGTGCTCCCTCTGCTTGCCCTCGGGCAGACACAATTGCGGGAGGTCATGGCAGAGCAGTGAAATTTAAGTCCCAGCTTTCTGGCTGGAGGACTGGGAAGAAGGGCCCAGAGAGCTTGGAAGTGTTGAGGAGATCATGAAGAGAAGAGAGGTCAAGAAGAGATGTTAAGAGTATAATCTCATAAAGTTATATATGAATTTTCTGGTTTCCCTTCTGAACTACACATGCATGAATCTGACCCTAAGCAGCATACCACAGGCTTTGAGAACTAAGCTACAGGGTAGTTCATCACTGAGTTCCCACACTGGCTACTCTGGCCCAGATGCAGGACAGACCTAAATAACACAACAAACAGTTTGAAACCTGAACTGATAAGGTAACTATAGCCCAGAGAAGGCAGGTTAGAACTTAAAGCCTGGACCTCTAACCTAGGTGATTGCCTACTAAAGCAAATGAAAGTCAACCTTCTTAGGATTCAAAATGCCCAGGATACAACCCAAACTTACTCAGCATTGGAAAAACCAGGAAAAATTCAACATTGAAGAGAAAAACGAACAGACTCCAACCTTCAGAAAGCAGAGATGTTGGAATTATCAGACAGAGACTTTAAAGCAGTCAATATAATCATGCTTTGAGAAATAAGGTAAAACGTTCTTGAAATTAATAGAAAGAAATTCTCAACAAAGAGATAAAAGATATAAAGAATCAAAAGGAAATTAAGAACTGAAAAATACAATATCCCTTCCTGCCCCCAATTCACTAGATGGGCTAAATAGCAGAAAGGCTGTGACAGAGAAAAAAGCCAGTGAGTTTGATGATAGATCAATAGAAATTATCCAATTTGAACAACAGAAAGAAAAAAGATTGAAAAAAATAAACAGTCTTAGGAACCTATAGAACAATATGAAAAATGAGATTTGGAAAACATATTTGTGGATCAAAGACATTTATAAACATTAAGTCAAACTACTGGTTATATGCAAGGGAAAAGTTTCCCTTTCTTTGAGTAATTGGTATGTTACTGTTTAAAGACAGTGAGAGAAATGTAACATATCACTGCATATTTCCCTTGTCATTTTGGTTACCAGGAAGCTGTGAGTTAAATTTAAGGCCCAACTATAACTGTTAGTTTACAACCTTCCAGACAGCTTTTTCTTTATGTATTTTCCAGTATGAAAGGCAAGGAAAAAAAATAAAAGGGATGAAATTAGAAAAGAATAAGCAAAACTGTTGCTATTAGCAGATGACATGATTGTCTTCATAGAAAACTTACAGAATCTAAAAAAATGCTAGAACCAATAAGTGAATTTAGCAATACCAGTGGCTACAAAGTCAATATACAAAAATCAATTGTATTTCTAAATGTTAGCAATGACCAATGAAAATTTAAAAGAATCATATTTTATAAGAACATCAAAACAACAGATACCTAGGAATAACTTTAAGGAAAGATGTGGAAGACTTGCATAATAAACACTACAAAATATTGCTGAGGATGATTAAAGCAAATTGAAAAATGCAGTTATACCATGTTCATTTTGATTTTCAAATGTTGAACCAACCTTGCATTCCTTGTATGAAACCCTCATAGCCATGAAGTATTAACCCTTTATTTATTTCTGGATTAGATTTCTTTAAATTTTATTAAATATTTTTTGTTTTTATGTTCATGGTTTGTGCTTTGCTTATAAAACTCATTTTTTGATATCAGGGTTATGCTAATCTCATAAAATGGTTTGGGAAAATTTCAGTCCTTCTCTGTTTGCCAAAAGAAATTCTGTATGATTGGTACTATTTTATTTGTTCTTCAAATGTTTGTTAAAATTAAACTGAGAAGCTATTTGGAACTGGACTTCTCATTGTGGGAAGAGTTCTAGTTATTAATTTAATTCCTTAAATTAAGGGCTATTCAGATTATCTGCATCTTCTTGTGTCAGTTACACTAATTTACATCTTTCAAGGAATTTGTCCATTTCATCTGATTTATCAACTTTATTGGTGTGAAGTTTTTCATAATATTCCTTTACTATTTTGTTTTTTTAATGTGGTATCTCTAGTGATGTCATCTTTCATTCTAGGTACTGGTAATTTATGCTTTGTCCTTTTATTTTTGATCAATCTAGTTAAAGGGGTTATAACATTTTTGTTATTTTCAGACAACTAATATTTGTTTACATTTATTATAGTTTTGGTCTATTTCATATTTCATTGGCTTCTACTCGACTCTTTTTTGTTTTTTCATCATTTTACTTATGTTGGTTTAAAATTGCTTTTCTTTGCTTAGCTTCCTAAGGAGAAGTTCAGATACGTGGTTTTATACTTTCCCCCATTCCTGATAAAAGCATTTAGAGCAATAAGTTTACCTCTAAGCACTGCTTTATTTATATCCTACAAATTTTCAAGTGATATATTTTCATTATCATTCAGTTTTAAATATCTTAAAATTTCCTTTAAAATTAACATTTTAAGGGAATTCCCTGGCGGTCCAGTGGTTAGGATGCTGTGCTTCCACTGCAGGGGGCCTGGTTTCAATCCCTGGTCAGGGAACTAAGATCCCATAGCCAAGCAGCGCAGCCAAAAAAAAAAAAAAAAAAAAAAATTAACATTTTAAGTCAACATTTAACACAAGATTAAATTTCCACTAAGTGCAGATATTTGACTGTGTCCTCAGCCCAACCTTTCTAGCTTTAGGAACTATTACATGGGTATGTAAATTGCAACAACCCTAATGGAATGTAATTTTTCCATATCTATTTCTAGAGCCTTAAAAATATTTAGGTCCTTTCAACTAGTTACCCTACTACCATCCTTTGTAAATAATATGAAAGAGAGAAAAAGCCTTATGCATAAATCCATTCATGCAGTGTTACATACATTATAGAAAACCTGAAACAATATAATCAAAAAGGACATGATTTTTTGAATTACAAACTCGAAAAAAGATATTTTTGCTCTGCTAATTGAATATTTATCAAGAGTTTATAGTAAGAGAGGAAGAGGCATATGTTGTAATATCTAGGGAAAAATCAGGGTATAGAAATATATGTATAGTCTTAACAGCTGAAGAAAGATGTCTACTAAAATGAATTCTTTGACCTATAAGTTATTCAGGAGTGTTTGGCTTAATTTCCAAATATTTGAGGAATTTCTATATATCTTACTACTGTTTTCTAGTTTAAGTCCATTGTGGTCAGAGGCCATACTCTGTATGATTTCACTTTTCTAAATTTATAAAGCCATGTTTTATGGCTCAACATACAGTCTACTTCAGTTACACATTAACTTGTAAAGAATGTGTGTTCTGCTGTTGTGTGGGTGCGGCGTTGTGTAAATATCAGTTAGGCTAAGTTAATTGATAATGTTGCTCAGATTTCATTTTTTACTGATTTTTGTCTATTTTTATTGATTACTGAGAGAGTTGTGTTAAAACATAATATAAATTGGAATCGGTATATTCAATTCTGTCAGTTTTTGCTTCATATGTCTTGAAACTCTATTATTGGATATATACATATTCAAAACTGTTATGTCTTTTCCCTGAACTGGCCTCTTTATCATTATAAAATGTCCCTTTTTATCTCTGGTCCTTGTTTTGAGGACTACTTTGTTATCTACAAAGCCACATGATTAGGTTTGCATGTGTAATATTTACTATCTTTTACTTTGAACTTTTATGTATCTTTATATTTGAAGATATAAGCAACATATAGCTTGATCTTTATTTTTTTGTCTAGTCTGATATCCTCTAACTTTGAATTAGAGTCTTAATCCACTTTATTAATGAGTTATTGACATGATTGGCTTTAAGTCTACCATTTTGCTATTTGTTTTTATTACTTGACTACATTTCAGTATTACATTTTGCTTCTTCAATTAGCTTTTTATCTATACCACTTTGTTTTACTTTTTTTTCATGTTTGCTCGAGGGATTACAATATATATTCTTAACACATTACAATCTACCATGAATTAATATTACACCATTTCATCTATATTATAATTAACTTATGATCGTATGCTCCCATTTACCCCATTCCATTCTATGTGCTATTATTGTCACATTTTACTTATATATTATAAATCCATAATACCTTTTTATTATTTTTTCTAAAGTTACTTATAGTTTAAATAAATTAAATTAAAAAGTCTTATATTTTACCCACATATTTACATTTCTGTTGCTTTTCATTTCTTTATGTAGATCCGTGTTTCCATCTGGTATAGTTTTCTATTAATTTATTAATAGAACTTAATTAATCATTAAAGGACTTCCTTTAATATTTATTACAGTATAGGTTTGCTTGTGATAATTCTTTCATTTTTTTTCTGAAGGGTACTTTTATTGGATATACTATTCTAGGTTGACAGGTTGTCTTATTTTAACATTTTATTTTTTTATTTTTTAATATTTATTTATTTTATTTATTTGGCTGTGCCAGATCTTAGTTGTGGCATATGGGATCTTCATTGCTGTGTGTGGGATATGTAGTTGTGGCATGTGGGCTCTTAGTTGTGGCCTGCAGGATCTAGTTCCCTGACCAGGGATTGAACCTGGGCCCCCTGCATTGGGAGTGCCGAGTCTTAACCACTGGACCACCAGGGAAGTCCCTTATTTTAGCGTTTTAAATGTATCATTCCATTGTCTTCTGGTTTGCACCATTTCTCTTGGGAAGACAGTAGTTGCTTTTATCATTGTTCCTTGTAGACAATGTGTGCTTTTCTTTGGCTGCTTTTAGGATTTTCTCTTGTCTCTGGTTTTTACCTAATTTATCCTAATGTATGTAGGTGTGGGTTTAAAAAAAATTTTTTTGACGTGGACCTTTTTTTTTTAAGTCTTTATTGAATATTGCTTCTGTTTTATGTTTTGGTTTTTTGGCTGCGAGGCATGTGGGATCTTAGGTCTCTGACCAGGGATTGAACCCACACCTCCTGTATTGGAAGGCAAAGTCTTAACCACTGGACCGCCAGGGAAGTCCCTAGGTGTGGTTTTCTTTGTCTTTCTTACTTGGTTTTGTTGAACTTCTTGTATCGGTTGGTTGATATTTTTCATCAAATTTAGGTAAATTTTAGCCATTATTTCTCCAAATACTTTTGTTTTGCCCTAATTTTTCTCTTCTTTACTTGTGGGACACAAATTATGTGTATACTGGCTTGATGTTTTCGCACATGTCACTGAGAGTCTGTTCATTATTTTTCAACCTTCTTTTTCTCTATTTCAGTTATGATTTCTACTACCCTATCTTCAAGTTCACTTTCTTCTGCAGTGGCAAATTACTTGTAAGCTCATCCAGTGAATTTTTTCTTTCAGTTATTAGATTGTTCAACTCTAGAACTTCAGTTGTTTTTTTTAATAGTGTCCCTTTGTTTACGGTGAGGTATGTTAGCTCATTATGTCCATCTTCTAAAGAAGTCCTTAAACGTAATAGCTATTTTGAATTGTCTGCTAATTTTAAAATATGTATCATCTCTGGGTCTATTTCTGTTTATTTTTCCCCCCTAGTTGTGGGTTAAATTTTCCTTCTTTATGCATCTAATGTTTTTAGATTATGTGTTGCATATTGTGATTAACAAACCTGTGTTATTTGGGTACCTAAGCTAACTTTGTATTAAGGGCAGGGAAACAGATATTTGCAGATGCATGAACCTAGAGAAGGAATCCAATCTGAAGACGGAGGTTCCATTTAGGAGAGTCTTCCAGGAAGAAAGATGCCTGAGTTGAATTTTAAAGTGGGCAATGGCCAGTCGCAGGGAAGGACCAGAGGGGCACCAGAAGACGGCATAGCCGAAGCAAGAGAAAGGCACAGAGAATAGAAAGTCCACATCATATTCTTTTTCACCTCTGTGCTTTTGGTGACTCGGAATCTAAGGAATTTGGTGCTTCATACCTTTGGGTTTTAGCAATAAATTTTGTTAGAGCAAGTCTAGATGAGATCTTACTACAGTTGGCTAGAGGCCCAGTTGAATGAGGGAGTATTTAGAAAGGTCTCTAAACTCTGGCTGTTCAAAATTCTTATGTTTTGCAGCACTGTGTGACTACTGGACTCTCCATTTAGGTCATATTGCCTGAGCATGTGCACCTTAGTACATGTTCTGAGAATATACAACTTATTATTTTGCCAAAGACTTAGGGGATCCCTACATACATTTCTGGAACCCCTTCTCTGAGCAGCTTCGTCTTCTGTGGTTCCCTGTTCTACAAATCAACCTACTTCATCAGCCCTGATTTCCTATCTATAACTCTTCAGCTTATCAAGGCCTCAGAGTTCTGCTTGGGAACCACCTCCCTACGTCGTTGTCCAGAAACTAACTTCAAGCAGAAATGTGGGGTGCTGATGGCCATCATCACATATATATTTTTTCTCTCAGGGATGACAAGTCATGTGTCTACTGTTTTCCAACAAGTGAAAATAACTTATTCATATATTTTGTCTAGTTTGAGAGTTGTTTACAACAGCAGGGCTAGTCTGGTACCAAAGTACTCCCTCATGATTACAAACAGTTGTCTCACTTACTTGTTTTTGATTAACTTAAACCTATTATTTAAAGTAGCTGGAGATTAACTAAATCCAAGTGCTATTTCTTCTCACAGTCCTTAAAACAAGTCAAAATCATATGTAAGCAACTAAAATTTCAAGGGCTAATAAGATCATTGAATATATGTAATTAATGTTACTATACTAATAAATTCTACTGTGAAAACATATATTGGTATTTAAGCTTGAATTTTGACTTAGGCATAATAATATTTAAAACTCTTTCAAGGAAGAATTTTAAAAAGGTGACCCAACAGCTTTCTATAGATTGAATGTTGGAAGTTTTTTTTTTCCATTTGGAAGCATTGATTTCTTCCCTGCATGGGTTTTTATGTGATGCACTGATTGACGTGGCTGCCTTAGGATGGCAAGTCCATTGCATTTCATATTTTATCATCTCCGAACATCTTGATTCAAGCCTTAGAGTCATTGATTGATTATAGTGTTGTCGTGAACATTGTGATGGGTTGTTTTGTTTTAAAATTTAACCTCTGTGGGTAAAGTGAAGGAGAGAGGTCTATTATTTTTTAGACCCTGCTTCACGTGGTTACTTTGTGACAATTTATTTAGATTCCTAGAATTTGTGATTTGTGGTTCTTTAGGCAAGTGCCAGGAGAAGTTAATCTTTCTTCTTAGTAGAGGCAAAAAGTTTTCAGGAAGCAGAGAACTCTCTCATTTTCCCCAGGTCACACTGGCATGCAGAGTCATTCAGGGTGCAATATGTCACAGAACATGGCTCTGAAGAGTTAACCACATTGTTTGGCTCCCAACCTACCAACCAATGGAACAAGAGCTGAGCTGAGGATTGCCTGAGCTCAAAGATTATAGAAACAGAAAACTTGTAGGTATCCCCATTCATACTTTCCATAGTTCTACTTGGTCTCTGCCAAAGAGTAGTTTCCTTTGTCCAGAGGCGAGGACTATTTCCTCAGCCTCTCACTAGCCACTCATCTAAAACTGGGTATTTCTTAGGTCTAACATATAGAGCAACTCATATAATCTCAGTTTTTATTCTCTTGTAAAAGGAACTAGGGAGAAATGTGGAAATATACACATTATGATGATAATATTTATTATACTTTTAAAATAGTTCCTAAAATCATTGACTTGCCATACTTGGTCAGGTTTGCTGTTTTCTCTATCTTTCTGAGGCTACTAAAGCTACATTTCTTTAAAGAATAGTTCGCAATTCAGACTTTCTCCCTAGTTAATCTGCCTGAATTACTGATATTTTGGTGTATTTTAATATTGGGACTCAAAATGGGCATTTTTTTCTTTTCAGTTTTCAGTGCAATTTAGATTTGTTAAATGGTTGTACCAAGAAATTGTATTATTCATTTAATGTTAAGAATGCTCTTAGATAGTGCTCAGAATCTATTGATGTAATATGTTTATTTTATTTGCTTATAGAATTCATTGTTTTCTAATCCCACATACGAATAATCCACAAATATGAGAAGCTCATGCCTCCATCTATTTTGTAGTGCCCTTAACTCACTGTCCTGGAATACACTCTTGGGAACAGCTTTGTATGGAAAACAGTGGAATGGGTGGACTAAAGAATTCCTCTAATTTTCCACACCTACGAATATATGGTCTATCAGACCCACTTGCCCTTTGGAGATCTCATAATGACCCGGCATCAGAAGGGGAGTTGAGATTTCCCTGAATTCTCCTGTCCTCATACATTTTCCCTGCTTTCTACTGTGAAGGTTTGTTAGGACTCTTGCTTCAGACCAAAGGTTATCTAGTCTTTTAAAAAACGTTTCTAACTTGGAATCAGTAGCAATCTTTTTCTTCCCACCTGCAAAGAAAGAGAGAAGGAGACTCTTTAATAACAAAATAATAATAACTAAATTTAGTACAAGTCAGAATTTACAGTGGAGTTTCTAATAAAATCCTCACAGCAACCCTGGGAGGCAAGCGTCTTTTTTATTGACACCACTGTACAGAGGAGGGGATGGCGGATTGTACCCATTATATACAATGATGTGACGGAATGTAAAAATGAGGATAGCTTGATAAATGGGTAGAGAGTTTTGAAATTTTGAACATTAAGTTTTGTTTTTGATTGAACTAAGGAACCAGAAAGGATCTGTGGAGTCCAGCTCAGTAGGCTTATTTTTCATGCATAGAGACTTAGACCCAGGGAGCCAGGAACCTGCCACAGGTCGAAGGACTCCCTGGTCTCAGAGCTGGAACTGGGCGCACTGGCTAAAAGAGCAGCCTCCAGGGCAGAACCGAATATCTACGTTCCCATCAAGTTGCTTCCTCTTAATCATTTCTCAGCACTTCTGTCCAGACTCAGCATAGGAAGAAAGCCTCGCTTGTTGAGGACACAGTAAGGGCAAGTATATCCTGCCCTGAAGTCACCTTTTCTCTGAGGCATAGGGTCTCTCAAGACCCTCATTAAAATGAAACTCCGTGGGGTAGGAGGGGAAGGACATCTAGGCAATAGGCCCCATGATCCCACTAGCATGAATTAGCTGGTCCAATAGGTTTGCTTTCACCTTGCAGTCTGACTTCCAAGGTGACAGCTGGCTGGGCTGGCACCTTTTTATTGGGTAAGAAGGGAAACGAAAGGCTAAAGGGCACAGAATTGGAGAAGGTGAACGTAAGTGGGGCACCATGATGGACAGTCCTGGGGAGTTCACTGGGCATTGGGCAACTGGTTTTGTCAGGTTGGGAGGACACCAGGCTTCACTCAGTTCTGCACAGGGCCAATTCTATCCGAATCTTTTAATGTGACTCCAGGGATTGATTGATCATTCATTCATTTATCAAACATTCTGGATTTACTTTTTTTTCAAGGAATTTTTGCTGAGCTTATTATAGTTAGAGGAGATTAATTAATTAAGCCAATGTCACATTATTGTGTCCCAAATATAGAAAGGCATAGTGCTAGACACTGAGAGAACACAAAGTTGAAAGTGACATAATTCTTGTCTTCAAAGAGTCTACAGTCTAGTACACAAGTAATGAGATAAAAGGGAGGCAGAGGTAGGTACTCAAGGAAGTATACAGAAAGCATTGTAAAATCCAAGGATGGAGAACTTTTGTGTAGCTGAGGGGGATTAGAGAAGGGTCCATAGGAGAGGTGGCATTTGAACTGACCCTTGAAGCTTGAGAAGAATGTCACTCCCAAATTCATATCTTTATGCCACATGTCTCCCCTGAGCCCTGACTCATAGCTACAACTGCCCTGTCTACATCCTCATGCAGATATCAAATAGGCATCTCATACCTGACATGTCTATAATTAGGCTTTTGATTGTACCACCCCAAACTGGCTTGTCTCCCAGTTTTACTCATCTCCATTCTTCCAATTGGTCAGGGCTTTTCTCTTCTCCGAAATCTACCCCTTTCATTTTTTGCCAAAGCCACACTTTATGCCTTCAGTAGATGATTGCTGTGTGAGACTTAAATTTTTGATGTGTTAATGAGACTGATAAATAGCTAAAAAAGACTCAATAGTATTTAAATTAAAGATCTGATGAAAGATGATGTTTTCTATTTGTAAGACAGTCCACCCAGAGTCTGTCTGATCTGTACCTATGACTTTAAACGTACTTGTATTTTATAGGAATTAATATATTCAAAAGATTTTTGTCACACTTAACCATTACCAAGTGTGATCTCACTGTGCATTATTGTCTGATTTAACAGCAAGAACATTGACACAGATGTCTTTATTTTTCTTATTCTACAGGTGAGGAAACTGAAGGAGAATGAGTGACTTACCTGTCATCTAACAGGTAGTTCATGGAAGAGCCTAGACTCACATAGCCTGGCCCCAAAGCCTACAGGGTGGCTTGGAGCCTCCAGGCAATCAGTGGTTCAGTCTGAGTGAAGGGGCAGTAGTAGATTACGCTAGAGAAGAAGTTTGGGAATTACTTATGGAGAGCCTTAAATACCACTCAACAGTTAGGACTCTTCTAAAACTGAGATTTCCACGATAGGACCAACTCCTTCCAGGAGTATGCTAGGCAGTCCATTCAGGCACAGCAAAATATTAAAACCTGTATTCAGATTTGTAAACCTCGTCTTTCATATTAATATTTTTGTTAATGTCTTATAATATGGTAGTGTATTTTCAGACAGGAATACACAAAAACACATACCTGTATCTCAAAATTGTTCTTATTGGTAAGAGTGAAATGATACTTTTTGAGCAAGACAGTATCATGATGACTGCAGTTGCTTGGGAAAATTTATTGTGTCTCCAGAGCTGGGGACTCAAAGCGAGCCCCATGCCCAAGGGCTCTCGAGCGCCTCAGTCGGTCTGGTTTGTATGGGAAGCCAAAGTGAGACAATACAAGTGAAAGTACCCTAAGGATGTAAAATAAATCAAAAGCATGCCAAAAGATGCAAACAGAATTTGTCTTTAAAACTGCCCAACAGCTGATGCTAGATTCTTGGAAATCAAGGTCTGTGTTAAAGGCTTAGAGGAGAAACTTAAAAAGTAAGATGAGCAACTTGGCACTGATGCTATGGAAACTCTTTTCAGATCTGACTGAGGAAATTTTGAATTGTTTATTTACTTGGCATTCCTACTGTCTGTTCTAGAATCCTTAGAGCCTTATCTGTGGAAAAATAAAAACACTTTAGAAAGTGGAGCTGTGGTTTGAAACATCCGAACTAGTTTTCAAGGCATCTTTACCTTTTTATACAGGATAGCATGTATTATTCTGTGGTCCAGCGCTGATAAAACATTAGCAGGAAGGCACGTGGTGAAGGAATTAGAGGGGTGAAGAAATTGACTACCCAAGCATTAATAAGTAGGAGGTTCCATTTGTTCTAACCCCTCTGCAGCTCCAACGTTTTTTTGTGCCCAGCCATGAAGGCGACATTTTCCTGTTTCTCAGAACTGAGCTGAACCCGTGTTTCAGGAGCTCTGGCTCTGGCTCCTATTCTATGAGGAACAAAGTGGCAAACTTTCTAATTTAGTTAAAATTCCTGTAACTTAAGAACCAGCTCAAAAGGATCTTGATGCAGAACAGTCTCTTTGCCAGAGTGAGGGCTCCACTGGCGTGACAACTATTTTTAGGGAGAATGCTGGCAGGCAGCATCCTAATGAAAGGCACAACAGAAGTAGCCTAAATGCCTTCCTGCTCTGTCCAATCTTGACTGGAGAGAAGGCTGCTTTTACAGTCACATTTTTCCTGAGTTCAAAGATGTTATGTGTCTCTGCGTATTGCGTCTGCTTCAACCCCTGCTGAGTTCCATGGAGGGAGAAACAAAGATGCCATTTGTAAACCCATGGCTTAATGGTGGTTGTTGGTTGGTCAGGAATCATCAGTTTTGGGCTCAAGGAAAGTCGTATTGAGAGACATCAAATCTGAAGTGTAACTGAAGAAAATACTCGGTAAACCTGTGTCCCTGTAAAGCAGTGAAATTGAACCTTTTCTTGGAGGAAATAATGCATTTATTGTTATGAATGCCTTTGTTGAAGGCAAGAGGTTTTTTTGTCAGAACAAAGGAGTCTACTTAAACAACAGGAATATAAACAGGACCTTCTTTGCTGACTACTGCTGGCTTTAGGATTCTTGTGGTTTGGCTTCTTGTAGGAGAATTTTAGCTGGAAGAGCAGAGGACAGCAGGAGCCCTGAACAGGGTGGAGGTCAGGAGACCTGGTCTGGTTGGTCTCTGTCAAGAACTGACTCCTGAGTTTGAGTTTGAGCCAAAGCTTCTGCTCTCAGGCCTCAGTTTCTGCTCCTATACGTGGTACTTCTCGTGTAAAGTGGTGCTTCCCGAGGCACCCCCAGCTCTAAGAGTATGACTCTGTACCTATCATTTTCCATGCTCCTTTTTTCACGAGACATGAGAGTAACTTCTTTCCTCCAACAATGGAGCCCTGCTCTGGTCCGGCCCTGTGTTTTCCCAGTGGGGTAGGCAGATCAGCACCGAGTACCATCTTCCACCGAGTCTACCTCACCTTCGTTTGTATGCTGCACCATTATGCTACCTACCACTTAGAAAAAACTGCATAACAACTCCACCTATTACACTTTGGCTATCAATTGCAGGATGCATCCTGAGTTCAGAAATGTCAAAAAAAAAATAATAGTGTGCACCTGAGTTTGATGCAATGTAGTGTAGCGATGAGTAGAACAGGTACTGGGGAAAGCCCCAGACAGAGGGCCTGGGAAGGGTGTGGTTCAAAGTTTTTCCAAAGGCTTCTGGGTCTGTTGAGGGGCAGGATGGCCTTAGAAGCCAGACTGCCTGCCAGAGTTTCATTCTCAGCTCTGTTGCTTACTGGCTACATGACCTAAGGCAAGTTTCTTCATATCTTTATAACTCAGTTTGCTCATCTGTAAAATGGGGGATAAGGATAGTAATTGCTTCATAGGACTGTGGTAAGGATTATGTTAATGAGTAGATGTAAAGTATGTGGAACAGAGCCAGGCACTTAGTAAGCAGTCCCTGAACGTTCTGATGGATGTGACCCGGTGGTTGATGCCTGGCTCCCCCTCCAGGATATGAGCTCTAGGAAAGCTGGGGACAGGCTTGTTTGCCCCCTCATTGTAGTTCCTAGTGCCTGCCAGTGCCTGCTGTATGGTAAGTGCTCAATAAATATTTGCCAAAATGAATTTGCTGTTTGTTATCTCCTGTTGGACATTAGCCAGTATTCACTGACCTCACAAGGCCCTTTCATGAAATGAGCATGACAGAAACCCATTACAATTAGTTTTGGTGCAGTTAACTCTTCGGTCCTTTCAAATGATGGGTGTCTTTGTCTTATCGGCCTGTAGACTCTGGCCTACTAATCAGGACAAAAGTAAATGCTAGAAATAAACAAGTAAGAAGACCTGCTGTACCCAGAGCTCAACTTTCTCAAGGCTCTGTTAATTGGAAGGCAGATGATGTCCTTGAGCGACTCCACAACCCAGATAAGGCTGTCTAAGACAAAGGGACTGTCCCTGCTTTGACAAATGGGACTGACCTTCCAGTCCTGGTAAAACATTTCTGGTTTCAACAAAGTCTGTATCAGGTGGGAGATGATATATGGCTGGAAGTATGTAAATCCACAGGCAGGTGTTAACTGGCTGCCCTGCTATGCTGTTAACCCACAATTCACAAGCACCTCCAAGAAAGTAGGGAAGTTGTATCTGCCATCTCTCCTGGCTTTTTAGTGAAGTGTCTGTATTAAGAAACACTTCTGAAAAAGAAAGATTCATTAGTCAAAGATTCTACGAGTCTCTATCTGACTTAAGACTCTAATTTAGTTTCAAATAACACTTGTCTAAATACAAGATGAGTCAATTAGTAGAATTGGAGGGATATCAAGTTTTTTGGTATGTTTGCATTGGTACTAACCCCAGCAGTCAAGGAAGGTAACTGCAGAAATATCCTTATTCTATCAGGCTGGAAGTTAAATGGCAAACAAGGAATGAGAATTTCACAGTTAATGGGAGTCCAAGGAAGAAAAGATATCTTCTATTATTTGCTTCTCTGTTTGCAGTTTCAGGTAGGAACTTGCTTTCTCATCCATTATCTTTTCCTCTGATCCAACACGTCAGCTTGGTTCTCTTTCTCTGAAGTTAATCCAAATTCCTGTATTTTTTCCAAACTTGCAATTCAATGTCACTCTATTTTCAGATACTTGAACTTTTGAATTCCTAATTGAAATTTTGATTCAATTTTTAAAAATGAGGACCTGGGAGGGCATGATAATTATCTTCAAATAGTTGAAGGTCTGTCATGGGAAAGATGAAAAACATTGTTCTATAAGTATGTAGAACAAGGGACAGATGCTGTAGAGGGAGTTTTTAATTCATTATAAGGATGGATTGTTTGTCAGTCAAGGATGAGCAGAAATGAAATGGGTTATCCCAGGAGATAGTAGTTTCCCACACCAGGACGTTCTCTGGATTTGCTAGGGATTGCAGATTTGGTAGACATTAGTGTTGCTTGCTTTCCAATATCTGACTCTCCTCTCATTCCAGTCACCTAGAAGACTGAAACTCCTGGCCCACTTGTGTTCGGAGTATGGCCATGTGACTACTGGCTGTTAGGTACAGACCATAATGTTTAAGTGCCAGTATGAGACTTTAAGAGTTCTCCTCCCCTGCCAGTCCGACCTAGATGGAGCTTCCATCAACCTGACTCCAAGGACGGTAACCATGAACAGAGACCCCTTATCATCCTGCCCTGGACCTATAGCAAGAAGGAGAGATAAACATTGTGGTTTTAAGCCACCGTGGCATAACTGAACTCATCCTGTACACGGCTATTGTTCACTTATCCCTGGGCAGCAGTAAGCTCAGGAAGGCAGATTCCTCCCCCAGCCTCAGGGTTGAACTGTGATTGGTCGCAGCTAATCATGGCAATTTCATTTCTCTTTTTCAGTGGAATAAACCATCCATGGCTGGCCACATGACCAAGTTCTGTCTGATGAAACTTAAGGGTGGAATTGGGTGGGAGAGCCTTTGAAAAAGATTTTCCTTCCTTACAAAAATAGGGGAAAGAACAAGGAGAGGAATTATTTTCTTCCTGCTTTTGATTGTTTTATGTGAGACTGTGATGGTTGAGGGGGTAAGTCTTATTTCAGACAGAGAGCATGGTAACTTGTGGAATTCATTATCCCAGGAGGTAGCACAGGCTGTGCTCTGTGATGTGGAATTCCCACTTCCTAAGTCCACGTCTAGCTAATTGATACTTCCACTTGCATGTCTCATGGGCTTCTCAAACTCAGGTTCAAAACCTGTTTCTCCTCTTGAGGTCCCTGTCCCAGCTAAAAGAACCACAGTCTTCCCTGTTGGCCAAATCAGAAACCTGGGAGTGACTCATTTCTTCCTGTCCCTCATCAAGTCCTTCATATTTCCTGAATCTATCCATTCCTGTCCCTCTCCATTGCTTCTGCAGTAGCTCAGGCCATCAGCACTTCTGCAAATGGCTATTTACCTAACTTGCTTGCCTCAAACTTAGCTCCCCTCTAGTGTAGGTCCATATGGTAGTCAGAGGGACCCTTCTAAAACAAGTTGATCACATAAGCTTAAAACAACTTGAGTGACTTCCTAATATCCCCTGGATAAAGTCTCAAATCTGTGGCCAAGACTTTTCATGGTCTAGCTCAGGCTATATCTATAGCCTCAATTTAGACCACTCCCACTTGTCATTTTTGCTCCATTCTTAACTGCATTATCTACAGGTCACAGATTCCTGCTCCCTTTCTTCCCTGCCCCTTACACATGCTAACTCTTTTCTTAGAACAACCCCTTTCTCTTTTCTCCCCTTTCCCTCACCCAGCTAACTCTCCATCCTCCTTAAGGCCTTCCTTCCTTCCTTCTCAGAGAAGCCTTCCTCACTGTCTCAATGCTGGCTTAGCTACCCTTCTCTGTGCAAACATCACACTCTATTTCTACCACCATCTTAGCATTTTTCAGCACTGAGTTCTAAGTTTCTATTAATCCTCTATCTCTCCCACTGGATTGTAGCCCCTTGAGGGTGATGATTGCCCTTTCCATCTTTGGAAAACTGCCTGACCCGTGTTAGGTTCTCCATGAAGGATTGTATGTGCCATCATGATGTGCCTCTTTGCTAGACAGAAGAAATAGTCCAGGCATGTGGGTTTTTGAGAATCCTGTTGTGGTGATGAGCCAGGGATGGGTGGCAGGAGATGGGATTGATGGTGCAAGAGACAACTTGGGTTGGACAAGGCTCTGGGTCTGAACCAGGCAAACAGCATGTACAGGATGGAGCTGGAAGTCAAAACAAGAGCAGGGATAGAAGCTCAAAAGGCATGATCTGAGCCTGGGAAACCATCCAGCTGGATAGATTCTGGGCAAAAGCCCTGGATGGAGAGAACACCCAGCTTGAGGTAGCAAAGGCCTAAAACAGGGACCATCCCTGAGCACAGAGCCAGGGGGAAGCTCGCTTTCTTTATTACGGAGAGAACTTAGTTGAGCTGAGGGAGATGCAAGGTGGAGCAAAAAAAAAAAAAAGGCAACCTGTGTTAAACTGGAGAAAGCTGGCTCTGTAACCATGCACATAGCTGTGAACACCCTGACTGTAGAATGTGTTCCCCAAGACCCTTCATGTTGCAGGAGATTAGACCTTGGGTTCTAAGCAGGAGCAGAGCGGTGGTCCTCGGCTCAGCTGCCCTCTGGGAGAAACAGCACTGAGAATCCTCAGCACACACAGGATCCTTTGGTGTGAGGGTGTCCCTGGTATCTGCCACAGATGGACAGAAATTGTTAAAATTGGTGGCGAATCCATAAAGAACCACAGGTCTGAGTGAAGAGTTGATGAAGTAGAAGAATCAAAACTGTTGTTGAAAGAGGAATTTATCAAGTAGTAAGTGTGGAGCAAAAAACCAGAAAGGACCCTTTACCCAAGTCAAAATTTTCTACAGTCTCACCTTGGAACTTCACGTGAACATCTAGCTGTCACCAGAATGTATTCAGAATTCATCCAGGAGACCCTGCAGGCTTATTTACTGGTCTTTCCTAAGAGTTAAGGTGGCCCAAAGGTTAAGAATCCATGTCTTCCTGCTGAATTCAAGTACCTGGCACCCAAATGAAGAGTTAGAATCTTCTAAGAATTAGAAGGAAAACAGAGACATCTGTCTCTTCACTCCCCTGTGTCTCAGTGGGGCCATGGAGACCTTCACAGTTGTGTTTCCAGACTCCTCTATGGCCAGGTCTTTGCTCTCTTCCCTGCAAATGCCAATCACACCAGCCACTCTATGGTCCCATTACTTTATCTTTGTTTTCCTTTTATGGAATGAGAGTTCCCTTGGGTGACCCCCCACCCCATTCCCTGGTCCTTTGTCGGTGCTTTCAGGGCATTTGTACTCAGCCCTGCTTTTTCTTTTCAGTAACAGTGAGCCCCTTCACAGGGGCATGAAGATTAAGCAAAACACCATGGTGGGTGTGCACAGATGGGGTATATGCTCTACAAATGCTTTTTGGACATTCGAGCAAGGCAGACTTGCTAACACCACTGAATTTAGAATTAAACCTCATATTCTTTGAGTCTTCCTGTCCCCAGGAGAATTTCTTTACAAATATTACCTAATATTTGTTTCCCCTTGTTTCTGATTTTTTAAAAAGACCTAATATTGATACTTCGTTACTCAGGTAACACACGTAGCTCATATTATTTTCACTTGTCCTTAAGAATAGCATGGAATCTATCATATCCCACACAAAGGCTTTATGACAAGTGAGGAAATGGTTACCAATCCATCATTAACAGTGACATGGTCTAGGCTGAGAGGAGCCTGCTTGTGAAAACAGAACGGCCAACCTCAATTCACCTGGCCTTCATTGTGTGCCTGCTGGGCCCAGAGCTGCATTTGCAGGAAAGGCTACATTTTCTGGAGAAATGAGCACTAGTCAAAAGACAGTAAGAGGGACTAAATCTGCAAAACAGAAGTTGTCACCTAACACATCACTCAGATCGAAAGAGATCCAAGCGGGAGTATCAGGGCAAAGGCCAGGGAACAACCTCAGGGCAAGAGTGGAAGGGGTCACTGCGCTGGGTCAGTGGGCTGCGAGGACTCTAGCTCTTTAATAGGAGCACTAATGAAGGGCCATGGCCCCAATAATAATAACAGATATAGCATCACTACTGGATGCTCTGTACTGTTCTGAGAACATTACACATTTCATCTCTTGTAATCCCTACAATAACCCAATGAGGTTAAGTATTATTATCACACCCATTTTATACATGAAGGGAGCTGAGACACAGAGAAGTCAAAAGTGCATGAAAGTGGCCGAGCTGGGACTTGAACCCAGGCAGTCTAGCTGTAAAGCCTGCTGTGCCCTATTGCCTCTCCACACAGAGGATGAGACTGAAGGCTTTAACACTTAACTTGGTAGTTACTTTTCTGTCCCCATCTCAAGCAGCGCTTTCTCTCCACTTGTAAATATCTGTAGTGACACTCATGTTGTTTGAGCACTCATTGGTCTGGTATTTGGGGGGAAATCCCTAGAGGATGTGTGCTAGACGTGGCAAGTTGGTCTGGGAATGAGCTGAGCATAATGGAACTAATTTTCTGAAGTCAGTACAGCCCACAGGGCAAAACAAAATTGGGACCCAGTGAGTGACGGGCGCTTAGGCTCTCCTCACCTCAGGAGTTTCTCTCCTACCCAGGCCTGTCCAGCTGGTGACTTTTGGGGCTCTGTGTTTGGTGAAGCATATATGTGAAAAGACCAGTGTTTTCTGTATCTTTTGTTCAGAGGGAAGTGCAAGGAAGAGATTGGAAATTGACAAGAGCATGGTCCTCTTGCTGGGGTAGATCAGCCAAAAGAGAGGCCAGACTCCCCTCTGCTCACATCCCTCTCACACAGTCCTTACTGAGCCTTGGCATTATTGGGGGTACCCTCTCCCTGGGTTTCAGCCTTTCAAAATCCCACCATTTCCCAAGGCCCAACTCCAGGCCGTGCTCCCTTATGATGCCCTGCTGGGCCCCCAGCCCTCCCTGGACCCCCTTAGCATGTGTTCTTATTCAAACAGCTCTCAGGAGTAGTTTTACTCATGGTTGTTGCACAAGTCTTCTGCTCTCTACTGGTATGGAAAATTCTAGAAGGTGGAGGCTCTCCTGACTTTAACATGCTCCTTCAGACCCCCCACTATACTGGCCCACTGTCTGCTTGTGCATATGTCATTGTAACCCACACATTTCAGCACAGGGTTTGTAATCTCTGGATTTGGGAGAAAAAAAAAAAAGACAAAAGGGAAGCTTGAGAGAAAAAAGTAGTCTGCTTTGGGAGAAGAGAGGTGCTTCCCTAATAAAAGATAAAATGGCCAAATGGGGGTAGGCTTGTGCCCCTGAGATAAGAGGAAAGGTCATTTATTTAAACGGTAAATGGCTAGAAATGCAGAATGGATTTATAGGGCCCCTACAAATCCATAAAAAAGCTTGTACATAGATGCATGCATATGAATCCTGAATTGCCTATGAAATTTATCTTTATGAGTAAAGAGAAGAGGGATTGTTGATCCTGTTATGATTTTTACCCCATCTTTCCAAAGAAGACAGGATTAATACCAGGAGAGATAAATCATGATGTGATTTTTTGTATACATGCACAAAGCAAACACAATGAATATTTGATTTTCTCCAACTTCTGCAGAGCTAAATCAATTTGAAGAGATAATGGTAGAGGATTAAGTTATTGGAACGTGTGTAACTATAAAGTTTTGAATACAGTTAACTCACAAGTTATTACAATTTCAGTATAACATCTGTTATCATTGAAATAACAGATGTGTATTGTGAAACTAAGGGAAAATTGGATATGCACACATTTTTCAAAAGAAACCAGGCTCCTATTAAATTGTTTTTGAAATGCAGCACTGTAAAAATTATTGCAAAGCGTAGAAGGGGTGTCCTCAAAAGGAGGCTATATCACAAATAATGTTATTAATAGAAAGTTGTCTGAAAATGTGAGGCAAGCGAAATGTTATATGAACTCCTGCATTTTGCCAAATTACAAAGAAGGGAAGTTGTCGTATTTAAGGATTGAGAAAAATGTAAAGCTACAAAACAGAAAATAGCAATCCGTAAAAGTGAGCTTGGTGTAAGGAATGATGATCTCCCAGCTCTGCCATCCACACTCAGTGCCTTTACTGCAGTAACTATAGTACTAACTCCTCATGTACAGTGAGTTATATCCACTATCCTTTCAGCAATCATATTTTCTGAACCCAGAGTTGGGACATGTGCTTTAATGAGACCATGTGGATGTGCAGGAATGAGGGAAGAGGAGATTTGACATTGAGATTTTTCTCATAAAATCCGGAATATATGGTCAGTTTTCCTGTGTTGCCCAGCCAGTGCTGGCCTTAAAGCAGAGACTCAGAAACTATTTACTCACGGATCTGAATTGCTCCTTGCCCAGTGCCACCCTTGAGGCACCTCTGTGAGTTTTCTGATCACATTATTGTGATTACATTATTAGTAGCATTCAGCTAATATTTTGTCTAGAGTCTTGAAATCTGCCACTACATTTTTATTTTCTTTCTCCACCTGTCCACAATTGCACTTTTCTTTTTGAAAGGTTAGGGGGAACAAATCCCAATGTATTATTATTTATCAAGTTTCATGGTCAGCAAAGAATATACCAGAAATATGAGGTTGGAGGTGGGGGGAGATCTAATTAAGCTTGACTTGGTCTGGATTTCAATTCTCCTACCGTTGACAGCTCGCTCCTTGGAGAAAGAGCTCCCAGTTGGTCTCCACCACAAAAAGGTTTCTAATAAAATATTCAAGATAGCTGAGGACCTTTAGAATGGGTAATTTTTTCAACATACACTATGATCTTTCTGCTGGTTGTGGGCTCTGGACCAATACCCAGGAGCTTCTCTTGGAGTGCCTGACTATTCATTATGTTAGAGTATTCTGTGAAAAGTCAATTTACTCAGAGACACCATGTTTTAACTTGGAGACTAAAATTGTCCCTGAGGTTTAGTTTGCTGCCATGATTAAGTTCTTATTGTTCTGCAAATCCTAGCTTTATTTTTAACTGCTTCAATGCTGCATTTTTTAAAGACTAACGAATGGTTAAAAAAGACAGGAAAAGAAAAAAACATGCAAAAAAATCTAGGACTCAGGAAGAATGCTCTGATAAAGTGCAGACTTTCATTAAATAATGCCTGTAGTGAGTTTACCTGCCGTTGGCTTTGCCTCTGGTTTCGAGAGCCTGCCTAACCAGGCCCAGGACTTAATGAGGTGGCTCCCTTCAGTGTCTGAGACACTTAGCTCTCAAAAATCTCTGTCTACAAACCAATTTTTCCCATCCATTATAACACGAGCAGGAGAAATTGAATGCGTGGTTTGAAATCCCTGTTAATCAATTGGACTATTCCCCTTGGATTGTGGTTGAAGAGCAAGTTTTCATTATGTCTAATAATTAGCATCATCTTTTTTGAAATTAGCTGAATGGACTGACAGTAATCTGTGGTGGATATGTCGTGTGTCTTTCCATTATTAACTTTCTTGGGAGGAGGGAAGAGTGAGTGGGGAAAGAAATGGACTATGGGAATTTTTTTTTCTTATCTTGGTGGCATTTAACATGAGCAGGTGCCGGGTGGGGTCTATTTTAGATGATATAAAAGTGTAATGAGCGTGAGCTTTGGAGACATTATCAACAGCTTGAATCCTATTCCTCTAATTTACTTGGTGAGTGAAACTGGGCAAGTTACTTACCTCCCTAAGTCCACACCTCTGCCTCTGTAAAATGGAGATAATAATAATGCTTTCCTTACAAGGTTACTGTAAAGATTAAATGAGAGACTGCACATCAAGTACTGAAGAATTTACTGGCACTTAGTAAATACTCAATACATTGTAGCTACTGTTATTGCAGCTTTATTACTTTAGGCAGCTGTCATATTAAATGGAAATTCTTTTTATTCATTAGATATTGATGCATTCACTTAACCACTAGGCTGAAGACTCCTGATGAGGCCGTGAGAGGCATAGAGAGACAGATCTACTACTGTTCTTGTAGGGGGATCAGATGTGGTCAGAAATGATCCTGGCAGAAGGTGGGAGGTGACAAGTGCCACAGAAGACGAACAGGGCAGTGCCTGGCACACTGGTGCTAATGGGACAAGTCCCTCCACTGAGTGGTGGAAGGCAGAGGATTATGGGACATAACTAGAGAGTGATTTTGGCTGTGGTTCCTGGCAGCAGAACCCCCAAGCCTAGCTCTGTTTTCGAGGCTGTTATGGAATGAATGTTTATGTAGATTCATATGTTGAAGCCATATACCCCAATGACAGTATTTGGAGGTGAGGCCTTTGGGAGGTGATTAGGTTTCGATGCAGTCATGAGAGTGTGGTCCCTCTGATGGCATTAGTGCCCTTATAAGAGGAAGAGACAAGAGAGCTCCCTCGACCCTGCCATGGAAAGGCACAGCAAGAAGGTGGCTGTCTGCAAGTCAGGATCGGGTTCTCCCCAGGAACCAAATCTGCTGGCACCTCGGTCTTGGACTTTCCAGTCTCTAGAGCCATGAGAAATGAATGCCTCTTGTTTAAGCCACCCAGTCTATGGAATGTAATAGCAGTCCAGGCTAAGACAGAGGGCTTCTGTGAGCTCTCTGTCACCCTTTTAACAAATCCCTTTTCTGCTTCAATCAGCCAGAGTCCGTCTGCTGCTTGCCACTAAGCAGCTGACCAACGTGCCCCTCAGTGGTGGGATCTGCATTCTCATTCCTCCTCAGCTGACAGTGAGATTACAGCCGGCAGTGAGATTACAGGCTGTGAACACACAGCCTGTGTTCCAGTCTTCTCTGCCTGCCTTCTTCTTTTTCATCCTGCTCCAATAGGCTAATTCCTTCGAGGTTCCCTCATTCATCTTCCAGAGTGGGAGAATCTGAATGGCCTAGTTAATTACCACTGGGCACAGTGTGACATCAGACCACCCCAGTGGACTGAAGTCAACCTGGAGATTGGGCCACCCTTGGTCTAATTAGGGGCACAGACATGCTTAAGGCAGAGCTTGAGACATATTCCCTTCGTTTGGGGCACAAAGGGGGCATGTCCCTTGAACAGAGCTGGTGGGCATGATAGGCACCAGAATTGGCTTTTCTAGGACAGTTTTCACCATATAACATAAAGTGAGGCCCAGGATCCTCACTGGGATGGAATGAATGGGCTGGGTTTATCAGGGAGAGATGCTAACTCCACCTCTTCCTCTACTGTCACTGTATTTCTAATGGCTTTTCCTGACTTCATGCTTTTAGCAGTATTCCCACAAAATATTAGACATTCTGTTATTGCAACATTTTTATATTCTATTTATGTTATTTATCTCTTTTCCCTCTTTTCTGTGATTCTTTTGTTTTTTGAAAACTTAAAAAAATTTATTTATTTTATTTATTTATTTTTGGCTGCATTGGGTCTTCGTTGCCGCGCACGGGCTTTCTCTAGTTGCGGTGAGCGGGGGCTACTCTTTGTTGCGGTGCGTGGGCTTCTCATTGCGGTGGCTTCTCTTGTTGCGGAGCACGGGCTCTAGGCGCGCGGGGTTCAGTAGTTGTGGCACGTGGGCTCAGTAGTTATGGCTTGCGGGCTGTAGAGCACAGGCTCACTAGTTGTGGCACACGGCCTTAGTTGCTCCACTGTATGTGGGATCTTCCCAGACCAGGGCTTGAACCCGTGTCCCCTGCATTGACAGGTGGATTGTTAACCACTGCGCCACCAGGGAAGCCCTTTTCTGTGGATTCTTCAAGGTCAGGAACCAGCTTACAAACACAGAGCCTAGTGTAGAGGTGGATCCATCAAAGTTCATATTAGTTAGAGTGATGATGGCTGTTACAGTAAACAAACTCCTAGTTGTGATGATTCCAACATGATGGCTGGAAGTCTATTTCCCACTTACATGAGGACCCACGTGGGAGTTCCTGATTAGTGGGTGGCCCTCCTCTAAGCAGGGATCAGGGATCAGGACCGTCTATCAAATGGCGTCACTGGCTTCAACATGTGGCTTCCCAGGGCTCCATGCTTATCTGCCTCAAACTAGAAGGAGGGTTCCACATGCAGAGTTTCATAAGCTAGGCCTGGAAGTGGCATGTGTCACTGTGCTGACATTCCACTTGTTAGAGCCTGTTACATGGCCATCCTTAAATGAAAGAGACCGGGAAATGTAATCTCACTGTCAGCTGAGGAGGAAGAGAAAATGGTTTGGCATGCAGCTGGGTAACCTCCTGAGTCTTGAGCTGGGACATGAAGAAAAAGAAGGATCTGAATGGACAGAAATGAGGGGATAGCACCTCAGAGAGCAGTAGGTTTGAGGACTGGAGTCTGGAGAGGGCTGGATGTGAGGAGCTCAGCACTGATAATTAACCACTTATCACCAAAGTCCTTGGTCTGAGATTTCAGGAACTCAAATGAAGATGCTAACTCAGGACCCAGAATGCCTGGTTCAGATCTCAGCTCAGATACTTACCAGCTGTGTTATGTGGCATATGCTCTCTGTGCTTCATTTTCTTATCTGTGAAATGGGGATAGAAATAGTTTCTACCTCTTAGGCATGGTGTGAAGACTGAATGAGTTAATACCTGTAAAGGATATAGAAGAGTGTTTGGCATATAATAAGGATTCAACAAATGTTACTACCTTCACTCTTCCTATGTATATGAATATGTATTGTATGTGTGTGTAAATTAAAACACCATGAGGACATAGATATTGAAATATGGGGTAGAGGAGAGAGAAGGGAGGGTGGTCAAGGGCGTTGACTTCAGCTTTGTATTTTGGTCACTAATAATGCCATAACACTCTTATTAATCTTAGTACTTTGGACAGGCAGTGCTTTCTTCTGATTGCCTTTACTGTCCCACCAATTATCAGTTGGTTCTTTCATGACATTTGGTCATACATTTTGTATTTTGTGTTATGGTATAAATCTTTTCTCTCTCCCACCTTTTGTCTGAAATTTGGCTCGTCTGTACAAGGGATATAATGACGCTCATTAGTATTGGTAGGACCCAGCTGCTGCCGGCTTCCTTAGAGCAAAGCCCCACTCATGCCAGCCTTTATTTCAGTGGGGTATGCTGCCCATTAATGCAAGGTCATTGCCAGTTCCTGCTCTCATTTCCGCCTGCCTTTCTGTGCCCCTTCTGGCTTGCCCATCCTATTGCCCAGCAGGCTGCCTTCCATGGTCAAAGGCCACCTCCCATCCACTCTACTCACTTAGGCCACAAGTTCTTGAGGTGCTGTGGCACTGTCCCCAAGCCAGCAGCTGCCCCAAGCTGACGGCTACCCCCACCAGTGGCCAGGAGGGGTGGAGCGGCAGCCTCCGGAGAAGGTGATGGGTAACGGGGCACTGGCATTTGATGAACTACCTCTCCGCATTCTTGCTTTACAGAGAGGCCCGGTGGAGTGGGTCTGCCAAGTTCTCAAAGAAGAAAACATTGTGTTTCCACTCGACTTCACATTCGGAAGTAAACTCGCCAGGCAACTTCTTACATGAGGCTCATGTAACTTTAATGCCTCGTCCTGGCATTGTTTCCTGGCCTGGCCAGTACTGGCCCCTCCGCGTGGCCTCCTGGAGGACAGGATTTGTTCCGTGCCTCGAGGGCATGCCTTCCCAGGTCAGCAGATGGCCTTCTGATGACTATTTCCAGCTCGTCTTACCTGACCATTCCCTCACTGTATGAACAGCTGTTTCCTTCACTTCAGAGCTGCCCAACCGGATTGGTGATTTTTCTTCTGGCCTTTTGTTTGCACAGAACATAAATCTTTCTCTCTTTCTGACCTGGCCTGCAGTTCCATCCACCTGTGCCCGCCTGGAGCAATATATAACTCTCGCCAGGCTCTGTTTCCTTTGCTCACTTCAGCCTATAAACCAAACTTTCTTCTTCCTTTTACTCCCTCTCTTCTTGGCTGATTCAGCACTATCTTAGCACCTGGCTGCCAGTTAACACTTAACCACAAAAAAGACATTCTTTTATGGGTCTGACCTGAACTGGAAACTTCTGACAGCAGGGGATATGCAATAGAAATCTCAGTCCCATTGGCCTCCTTTCTCTCTTTTTCTAGAGTCTGAGGAGACTTAATTTACACCAGGTTAGCAGCAACTATGTTAATTGAAAAAGAGTTAATTAAATAACTTGGTACTTTGAGCTGTCAAAATGTAGCCAGTCAGTTGAATCAATCCAGTTAAATGTTTAACAATGATCACAAAAATCGGATATGAATGTAAGAAGAAAGGAAAGGAACCTATGTCCCTAAGAGAGCACTCTGTGGAGTCTAGATTATTACTAGGCAAATGCTACCGCCTTTTCTAAGTGCTGCAACTGTGTCAGTGGTGTTTGGTTTGAGACTTTTATTTAGGTTTCCTGGACTAGAGAAGAATGTCTCAGCACATTTTCTTGTTGCCTTTTTTATTGAAGGTGTCAGATACTCTCAAAACATTGTTTCTCACCTCCAGTTGAAAACCAAGAAAGTGAAGTATTCATGTTGTAGAAACAGGCTGGTCAGAAAGTAGGGTCTCGGTTTTCGTTACTATAAGCTTTGCAGTGAAATGAATGAGATCCTCTGCTGCATTATGATCCAGAATGTGCCCACCACATACTCATTCATATAACTGTTCATTGGTGGTGTCTGGTTGGGAATGCTTAGCTACCTTTCTGTTTCTTCAGGGTGTTAGCTGGTGAGTTTTAAAGATGGATCACACACTCTCTTCCTGGTTTTTACTTTGCAGCAGGCCAAGATTTGTTGTGTGATTAAAACCTAAGTATCGGCTCGGCCTCGGCAGAGTGCGTAGGTCCGCGGCGCTCGGTGGGCTGGGGGGTCCTCCCAAGCGGCCCGCCCCCGCTCCGCTCCCAGCCCACAGCCGCCCTTCAGCTGTCGACCGGCGTTCAGGAGCCCAGATCTGAGTCGCCCGGCACCTTCTGTTCGGTCAGCGGCGTGAGCGTCTTGCCACGGCGTGTTGTCCGCGCTGCTCGGCCTGTAGTATGCCCGTGCGCTTGCCCGGCCGGCCGGCCTGCGGAGCTCCCGCCCCTGTCCCCCGCATGGTCTGGGGGGTCCGGGCACCGCCTCGACGGCAGCTCCGCCGGACACGCGGACTGGACCGCAGCCCGCACCCCGAGCGGACGGCGTCATGAGGCACCTGCTGTACTTCTGTCGCGGCCAGGTGGTGCGGGGCTTCGGTCGCGGCCCCAAGCAGCAGGGCGTCCCTACAGCTAACTTTCCTGAACCAGTAGTAGATAATCTTCCAGCTGATGCATCCACTGGCATATATTATGGTTGGGCCAGTGTTGGAAGTGGAGACGCCCATAAGATGGTGGTGAGCATAGGATGGAACCCATACTACAAGAATACAGAAAAGTCCATGGAAACTAGTATCATGCATACTTTCAAAGAGGAAATTCTCAACGTGGCCATCGCCGGCTACCTCAGACCAGAAAAGAACTTTGATTCTTTAGAGTCACTTATTTCAGCAATTCAAGGTGATATTGAGGAAGCTAAGAAACGACTAGATTTACTAGAACATTTGAAACTCAAAGAAGACAATTTCTTCCAGGTTCCTAAAAGCAAAATAATGAATGGCCACTGAAGGAAAAGCATCTTATTTATTCATTCACTGTTTTCTAATATTTTGCTGCTCATAACTCTACAGCTTCATCTTGGTTATATTTTAAAAATCAAATGTTTTCCTACAGCTGTGAATTAAACAGTACAATGTAGTTACCATATTATGTTCCAGCTATTCAATTAAACCCATCATGTTACAGTACTAAAGAGGTTCATTTAAAAAATCAAGATTCTTTTTTATGTAATATGTTGATTAAAATGTACCACTAGAAAGGTCTTAAGTGTTTTATAATGGAAATGAAATATATATAAATATGGGTAACAGGCAAGTCACTAGTCTGAGATGAGAACTATAATTCTCATGGTAAAATTCTAGCATGCATGTACCTGTATAGCATGCTCTGCTAATCAGAAGGCTCATAAAAGTAACAATATTAAGCAGAGGTTTGACAGTTTATTACAAACCTAAGGGGAAAAATCCAGACTTCGTATTTTTGATATTTTGTGCATTCATATATTATTATAGACATGAAGACTTGTGAAATTTCATTTTAGTTAGTCATTTCCTTTAAGGGCTCAAATCATTGTACTGTGTTCCATTTTTGTTACAGCTGCCTCAGTTCTAATTGGTCTAGACTCTCTCCCTATTATTTTTTTGTTTTTCTTTTAAAACAGTAAAATGAGTGTTTTTCGAATCTCTAGTTCTCATTTTTGTGTTGTATAACACTTCTCTCTTTTTAAGAGTAGATATTCTTCAACATTTTTCTTAACCTTTGTTTCCTGTAAACAATTGTCAGTGTCAGTTATTCCATTTAGAATATCCAACTTTACATTTACAAAATGTAGAGTTTCATCCGCGTCTGTATCTGCCATCCCATCGCTTCAATATATGAACAGTGATTAAGTGCACATCTCTTGCATTTTAGAAAAAACACCCAAATGTTCATCTGTAGGTTTCCTCAAAGTTTGAACGAACACCTAGCATTTCATTTATATATACCAGTTTCTTAAACAACACAAAATACTTGTTTCTCCCCTTAGGGAAACTATTTAAGAGCCAACTAAACTATGAAATACAAAGTTATTTGTTTTTAATGTGACTGTATGTTCCTGAGCAAATGCAGACTGTTGTAGTTGTGTATGCACAATGTAATTTAAGGCTAAAGAGTGCTATCTAGAAGATAATTTTAAAGATAACTCATTACAAAACCGTTTTCCCCTAATCTACATAAATGAGAACTGATTTTAACAAAACTGTTTATATATTTAGAAGAACATCTAAAGCTAATGTTGGAGAAGGGGGAAGCAGGAATGTTTTGACTTTTTGGTGTATGAATTTATGGCAAACAATGTAGTATGTGTCTTTTTCATTTCTTCTTTATAGAAATACTTAGAAAATGTAATTTAATGTTAGAAATCCTGTACTTGAAAGAAGCCTCAATTATCAGTGGTTCTATGAAACAAAGTTAAAAACAAACATGGAAAGTGTAAAAAAGATTTGTGTTTGAGTAGCTTGCGACTGGTTGTGTCCTCATTAAGTGTGAAAATTCTTTGATATTGTCACCTTACCTTTTGTTAAATAACTGTTGCTTTTGAAAAGCCTATAGTGTGTGGTTTAGGAGTTAGTTAATAGTGTCTACATTTTTTTAAGTTTCATATATAAAGTATTTATATATTATAAGAAATTGCAGTAGGGCCATTTTCGATTAGTCAGTGTTTTCAGGCCTTGAAATAAATCTTGACCATGTGAAAAAAAACAAAACAAAAACCTAAGTATATAAATGAGAGCTTAATTGATAAGGAGTGTATGTAGCATAAGGGATGCCTTCGAGTTGACTTAGGCTAAATTGACAGAGGAGCAAGCATCTGGATGGAAAATTCTGACAATCCATCCATTTGGAGGTCTCTTTACCTCAAAGAACTGGCATGTTGAATCCATCCCACTTGAATTAACTGATCATTCCATTTTTTGGCAGGGCAGAATAACAGTTTATGGCATTTGTATGATGGTTTTTATTTTCCAGTGTGTTTTCACATCTATTATGTCTTTGGATCCTCACCTCATTTTACATGTAGAGAAAGGAGATTCAGAGTGGCTTGGCTAAGGTTCTGGAACGAGTTAGTATCAGATCCAGAATTATGTGCTGGATAATATCGTCACTCCTACAACAGTGGAACATTTTCATTTCACACGTACCTTAAAAAGTATACTCTGAACTTTTAAAATATTAACACATAAGGGCAGCCAACCTTAAGCTTATCTAGAACTTCTTACCACCCCCAGCAAAGTTCACATAATCAGGCACACTTTGTGGTACAGTTTTATGGTTTTTGTCTCTAATAACAAACCTCTGGCATAACCAGAGCCTCAAGTGTCATCTGAGTCATCAAATCAAGAGTTTTTTTTTTTTTTTTTTTTTTTTTTGCGGTACGTGGGCCTCTCACTGCTGTGGCCTCTCCCGTTGTGGAGCACAGGCTCCGGATGTACAGGCTCAGCGGCCATGGCTCACGGGCCCAGCCGCTCCACGGCATGTGGGATCTTCCCGGCCCGGGGCACGAACCCGTGTCCCCTGCATCGGCAGGCGGACTCTCAACCAGTGCGCCACCAGGGAAGCCCAAAATCAAGAGTTCTTTATGCACACTCTAGGAGTTTTGATTCTAAGACCAAGCCCCTGTGGATGAACAACATCTCTTGAACATCTATCATTCATATACGGTACTTATGTTATTTGTCAAGTAAAATAGAACATTCAGTTATTCAGAACACCAAGTATTTTGTTGTTAGTGGGTAGGAGTATAAAACCTGAGCGGTGACAGGGACAGGAGAGCCATCTAGTTGTGTCTTTTCATTTTAAAAATGAGGAAATCAAGGCCCAGGGAAGTGAAGTGACTCAATCCAGACGTGTGCTGTTTAACAGCAGACTTAAGTTCCCTACCTTTTAGCCTGGTGCCTGTTCACCATTACTTCATGCCAGCAATGTGAACCTGACATTTTGTCACCCAACCTTATGGAGGGCGAAAGAGGCCTTTCCACCGAGACCTCCGTCCCTCTTACAGTGATTGTGTGCACAGATAAAACCACTATATAATTATAGTTTGAAAGCATGAGACTTAGAGAAACAACTTATTATCAAAATATTTGAATTAATTATACATGCATCAGTGTTCTTGTTCGACTCCTCTGTATTGAGGCATGTTTAATAATTTGTAAATTCACTAGAAGTTAATATCATACACTATTTGCTTTATTGCTAAGGCTCCTGGAACCACAAATATCACACATTTAAAATAATGATAGCAAATATGTAATGAGAACTTCCCTTATACAAGCTTTTTTTTTTTTTTTTTGACTGTGTTGGGTCTTCATTGCTGCACGTGGGCTTTCTCTAGTTGTGGTGAGTAGGGGCTACTCTTCGTTGCGGTGTGCGGGCTTCTCATCACAGTAGCTTCTCTTGTTGCACAGCACAGGCTCTAGGCGCGCTGGCTTCAGTAGTTGCAGCATGCGGGCTCAGTAGTTGGCAACACGCAGGCCCTAGAGCGCACAGGCTTCAGTAGTTGCCACGTGTGCGCTCAGTAGTTTTAGCAGGTGGGCTCTAGGGAGCATGGGCTTCAGTAGTTGTGCTGTGTGGGCTCAGTGTGGCTTGTGGGCTCTGCAGCGCAGGCTCAGTAGTTGTGGCATACGGGCTTAGTTGCTCCGCGGCATGTGGGATCTTCCTAGACCAGGGCTCGAACTTGTGTCCCCTGCATTGGCAGGTGGATTCTTAACCACTGCACCACCAGGGAAGTCCCTCTACAAGCATTTTGATTACATTTTCCCGTTTAATTCTGAGTACCCTATGAAGCTGATCCTATTCTGATCTCATTTTGTAGACAAGGAGGCTCCATCCTCTCTAAATGGTGGAGTTTTCATTTGTCAACATGGTCTGACTCCAGAACCTGCATTTTCAAAATTGCTATTTAGCCAACTCGGTTATATTTCAAAAAGAAGTTCATGAACTCATGCTGTTCGATTTCTCTGATAACTACAAAATGAACTGCAAATTAAAAATATACTAAATGCCTCAACATTTTCTGTTAAGAACTTCCGGATTTGGTAACCAGGTAACGCCAGGACAGATGCCCTCCCAAATTAGTTTAAGAGGGCTCTCCAAGGGTGCTGACCACCCACAAACATCTTTTAGAAGGACTCCTGGGTATGACACTTCTCTATCAAGTTCTGTACTGCTAAAGAAATGTCTAAGCGCACGTAAGAAGTCTGTATAAGAAGCTCTTTTATAATCTTGACACTTGTTTTAGAAGATAATGAAGACATACAGTTAAAAAGATAAGCAGTGTGGAAATAATTTTTAAACTAGGTCTTAAAGCCCAATATATGTTTTCATCTGTTTGTTTCTAAGTTAGGAAGAGGGTAGTAAAGTTCTATATGTTTTTTCCTGCTTTATTCATTCTCTAGGTGTCATCACCCAAATTTTAACTGCTCGTTGCTGAAGAGTCAGTGGGAACCATCATGGCCCAGGCAGGCTGCCCACCTCAGGTGAGAATATTAGAATAATTTTTGATTTTGAAACCACACCAATTTAATAAGGAAGCACCCACAGAGAGCTGAAGCAACCTCCCCGCGTCCCTTTCACAGCTCCATTTTCCCTGAGATTACCACCAGCCCTTTCAATAAACATGAGCTTATGAAAGAAAAAGCTACATAAAATTTTATATTTCTCAAATTCTGGTTTTCTTTTTAAGTTGCAAACTCAAGCCTGATCGTAGTGCACTCCAACCAAAAGACCTCCTCAGGCAAGAAACACATTATGGGAAGCTATTTATAAGGTTTAAATTATCCATATTAACATGCTTAAGATTCACCAGTGAGGTTTCTAGATGCCAGATCCAATCCACAGTGACGCCTCAGCATTCGGGTATATAGTTGACTGCATAGACTTTCTCAAGAGAAAACTGCGGAGTGAAAACCACAGGGCTGGAAGACCCCTGGAGGAATTAACTAATCAATCCCCCTGCCTCTGGCAGGACCAAAAGCAAAACCCATTTAGGTATCAACACAGGCCTATATGCCTGTTCTGTTTGCAAAACCTGATTGGTTCCATTTTTTTCCATTTTTTACGTGAAAGCTGTAGGCAAAGTATAACAGAAAAAATTACATAGTATATATAGACACACATGTACACAACCAACCCTTGATCATGTATACAGCATTTATTGGAATTCTCCTCTATTAAAAAGACAGCATTAGGCCCAGAGAGTTAACCCAGTGTAGGTAAAAATATAGTGTATGCTCACAGGAGTTTACGGTTTGGTTAGGAAGACATGACATACATCATGACAGTGCTGGATTGTGTTGACATAAGTAATAGAGACCTAATATGTACCAGCAGAGACACTTCTAATCACATTTACTTGGACTTCTAGTTCTTTTATACTTTCATGTCCTGGGAATTCATTCACAGCATTTTGAAGTTACAAAAACTTGATTTTAGGGAGGTTGGAGACATCCAATTTTTCTATCCTGAATTCTTGCCCAGAAATGTATCTCTTCTCTCTATCTCCATCCCACTGCTGGAAATTAGTAGTGTCACCAATTGGACTGATGTGAGAGACCCAGGCAAGCAGGACCAACATTTCCTGTAAGGTTTTGGTTCCTGGCATTCCCCTGGGGTAAGGGTAGGATTTTCAACTGCGGGGGAAATGGTTAATGGTCCCTCACTCCTGTCTCTCCTCAAGTGGGATCAGTAGGCTCCTACTTGGGTCAGAAAGCATGGAATTAAACAGAAAGCAGGGTAGGAAAGCCACCTTTCATTAATTCATGCACTCATTCACTGGGCTGTTCTGGGCTAGACTCTGAGGCTACAAAGATACTTGGCTTTTATTTGTGAAGAGCTCACAACAGACATATAACCATGGTATGATGGCAAAGGGCAATAATAGAGGCAGGAACGAGGTGTACTGGGGCAGTCAGGAGGGAGGAGAATTATATGAGCATGAGATCTGCGGGATGTTTCATAAATTATGTAACATTTAAACTGAGTTTTGGAGGATAGCGGATTTCATCAGTTGGAGAAGGTGCAAGAATCTTTCTAGGCAGAAGGAACACTGTATGTGCAAAGTAGTGGCCCTGGAACATGGGGTGGTCAGAGAATGACAACAAGAGGAGGACCTGAGGGGTGGGGGCTGGAACCGCAGTTTGGTGACCACATTCTAAAGGGCCTTTAGAAAGCTTGGTTTGGGAGTTTGGATCTGATCCAGAGAGAAGGATGGGGAACAAGGGGTGGCATCAATTAAAGCTCTTAGGCAGGACAGGGGACGGGTCTGGGTTCATGCTTTAGGAAGATCATTCCAGCAGCCAGTGTGTGGAGGGAATATTGAGGTGGGAACAGCCCAGAACAGCGAACCTGGCTTGGAGGTCATGGCAGTAGTCCAGGTGAGAGGAGATGAGGGCTGAGCCAAGGTGGAGAGGGAGGGAATGGTCTCAGGAGATGGGCGGCATCATCAGAGATGACAGGATTTAGAGACTGGATCTTGTGGGCAAAGGAGAGAAAAAGCTGGGGAAGTGCTCAGCTTCTCTCCAGATGGATGGAGATAAATGCAATGTGAGAAGAGGAGCAGGTCTGGAAGGGCTGGGTGTAGATCCAAGGAGCTTAGTTGTACACATGTTGTACTTGTGAGACAGGTAGTTGGTGATATTTATTCAGTTGAAAATATCAGTGTAAGATTATAATGCCGAGGAGTGACACAAAGGTGGGACAGGACAATTAAACTCTCCACGGATGATGAATGGGGCTTGTAGTTTGGGGAAATGCTGCCGTTGCTGGGGCAGTCTCCCTGTCTGCGTCTCCAGAGGTGGATGTGGGATCATTAGTCTAAGCCCTACTGTGGTTCACGGGGGTCATCACTTCTCCAGTTTTGTTTTTTTTTTTTTTTTTAACCAAGATGCCCCTACATCACAGGGGAGACTGGGGTCTGGGGGGCAAGGATAAATTTTCTTTCAAGTGTCTGTTTAATCTGAAAAATGTATTTAGTGTCTGAATTCTGCCACGTAAAATATCCATGTTTGTTTTGATATAAATTATGTTTTAAATGATTTATTAATTAACTTATGCATGTTAGCTGCCCCCCGGCCCCCATACCTGAATCGGTGTACATCCAGGGAGATGCACCAGGGTGGCCTTCGGCTGCCATGGCTTGTGACCGCCATGTTCCTTGGTTTGTCAAGCACAGATCTCACCGAGATCTGACCATGACTGTGGTCAGCTCTTCTGTTCAGAAAGAGTCTCCTGGTTCCCACATGCTCTAGTATCAGGTTGTGATATTCCAGAATTCCGAAGCCACACCCTCGGGCAGGGTGTGAGCAGATACCGACTTCATAACAAGAAAAAACACAGAGCTGGTCATTTTTTCTTTCCTTTTCTTCTAAAAAAAAAGATTATATGTATTTGCCCTTTTTAAAAAATTACAAAGATAGGACACAAAGGAAAAAACTGAGCAATACATGAGGGCATCAAATATCAAATATATTTCTATTTTCCTCCTAGTACGCGCCCCTCTCCCTCCCCCACCCCCACCCCGACTCCTCAGCTGAATAGCTGGATTGTTTCTATTTATTGCCTTGCTACTCAGAGTAAGGGCAAGTGACCGGAAGCACCAGCCTCACCTGGGAGCTTGTTAGAAAGACAGAGTTTCAGGCACCACCCTGGTCTCCTGAATCAGAATTTGCATTTTAAGATTCCCCAGGTGAATCTTCTGCACATTGAAGTTTGAAGAGTGAGCTTTTTGTGGATCGAGGAGAAGGGAAGGTTTATTTCCTCTCCTTTCACCCAGGGAGGTCTGGATTTTGAATCCCCAAATGCTGTCGCAGGAGGAGGTTAACCTACTATAGAGCATCATCTCTGCTCTACATGGGATTGGTCCCCCCCCCCCAGGGACTCTAGGAGTCACCGGCCAACCTGGCTGTTGAAAGTCCCCATCCATTCCTTCAGCTCAGATTTTCCGGAAAACATAAACGAAACAAACTAGAAGGAATAATCCCCAAGTTGTGCTTCCTGGTGACCCCCTCGGCTGTTCACACCCATTTGTACAGAATCCAGCTCTCCTGTTGTTACTCGGAAGCCACTGGGAAAGGTGGAAGAGCAGCTTCTTGTGACAAATCACCGAGTCATGGGTACTATCGCCATTGCTGGGGAGCTTGTGGTTAGGTTGCTGGTAGAGGTCTTTCATCGGGGCCTAGTGTGAGGAGATTAAAGCAGAGATGTCGTAGAGAAGATACCTGAATAAGTTCACTACACAATTTTACAAACTGGACACTGCACTTCTGTGGAGGGAACCGAGTTTGTGTACTGTTGTGCTATTGGCATGGATGCAGGGCACCTGGGTGGTAAAGATTCGAGTCAGCCCTTCAGGGCTCCGACATGGTGTGGTTGATTCTGCTGATTGCATCCGTGGTAGATCTTGAGATCAGGCACAGTAGTCCACCTTTCTCCTTTGTGTGGTGTGATGGCTACTGCAGAAGCTGAAATATGCTGGATGATCTAATTGTACAGGGTTAAGCCATGATTACAGCCACTGTGGCTCGTTCCTTTGGAGATGCGGAAGGTGTAATTGAAGGGATCTGGTAGTAGTAAAACATGTATGAAATTGCTAAGAGGATGATGGACACATTTATTGACTCATTCAGCAGGTAAATTGAGCACAGAACAGGCCAGACTTTTTCAACGTTTTAAAGCTCGTGCTTAATTTTGATGTACCTAAAGTGCCCTTCCTTCACTGCCAGGATTATGAGACACTCCTTATTCCCTCCCCCTCACCTCCACCATCTCCATCGAAAATCAGTATCTTCTGTATGTCCTCACCAGGTAAGATAATTTTTTTCTTTTTGGACTTCAGTTTCCATGCTATGAAAATAATGGTGTGTTTTCATTTTTCAACTATACAAACATAATACTGAATATGTTTTCTCAAATTACTTATAGTCTTCTGTTCCACCTGGGGGGTTTGATCTACTCACTTAGGGATTCTCTCTCTTCAGAGAGAGTCATTATGCTAGGAATTGAGTACAGGTGAACTTCTGAAAATAATTATCTTGTAAAGATCATGCCAGAGATCTCAGAAAAAAACAAGAGGGCAGCTTCTTCCCATAGATAAAGAAGACAAGATAAAGGAGAGGGCAGACAGTAACATTTTGGGTTATAATTGGTCTTTCTCAAATATGCTTTCTTCTATATCCCTTCACATATGATTCTGGGAAGGCATTTTGGCTGTTTTTAAGTTATAATTTCAGCCATGCTTGCCAATATCTCAAAATTTAAAAATAAGGAACCAACTTATTTTTCCCATTGGAAGTTAGTTTTAAAAGCCCTGGGAGATGCCCTCTCAGACAATAAAATTACTACTGAAGTGTGAATTCTTTTTTTTTAATTTATTTTTTATTTTTATTTTACTTATTTTTGGCTGAGTGGGGGCTACTCTTCATTGCGGTGCGCGGGCTTCTCATTGCGGTGGTCTCTCCTGTTGCGGAGCATGGGCTCTAGGCACACGGGCTTCAGTAGTTGCAGCGTGCAGGCTCAGTAGTTGTGGCTCACAGGCTCTAGAGCACAGGCTCAGCAGTTGTGGCGCCCGGGCTTAGCTGCTCTGCGGCATGTGGGATCTTCCCGGACCAGGGCTCGAACCGTGTCCCCTGCATTAGCATGTGGATTCTCAACCACTGTACCACCAGGGAAGCCCTCTTAAAGTAAATTCTAATGTGAGAGGAGGGAAAGAACATGAGAGCTTTGTGTATCTGAAAAAAGAAAATGGAAAAGGCACGGATAGAGACATAGGATGTGGAAGATAGATGTGGCTAGGGTAACAGTTACTCTGCAGGAGTTTTAGTGTCTTGATGTCCATGATATCACCTTTTCATGCGTAGGTAGTGAAGGGCCAACATGATGCTTCTACTCAGTATCCCAATGTAGCATCTGACGTACAGCAGATGTCCAATAAATTTGAATGAATCAATTAATTCTTAAAAATATTACTTGGTATCTTCTCTAACTCTTGTTACCTGTCATAAGGGAAATAATACTCAGTGGGCAGATGGCTTGTAACATCCCAGGGGCTTCATCTGATATACAGAGTTCATCTGGGCATCTTAAGAGAACTTTACAGAAAAAGATAATTTTCACAAAATATCTGTAAGACACATAGAACCAATGTCAGAAGCCCAGTGTTAGCTTTGCTACTACTACCCCTGTGAAATTCTCCGTGTCTCAGCTCTTCATCTCTAAAAAAGTAGTAATGAGTATTTCACAGAGTTGTCATGAGGATTGAGATATGTAGGGTATGAGACAAAGGAAAGGCCACTACATAGATATTAAAAAAATATACAGTTACCACAAAGTTATTCATGATAGGTGTAAAATTAAGTGGGGATCTGAGTCCCCTGCCAGTTTAAATTCCTTTGGAGTAATGATTTTTAGGCCTGTGGGTTCTTGGACAAGTGGTATATTTCAGAAGCGTGGAGTGGTCCTTTATGGAGACATTGCCTCTTTCTCAGCCAGAGTGGAAATGTTGGTTTTTGATCAGCATGCTTAGAAATGTGACTCAAACCAGGGGTGTAACTCAGAGGCACTAGAACCTCTTCAGGGACGATCCTTGGGTTTAAGGCAGATGTTATAACAATGGTTTCAGGAGCCACAGGCTTTTTTAGGGCTTGACCTGGTGGTCTTAAAGCTGAGTATTCAAATATCTATTTGGACCACAGGCTTATTAGGGGCAAAGGATTGTAACTTTTTCTTGATAGCTGCACAACTTCTAGCCAAGGCCTTCTAGTAGCTCGTAGATATTTGCCAAGTGAATGAATGAATGCCCGAATGAATGCCCAAATGAAGGCCAACCGGAGAAATGAGCTAGAAAGGTTAAGATTGCAGATAGGGACCTAATGCAGAGAGAGGGGCCTGGTGATGGATGGAGACCAAGTCGCTGGGTCACATACAAAAAGCAGTGCAAAAGGTAGGTCAGAACAAAAGTCACATCCCGGTCATTTCGCATAGAGGTTTTTGGGTTGGTGGTGCCCCAAACTCCACGTTCTGTAGGGCAACTGCAGGTTTTCTTGGAGGGCCTCCCCACGGGTAGCTTGGTCCTGGCCTCAGAGCATCCTGGGTCACTATGGGGAGTTGACTTGAGTCATCTTTGGTGCCAAGCTTTCCTAGTCTGACTTGTGCAACTGCCTGCTTCCTGTGAGAGTGAGGGCAGAAAGCCTTGGATGCCTGGGGTCACGTGTGTGTGAGTCATCTTTGGGCTACAGTCGGTTGTTTCTTTGCATTGGAACTATTGCAGAATGCTTTTGATCATGTCCTTAGTGGTGGTTCTTCTTAAAATCTTTCTCCTCTTAAGATTCATCTACTGGCCCTGGAAGCAAACGCTCATGACCTCGCCTCACAGGGCTAGGAGAGAGATGTGATGAGAAAAACAACTTCTGTTTCTCTGAAAAACAGCTTGTTTTTCAGAGTTGCTACGTAGGCATTTTACAGTGTGATAACCCTCCTCACACCAAGAGTCTGGACATTTTGATAAGGACTTGAGTTTAGGATTCCTGCCATCAGTCCCTGCTTTGCTTTTCTCTCTTTTAAAATAACTACCTAGGGCTTCCCTGGTGGCATAGTGGTTAAGAATCCACCCGCCAATACAGCGGACACAGGTTCAAGCCCTGGTCCGGGAAGATCCCACATGCCGTGGAGCAACTAAGCCCGTGTGCCTAGAGCCCGTGCTCTGCAACAAGACAAGCCACCGCAATGAGAAGCCTGCGCCCTACAACGAAGAGTAGCCCCCGCTCGCCACAACTAGAGAAAGCCCACACGTAGCAATGAAGACCTGACGCAGCCATAAATAAATCAATTAAAAAAAAAAACTACCTAGAGTTAAGCCCATGAAAAATTAGTGACCTCCGCCCCTACCACCTTATAATAGGTGCTTGGTACCCTGCTCTCTGTCTTCTCCCTCAGGACCTGGGAGGGAGGAAGACTGCCCTTCCCCCCAACTCATTGCGGCCCCTGGCTTCTGGAATCTGAAATAATAAATCTTGTGACTATTTCCTTTGTGTGGATTTATTGAAACTGTGCCTTCACTCAAAACGACCCCATGGGTTTCACTTCCCCAAAGTGAGAGCTGGATGCTGAGGGAGCTGCCTGCCACCCACGCATGGGTAACTTGTGTCCCCTCACTCAGCAGGTCACAAGCTGTATATTCTTAATTCAATACACCTGCTCCAGCTTCTCAACACGAGAGGTGACCCCAGACCCGTAAGCATTTGTTTATTCATCCTTAAGGACTTTTTATTATGGAGAATGTGACCCTCGGTGTACTCACCAAATGAATCCAACAATTATCAACTCTTATGTGCTGCCCTCCCTCTACTCTTTGATGTAAATCCAGACAAAATATTTCATAGGCTAGGGGTTCAAAATTATTATCATCACCACCACTGCCGCCACCATTCCCATCATTATCATCACAGCTTCCTTTGAGAATCTGATAAAAGCTATATACTTTCTTCACCAGAAAAATGCACCCACATACCTGCACCCCAAAGCCTGCATTCTATTACAGGGGGTTCACAAAATGCCTGAAACCCTGTCAAAGGCTCCGTATTAAGGAACCCTGCTTTGGGAAATCTTCCAGGACATCAATAAGGGGTTCAGATGGAACCCACACCCTTGGAATATTGCCCCCCAGTGGAGTAAGGAAGAACTGACACACTTGGTCTAAGAACATGCCTCCCTTGGCCATCTACCTACCTATTCCCATCTTCGGAGGCAAAGAGAAGAGTGCTTAAGAATGTGGGCATCTTGAGGAAGCTAGGAAAGATAAGGAAATGTATTCTTCTCTAGGCTTCTAAAAAGGGACCCCGTCCTGCTGACATTTGACTTTAGCTCTGTGACATTCATTTGAGATCTCTGACCTCCAGAACTGCAATGGATAAAATTCTGTTGTTTTAAGCCACTAAATTTGTGGCAACTTGTTGTAGTAGCCACAGATAACTGACATCCATGCCTATCAAGTCCAGTCCATCTTTCATCCCTGTCCTGCTGTTACCAGTGACCATATTTCCTACTTTCTGCTTCTTGTGTATATATATATTTTTAATAAACAAATACATATATGTCTAAAAAAAAAGAAAGAAACCCTGCAGTGGGCTGAAGTGGTCAGCTCTGGTCTTTATCCTTGGACCCCCATCAGGCAACAAGACTGTTAACAAAAGAACCATGTGATGTTCGGTTGCAGAGTGGGGAAGTGTAGGTCCTTGCTAAGATGAGTTGAAGTCCATCCTGATTCGTTACTTTAGACCATATCTGAGGTGTCACATTAGTATAAAGCACAAATTATTATATTCAGTGAAGGTGGAAGTAGCTCAAAACCTTTAAAAAGTAATACTTATGAATATGTAATAAAAAGTTAGTCTGGGTTTATTGAAGTAGCAAATACTTCCAATGAATATTAATGAGGGAATATGAGACAAAAAGAGATAGTGCATTATAATACCAATTCACTAAAATTGAAAAAGATAAATTTTAACAAAAATGATTAAAATAATTGATGCTAATATAATTTTTATGTGTTCCAAATTTTTAAGGGACAAGAAATTGCTTTGGAATTCAAGGTCAGCAGATTACATGTTTAAATGCCAGCTCAGCTACAACTGTGCCACTACTAACTTTCACTACGTATTGAAAAATCTATGTGGGGTGTATTTCGATTTCCTAATTTTGCTCTTTTTAAGAGAGAAAAGTTAAAAGGCAAATCCGTCACCAGGCTGGTATTTAAGCTCATAATGAAGATAACCGGCATAACATTTAAGATACAAGCTGCTGAAAATAATTGATTAGCTCATGTACAGTCAATCTCATTAACATATAGCAAAGATTACAGCATAAATATGAGAGTCAGCATAAATCCACTTGCTTGAAAGTACTAAAACTTATATTATTAGGTAACCAAACAGATATCTTCTTAACAAGGCCGGGGAATGATTTCCTCCCACTTTTGCCCACTACCTTCTCTTCTGCAAACCCCATCTCTTCTAATTCCTCCGCCGTGATGGTCACTCCTTATTACTAAGTGTTCTCCCTAGCCATTTAGAAAGATAGAGATGTTCATCATTCACTTGGCTATCATTGGCTGGATCATTATCCCGTGGGTGGCTTCGCCAGGGGGATCTGAGCTCACCTTTTGAGATCTTTACTCATTTTCTGTCACTCTGCCGTCTTCAGCTGACTTGATTTGATTGGATTGAGATTAAGCATGCTAACTTCTGACTTGACTGAATATATATATAGAGAGAGAGAGGGAGAGGAGAGGGAGCGAATGAGTGTGTGTGTGTGTACACTCTCTCACAATTTTTTTTCCCCTCTGTATGAGCTTAGACTTGCCTTAAGAAAATAATGCATATCCAGCGTTTCTAAGTATGTGAAGTAGAGGGCTTTTCAGGCTATCTTTAGTCTGCCATCTTTCCCAAACTACAAGTTTGACCCAGTCTCTTTCTTTCCCTGCTTGGCCTTGTCCATTGCTGACTCTATCCTCAGGTTCCACATCATGGTTTCTAGAAGGTTCTAGGCTTCCACATCATGGTACCAGCATGTTTCAGAAATTCAGGGTATTGGTATCCAGAAGGAGGGAGAGTGTGCTGGACAGCAAACAACACATGTCCGTTTGACTTTACTTTTTGCTCTTACCTGGACAGCTGTTTAATGAAATGTGTCCAGGCTCTTGTTATGTCAAAATCTGGGGTCTTGCAATGGTGCAGTCATCAAATGGGGGGCAGGAAAAGGATATGAAATATCTTTAAGTGGAGGCAGATAAAATTGCATCATAATGTTCTTTAGGTGAGGAATAAGTCTATTAAAAGTTATAAAAGCCTAAAAGTCAAGGTAGAATCCAGAGTGTTTATAACGTCAGCAATCGATGAGACTAATACTGCCATAAATAATAAGAATAACATAGTTGTATAGCAATTTACCTTTTAAAGGACACTGTTACACTCATTTACATTTAATGGTATATGTAAGGCTGGTATAAATTTCATTACTAGTAGCAGAATCCCCACAAACATACCAGATAACCCAGTGATTTGTAGAAGTAACAGCTTGTCCTAAAATTAAAATGTTATTTTACTATGGAAGTAAATATGTGCTCAAATGATAACACATTAGCTACTCAAAGTTTTATGTGTAAAGATATTTATAATGGCAAAAAATGGAAGCTACATGAATATTGAACAGTAATAGAACAATTAAATAAATCATGGTGTATCTATGCATTGTTAGTAGATGATTTTAAAATGCTGCCCTCAAAGAATGTCTAATGATGGGAAAAGTTCATTACATGTGATAAAAACAATGAAAAAATCTGAACAGATATTCAGTATGTTTCTAATGTAATTAAAAATAAACACATAGGGATGAAACATATACACAAGCATAGGAGCAATATTCAAAATATATAACAGCTGTTAAGGCAGGTACTAGCCAATCAGAATGGTCACCTTCTCTTCTCAGTTGGTCATGCCAGCCAGTGATTACTGCAGAGTATCTAGTCTCAAAAAAGTAAGTGTTACAATAATGGAAGCTG